>NC_137186.1:28975512-29607387 GCF_951804945.1 Podarcis cretensis
CTTAGACCATGGATAGGCAAATTAAGGCCCAGGGGCCACATTTGGCCCAATTGCCTTCTAAATCTGGCCCGCGGACAGTTCAGGAATCAGCATGTTTTTACATGAGTAGAATGTGTCCTTTTATTTACAATGCATCTCTGGGTTATTTGTGGGGCCTGCCTGGTGTTTTACCTGAGTAGAATGTGTCCTTTTATTTAAAATGCATCTCTGGGTTAGTTGTGGGGCCTGCCTGGTGTTTTTACATGAGTGGAATGTGTGCTTTTATTAAAAATGCATCTCTGGGTTATTTGTGGGGCCTGCCTGGTGTTTTTACATGAGTGGAATGTGTGCTTTTACAGTGGTACCTTGGGTTACGTATGCTTCAGGTTACATACGCTTCAGGTTACAGACTCCGCTAACCCAGAAATAGTGCTTCAGGTTAAGAACTTTGCTTCAGGATGAGAACAGAAATCGTGTTCCAGCGGCACGGCGGCAGTGGGAGGCCCCATTAGCTAAAATGGTGCTTCAGGTTAAGAACAGTTTCAGGTTAAGAACGGACCTCTGGAACGAATTAAGTACTTAACCTGAGGTACCACTGTATTTAAAATGCAATTCTGGGTTATTTGTGGGGCATAGGAATTCATTCATTTCCCCCCCCCCAAAAAAAATATATAGACCGGCCCCCAACCAGGTCTGAGGGACAGTGGATCGGCCCCCTGCTGAAAAAAATTGCTGACCCCTGCCTTAGGCAGATGCTCTGGACAGCCCACCCCAGCCACAACAAGGTCTTCCTTCCTAGTGTCCCTAAATTTCTTGGAGTGCATATTGGATTTTGCCTCCCAAGCAATAGCTCAAGTCTCTTCAGGGGAGAAGAAAGAGGGGGAGGTCCATTGCGTACCGTCTGAAACTGGCTCTGACCTACAGTGATGGCTAGGAAGTGACCTTTGCTTCAGCTTAAAAGAAATCAGCTGGTGTCATTTCCAAGAGGACTCTTTGAACTTGTGTGTAGTTATTGACCATGAGGGCAGGGGGGGAAGGCCCCCATCAGTTGTGAAGGTGGGCAAGAGGGGCACAGATAGTGAAAGACCACAGAGAGGGTGTCTGTGTGTGTTTAAAAGGGGGTGTTGTGCCTCTTGCTGGTGTGAATATCAGTTGAAAACCTGCCCAGGTTGAGAGCCTCCTAGTAGCAAGTTCTCCCTTGGCTGCTGAGCTCAGAAGCTGGTGTAGGCAGAGAGGTCATCCCGGAAGCCTGTCCGAAGGGCAGAAGTTAGTCTCTTCTGAAAAGGTGATGGGCTGCTGAATTCCTCTGTGATTTCCACAATGGACTTCCCTTTCGTCTCTGGGAGGAACAGGTAGAAGAAGATTCCTGACCCCACAAGGACAGCCATGAAGAGGAGGAAACAGAAAGGGCCCAGAGCATCCTGAAAATAAGATGGGGATTGGGGGGGAGAGAGTGTAATGATCAACCCCTTGAACAAGCCCTCTTTGTGCCCTTGCAATGTTTGTCCAGCTTTGGCCCGGGCCGTATGGTGCCACAGCCGAGGCTACGGCATTGGCCAGAAGGGAGAGGAGTCTGCAAACACTTGAAGCTGGGATTCAGACACAGGGGAGGAGAATAAGGAGAGAGATGAGGGCCAGACTAGACAGTCTGATATTGTCACATAGTTTTCTTCTCTTCTCAATGGTGGCCACAGTGCACAGGTGCAACCCTTTCCTCCTGAAGAATTTCCCCACCGAAAATCACCTCCCAATGTCCCCATTTGCTTCCCACCCACCCCCCCAGAGGGGGTTGGATTGATTTCAGGAGGGAAAGAAGAAGAAGAGTTTGGATTTGATATCCCGCCTTTCACTCCCCTTCAGGAGTCTCAAAGCGGCTAACATTCTCCTTTCCCTTCCTCCCCCACAACAAACACTCTGTGAGGTGAGTGGGGCTGAGAGACTTCAGAGAAGTGTGACTGGCCCAAGGTCACCCAGCAGCTGCATGTGGAGGAGCGGAGACGCAAACCCGGTTCCCCAGATTACGAGACTGCTGCTCTTAACCACTACACCACACTGGCTCTCTGGAGGGAAAGGTTGAAACTCCCTCTTCCCACGTCCTGGTCTGGATTCTCCACCCTCACAACTCCTAATTAGGAGGCATCTGAAGGCAGCCCTGTTTAGGGAAGTTTTTAATATTTGATGAATTATTGTATTTTAATCTTTTGTTGGAAGCTGCCCAGAGTGGCTGGAAACCCAGCCAGATGGGTGGGGTATAAATAATAAATTATTATTATTATTATTATTATTATTATTATTATTTAAATCAACAACAACATTAACCACAGTGCTGTGTTTAACATTGTGTCTAGTTACCTCTCAAGGAGGCTGCCCTGGTGTTCAGGCCTGATGGCAGCAGCAAGGCAGGTCAGGTGTTGCAGGACCACGGAGAGCTCCATGGGAGCAAGTGGCTCCAACAAAGCCCGAGAACAGACATAACCCCTTTGTAAAGGTAAAGGTAAAAGGACCCCCTGACCATTAGGTCCAGTCGTGGCCAACTCTGATGTTGGGGCGCTCATCTCGCTTTACTGGCCGAGGGAGCCAGCATGCAGCTTCCGGGTCATGTGGCCAGCATAACTAAGCCGCTTCTGGCAAACCAGAGCAGCGCACAGAAATGCCATTTACCTTCCCGCCAGACCGGTACCTCTTTATCTACTTGCACTTTGACGTGCTTTTGAACTGCTAGGTTGGCAGGAGCAGGGACCGAGCAACGGGAGCTCACCCCGTCGCGGGGATTTGAACCGCCGACCTTCTGATCGGCAAGTCCTAATTACCCACGTCCCTAAGAGGCTGAGGGAAAATACTGCGTTGGCTGTCAATCGAACCTGGGTCAACTGCTTGGAAGGCAGCTATGTTAACCACTATACCACCAACATTTCAGATAACCCCTTTGTGGGGAACTCTAAATGCTTAAAGGGCCTGAAGATGGGCCTTCCTCCTTGGGGTGCTCCCTGTGCTGCTGGACTGGTAAGGCTCCTCAGGAGAAGGTACCTGGGAGAGGCCCATCTCTGGCCTGACAGGCCCTGTTGGTACAGGAGTTTCTCCTGGGGGCTCCTAGCTGACAGCCTCAGGCTCAGTGGCTTCCTGCGCTGCGGCAGCCCACTCAGAGCACTGAACTTGGTGTGAAAGTTACTTGGTCATTATGCAAATAGGGGCAGGTCAAGTTCAGCCCTTTGACCCATTTTTAGATACTTAGAGGTGCTTTTCATGTCATCCTGCACCTCAGGAGCTCCAGGTGATGGGATAATGTGCAACTGGTCAGCCATGGTCAGCCAGTGTGGCCTATGGTAATAATCGTAATCATAATTTATGTATACCCTGCCCATCTGGCTGTGTTTCCTCAGCCACTCTGGGCGGCTCCCAACAGAATATTAAAAACACAATAAAACACCAAACTTTAAAAACTTCCCTAAACAGGGCTGCCTTCAGATGTCTTCTAAAAGTCAGATTGTTGTTTATTTCCTTGACATCTGATGGGAGGGCGTTCCACAGGGCGGGTGCCACTACCGAGAAGGCCCTCTGTCTGGTTCCCTGTAACCTAACTTCTTGCAGTGAGGGAACCACCAGAAGGCCCTCGGAGCTGGACCTCAGTGTCCGGGCTGAGTGATGGGGGTGGAGATGCTCCTTCAGGTATACTGGACCGAGGCTCCACAACCAGCCGCCTATCCATACCCCAGGGGTAGTGAGATGATGTGGTCTGCAAGCCACCTCATCCCTGGCCATTGGCCCTGCTGCCTGCCAGGACTGGTGTGGCTTGGAGTCCAGCAACCATACCTGAACCACATTGGCTCCCCCAGCACAGCACCACACTGGGTTCCATTGCCAAGGTGTGTAGCTGAGGGAGGGGGACTCCTGAAGCTATTCTGAGGAAATGGTTCTCCAGAGAGACACTACAGATGCCGTAGGAGTCATGCACATATCTCCTCGCCCTTGATGCAGCACCAGGCTGCTCTCTTGAGCATGGGGCCATATAAGAATAGCAACAATAATTTTATTATTTATACCCCGCTCGCTCGCCTGTGTTGCCTCAGCATTATTGGAGCCACAGAGAGAAGGCAGAAGCCATGGCAGCAGGAAGGAAGGCTGGAGGGAGGTGTGTGTGTGTGTGTGTGTGTGTGTGTGTGTATGAACCTGACAGACACTGACCACAGCAAATGGGAAGGTGATTCCAATGACAAAGAGGCCGGCCCAATTCAGGCAGCCGCCAATCAGGAAAGCTGCTGGTCTGGAAGACTGGCTGAAGATTTCCATCATGACAGACATGGAGGCTCCATCTGAGGCAGGAGGGAGGGAAAGACACAGGGAATCATGGCATTGTAGAGTTGGAAGAGTCATCTAGTCCAGCAGGAATCTATTGCTCAACATGGGGGCTCCTGTTCTACCGACTGAGAAATGCTTGGGGTTTTGGCATGTTCCTGGGTCTGGCCTTAGTGCAATTATTCCCCTTCCTCAGTGCTGTTGCCTAGCAGGACCTTGCAACTCACACCTGGAGGTGAGACCCCCACCTTCCCCAACCAGGAGCAGTTGCCCCCAGCCCTGCCAGGGTAAAGGACTCCTCTGTTAGCATTTCACTCCTCCGTTGCTGGGTGTGTGATTGTTACATCACATGTCAGTGTTTACAGTACTTTCTAGGCTTGGAAAGTGTGAGAATGGAAGGCAGTCTTATCTCTCTTCCGTTGTACTGTACTTTTGTACTGTTTCTTTGTCTCTCTCTCTCTCTCTTGGAGAAGAACTGAGAGGACACCATGATTGCTTTGTGCTGTATATAGGTAAAGGTAAAGGGACCGACTCTGGGGTTGCGACGCTCATCTCGCTTTATTGGCCGAGGGAGCCGGCATACAGCTTCCGGGTTATGTGGCCAGCATGACTAAGCCGCTTCTGGCAAACCAGAGCAGTGCATGGAAACCTTCCCGCCAGAGCGGTACCTATTTATCTACTTGTTCTTTGGCGTGCTTTCGAACTGCTAGGGGCAGGGACCGAGCAACAGGAGCTCACCCATTCGCGGGGATTCAAACCGCCAACTTTCTGATCAGCAAGTCCTAGGCTCTGTGGTTTAACCCACAGCGCCACCCGCGTCCCTTGTGCTGTATATATTGCTTAATAAATACCGTATTTTTCGCCCTATAGGACGCACTTTTTCCCCTCCAAAAATGAAGGGGAAATGTGTGTGCGTCCTATGGGGCGAATGCAGGCTTACGCTGAAGCCTGGAGAGCGAGAGGCGTCGGTGCGCACCGACACCTCTCGCGCTCTAGGCTCCAGGAAGCTATCCGCAAGCCTTGCGCGCCTGGGGGGAGTTCCCCAAGGCGCGCAAGGCTTGCAGGCAGCAGCCTGCAACGCGGAGCATGGGGCGCCCTCCGGAGGACGCCCCGTGCTTCGCGCAGGTGTCGGCAAGCCTTGCGCACCCGGGGGAACTCCCCCTGGGTGCGGAAGGCTTGCGGCCGGCAGCTTGCAGCGCGGAGCACGGGGCGCCCTCCGGAGGACACCCTGTGCTCCGCGCAGGTGTCTGCAGTCTGCCGCCTGGCGCGTGGAGCGCCCTGAAGTAGAGGGCCTCCGCGCTGGGCAGACATCCGCAGCGTGGGGAGCCCTGCAGGAGTTCCCACAGGGCTCCCTACACTGCGGATAGCAGCCTGCCGCCCGGTGCACGAGGTGCCCTGAAGCAGAGCACCCCTCGCGCTGGGCAGACATCCGCAGTGTGGGGAGCCCCGCGGGAGTTCCCGCAGGGCTCCCCATGCTGCAAATAGCAGCCTGCCGCCTGGCGCGAAGGGCACCCTAAAATAGAGCGCCCCGCGCTTTGGGCAGACATCGGCCAGCCCCACAAGCTCGGGGGACAGCGGGGAGGCGCAGCACCGCCATCCCACTGTTCCCCGACCTGGTTTTGGGGGGGAAATAAAGGAAAAAAGATTTTCCTTTATTTCCCCCCCAAAAAAACTAGGTGCGTCCTATGGGACGGAGCGTCCTATGGGACGAAAAATACGGTACTTAGAATGCACACACCAAGCTCCACTTCGTTTTTGCTATACTCTGCAGAGTGAGCGTGCCCATAGTGTTCTGATATGTAGTGCTTTTGCATGCCGGGACTGAAGATTTATGGATGTCCTTTGCTGCGCTTCATCAGGAAGACGCCTGGAGAGGTTTGTCTCATCCCGGGGGCTGGGTGTGCCCCCCAGGTATGTTCCGACATCCTCTACTTACTCGGTCCGATTCCAAAGAAGAGAACAAAGAGGAAAACCAGAGTGACGCTGCAGTACGACGCCCAGTGGGTTTTGTTCTAGGGAAGGGAGGAGAGGAAAAAGGACAGGTGCCAATGAGTTCACACTGGGTATTTAAAAAACCACACACCGCTATTTCGTAAAGAAACCATCAAAGCTGTTTGCAACAACTGGACACAAAGCCATGCAATAGGCACCATGTTAAAACCAGAAATCAGCTAACTATTGCGTATTCCCAATTTCCCGCCTATCAGCAGGCGTTTAGAGGTTGAAACAGAAGGAGTCTGCTGAAGACTTGGGGAGGGGGGACAGGGTTGTTTTGCTGCTGGATGCAAAACAGAAAATGGCAACCCCTCCTACTTTTTGATGTTGCTGCTGACGGAGGCGACTAGAGGTGATTTAGAGAAGCCATGGAGCACTGAAGGGTGTAGGGATATCGCGGAGTGGGCAGTGGGGTCCGGAGGGAGCACGCTCCCCACCAGCAGGCAGCCACAATCTGCCTGCACGCGTGACCCTGGGGTGCGGGGTACACCCCCCCTCAGACAAGCCACGGCTGTTGGAACATCGTTCCCTCTGTCTAACCTTTTGCGGTCTCAGTAGTCGACGGTGTCCTGTCTGTAACCTTTGTCCCTGAGACCTTTTGTCTCCTTCGTCATACACTGTGCAAGGGGAAAATGACACGGTGGAAACAGGTGCCAAAATAACTTTGTACCACCCCACGATCTCGGGACCGAAGGTGTGTAAAGGTCACAGCCCAAAATGTATCTGCCTAGCTTGCATATTTGTCTCAAAAAAAGGAGGCTCCACAGGACTGGTCAGCAGCTCGCATACAGCCCACCTGTGCGCAGCTCACATGATGATCAACACCTGTCTTGTGCCTTAACTTCAGAAGGGTGTGTTGGGGAGTCTAGAGAGGAGCAGGGCAAGAAGCAAAGGAGACTGTGAGCAACTGCCTCACGGGCAGGCCGGCCCTGGTGTATGTGGGGTCTCACAACTCCCTGCTTCATTTCTCTCTCTTGTGTTATAAGATATTGAATAAACATTCATAAATGTAGAAGGCAACACATACAGAACTGTATAAACCACATGTCTGAAATAGTACAGGAGAACAATCCTGAAACCATTTTCTGACTCTCCCAAATTGACCTCAACTACAGTGGGTTACATACGCTTCAGGTTACAGACTCTGCGAAACCCAGAAATAGTACCTCAGGTTAAGAACTTTGCTTCAGGATGAGAACAGAAATCACGCAGCGTCGGGAGGCCCCATTAGCTAAAGTGGTACCTCAGGTTAAGAACACTTTCAGGTTAAGAGCGGACCTCCAGAACGAATTAAGTTCTTAACCCGAGGTACCACTGTATTCCTCTGCAAGGAGGAAGGAAATGGGAAAAGCTTTCCAATTGTCTTTGGACTTTAGGGGCTTGTACCTCTCTTTTTGAATACAGTCTGGCAGGTATCTGTTAAACCAGGCATGCCCAAAATCCATTTTGGACATGCCTAATCAGGCCCGCCGGTTGACTTAACCTAGTGCCCGAGGCAGTATATGTCCTTGGCTCTTACCTGTACTGAGAGAGTAACTGTGAGGAGAAAAAGGACAAGCGCCATCATGCCACAGCCCTGCCACAGGAGGGTCCGTCGTCCAAATCTCTCAATTGTCAGAATCTGAAGAAGGGGGAAGAGTAATTATCACCATCATTATTTATTGCAATTCTTACTCTGTCTTCACCATACAGCCTATGAAAACATAGTTCAATTGAAATGATAACCCCTCTAAATACACACCAGGGAAGAGACAAGAAAATGGTTCTTCCATTTCCAAAAGGCTGGAGCAAAGAGGTGCATCTGCAGCAGCCTATGGCTGGAGTGAAGAGACGGTACCAGGCGGTACACCAATGGGGAAGGAGGAAAGGAGCTCCACACTCTTGCGCCTCGGTGGAAAATGGCAGAAAAAAAGGGAAAGGGTCTTACACAGAGGAAGGAGGAGAGGAGCTCACAGAAGCCCACGCCCAGCGAGACGTAAGGGAGGAGGTCCTCTGCAAAACCGGCCGTGCGGAAGACTTCGAAAGTGTAGAAATAGACCTGTGGAGAAAGGAAGGAAATAATAATAATAATAATTTTTATTTATACCCCGTCCTCCCCAGCCAAGGCCGGGCTCATGGCGGCTAACAAGCAATAATAAAAACAAGTTGAATGAATCCAACTTAAAAACAAGATTAAAATACAACATTAAAATATTGAAACATTATTGGCGGAAATGACTGGCAGAATCCGAGACCAGGGAGAAGAGATGGTGGAAGAAGATTGGAAGAAATTTAAAGATTATCTACAGAAATATTGTAAAATTAAGGAATGTTAGAAAGATGTTGGAATGAAGTTACATGGCTTTAGCAGAAATGTTATAAAGAATTAAGTACAATAGATTGTAAAGGGATTAAAGGAAAAAATAATGTTAGAATTTGTCAAGTTAAATGATAGGAATTGAGGAAGATGGAAAGGATTTGCTGAAACAATTAATCGAAGTGGAATACAAAAAAAGGGAGGTGTGAGGAGGTCGCTGAAACAAGTAAAAGAAAGTTAATAACATTGAAAGTATTGGATGTGGTTTTTTTTCAATTGTTTTTGTTATGTATATGTAGTATTTTTGTCTTTGTATTGTATTGTATGGTTTTGTTATGTTTAATTTTTTTTCTTTTTTTGTAACTTTCAAAACTTTAATAAAAAATATTAAAATATTAAAATGCAGCCTCATCACAGGAGGAGAAAGGAAAAAGATGTCAAAAGGGGCTCTTGTTGGCTGCTCCCACCTCCAGGGCAACCCTGGGGGGGGGGCATTGCACACTTGCCAACTTGGTCTCACAACAGCTGGCATTAAGATTAAGGCAACCAAAGCAAATGGGCGAAGGAGCCTGTCATCAAGGGAGAGTTTTCTGTGTTCAGATACAGATTTCCTGTGCTTTGGCTGCCTTGGGCTAAGGTTGCAGGTGCCCCCCCCCCACCCAGGTGAGTCTTCAGGGCAGCCAGCTCGGAGCACTTTCACACCTGAACCTTCACACCTGCCTCCAGCTGGCACCCCATGGAAATGTGAACCCTATCCAGGCTAGAATTCCTGTTTGCGAGCCTGTCTCCTGTATTGCCACTGATCAGGCACCCAAGTAAAATATTAGCAGAGAAGATTGCTAAGCCTCACGTGTCAAAACACTGGTAAGAGAGACGGTCTTGGAAAGAGAGGCCCTGTCCTCCAGCTGCTGCCTTCAGCTATACTTGGCAGCCTCCCCAACCCATCAAGGCTCCTTCCCATTCCTGGAGATCATTAGCATTCAGAAGCGTTTCTGATGCTAAACCTCAGTCTGCCAATCTGCAGTGTAAACCCATTGCTTCTATCACCCATTATCCTCTTCTTCCTCCCAGCCCTGTCAGTTGGGTGATCTAGTCTACATCTTCTCTTTCTCAGCTGTGCTTGTTTTCTGTCTGGGAGAAGCCTGAGCCAAGCCTGGATCTAGACACATCAAAGAAGCGTTTCAGTTAAACGCCGTTGCAAACTTTGCATGAGAAATCGGGTTAGCACAAATGGAACTCCACAGCGCCACCTGGTGTCACCGTGTTAGAATGCACAAACAACGCGCGTAAAGCGCTTTTTCTTTGCCAATGTAGCTGAGTCCCTCCAAATCCAAAGTTCATTGTTGCAGCCAAGGGGAGCCTTTAGAACTCAACTGCGTTGATGCCGCAGAGCTGGAGGGTGACGACGACCGCCACGAGGATGTGCAGCTGCCGGCGAAGGGACTGGTCTCTGAGCAGCTCTCTCGCACTCAGGACTTTGGTGCTGTTTTCCGCTTCCTGCTTCAGGTCACTGAGCTCCTGCTGGTGATCTTCTTGGCCCCAGAGCTGGTGCATGGCTGCAGGGGGGGGGGGGGGGGAGAAGAGGAAGGAGCCAGACTTACTGACAAATCCAGGAGGAAGGTGTTATGTACTGAGTTGAATAGGATCCAAAATGCAGCAGTCTGATTGGTCCTAGAACAATAGGATTCAGAATGCAGCAGTCTGATTGGTCCTAGAACAATAGGATCCAGAATGTAGCAGTCTGATTGGTCCTAGAACAATAGGATTCAGAATGCAGCAGTCTGATTGGTCCTAGAACAATAGGATCCAGAATGTAGCAGTCTGATTGGTCCTAGAACAATAGGATTCAGAATACAGCAGTCTGATTGGTCCTAGAACAATAGGATTCAGAATGCAGAATTCAGGATTCAGAATCCAGAATGCAGCAGTCTGATTGGTCACCAGGAGCCACCCAATTCAACTCCAGGTGGAAGTGAATCTGCAACCTGATTGGCCTACAGGTGAATCCCGGAATTAGCCAATCACGTGGGGCCCATTGTGTAAATAATGTATATAAAGCAGACATTCTGGGGGAACTTCCATTCCTCCTCACCACTATGAGCTGAATAAAGAGCATGAAAGCCACAGCCCTCGGAACCAAAGGAGGTGGCAATTGCAGCAGACCTTGGCAAGTGGAGGGGGATTGTGTAGATGCTGACAGGAGGGTCCTGGCATCGGGACCTATGTGGATGTCTAGATCCTGTAGGCTAGGGCGGTCCAAGGTAAAATTAAGCAATTCCAATGCCACTTCTAACAATAATACTTTACATATGGGGTGAGGGTTGTCGTGAAGAACTGGCAGGCCCAAGGAGGTTTTAAACCGCCCCTTCCACCTCAAGAACCCCACTTTTTTCCCTGGAAAATGTGTATGTGAGAGACGAAGCGTTGGCCAAAATGCTGCCTAGTCTGTCCCCCCCTTCCTGTTGTCTCTCCCCCTTTCTCCCCAGGGCAGTCCTTGGAGGCCTCACCCTTCACGCAGGCGCCTTCGTTTCCCTTCTGGATCAAGAGGTACGGAGGAGATTCGGGGAAGAAGGGCAGAGTTAGCAGCTGGAGGAAGGCTGTGGCCCCAATGAAGGCCAGGAGCGAAGGCCAGGAGGATTCTGTGCCCAGGCACTCCCTGCAGAGGAGGAGAAGGAGGATCAGGTGAGGCTTCACGTGGAATCAGAGCACAGGTCCGCTCAGCTTGGTCCATGCTCAGGAGGTGGCGGTCAGAGAGCTGGTACCGTGGGCCAGCCAGAGAAAGGGAGCCTTCTATCTACCCCGGGAGGTGCAAGTACCTGAGCCCCAGGATTTGGCCCAAGGATTTCCCCAAAGACCAAAAGAAGGCGGACGTGGCATTTGCAAAGCCTCTGAGCTTCTTGGGCGAAACTTCTCCGGCATATTGGGGGTGGATGGTCAAGCAAAAGCCTGGGGCATGGGAGGAGAGAAGGGCAAGACAGAGTCAAAATGGAGAGAAGCACCCCGAGAAAAAGGGCTGATGTGACCGTGAGCTGAACCAAAGAGACCACAGACGTATGAACCCAATCCCTTACCAAATCCACCCACCCATCCGCCCCAGAATGGTTGTCCAACGGCCCCTGCACATTGCCAAATGTGGCGCAAGCCCCTTGCTCCCTTCAAACGGAGAGGGGAGTTGGGAGGTTTCAGTGGGGAGCTGCCCCTTTGCCAGCTGACGGCAATGCCTGGGCTCTGGAGTCCTCACAAGGCTACCGCGCTGATGCCCCAAGACCTTACCGGCGCTCACGCCAAAAAGGAAGCGTCCAATCAGGATCATCTCGAAGGACTTGGCTCTCTTGCTGAAGGCCACGAGCAGAGCCGTCGCGAGGATGAGCAGGTCAGTCCCCAGCATGGTCCTCTTCCTGCATCCGAGGGCACAGAAATGGGGGGGGGGGCAGAGGAGACGCGGAGAGCGGGAGGGACATCACTCACATCTGGCCTGCTACAGAACCTCTGAAAAGCCCCAATTTGTTCGGAACTTCCTAAGCCAGTGGAGAGCAGCCTTCCTGCCAGGGCCAGCCCAGGACATTTTGCTGCCTGAGGCCAAGGCAAGGTGCCCCCCTGAAATATACTCAGAGTCGCAAAGTGATTTCATGCTCTTTATTCAGCTCCTGGTGGTGAGGAGGAATGAATGAAAGTCCCCTCAAAGTATCTGCTTTATATACATTATTTACACAATAAGCCAATCTGTAAGCCAATCAGGTTGTGGATTCACTTCTATCTGGAGCATGATTGGGTGGTTCCTGCCAACCAATCATACTGCTGCATTGTTCTAGGACCAATCAGACTGCTGCATTCTGAATCCTATTGTTCTAGGACCAATCAGACTGCTGCAGTTTGGATCCTATTGTTCTAGGACCAATCAGACTGCTGCCTTTTGGATCCTATTTTTCTAGGACCAATCAGACTGCTGCATTCTGAATCCTATTGTTCTAGGACCAATCAGACTGCTGCATTCTGAATCCTATTGTTCTAGGACCAATCAGACTGCTGCAGTTTGGATCCTATTCAACTCAGTACATAACACCCACCATCATTTCCAAAGGCAGAAGCTTCTGTGTGCACTGGCCATGGGAAGGCAGCATCTTCCACTGCAGCCAAGGACAGCAAGCAAGCTTAGGGCAGGGTTGCCAGATGTCCCCGGTTCCCGGGGACAGTTCCTGGATTTGCAAATCTGTCCCTGGACAAAGTCCGTCCCCGGAATGTCCCCAGATTTGCAAATCTGTCCCCGGGAAACCTGGCATCGTCAGCTCTGGCTGGCTTCAGGAGCTGCCCGCTGCCACGGCGCCTGCCATTTTTCCTTGCCGGAACTTCCAGCGAGGAAAAATGGGGGGCGCCACGGCAGCGGGCAGCGAGCGGTGAGCAGCTCCTGAAGCCAGCCAGAGCCAACTGCGCTACCAGGCTGGCTCCGGGCTGCTGACTGCTGCTGCTGCCGCCATTTCCGAAGGGGAACTGGGGACATCCAGTGGTACAGATCTCCTGCCGTCTTCCCCCTTTGTTTAGACTGATCTGCCGTTGCCCAGTTTTTTTTAAAACCTCTGTGCATTTATGTTTCACAGGGTGCAAAAGAAGGGCTTTGCACCTTTATACAATATGCATGTGTGCTAGGGGCCAGGATCTTTTGCCTCACCATCCCCACTACTGACTCCTTCTTGCTACTCAGCTTAAAAAAAAAGAAGTGTCCCCGAATTCATTGAAAAAAATCTGGTAGCCATAGCTTAGGGGGTTGCCGAGAGAGAAGGAATAACTCTGTCCTTTTCCAGCACCTCCCTTGCCGTTGTTTTGCAGCATTTGACTCCTGGGTAGGGACAGCACTGATTCTGGCTCTGGCTGCCTTGGACTGCAGAGTGCTAGAGGAGGCACTAGAAATAACAGCTGTCCCAAGAGAAGCAGGATTTCTCATGCACCAGGATCTCACACACCCTTCCCTAAATTCAGCTGTAAGAAAACTCAAACAGGGAATATCTCAGCAGCTAGGTTTTAACACAGAGCCAGAGGGCAGGATGGATGTGTACCAAAGTTCAGAGAGTTCTTTCCCAGCAACCCGTTTGGACTATTACATACTTGCCATATTTTACAGTCAGGTAGGCACTGCAGAGGCAGCCCAGGAATCCTCCTGCCCCATAGATAGACACAATGAATGACCACAGGAACAAGAGGGCACCTTCAGGCAGCGGGGAGCCAGAGCGCTCAAGCCAGGTCTCATTCATGAATTTCTTGATATACTAGGGAGGGAGGAAAGGAAGGAAGGAAGGAAGGAAGGAAGGAAGGAAGGAAGGAAGGAAGGAAGGAAGGGGGAGTTGAGGCATCAGCTAATGCTTCATCATCATCATGCAGAATTACTTCTTAACCCTTTAAAAGTGTTTGCTTCCCTACCCATCCCAAAAAGATATTTTGGGATTATTTCTCTGCTCAGATATCAAAAGTGTCATAAATTCCAATTGCAAACCAGCAGCAAATGAGATGAAACAGAAATTTCAGCCTTGGAAAATGCATACATTATAATCTCATGGTTTGGGAAAAGAGCATTGGTCAAGTTGTTTATTATTCCTAAATGAGTACAGTGGTACCTTGGGTGTCAAACTTAATCTGTTCCGGGAGTCCCTTTGACTCCCAAAATTGTTCAAAAACCAAGGCGCGGCTTCCGATTAGCTGCAGAAGCTTCCTACAGTCAAGCGGAAGCTGCTTCGGATCTTTGGCTTCCAAAAAATGTTTACAAACCGGAAACTTACTTCCGGGTTTGCAGCGGTCAGGAGCTGATTTGTTTGGGAGCCAAGCCGTTCGAGAACCAAGGTACCGCTGTATTCCTGTCTCAAGTTCTACTGTTGAGAGAAACAGACTGCAAATTTTCAAAATGTCAAGAGAGTATTTTAGAACTCTCAGTGCTCTCCAATTAAAGCAAACGACCACCAGCTAATTCAGAGTTACTGCAAACCTCAGCTCCTGCTCAGTCCAGCTAGAACTGGTATACACACTGTACTTTCAAACAGTGCTTTTTTTCTAGAAAAAGAGGCTCCTGTAATCACCATGAAATTGTTACAGTAAGTGCCACACATTTTAACAAAAAAGAGAGGTGCCCCTACTGCGTACTCTTGAGTACCGTCCGGGGGGGGGGGGAGTACTGCCTTCAAAGCATCTCCCCCTGCCCAAGAATAATGGGAACTATAATTTACTTCTCACAAAGCTACAATTCCCAACACCCTTAATGAACTACAGTTCCTGGGATTCTTTGGGCAGGAAATGTGCTTTGAAGATGCAGCTCATCTGCTACCCTGGTTAAAAGCTTTCTGAATAAGCCAGGGGGGCGGGTGTTAATCTTAAATCCAATTCAGTTCCCTTCCTCCCCAGTCTCAGACTGAGGCATCAGCAAAGCAATTCTGTTTGACCAGCTAAACCTATGGAAAGAGGGTGTTCCTCCATCACCTTCTGCTTCCTCCTGGACCGTGGAATGAGCAGGAGGCAGCTATGGAATGGAACCAAGGTGAGCATCGCTTGGTGGAGAGGAGGCAGGCTGTCTGGTCAGTCATTGCTCCTGCTCACCCCCTCAACTGGGTGCAGCTACTTAAGGGGCTGCTTACCATGGAGGGATAGTTGATCACAGAAATCTGATAGCCAATCTGGAGGTTGCCACCAATCCCCAGCACGAGGATCATTTGGTAAAACTTCCGGTGCCGAATCTGCGGTGGGAGACAAAAGACACAAGAGCCTGGAGGAAAGATACCCTTCCTCAAAGCGCCCATAGAAAATGGGTTCAAATCTCAGGCGGCCGTGCTCAGAGGTGATGCAGGTCAAGGGGTGGTATTTGGGACACCCTTCCTGTGAAAACCACAGGCCTGCTGTTGGATGAAATTATGTTCAGTGATTATCCAGTCGTTTTTGCTGGATTTCTATGTGAGTAGCATGGCAGATTTCTTTTATTTTTGGCATATAGAAACCAACGGCAGTTGTGTTGGTTCATGGGTGTCAGGGGCTGGACTGAGGAGGAACGGTGTGGGCCGTCGTCCCCCCTCTCCTGAAACTTTCTGAGAACAGGAGGACAGTATAGATTTAGAACAGCGGTTTGCAGAAGGGCATAGTTCAGAGGGGAGAAGCTGGGAAATATCGGGAGAGGAACAGCAGGAAGAAGAAGCACCAGGGGAGAGGCCGCTGACAGACTCAGTGTCGTTGGAAAGCATTCCTGACCCCCCACTTCCAAGACTAGGTGGGCATTGAGCAGGGCTGTCTTAGGCATATGCGGAGCCGGGATGCAAAGAGCTGCCCGGTGCCCCCCACCGCAGGTTGCCCAGTCCCAGGAATGCAGGAGGGTGGAGCTGGCCGGCCGCTTCAGTGTCTCGCTGGCTTGGTCGCCCCCAAACTCGTGGTGCAGAGCCACCCACAGCAGAAGAGCCCGGTGCAGCACTCTGACCGACGGGAGGGCTCTTCCCCAGACTCAACTCTTGGGTCCCGGACTCTCAGCCTGGCACCCCTGAGAGCCCGGCGACCGGGTGCCCCGCACTCCTAGTACCCATTGGTAAGAAGGCCATGACATTGAGGGTAGGAGAACAGAAAGCTCAAAGGCAGAAAGCTCAGACTAGCCAACGAAGGGGTGACGTAGAACAGTAGAGGTGTGGGGTGGGGTGGGACTTTACTGGAAGCAATGCCATTATCTAGAGAGAGTCCGCATTGCTTTGTCTCTCACTGTGATTATCGAATAAACTACTTGGTAAGAACTCTTATTTTTTTAACCTGCTTCTTTGCTGCCACCGTGGGAGGGATAGGATTCCGTGAAGCCTGACAATGGGAGAACACCCCCCTCACACACACACAACAAACACCCTCTAAAATGGACCACTGGGCACCTCAGATTCTGGGATGAAGAAGCAATGAATTTTTATTTTATTATTATTATTTTATTTTAATGGTAATCAGACTTTGCTTCTTCCTCCCAGAATCCTCTGTAGGGATGTCACATGATGACCTGCAGAGGAAATCTAATTCAGTCTGCCGTCACCCTCTTCAGACTGAATGAGACTTGTGTCCAACACTAGTCCTTCTCAAATAGTCCCACTGAAGTTAATGGATCCTTGTTGCAATGGGTCTTAGCTGGATGCAACCCTGAGTCTAAATGCAGATATCAAGGCTTCAGCATCCATACACACACACACACACACACAGAGAGAGAGAGAGAGAGAGAGAGAGAGAGAGAGAGAGAGAGAGAGAGAGAGAGAGAGACATGGACCTGCTGGACACAGAGGAATGGTGGGAGGTACCAGCTGAGGAACCACCAAGGGAAGGAGGCTCAGAGCTTGGGGATTGGTGGTGGGACGATGATGAGTGGTCAGAGGGAGAAGCCTGGGAGGAAGAGGTGTTGGAAGCTGAAGAGCTAACAGGGTTTAGTGAGCAGGGAGAGTCTGTAGCAGAGAGAAGTCCAGAATCGGAGGCAGAAGCAAGAGAGGAGGGAGGCCAAGAGGTAGAGATGAGTCAGGCTGGTGAAGAAGCCAGGGTGTCTCCCCCTCCTGCTGCAACAAGCTCCCCTCCCCACCCATCTCCCAGGACCAGAAGAGTTATGAAGAGGGAGGAGCTCAGATTGCTTGGGAAGGACCCAGGAGAGGAGGATACTTAGCTATGGGAAGGCGGATGTCTTCAGCATTTGCAACTGCCTCATAGGGACAACAAGACCTACTGTGAAGAATTGTTGTGTTCATTATGCCTGTCTCCTCTGAGATGGCCTGGTTTCTGCTAATAAAGAGTTAACTTCATGGACTCTGTGTGATTTATTGCTGGCTAGCCTTTCTCTCTTTCTCTCACACACACAGAGAAAAAGAGAGCTCATCTTTGGTTTTGGAATGATCATTTTTGTTTGACGCTTTAACATTATGAGGCCAAAGATCAGGGAGGGTGTGAGGAGGAGAGAAGTTTGGACAGATGTGGCTAGCACCATCTTATATCAGGACTAATAGAAACTTCTAGAAATAGAAAAGGAAGCCCTGAGGAACTGCCAGCCAGAGCTCACTTGGGTCCAAACCAGGCAAACTCTGGTCCTCCAGATGTTTGGGACTACAATTCCCATCATCTCTAGCTAACAGGACCAGTGGTCAGGGATGATGGGAATTGTAGTCCCAAACATCTGGAGGGCCGGACTTTGCCTATGCCTGGTCCAAACCAAAATAATGTGGGGGGAGGGCAGGCCTGCAGATGAGACAGCACACCTCCCTACCAGGGCGGGAGGTGGATGAGGTTGAGGGCATCCTGACCCCCTGACTTTGACCGTAGCAACTGACCCACAGCCTCGTGATTCATGCTGAGGCGTAGGCAGGCTGGGCTGGGCTGGGTTGGAGAAGATGAGCTATCTGGTCCCCCCAACTGAGTAGAGCCTGAGAAGGAATGCTCGTCTTCCGGGGGGGGGGGGGCTCTCGCAGACCAACCTGGGAGCTAATTTCTCCTCCCGTAACCACCCTCTTAACAAAGCCCGTGTTACTCACCAGCCCAGAGAACCGGCCCTCCATTCTGCACCAGAAAGCAGCTTTCGGAGGGGAAGGAAAGGAGGAAGGGGAGCCCGGCTGGAAGGGCAGGTGTGTCTCAGGCTCCTTCGCTGCCATGTGGGCGGCTTGGGCGGAAACCATGACACCAGAGTTAAAATTAACTGCCCGCCTGTGCCCTTCATGCCCGTTTCGATCAACCATTAATTACATGCACAGCCCAAGACTAGAAAGCTCCATGGGGCAAAAGGTAAAACTCACCCAGGTGTGAAATCGAGACACGAGGACCAGTCACGTTGGCCGCCGCCGTCATCCTCCCCACCCACCCAGCCCGGTGACATCAGCCTTATCTGCTGCCCATCAGTTTTGGTCTCAGCCTGTTGCACCTGAAGTCGCTGCAGAGAATTTCCCGCTGCAAATTCCAGGCTCTACATAAGCAGAATCTTCCGAATATTTACCGTATTTTTCCATGCATAAGATGCCCCCATGTATTTTGAATAAACAGACACAAATTTATTGATTGTTAACATAACAGACATAATTTAAGGATCTTTACAATTTTACAACATGCAGAGAATAACATGTGTTGAAAAATCAGAGAAAGGAGCTGAGGGAAGTCTTGGGGGTAAGGGAGGGTCTTTTTTGGGGAGGAAAAAAATGGGGGGAAATAATGAAGATGATATGTTTTGATAATTTGTTATGTTGAAATTCTTAATTTTTTTTTTTAAAAAAAGATGCCCCCATGTATAAGACGTCCCCTATTTTTAGGAACCCCAATTTAAGAAAATAGGGGGGAGATTGCCCCATGTATAAGACGACCCACTGTTTTTCCACATAATTTTAAAGTAAAAAACCCTAGTCTTATACACGAGAAAGTACGGTATTTGGAAGATCTTACTAAGACCCAGCAACTGGGTCTGCCAGCCAAAATGGGTCTCTCCTCCTTCTCCAGCCTATTGTATTCACTCCCTCCCTAGGGCAGGTTGGAGATTTCTTGGGCCCACATGACAGGGACCCAATCCTTATTCCCCCACTGCAAGTTCCCTGTAACAGCAGCACTATCCCCCCCCCTTTTTTCCTTTTAATTTTATTTATGCTTTTCAGGTTTATACATTTCACTAATTTTACAATCATCTTAACATTTCAAAACTTGACTTCCTTCCCCCTTTCTGTGGTTCCTTAAATTTATTCTTAATACCTTCTGCATATCCAAATGAACTTCATTTGCTCATTTGTTCGTCCACTTTAAATATATACTCTTACAAAACTGCAGGTTATTGCAATCATCCTGCCAACATTCTTATCTGTTTATCTGTGAATATTCAATAAACCATTTCCACTCTTTTATTGAAAGTTTGTGGTCTCGATGTCTTATTCTTCCGGTAAAAGTTTCACCATTTCTGCATATTCCATAAGTTATTGCATCCAGCAGCATTATGATCGAGGTGAAGCCTAGCGATGGGTTCGCTTAAGGACAATTTGACATCTTTGGCAACTCCCCAGCTGATGCTTTATGGGGTCATTCTGAAGTGCTTTTGAAAACAGGAACTGGAGATTTCTTCCGTGTATGCGATAAGACCCCCTGCATTGCAAGGGGTTGGACTAGATGGCCGCTGGGGGTCCCTTTCCAACCCTATAATTCTACAATCAAGAAACAGAGCAAGCACAAACTTGTGGGGATCTTCCTTTATTCTCGGGTTTCATTTTACAAGTTCACATATCCCACAAAATACTTTGACGCTTCGTGGAACTTGTCGATCAGAGCTTGAAGTCTTGTTCGTAGAAGCCTCCCCAGGAATAATGGGACACAGTGGCCTCCCCCAGCCCCCGAAATGTCTGGGAGAAGAGAACAGACAGGTTGGGATTCAGAGAGAATGGGTTTCATATGACTTCCAGCAAGGAGGAGGCTGTTTACCTGTGAAACAGCAGAACAAGTTTCTGATACTCTACAGTGGTACCTCGGTTTACAAACTTAATCTGTTCTGGAAGTCCTTTCTTAAACAGAAACCGTTCTTAAACTGAGGTGCGCTTTCCCTAATGAGGCCTCCTGCTGTTGGTGCCCTTCCACCGTTCGGATTCCGTTCTTAGACCGAGGTAAAGTTCTCAAACCGGGACACTCCTGTCGGTTTTGCAGAGTTTGTAAACAGGACTGTTTTTAAACCGAGATACCACTGTACTCGTGGGATGCAGGTGGCACTGTGGGTTAAAGCCTCAGCGCCTAGGACTTGCCGATTGAAAGGTCGGCGGTTCGAATCCCTGCGGCGGGGTGCGCTCCCGCTGCTCGGTCCCAGCGCCTGCCAACCTAGCAGTTCGAAAGCACCTCCGGGTGCAAGTAGATAAATAGGGACCGCTTACCAGCGGGAAGGTAAACGGCGTTTCCGTGTGCGGCTCTGGCTCGCCAGAGCAGCGATGTCACGCTGGCCATGTGACCTGGAAGTGTCTCCGGACAGCGCTGGCCCCTGGCCTCTTAAGTGAGATGGGCGCACAACCCCAGAGTCTGTCAAGACTGGCCCGTACGGGCAGAGGTACCTTTACCTTTACCTTTTACCACTGTACTCGGGACTCGGGTGGTGCTGTGGGTTAAACCACAGAGCCTAGGACTTGCCGATCAGAAGGCCGGCGGTTCGAATCCCCGCGATGGGGTGAGCTCCTGTTGCTCGGTCCCAGCTCCTGCCAACCTAGCAGTTCGAAAGCACGTCAAAGTGCAAGTAGATAAATAGGTACTGCTCCGGCAGGAAGGTGAATGCATAGCTGTCAAGTGTCCCTTATTTGAAGGGACAGTCCCTTATTCCAGCGCCATGTCCCGCTGCTGTCCCTTATTGATGGATGTACCTTAAATGTCCCTTAAATGATGTCCCTTAAATTTCAAAGGAAGCAGCTCCTCTCCCTCCCTCCCTGTTGGCCAGGGAGGAGGGAGGCTCCAACTGTGTTGCTTGGCTGTGTTGCTCACCCAATAAGAAGTCTAAGAACGATTGGGGGGTGGAGCTTGCATGCCTTGTGTGTGGCTAGTTAATGCAAGCTGAGGGTTTTTTTGAATACTGGATGCCATTTTGTTGCACGTGCTGCTGCAAACTTTGCAGTGCAAAGCCAGGCGGGGAGCCATCTTAAGTTGAGGTTGCATAGGCCTTGTGGTGCATGTGATTCAGATTCTATTCAGTTGAACCTCTGGTTACAAAGTTGGTTGGACAGTGTTCTCTACCAGCATGAGTTTGACCAGACTGCAGGAGGACAGGAAGACTGGAGTGCCTGGAACAGGTGAGGCTGCAGGTCCCTTATTTTGGCTGCTGGTCCCTTATTTTCAAATCTGTAAGTTGACAGCTATGGGTGAATGGCATTTCCGTGCGCTGCTCTTGTTCTCCAGAAGCATCTTAGTTATGCTGGCCACATGACCCAGAAGCTGTACGCCGGCTCCTCTGGCCAATAAAGCGAGATGAGCGCTGCAACCCCAGATTCGGCCGCGACTGGACCTAATGGTCAGGGGTCCCTTTACCTTTACCACTATACTCATAGTTTCAGAAACAAGGTGAAAGGTTAGGGGGGCCCTGAGAAGCCCCCCACGTTTTACCTCTGCACACCTCTAGGCTCACCATACATGGGAGTTGCCATGGGGTGGGGGGAGCAGCTGCCTCTCCCAAATCAAGTAAAACAATAGAAATACTTAACTAACTGGCCATTCGTGTCGGTTCTGCTCCCCCTAACAAAAGTCCTGTCCCCTCTAACAAAGTCCTGTCTCCCCCCAACAAAAATCCATGCTACGCCCGGGCACCCACACCTTGCCATGGGTTTCCCTCCCCATCTATCCCAAGAATTCAGCCTTTATTTTGATGTGTTTCAAACTGGAAAAAGTATCCCAAGCATGAAAACGCTGCTTCTGTTCCACCTGCATTGCTAAAAATCGCCAGGTAACAGTTCCCTAATTTATGCCGTTGACTCTGCTCATGGAAAACTCAGCAATGTTGCTTGCAGTAAACAAAAGCCCCCCCCCCCCCCCTTGCCCCTCATGGTAAAGCAAGAACAGGATTAACAACTCCAGATCAGAGGTTTACTTCAAATAAGGGCCAACCCTGGACTTGCAGACAATGCAGTTAAAAGCCTATTTGCAGCAATGCATGGATTTTAAAAGAATGCAAATTGTGCTAGGGCTGGGGCTGGGATCAGAGCAGGCAGGGAGGGACAAATTTAACCCTTTCCCCCTCTGCTTTGATTTCTTTACTTATTCATTTTAACAAAATTTATACACCGCATGATTGTAGCAAAACCCCTAAGGCGTTTACAATAAATATTAAAACTATAATTAAAAACACTGGAAAACATTGTAAGATAATTAAAAATAACAGAAAAATAGAGAATAAAACATGTCAACATCAATATGTCAGAATTATGTTGTTGTTGTTTAGTCGTGTCTGACTCCTAAACAAAAGTATAGGCTTAGTTTTGAGAAGAATTCATTTTCCAAAGCTGGCATTTGCTTTCTTTTTTTCTTTTCTTTTCAAGAGGGGGACTCTCACTGGCACCAATGGGAGAATCCCCCTTTCCCAATGCAAATGCTAGCTTCAGAAGAGTATTCAGAAGCCCAGCTGGAGAAAGAAGCCTTCTGTTCCCTCTCAAGGCCTTGTTCACCTTCCGCCCAGCAGCTGATTCAACTGGCATTCGGAAACACCAGCCTGCTAAGAGTTTACTCTCCCCCTCCTGTTGGCCCTGAGGGCCCACTTCATCCAAACAGCAGCTGCCATCACAACTTGGTACAAAAACTGTGGTCGGTGGAGGCCATCTTTGCCCGAGCGGTGATAGCTATTCTCTTCCCCAAACGCATCCTTTTGAATTCTTCGGTGATCTCGCTGATGGACTTTCCCTTTGTCTCTGGCAGGTACCTGTAGATGAAGATCCCCACCACGAGGAGCACAACGAAGAAGAAGAGGAAGCAGAAGTGGCCGAGGACCTCCTGGAGAAAGGAAAACCAGGCAAATGTGAGGTGCTCCCAAGGGCATTTCAGAGTAAACTCAGTAGAGCCTCCTAGAAAGGAGAAAAACTTCTCCCTTTCCCTTATGGGTTAGTCCAGAGCCCGTATAGAGTCCTTAAGTGGGTTCCCTATCGGTAGGAGAAAATAGCAGAGGCCAACCAGAGTATACCGTATTTTTCGCTCTATATGATGAATACAGGCTGCGTGTCTATCCCAGAGGCCAGAACAGCGAGAGGGAGCGTTGCCCTGAGGCTTCACGTGGCTATCCCTGGCTTTTGCGGGAGGTGGGGGAAGGCACAGAGCGCGTGGCTCTGTCCCTTCCCCCACCTCCCGCAAAAGCCCGCAAGAGCCGCGCTCCCTTTAAAGAGCCGCACAGAGCGTCAGTGACGGCCTGCCGCTTCTCCCTCCTTGGGGAAAAGCCCCCAAGTGCCGCACACACACTCTTCGCGGCTCATGAAAGGGAGCGCTGAGCAGAGCCTGGGATGCATACAGGCTCTGTTCAGCACTCCCTTTAAAGAATTTTTTTTTCTTGCATCCCCCCCTCTAAAAACTAGGTGCGTCTTATGGTCAGGTATGTCTTATGGAGTGAAAAATACGGTATATTGAGAAGCAAAGCAGCTAGTAAGCCTGATCTTTATTCAAGGAACTGTTGCGACAGGATCCCCACTCACCACACACAGGAGGGAGGAGAACCCTGAACAATAACAGCAACGTCGCTTGTGTTATGAAGTAGAACAAGGAGAAGCTTTGCGGCTGACGGGGCCTGTCAGGGTTTTGTTTGGCTCAGGCATGGGGATTTGCATGAAAACCAAGGGAGACCCAAACACACACACACACACACACACACACATGAGAGATGGCTGGCTGGGAAATAAGCAAGGGGGATTGGCTATTTTGTGTCCTGCTTCAGGCAGCGAAACGCCTTGGGCAGACGTCGGGCAAAGGGGGCAACTCACCACAAGAAAAGGAAACGTCATCCCAACCAGGAAGAGGCCTGCCCAGCTGACTATTCCAATGATGGTCAGTGCCGATGGCCTTACTGACTGGCCAAAAATCTCCATTATAACCGCGAAGATGGCACCAGCTGAAAGAGGAAATATGGAGGGTCTTTTGCAATTCAGATTTCTCTGTGGAGTTGGCCGCCACAAAACTCTGACTAGATGCCACTGGCAGAAACTGTTCCGAGACTGTATAACACTGGTCCTGAAAGACCTACATTGGCTCCCAGTATGTTTCCGAGCACAATTCAAAGTGTTGGTGCTGACCTTTAAAGCCCAATTGGCCTCGGCCCAGTATACCCGAAGGAGTGTCTCCACCCCCATTGTTCAGCCTGAGGTCCAGCGCCGAGGGCCTTCTGGAAGTTCCCTCACTGAGAGAAGTGAGGTTACAGGGAACCAGGCAGAGGGCCTTCTCGGTAGTGGCACCTGCCCTGTGGAACCCCCTCTCATCAGATGTCAAGGAAATAAACAACTATCTGACTTTCAGAAGACATCTGAAGGCAGCCCTGTTTAGGGAAGTTTTTAATGTTTGATGTTTTATCACTTTATTTATTTTTATTTTTATTATTATTATCTTATTCTGGCTCCACCTCACCCTCTGTGAGCCCTGTTCCAGATTTACTCACATGGGCCAAGACCATAGGAGAGGGTGAACAAGAATATGAGGGCGATGCTGCCAAAGGAAATCCAGGGGAACTGGCCCTGGGAGGAAAGAAGGAAGGAAGGGAAGTCCTGTTAAAACAATTGTGATGTGCATGGGATTCTTCCTCTCTCTCGCCCACTATGCTGCGATGTCTTTTGCTATCCAAATGGTCCTTGGGCACAACAGATTCAGTAGCCATCACAATATAAAATCAGAGAGACGGAAGGGACACCAAGGCTCATCTAGTCTAGCCCGCTGCAATGCAGGAATCACAGGCCACAAATGGCCATCCCCAGATGATCAGGAAGAGGAATTGAGGCTGGACTCTGCTCACCTGGAAAGAGAGGGCCAGGACGAGGAGCACCATCACTAGTCCCATCATCGCGAAGCCACCCCACAGGAGAACTCTCCGGCCAAAGCGGTCAACGAGGCAGCTCTGTGTGGTCAAAAAAAGGCAATCAGCACCATATTTTGAAAGGACATGAGACTACAGTCATACCTTGGAAGTTGAAGGGAATAAGTTCTGGAAGTCCCTTAGACTTCCAAAATGCTTGGAAACCAAAGCATGGCTTTTGATTGACTGAAGGAAGCTCCTGCAGCCAATCGGAAGCTGCGCCGGATGTTCGGCTTCTGAAAATCGTTCAAAAAGCGGAACACTCACTTCCGGGTTTCGATCCTTTGGGAGCCGATTTGTTCAGGAGCCAAAGCATTTGAGATCCAAGGTATGACTGTAGTTTATAGAAAGTGGATTTGTTGGGTGTTATCTTGAAGTGGATGTGCTGAATATTTTCTTCATGTGGCTGACGGACGAAGAATCAGAAGTTCTTTCTTTTCTGTCCCCCCCTTCTTTCCTTTCTTTTTCCTTTTTCCCTTTCTCTCTCTCCATTTCTGGTCTGCATTTTTATTTAGATTAGCTTTTTAGCTTTGATTAAAAAAGAAAGACAGACATGTGATACTAATTTTTGTATTTCTTTTTTTCCAAATTTTGACAAAATGGATTTGGAAAACAAAGAAACGGCATGAGACAAATTCCACTGAGTGTGGGGGAACTGCTCAGGATACCTTGCCCATGGAGAGAAAGGTGTCTGTGGGAAGTTTTTGCCCACTGCTTCCTGCTCCCAGGCCAGCCCAGGTAAAAAGGTAAAGGTAAAGGACCCCTGGACGGTTAAATCTAGTCAAAGGCAACTATGGGGTTCCATCTCACTTTTAGGCGGAGGGAGCTGGCGTTTGTCCACAGACAGCATGACAAAACTGCTTCTGGCGCAACAGGACACCGTGACAGAAACCAGAGGGCACAGAAACGCTGTTTACCTTCCCGCTGCAGCGGTAAATATTTATTTACTTGCACTGGTATGTTTTTGAACTTCTAGGTTGGCAGGAGCTGGGACAGAGACACAGCAGCTCACCCCGTCACGGGGATTCAAACCGCCAACCTTCTGATCAGCAAACCCAAGAGGCTCAGTAGTTTAGACCATAGCGCCACCTGCATCCAGCCCAGGACCAGCTGACCACACACAAGCACCAGCTACTGAACCCGCCCTTCTTGGTCTCTCCAGCTCCTTCCCATTACAAAGGAGTCGGCTCTTCTGTTCCCACTCGCAAACCAGGCTGGACTTACGCATAGGATCGTACCAACAAATTCGCAGCTGCCAACGCCGACTGCTACGTAAGGGATGAGGCTTTCCTCAATTTTGGCTGTGCGGAAAACTTCAAAGGCGTAGAAGTAGATCTGGAAAACAAAAACGAAACAAGGAATGTCTGAGGGACTGGTGCAAAAAGTTTTCAGGATGAGGGAAAGAGGAGCAGGTTCAACCTCTTGGACGAAAGGGCCGCAACACTCCTGTCAAAAGCAGGCATTTTAAGGTCTCCCAAGCCTTAGGCGCTGCAAGTGTTTCCCACATTACAGTGGTGCCCCGCAAGACGAATGCCTCGCAAGACGAAAAACTCGCTAGACGAAAGGGTTTTCCGTCTTTTGAGGTGCTTCGCAAGACGAATTTCCCTATGGGCTTGCTTCGCAAGACGAAAACGTCTTGTGAGTTCTTGCCATTTTTTTCCTTCCCCCCCTTTTTCTAAGCCGCTAAGCTGCTAATAGCCACTAAGCCGCTAATAGCGCTAATCCGCTAAGCCGCTAATATTTTTTTTTTTTTTTATAATAATTTTTATTAATTTTCCACACAAATAATAAAGCACAATATAAAGCAGTACAACTTCAAACTCATCAGTTCATACCCTTCTTTCTTTGACTTCCCCATACCTCCCCATCCCTGCATCCTTGTTTAATGGTTCTTTAGCAACCCTTAGGTCCATTGTCCTAATTCCCTTTCATAAAAAGAAATTCTTAAATTTTCTGTTTACTGCTGCAATTCTTTACTTCTTACCCCCTGACATCTTAACACTCCTCAATTTTACAATTATTTTTAAGATATATTTTGAATTTCTTCCAGTCCTCTTCCATTGTCTCTTTCCCCTGGTCCCGGATTCTGCCCGTCATCTCGGCCAGTCCCATAAAGTCAATCACCTTTGTTTGCCATTCTTCCAGAGTAGGTAGTTCTTGCGTCTTCCAATACTTTGCCAGTAGAATTCTTGCTGCTGTAGTGGCATACATAAAGAAAATCCTGTCCTTCCTTGACACCACTTGGCCCACCATGCCCAAGAGGAAAGCCTCTGGTTTCTTAGGAAAAGTCCACTTAAGGACCTTCTTAATTTCATTATAGATCATTTCCCAGAAAGCTTTAACCTTTGGGCAGGTCCACCAAAGGTGGTAGAAAGTGCCTTCAGTCTCATTACATTTCCAACACTTATTATTAGGCAAATGATATATTTTTGCAAGCTTGACTGGGGTCATGTACCACCGGTAGATCATTTTCATAATATTTTCTTTTAAGGCATTACATGCAGTAAATTTAATACCGGTGGTCCATAACTGTTCCCAGTCAGCAAACATAATATCATGACCGATATCTTGTGCCCATTTGATCATAGCTGATTTCACCATTTCATCCTGTGTATTCCATTTTAACAGCAAGTTATACATTTTTGATAAGTTCTTAGTATTGGGTTCCAACAATTCTGTTTCTAGTTTTGACTTCTCTTTCTGAAATCCTATTTTCCTGTCCTGTTTAAACGTCTCATTTATCTGATGGTAATGCAACCAGTCTCGAACCTTAGGCTTTAATTTCTCATAACTCTGAAGTTTCACCCTTTCGCCTTCGTATTCTAAAATCTCATGATATTTTGGCCATTAGAATCCATATTAAGCTTTTTTACTTCCCTAGCTTCCATTGGTGACACCCACCTAGGGGTTTTACTTTCCAACAAATCTTTGTATCTAATCCAAACGTTATACAATGCTTTCCTTACAATATGGTTTTTAAAGCTTTTATACACCTTTACCTTGTCGTACCATAAGTATGCATGCCAACCAAAACTATTGTCGTATCCTTCCAGATCCAAAATGTCAGTGTTCTCAAGAAGTAGCCAGTGTTTCAACCAGCAGAAAGCTGCTGATTCATAATAAAGTCTTAAATCCGGCAGGGCAAACCCCCCTCTATCCTTTGCATCAGTTAAAATCTTAAATTTAATTCTGGGCTTTTTGCCCTGCCAGACAAATTTTGATATGTCTTTCTGCCACCTCTTGAAACAGTCCATCTTGTCCACAATCTGCAACGACTGGAATAAGAACAGCATTCTAGGCAATACATTCATCTTAATAGTAGCGATTCGGCCTAACAAGGAAAGTTTCAACCTTGACCATATTTCCAGATCCTTTTTAACTTCTGACCAACATTTTTCATAATTATCCTTAAATAAGTTCACATTCTTGGATGTTAAGTTTACCCCCAGGTATTTTACCCTTTTTGTTATTTCCAAGCCTGTTTCATTCTGAAAACTCTCTCTTTCTTCCATTGTTAAATTTTTTTCCAACACTTTCGTTTTTTGTCTATTCAATTTAAAACCTGCTACTCGACCAAATATTTCAATTAGTTCTAATACTCTTTTAGTACTAGTGTCTGGCTGTTGCAAGGTCAATACTAGATCATCTGCAAATGCTCTTAATTTATAATGTCTAACTCCGACCTGAACTCCTTTAACCAACTGGTCCTTTCTGATCATATTTAACAAAACCTCCAGGACTGATATAAAAAGCAAAGGGGATATTGGGCAACCCTGTCGTGTACCTTTTTCTATAGGTATTTCTTCTGTTACCACATTATTTACAATTAATTTGGCCTTTTGTTGAGAATATATTGCACCTATACCGTTTTCAAAACCTTGGCCTACCCCCATCCCTTGGAGATTCTTTTTCATAAAAGTCCAACAAATGTTGTCAAAGGCTTTCTCCGCATCCACAAAAATCAAAACTGCTTTCCTGTTAATGTCAACGTCCAGCAGCTCCAGAATGTCTATAATGTTCCTCACATTGTCTGACATATGTCTACCTGGGAGAAAGCCTGTTTGGTCCTTATGAATCTCTTCTGCCAACACTCTTTTCAATCTTTTTGCCAAAATGTCTGCAAAAATTTTGTAATCCACATTGAGTAAAGATATAGGGCGGTAGTTTTTGACCTGGTTCTTCTCAGTCTCTGTTTTCGGTATAAGTGAGATGAAAGCCTCTTTCCACGATTCAGGTGCCTTTTTCCCCTTCAAAATTTCATTGCAAACTTCCTTCAATGGTTGTATCAGCCGTTCTTTCAACATTTTGTAGTATTTGGCCGTCAGGCCGTCTGGTCCTGGTGATTTTCCCAATTTCATATTTTGAATGGCACCCTCTATTTCTTGTTCTGTTATTTCCTCATTTAAGATCCTTTTACTTTGTTCTGGAATTTTTGGTAAACCGTATTTTCTGATGAATTCTTCTATTTCTTGTTCGTTGATTGGCCCTTGTGCGTATAATTTCTTAAAAAAACTTTGAAAACAATTGTTTATCTCATTGGGTTTGTGGATAATTTTTCCATCCATTTCTAGACTTGTTACAGTATTCATTTTCTGCCTTTTTTTCAATTGCCATGACAGAAGTTTCCCACATTTATCCGCTGATTCAAAAGTTCTTTGTCTCATTTGCTTTATCTTCCATTCTATTTGTTGGTTCATGAGCTCCATGTACTGCATCTGATAAAACTTTATTTCTCTCAAAATCTCATGGGACTTTGGTTTGGACCTCAACTTCTTCTCTCCTTCTTTTATTTTTTCTAAAATTTTTTCCTTCTTCTCATTTTGTTGCTTCCTCTTTATAGAATTTTGTTGAATTAGGAAACCTCGCATCACGGCTTTACTTGCGTCCCAGATTATTCTTTTTTCCACATCTGTTTTCCTGTTGATCTCAAAGTAATCTTTTAATGTTTTAAGGGCCTTCTTGTGGATCTCTTCATCCTTGAATAGGGTGTCATTCATTCTCCATCTAAAGGATCCAGTTGTTGTTAGTTTCATCTCCATCTTCACCGCATTATGGTCGGAGCACGTTTTTGGACATATTTCTACTTTTTTTGTTCTTGACGCCAGACTGCTAGAAATCCAAATTTGGTCTATTCTTGTCCATGTCATTTTTGCTTCAGAGAAAAAAGTTCCCTCTCTCTCTAGAGGATTCTTTGTTCTCCAAATATCAATCAAGTCCATTGTTTCAGTCATTTCGAAAAAGATCTTTGGTAGTCTCCCTTCTTTTGAAATCACTTGTCTCTGTGCTTTATCCATGTTTGTTGAGACGACTCCATTCATGTCTCCCATCATTAGGATTTTATAGTCTAAAAAGTCAACTAATGTCTCATGCAACTTCCTAAAGAATTCGGCCTTCCCTTCATTTGGGGCATAAACTCCCACAATTAGTATCTTTTCTCCTTGAATTTGTACTTCAATTGCCAGGTATCTTCCTTGTTCATCTTTAAATATCAATTTTGGAGCCAATTTTTCCTTTGCATAGATCACCACACCTCTTTTCTTTACTTTGTCTGATGAGATAAATTCTTGACCAAGTCTCTTATTTATCAGTAATTTCCTATGTATCCTGGCAATATGGGTTTCTTGCAAACATATTATATCTAATTGTTCTTTCTTCAAAATGTGAAAAACCTGTCGTCTTTTCCGAGGAAGGTTCAAACCGTTACAGTTCCAACTAAGGAGTTGCAGAGACATTTTGTATTTAAGTAGCTGTTCCTCCAACTGCTCCAAGCTTCTGCTCTTCCTCCGATGGTGGTGGTAAAAGTCCAAATGACAAATTTGCTATATCAGGTGGTTCCCTCTCCTCCACGGTTCCTTTCTGCAAATCCTCCAGGTATCTCTCCAGAAATTGTTCTTTGTCCTGAATTGTTTTTATTTTAATCTTCCTTCCTTTAAAGTTAAAGGACAATCCTTGTGGAAACTCCCATCTGAATGGTATGGTGTTTTTCTTCAGCAGATCTGCTAGGCTTTTGTAATATGTTCTCACCTCTAAAATGTATTTGGGAATGTCCTTAAAAATCTGTATCTGACAATTTTGTATCACCAATGCCTTTTGATAATGTAGATTCAATATTTTATCTCTTTCTTCTTTTGATCTCAATGTAATTAGACAATCCCTTGGTTTTTTATCCTGCTTTCTACCCAATCGAAAGGCTGATGTTATCTCAAATTCATCCTCTTCCTCCCATTCCTCCTGCCAAAAAGCTATAATGTTCTCTGTGAGAAATTGCACAAGGTTGTCCCCTTCCCCTTCAGGCACCAATCTAAGTTTTAAATTCTTCTCTTTACGTTGAAGTTCCAGTAAGGAGAGGGCTGCCTCATGCTCATTCACTTTTTTAATAATAGGCCCAAACTTTTCCCTTATCTCTTCAGCCGTTGTTTTTGCACTTTCTGCAATCTTTCGTGTTTCTGAATTTTCCTCCGCTAAGCCGCTAATAGGGTTGCTTCGCAAGACGAAAAAACCGCAAGACGAAGAGACTCACGGAACGAATTAATTTCGTCTTGCCAGGCACCACTGTATGCTGGATGTGATCTCGTTTTTGTTACGGTGCTGTTTTTACAACTGTTTTATGCCACTTTGTCTCTCAAAAGGGCAGTGGAAGCGAGAAGAAAACATGGCGCCCATCAAAACTTCTTGGGAATAGACAGAAGTGTGAGGGTCATGGCCATTGGCACCAGGGAGTTGGGGGAGCTCCACTGCGGCTCTCTTTCATCCTCCCTTCCACCCAAACCACGAGATTTTCTGCTGCCTGAGAAAAGATGGAAGGATATATGGAGGGAAAGTATGGGAGCGGTGCATCCAAAATGCTATGGAAAGAGCTAATGCAACACAGAGCGTTGAGTTTTACTGATAGAGCAGCAGGAGTTGTTTTACGCTGCTATGCACCTCAGAATACAGTGGTGCCCCGCAAGACGAATGCCTCACAAGACGAAAAACCCGCTAGACGAAAAGGTTTTCCGTTTTTCGAGGCGCTTCGCAAGACGAATTTCCCTATGGGCTTGCTTCGCAAGATGAAAACGTCTTGCGAGTTTTTTTCGCTCCCCCCCTTTTTCTAAGCCGCTAAGCCGTCAATGGGCTTGCTTCGCAAGACAAAAAAACCGCTAGACGAAGAGACTCGTGGAACGGATTCTTTTCGTCTTGCGAGGCACCACTGTAATTCTCTAAAGTGTCATAAGTCTGTCTGGACTCAGCTACACGCTGCAGATAAAACGTTTCAAATGTGTTGTAAAATGCAACGTACAAGATGGTGACAGTGAGCTAGGCCAAATTCAATGTATTTTTCAAAACATTTTTTTTAAAAAGCATTTTCGCAGCATTTTAAAATATGTGTGTAGATTCCACCTCAGTATCATATATATGTGTATGCACATGCGTGCACGCGCACACACACTATATATATATATATATATTTACATGCATATATATATATATATATATATATATATATATGCATGTAAATATGTTTTAGTATACCAAGTAAAGTGATGTGTTATGTTCAAACTCTAAGCAGAGAATCTTGCACAGTTTTTTTTAAAAAGGGACTCAAATGTCCTGGGGGCAACTTCTGTGCATATAAATAAAACCAAAAGATGGGAAGATTGATGGCTGGGTTATGATTATTTAAATGTTTTCTTAAAACAGCACCTTGCATGTGCCCTTTAGGAAATGGGTGGAGAAAGTGTGTAAGTCCCTCAATCAATGTGTGGAAAGCCCCTAAGAGAGGTGGGGAGAAGAAGAAGAGGAAGAAGAAGGAGAAGAAGAAGAAGAAGAAGAAGAAGAAGAAGAAGAAGAAGAAAGAGTTTCCATTGCTTAGAGTTCCTGATGCAATTAAAGTGATTCTACTCAACGGCACTCAAGCCAGAGAGGTTCAGGGTGAAGATCAGCAGGACGCTGAGGCCCAGCGGCCACCGCATGGACTTCTCGCTCATCACTTCCAGGATGCTCAGGTTCTTGGAGCTTCTCATGTCCTCCTTCTGCTTCACCATGTCCTCCAACTCAGCTTGGTGATGCCCTTCGCCCCAAAGGTACTTCATGGCTTTGTGGGGGAGAGAGAGAGAAATGAGCTACTCAATTATCTAAACATGGGCTGAACGAAAAGATGAAAGTTTCAGTCATCATCGGAGAATGCAACCAGGGGCATCCAAATTACTATCACCCATTCAGAAACTTGAAGTTGCTGTGGTGGACTTGTAAAAGGGTAAAAGCGTATTGGGAAATGATTCATAATGAATTGAAAAAAATGTTTAAAAGTACTCCCCCCCCCCCAAACCCAGAGTCCTTCCTGGTAGGGATAATTCAGACTGAAATTCCCAGGTGTCAAAAAAGGTTATTTATGTATGCTACCATTGCGGCTCGTGTTTTGTTAGCCCCAAAACGGAAAATGAGCAAGGTCCCAACCAAAGAAGAATGGCAACTTAAGCTGACAGAATATGCACAACCTGCAGACTTAACATATAGAATAAGAGAACAAGAAGAACATGCGTGTAAAGAAGACTGGAAGGCGTTTATTGAATACAGTGGTACCTCGGGTTAAGTACTTAATTCGTTCCGGAGGTCCGTTCTTAACCTGAAACTGTTCTTAACCTGAAGCACCACTTTAGCTAATGGGGCCTCCTGCTGCCGCCATGCCGCCAGAGCACAATTTGTGTTCTCATCCTGAAGCAAAGTTCTTAACCCGAGGTACTATTTCTGGGTTAGTGGAGTCTGTAACCTAAAGCGTATGTAACCTGAAGCGTATGTAACCTGAGGTACCACTGTATAGGGGTACAGCTGAAATAGCTGGCAGCACTAAGAAAAATTCAACAGTGCAAATAAGTTTTGATGGATGCAGTAACGGAAAACTAAATGGTATAGTTTTTGTAAAATATGCAGGAATGTAAGATATGAAAAATGAACCATGGAAAGAGAAGAAGGGAAGTCATTAATATCTTAAGGATGTATAATGAGTATTTTAAATTGCAAAACAGAATATTTAATAAAAATTACATTTAAAAAAAGAAGAAGCTCGAAGGATCTTATACCTGAAGGAGCATCTCCACCCTCATTGTTCAGCCCGGACACTGAGGTCCAGCTCCAAGGGCCTTCTGGTGGTTCCTTCCCCCACTGCGAGAAGCGAGGTTACAGGGAACCAGGGAGAGGGCCTTCTCAGTAGTGGTGCGCACCTTGTAGAACGCCCTCCCATCAGATGTCAAGGAGACAGACAACTACATAACTTTTAGAAGACATCTGAAGGTGGTCCTGTATTGGGACATTTTTAATGTTTCATGCTTTTTTAATATTTTGCTGGAAGCCACCCAGAGTGGCTGCGACAACCCAATCTGAAGGGTGGCATATAAATAATAAAATTATTAAGCCGCCCCTGAAAATAGGGGAATGTTAGTGACAGAACAAGAGGAGCAACATTGCTTTGGCATTCCACCCTGCCTAAAGAGGCCAGCTGGAGTTGGACAGAACTAAAGAAAGCAGATCAGGGGTTTTCACTGTGGACAGCCCACCCTGCCCACATGTGATCAAACTTCTAGACTTGCTCTCGTCTTCTAGACAGGTCTGGGGGTGGTTATGAGACCTGGCTGTGTATGGGCAGAAGTCCTCTGCGGTAGGGCAGGTTTTACACCCCCTTGCGGCAGAGAGCCACTTGCAGCAGCCCTGCAGTGGAAAACACTGCTAAAATTGCACATCAGAGGTGGGGGCTGAGGCTTGTTTGGATTCCTAGTTTAAAAACCCTGGAATTTCTAAGATTGCAGTAAAAGTCAAACTGCCTCCTCGCGCCTAATTTCCGCTGAGGCTGAATCAGCCTCCGAGTTTTGCATGCAGAAGCCTTGGGTGCCACTGACTTGTGTGTAGACGGGAACTTTTGGATGAAAAATAGGCAGACAACTAGAAATTTTGTGCAAGTTACGGCAGGGGCTGCTTCTGTTTTCCTTGCTGACTTTTTATTTGGGCAATTTTGTGCTCAGGCAATGCAGGCTAGATGGCCACTTCCACCCCACCCAACTTGCTCATTACCTTTCAAGCAACCATCTTTGTCTCCCTTCTGGAGCAACAGGTATGGAGGGGACTCGGGGAAGAAGGGCAGGAGCAGCAGCTGCAGCAGGGCTGGGATCCCACACAGAGCCAGGAGCAGAGGCCACAGAGACTCTGTGCCCAAGAGATCTCTGGGGACAACAGGCACAGAGAAAGCAGCCATTTAGACTTCATCCAAGGTAGGAGGGTAGGTGTTTAGGGGACCTGGGAACCCCTGAATTCCTTCTTTTTTAAAAAACAACAACACATCAATGTTGTTGTTGTTGTTGTTAATTAAATTTGTATATCAGCCTATACTCGCAGGTCTCAGAGCGGTTACAACATAATATACATAATAAAAACAAAAACAACCCAATAAACCTGCTACCCAACACATTTTAAAAGCACATGCATAAAGGTAAAGGTAAAGGGACCCCTGACCATTAGGTCCAGTCGTGGCCGACTCTGGGGTTACGGCGCTCATCTTATTGGCTGAGGGAGCCGGTGTACAGCTTCCGGGTCATGTGGCCAGCAGGACTAAGCCGCTTCTGGCGAACCAGATCAGCGCATGGAAACACCGTTTACCTTCCCGCCGGAGCGGTACCTATTTATCTACTTGCACTTTGATGTGCTTTCGAACTGCTAGGTGGGCAAGAGCATGGACCGAGCAACGGGAGCTCACCCCGTCGTGGGGATTTGAACTGCTGACCTTCTGATCGGCAAGTCCTAGGTTTCTATGCTGCTTTTCATTCAAATGAATCGCTAAGCAGCTCACAAACAATAAATAACAACGGCATAATAGAACACCACAAATGCAGCACAAATCCAGTAGAACAATTAAGAAATCACCAGTTATAAAAATCAGAGGCCCTGCCCCCGCCCAACCAACCCCCAGCACATTGCTCAGCTGTGTTTGTCACAGAAACAGGTCTTTCCAATGTGTCTCTCTTTAAAAGATGGGTAGGGAATGTCTAGCCCATGAGCCAATCTTGGCCCATTGGGGGTGGGGTCTAATTTGACCCATGAGGTCAAATTAGAGCAGACAACAGTAAGCCTAAGTTCCTGCGAAGCAGAACTCAATGCTCTGTCATTTTCACTCATGGATTGTGAATGGTTGATGCAACTGTTTCAGGACATCAGAGTTTCTGTGAAATGTCCTATACAGGTGTATCAAGATAATAGATCCTGTTTGGCTTTGCTGAACTCAGAGAGTTGCAAGCAAAGAACCAAGTACTTGCAGATTAAGTTACATCATGCAAGAGAGTGTATTCAGAAAGGACTCATTCAGGTGTCCTACGTGCCAGGAAATGAAATTCCTGCTGATCTGTTGTCTAAGGTTGTTAACAGAGAACAACTTAAGATTGATGTACAGAGGTTGCAATTGGGTTGAACCACAGGTACTACAGGTTACACGGAAAGGGGGAGGATGTTAGGATATAGTTTTCATTCCTCCTTAAAAGAGTCAAGTATGATTGTTGTGTGTCACATGCCTGTTTACTCCCAGCACTGTTCTCGCTGGGAACTTCCGTTTTGTATATAGCTTTTGTTTCTGGCTGTTTCCTCGACACAGATGCAAGCAATCATGTTTTTCCTTTGTTCTGATCAACGTTGAATAAAGCTGCAAATACAATCTCCTGTCTGAATCTTCCATTGTGGAACCTTTGCTGAAAAGGGTGTGCACGAGTCTTGGAATGTCTCTGAGGCTTGTGTCGCTAATTGACTGATGCTGTTTCCACGGGAGACCGGTGATCGTCCGGAGACGACGATAGAGGCCTGCCTGGTTGCCTCTGTCTCCCTGGCAGTATCCCAACAATTATTCCCTAAACCAGTGTTCCCCAACCTTGGGCCTCCAGCTGTTTTTGGACTACAATTCCCATCATCCTTGACCACTGGTCTTGCTAGTGAGGGATGATGGGAGTTGTAGTCCAAAAACAGCTGGAGGCCCAAGGTTGGGGAACACTGCCTAAACCACACCCACCAGCTGACATCACTGAGTGATGTCAGCTGAAGTGCAGAGTTGAACGCTGCTGGGTGCTGCTTCGCCAGCGCATTCCCTGCGGGGTATGGAGTGAGTTTCTGACAAGGCTAAGGAACTGTATGTAGTTGTCCCTTGCCCCCCTTAAGCTTCCTGGCATTACGCCACCACCTTGCTCCCAAGGAGAAGCATCAGAGGAAACCCCAAAGTGTATTTGGCCCAGCAGATGCGAGGGAGCCAGCTGGCAAATCTCTCCTCCCTGGTCCAGAGTTAGAGAGGAAAGGGAGGGCATGACACAAACAAAAAGGAAAGGTGCGTAGCTCACCTACATCACCAAGGCTGTTGGGGACGACACAATCATTACAGTGGCCAGCACAAAATAGACACATAAACCATTAAAAATGACAAGATCAGTCCAAGTGGAAATAAGAAGAGAATGTAATTGGTCAGCAAATTGAGGAAAACATCCTGACAGATGCAGCTGCTTTCAAGTATTTTGGATGGAAGAAAATTTGATGTGACTGTGACAGAACTCCTTCGAGACCTGAGGATCAACAAAAAGGGCTACCAACAAAATCGGCAGAGAGAGACTGACAGAGATTTGAAGGCCTCGGATGTGAGGAATCCAGGCTAGAACTGCTTTTGAGGACATTTATTTGGGAAGGGACGGAAACCGGGGTAGGGAGGGAGGGAAGAACAGAATTTTAAAATTTTCATGATTTTTGTGTATGGTTATTATGACCTATATCTAATGTAAAAAGGGGGAAATTCGTGGAAGGGAACTTGGGTCGACCTTAGAAAAGGATTTAATATCTATAAGAGAATTGGATAAGCAAAATTTGACCAAGTAAAAAGAGCTAAGTTTAAAAATAATAATAATATGTTAAAGATGAGAGACAAGTATTTGCTGAGCTAACTACGGGAATTGGGATGTATGAAGGGGGGGTGGGGGGAAGTCAGGGAGTGGGGTTAAGAAAGTAAGGATATGAAATTGTCTTTATAAAATGTGAAAATCTAATAAAAATTATTAAAAAACAAACAAAACATCCTGACAGATGAAGAACAACACTTGATCGTCTCAACCGCAAAACGGATCCAAGTGGGAAGAAAATAGAAAAGGAGGGAAGGATAAACAAACACGGTTGTCTGCCATGCCATCAATTTAACTTACCTTAAGCCCATAATTTGTCCAAAAGCTTTTCCTAGCGAAAAAAACACAGAGCAGGTGGCAATGGCAAAACCTCTGAATTTCTTGGGTGCAATTTCTCCAACGTACGCTCCATTGGTGTTCAGGGAAATACCTTCAGTGAGAAGGAAAAGGTACATTACAGAAATATTTAGTGATGCCTCTGAGATCATACCACATTGTTCCGCCACCCAGAAAACCCACCACTTGGAGCTGCCTGTGTCAGCCTGGGCCACATGATGGGGAGGGGGCGCAAGTTGGAAGGAGAGCCCCTTCTGAGATGGGCCACCTGCAAGCTGGTAACAACGTACCCCCATTCTCCAGATGAGCTCTCAAAGTGGCTTTGTATTAAGGTTAAACATTAGGGATCATGATGGGCAGTGCTGGATTACCAAATAGACAGAGTAGGAAGCAGCCTATGGGCCCCATGCCTTTTAGGGGCCAGATAACAACAAATCAAAATAATATTGATTTGATCTTGAAAGAAAATTACAAAAAAATGTATTCGGAGATAATTTGCGAGATTTCACCTCCCTAGGGACTGCCTCCAAAGGGTTTAATCTGGCAGTGATGATGGGACCTTGGCAGGCAAGACAGGAGTGTCCGGCAGACATCCTCCAGCTGGACCCAAGCCAGGGACCATCTTTGTCAGGTAGCCCAGAAGGACACCATCGCTGAGCAGGTCAAAATTTGCTGAGAGCTCCAGCAGAACCAACAGGGAGCCAACCCCCCACCCTGTGTTTCCAGTTCCCAGCACACGTGTGCTGGGTCCAGGGGTATCCCAAGTAACGTGGTCCAGGTCCAGTCCCGAATCCAAGGGTTCTGTGAGGAGTCAGTCCGACAGGGCCAAGGCAGGAAACCAGGCTAGGTCAGGCACAGGGCAACAGGCAGGTTCCAGCAAGCAGCAATGTTGCTCCCACAACCTGGGGCGGGGTCCGGCAGCCTTTTATCTCTGACGGGCTGACAGCCGGTCCTGATCCCCCGGTGACTCACCTCCCTGTCTCGCCCGAAGGCAAGCACTCCTCCTGTGAGTACTCAGGTCTCTCCTCTCAGACCTCAGTCTCTGCAGCTTAGGAGATGTCGGTGGGTCACTAGACCCAGAGGCCGCCACAGCCTCTCCTGACCCAATTGGTAGTGGAGCAGCTGAAGGCAATGAGGTAATCCCCGCATCTGGAGCCAGGGCAGGTTCAGGCCCCTGACTTGGCCCAGCTGGTGCTTGTTGCAGGGGAACCTGTGCAGACTGGGGCCCTTCAGAATCAGGCCCCAGACTAGGTTCAGGTGCCGCCTGAGGCAAAGGATCCGGTGCAGACTGAGACTCCTCTGGCTCCAAGTCCGAGCCCGAGTCCCAAGCCATCACAACACGTCATCTACCCAGTGGCCAAATCCATCTCTGTCTGAAAACTGGAACCAGGATGAAATGGGGTCAGAAGAACGACATATTCCTCTCACAAGGCCTCCATCCCTTTCAAGACCCACTTGGGTGGATGTCTTTATGTGTGAGTGAGCTCACGCACCCCAAGATCAGGCCCACAAACTGAGATGGATCCAGGACCACGTGAGAAGGACCTCCTTCTCTTCCTGCTGCCGCCACTAAGGGCCCATGGTTGGGTTCGGCTGTCACTCTTGCATCCAAATCTGAGCTGCTTTATCTGCAAAGTCTGAAGCTTAAACTGACCCATGATGATTCATCCTTAGTTGCAGAGGTTCCTTGATGCGGTAAGCTATTACACTTGCAGGACTCTGCGCCAATGCAACAATGGTGGGACAGTGAAATGCCTTTGCCTTCCTCACTGCCCCAGTGGAGGCCAGGGCCAGCTCAAGACATTTTGCTGCCCGAGGCAAAGGACAAGATGGCCCCTTCCCCAAAGGCACACACAGAACCCAATTGGACTGGTAGTTGATTTTTACTCCAACATGGGTGAAAGAACTGTGTCTTCCACCACACTTGAGGACACTCGCAGTTCTGGCCACTCCCTGAACCTCAGCACCTGCTGCCTGAGGCAGCTACCTCATGCTAGGGCCGGCCCTGGCAGAGGCCCAAACTGGGGTTCTGGCCTGCTCTCGGTTGCGTTTGACCAGAGTTTTCCTCCACGCTGAAACTAGCCATCATTGCCTCAGTTGCATTCATGCAATTGGCCCCACCCAAGACTCAAAATGTCAGGGCTGAGAGGTCTCCTACCTGAAGTGAAGCCATAGAGGAAACGGCTTATGAGGATCATTTCAAAAGAGTCGGCCATCTTACTGAAGCCGACGAGGAGGGCGGCAGCGATGGTGACAATGTCGTTGAACAGCAGTGTTTTCTTTCTGGAACGGACAAAATCCCGGGGTGAAGAAGAGGCTTTTGCCCACCCTTTTCTCCCCAACTGAAGAAGCAAACCCCCTGACTGACCTCTTGCCAAATGAAACATGGCAAATAAGGGATTCAAAGCACATGATTCACAAAATGATGTCGATGTCACAAGAGTGACATACTTATTTTTTGTAAGGAATATATCTGTATTTTATTGCTTAGAGTTAGAATCATAGAATTGTAGAATTGATCCCGAGATGATTCCAAGAGGATAACAATAACAATAAATTGTTGTTGTTGTTGTTATTATTATTATTATTATTAAATTTTTAATACTTTTATTTTGCTTTAAACAAATACAGATAAATATAAACAACCAAAATTGCAAAAGAAAAATCCTTAATAATAATAATAATAATGATGATGAAAAAAGCTAAAAAACTACAAAAAATATCAAAGTACATGGCATAGAACATAAGTCATTATGGGAAAGAAAAAAGAAAAAGGAAAGAAGAAGGGGGAGGATGGGAAAAAAAGAAAAAAGAAAAAAAGGGGGGAGAGGAGAGAAAAAAAGAGGAAGATGAGCCAAAACACAAGAAGGCTCATCTATTGTATGCTTCCATCAAGGTCACAACAGGTCACTATTCATATCAATTCTCTCTATCTGCATTCCATAGAATCCCTCCTCTTGGTATCAGGGAACATTTCCCTATGTGGTATCATCCTAAACATAACCAGGTCTTTCTTGATGAACCCTTATCCCCTAGATAATTATTTAAACATTCCCATTCTTCTTTCACCATCTTTTTAGGTTTATCTCGTATTGCATCTGTCAGATTCGCGAGCTCCAAGTAATCGTCCAATTTGACATCTTGATACTATTCATGCCCATCTTGACATACTTTATTAATGCCCACAAAGGGGTAGGGGGCACCAGGACCTCCTGGTGAGGAGGGGGCTTACTTTCCATACTGGGTGGTCACATGCCCACTGGACAGGTTGCCCAGGATCCCACCCAGGCAGAAAATGGAGACGACTGCAGACCACAGGAAGGTGAGCGTTTCGTGGTGAAGGGCAGAGCCGTACCGCTTGACCCACGTCTGGTTGATAAATGTCTTGATGTACTGGGAAGGGAATAATCATAATACTAATATAAAAATCACAAAAGACACAAACTCCAGCACCCACCCACCCACTGTGTATCTCTTATATTGAAAGCGCTTGGTTTGTGTGTGTGTCTGTGTGTGTGTATTTCTTGGTTTACAAGAGAGGATGAACCTCCACAGGCATATACCTCCACATGTGGTGGGAATGTCCTAAAATCCAACTCTTCTGGACATCGATCATACAAGAAATATGCAAAATAACCCGTGCTTTTTTCCTGGAGGGACGCAGGGGTACGCATACCCCTAAACATTTTGTGAATCTAAGTTTGGCTTCATTGAGGGGCAGTATTTCAATATGAGTAGAAAAATGAGAGTACCCCTAAACATTTTTTTTAAGGAAAAAAAGCACTGCAAATAACTAAGCAAGTACAAGAAATCACCCCAGAACTGGCCCTACTAAACATCTAACAAGGCAATACTCCCCACTCACATCACAAAGGGCTCCTAACCCACCTACTCTCAGCAGCTAGAAGCATCATAGCCGGACACTGGTAGCATATTTTTTCAACACACTACATTATTTTCCAGAGACCAGCCCCTGCTCTGCCCTACCCTGTTTACAAACCTTCATTTCCTCCGTTGGTATGAAAGGAGATAAAACATTCTGTTATCCAGAAGGGCAGCTTAGTAGTAGGAGTGCTGTTAGAGTCAGAGACACTGTGCTGATCCCGGGGGGTTACCGTAGGCGTAGTCAAAGTCCGGTCCTGGGTCACTAGCCTGGAATCAGTCCACAAGGAGCGGGGCAAGGTCCGAAACAGGAAGCCGGGCGGGGACAGGAGCACTGGTGAGTCAGGTCTGGGTCCGGGCAGGAACAGGAACTCAACAACGACGTTGCTCCCACAACCCGGGACCGGGCCGACTGGCCCCCAGAAGACCCACCTCTCTTGGCCTTAAGGCGAGCACTCCTCCTGGGAGCAACCAGTTCCCTTCGCCTCTCTGCCCTGAGTCTCTGCAGTTCAGGAGAGGCTAAAGGGTTACTGGGCCCAGGGGGAGACTCACCTGCAGGCACTGAGTCCTCAACCACCTCTGGAGCCAGAGTGGGATCACCTGGTGCCTGCTCCTGAGGCTCTGACACAGGTGCAGGCACTTCAGCATCAAGGCCCTGCCCCAATTCAGCCGGCCCTGGAGGCGGGGACTCCTGTGCCAGCTGGGATTCCTCTGGTTCAGCCTCTGAATCGGAATCCCAGGCCATCACAGACGTGCTCTGTCCACGTGCTCCCATTTCTTTGGACATATCAAGGGCATCTTGACAGTATCAATGGTCCGGAGGTCATAATCCTCCCGGGAGCTTGAACGAGCAAGGCCCTCGGTAGGAGCAGGAGGACCAAGTTGGGGTCAATCCCAGGAGTCAACCCCACACAGCAAATGCCCCAGAGCAGCTCTTTAGCCCCGCAGCCACAGGAGCCAGCCCACCACACATCATAGGGCCCTGGTCTTCCAGGCAGGAGCAGAGGACATGGTGGGGGAGAAGCCTTCATGTTTTTTCATCCTGGGTGTTCCTGGTTTGGATTCAGGGTACAACCTTCTCCAGACGACAAAACTGGAGAAATCTTGCCCCTCCGGACACACCTGAGCCAATCAGCAGCAGCCAATTTAGCTCTTTTGGCCCCTCCCCCTGGTGGCAACCCATGTGACCCAATTCCTCTGCCATGCCTGTATCTCCACCTGAACCACTGCTGGCTTGAGATGATGATGATGATGCCCATCCTGACATTGTGTGATGGCCTGGGATTCGGACTCAGAGGCTGAACCTGAAGAATCCCAGCCTGCACAGGAGTCCCCGCCTCCAGAACTAGCTGAGCCAGGGCTGGGGCCTGAGCCTGAAAGGTACTCACCTGTGCTGGATCCTCAGATGCAGGCACCAGCTGAGTCTGCTCTGGCTCCTGAGGTGATGGAGGACCCATTGCCTGCAGGTGCTGCACTCTCAGCCCCGTCAGGGGAAGGTGAGGTTGCCTCTGGGTCCGATAACCCTCCAGCCTCTCCTGAGCTGCAGAGGCTCAGGGCAGAGAGGCGGAGGGAACTAAGTTCCCGCAGGAGGAGTGCTCGCCTCCAGGCCAGGAGAGGCGAGTCACCTGTGGACCGGGGCCGCCCTATGCCTCGGGGCAGATAAAAGCCAGCCAGCCCCAGTCCCAGGTTGCGGGAGCAACATTGTTGGTAGCCTGTTCCTGCCAGCACCCTGTCCTGCTCTTCTGCCAGAGTTCCTGACCCCACCTGACTCCCCGCCTTGGACCCAGCTTCAGCTTTGATGGACAGCCTCCATACTGCACCATCAACCTCGGACTGGACTCAGACCTTGCCTCTCGGTTTGCCCCCGGGACCAGCGCACATTGTGGGCACCAGCTAAGAGGGTGGAGGGGCACAGCTGCCCCTCACTCACCCCTTGAAAATGGGGGCTAGCACGCTCAGGGGCAACCCTACCACCCATTTGTCAGGGGATATCCCCACACCCTGCAAAGCCATCTTTTGTACGTGTGGAGAGCCCATGAAGCCAAACAATCTACCTAAAAACCACAAAGCTGTTCTCTTTTTGTATCAGCTGAAGTCACCGTCGGACGAGACCCCTCGAGGCTATCGCCAACCCGCATGTGAGAGGGAGAAGGTTCAACTACGATCCCCTTTGCTTACCTGAGAGGGATAGCTGATCACGGAGATCTGGAAGCCGATCAGGAAGGTCCCTCCCATCCCCACCACAAGGATCATTTGGAGCACTCGCTGGTACCGAATCTGCCAAGAGAAAGCACCACTGTTTGGGCCACGTCCTCACCTCGCCTCTGCAGCCACCATCCAACAGATGGCGAGGGCTGGTCCAGCACCTAATGCCCTATCATGAGGCAGGGAAGGAGTCAGGTGAGAGGACAAGGGGGACAACAGGAGAACCAGGTGTGACCCTGACGCCTCAGCCAGGTGTTATGAACCCACTTGAGGAGTGACCGACCTCCTCAGATGGAAAACAATTGTTCTCCCCTCCATGTTATTCATTTAAAGCCAGGGGTCAGCAAACTTTTTCAGCAGGGGGCCAGTCCACTGTCCCTCAGACCTTGTGGGGTGCCGGACTATATTTTGGAGAGGGGGGAAAGGAACGAATTCCTATGCCCCACAAATAAGCCAGAGATGCATTTTAAGTAAAAGGACACATTCTACTCATGTAAAAACACACTGATTCCTGGACTGTCTGCAGGCCGGATTGAGAAGGCGATTGGGCGGATCCAGCCCCCAGGCCTTAGTTTGCCTACCCGTGATTTAAAGAGGCTTTCCTCAAAGAATCCTAGCTACAATTCCTAGCATCCTTAACAAACTACAGTTCCCAGCATACTTTGTGTGTGGGGTGTCATATTCTGCCCTGCAGCAGAGAGAGAAAGAGATGGGGGTTGCAGAGGAGGAGTCGTGTGTCCCCCAGGTTTGGTGACGGAGAAGAGCAGGTCTTCTGGGGGCTGTGGCGGGACCTCCCAGAGGTGGGGTCCTCAGCTAGGAGTAAATAAAGAGTGCTGAATCTCTTTTGTCAGCAGGCTGAAGTGCCCGATACTCACCAAGTCAGAGAAGACATGGGCTGCCATTTTCTGCAGGAAAAGTTGTTGCTCTGTCCCCGGTTGTTTGTCAGGTGGGCTGGGAGCTCTTTAGGCTTTCCTTGACCAACAGCACAACACAGGACAGTGAGGTAGCAAGGAAGAGTGGGACTGCAGCCGAAGGTATTATTTTGATGATTTCAGTGACTTTTGACCCATCAGCAAGTTGCCCCCGGTTAACTATTCCAAGAAGGAACCGAGCCAGCCCTAAGTCATCATGAAGTCAGCTTTCTCTTGAATTGACACAGCGCCATGGCCTGATAACTGGGACAGGACACAGAGGAATTCACCTTTGCCTTTCTTGCTGACATACTGACCAGGCTTCTGCCCCATATCTGCCACATCAGGGGTTTATTTTGCAATAGGGAGAGGAGGAAAAGCAACAGATGTTACCGCCTGCAGTTGTTCCACCTATAGCTTCTCCTCCAACGTTTCTCCAGTGAAAACAGGGACGTCCTATTCCATAATAATAATATTAGTAATTTTATTATTTATTCCCCACCCATCTGACTGGGTTGCCCCAGCCACTCTGGGCAACTTCTAACCTATATAAAAACATATGAAAATAGGGACATCCTAGGTGTTATGTACTGAAGTTCTCACCCTGGGCCAGCAGGGGGATACTGTAGATAGTTATGCAAATAAGGGATTGAAAGTGACATTCAGTGATTGGATAGTTTTAGAAAATTGTTACAGTTACGTTGTACTGGAGCTCTATATAAGCAGGCTGGCTGAACCCTTCAGTTCAGTTCTGTCCTGGCCTGTGAATAAACAAGAGCTGTTTGAAGAATCGCTGTGTCGTCTGATATGTTCACCCACAACTTAACACTAAGGAAAAGCGGGACATTCCAGGATCAAATCAGAAACCGGGATGGCTTCTGTAAATCCGGGACTGTCCTTAGAAAACAGAGAAACTTGGAGGGTCTGGGATCCCAAAGCTCATGAAGGCAGGATCAGGGATAGATCCCAGGAGATTTGTGTGTGACATTTTGCAGATGCTGTAGTCTCCAGATCCATGTTCCTAGTCATGGGTGAGAACAACACAGGCAGAAGAAAGATACCTTTGGCCCCTGAAGATGCTGAAAGCCTGGGAAAGGCACCCGAGAGCTTGATGATAGTGACAGCAGCAGACCCTGCACTGAGCAGCCGGACTCCAAATACTTTTTCGAAACAGATATAATAATAATAATTTATTATTTGTACCCCACCCATCTGGCTGGGTTTCCCCAGCCACTCTGGGCAGTTTCCACAAAGACCAAAAATACACTAAGATGTCACACATTAAAAACTTCCCTGAACAGGGCTGCCTTAAGATGTCTTCTGAATGTCAGGTAGTTGTTTCTCTCTTTGATATCTGGTGGGAGGGCGTTCCACAGGGAGGGCGCCACTACTGAGAAGGCCCTCTGCCTAGTTTCCTGTAGCTTTGCTTCTCGCAATGAGGGAACTGCCAGAAGGCCCTCTGTGCTGGACCTCAGCATGTGGGTAGAACGATGGGGGTGGAGATGGTGCCGTGTAGGAATGGGCTGGGCCTGCAGAGTGTCATTTGCCAAAACAAGCAAGTCCTGTGTAAACGAGCAGAGTATATCTTTTGTGTGAAGTTGATGGCTTTGGATCTCTGCGTGAGACGACCCCGTTCCAAGAATGGTTTTTTTTCTCATCCTGTGAATGGTGATGTTTGGCCGCTGTGGGGTGCCAGCACAGCCTCCTCTGGCCCTTTAGCAAAACACAGGCCATAATGGGGTCTTTGTAGAGAGGGAGAAGATTGGAAAGCTCCAAGAGTCCTGCTCCATTCAAACACCAGGTGGCTGAGCCAACCCTACAGCACATTTTTGGAGTGGTTGTGAGAAGGTCATTTGCCAGAGAAGGAGAGGTCGTAGGAGAGCTGGTTGACAAGCCAAAGAGGGAAAGCCATGCTTTAGTTCTGCTTGAATCCAAGGCTGCGGCTATGGGAGAAGCAAGACCTTCTGGGCCACCCATCTGGCTATTTTCCTTCTCACTACCGGCCAGTGGCATGCAGGGATTTTTTTTCATAGGGGAACAGTTAGGGCCAGAGGTGCCACTTTGTAAAGGAGAATGGTGTTTGCGTGGCGATTCCTGCCCCCCCCCCCCCCAAGTTGGATAGAAATAAAGACACAGGACACCAAAATTAAGGTTAATGGGCAAATATTGGCCACAACTTTATTGATTACAGGTAAGAGCGGTATTGGCTTTAGGCATTGGTCCTAACAGACTATCCGGCACAAGACCGGGAGGGGTTAACTCCAACAGGGGGAGCCCCTGAGATGCACATCCCTAGGTGCTCCCCGAGGGGTCACCGCTTGGGAGTGTGCTTTAGGCCCTAGCCTCCATAGGTTTCGGACGAGGCAACGCTCCCCGGAATCCTTTATCAGACTACCCCTCAGCATTTGGGGGAGGTGATGGCGCTGCCCCCCATCTCATCAGCATAATAATACCCCTACCAATGCCTAACTGCCCAAACCAAAGGTGTTGTGACGTTTTGCTACGAGGTAGGTGGAAAAAACCAAATGGCTTCAAAATCAATGCCAATTAGCCAAAATGGAAAAACTCCTACCAGGCCCCTTGCGGCGACCAACCGAGGTCCATAGCAAAGTCAAAGGAAAAACCTAGAGGGCGGGTGGGTGGGAAACTGCAGCTGGAACAAAGAGAGAAAGGGGCGTTCTCGGGCCCCGCTGACCTTAAATTATCCCCAAGCCCCGCCTCTGCAGCCAGCCGATTGGCTGGCCCAGGCAATGACGTGGCCCGAGGATTCCCTAGATCGCGCAGGGCTGTAAACAGCCCCGCGTGGGTGAAGGTGGGCGTGAGCCCGCAATCCCCCCCCCTCCGGATGTCGGGAGAGGCTTTGTGTGTGAAATTGCACGTGTGAGGTTGCCACCTCCTGACATCGCATGCATGAGCATCATGCCTCACTCCCTAAGCCTGGCAGAAGCTTCCTGGGCTTTGGGAAGGAAGGACTAGCCAGGGGACTAGGCTAGTCCCCCTAGTCCACTGACCACAAGTTACTGGGACCCACTCATTTGCCAATAATAATAATAATAATAATAATAATAATAATAATAATAATAATAATTTATTACTTATTTATACCCTCCCCATGTGGCCAGGCCTCCCCAGCTCCCAACAGAATATTAAAAACACAATAAAACACCAAACATTAAAAACTTCCCCAAACAGAGCTGCCCTCAGATGTCTTCTAAAAGTCAGATAGTTGTTTATTTGCTTGACATCTCATGGGAGGGCGTTCCAGAGGGTGGGTGCCACTACTAAGAAGGCCCTCTGCCTGGTTCCCTATAACCTCACTTCTCACAGTGAGGGAACTGCCAGAAGGCCCTCAGAGCTGAATGATGGGGGTGGAGACGCTCCTTCAGGTATACCAGCACAAAGCAGCTTTCTTTCTTATACTAAGGAATAACTATGGTCCTCGCCTCGCAAATTCACCAATGGGACCCTCCATTAGATTTTAACTCTTGGTAGAACCAGGAATTAGAAGGGACTCAGGCATCATACACCCTCACCCTCAACCCCGAACAACTCGCAACAATAATATCCCGGCTGACACAAAGCTAGCCGTTGGAGAGAACAGATCCCTTTCACGTTCTGTCGAGAGAGATGGTAATCAATTACCCAAACTGGTAATCCATTATCTAGAGCAGGCAATGACTAAACCTGGACTTCCTTCCATCTGCCTGCAATGCTGAATTAAACAATTACATGTCAACTGCCTATGCCAAGAAGAGGTGGGAGTTTATTTGGGGTCAAGATTAACAGAGGAAATGGTAGACGGGAAAAGAGGATCCATCTAAAGCCCAAGGAAACCTCCCTGTCACCTGCTGGAAATCGGGAGTTCGACAGCATCTGGCTCCCCATCCTATGCTCTTTTGGCGTGTTAGGGGCCACATGAGACACCAAGCCACTGACCCCCTATATGCTTCCCATATACAGTTGTACCTTGGAAGTCGAATGGAATCTGTATATACATCCGTTCGACTTCCAAAACATTCAGAAACCAAAGCACGGCTTCTGATTGGCTGCAGGGAGCTCCTGCAGCCAATTGGAAGCTGCAGAAGCCGAGTCGGATGTTCAGGTTCCAAAGAACGTTCGCAAACCAGAACACTCACTTCTGGATTTGCGGCGTTTGGAAGCCAAAACGTTCAAGAACTAAGCTGTTCAAAAACCAAGGTACAACTGTGTATACTGTCATTAACCAGCACTACAAAAAGGGTTTTCGCAGATTTTCTTAAAATCTTCACTGGCACAGAAGATACATCAGTCCATGTTGCTCATTCCAAAGAAATAGTTTTATTTATATATTTTTTCATAAATTTATTTCATGCCCTCGTCTTGCCAGGATTTCATTATTTCCTTCACACACATAATGAAACCAACACTTTTTCATGTTTGCATTTTGCAAAAGCTCTAACCTCTACAGTGTTTATTAAATGATGTGTGCCAACGAAGCTGCCTTGCTGCTTCTGTGATTTTTCTTTGGCGTGACCCTGCAAGCAGAGCAGGTTTGGGAGAGGCAGCTGCCTTGCTAAGGCTGTAGCAGACATGCAGACGAATATGCCCTGTGGCAGGAAAAGGCATTCGATAAGGCAACGAGCCTCCACCTGGTGTACAAAGATAGCTGCCTCCCATCATCCCAACAAACTCCACTCCCTCCTGGATCCTGAAATCAGGGATCAGAGACATCAGTAGGAGAGGGGGGCGATGAAAGCAGTCAAGGCTCTGTCAGTGGAGCATGAGACTCTATCACAAGGTTGTGGGTTGGAGTCCTACATTGGGCAAAAGATTCCTGAATTACAGGGGGTTGGATCAGACGACCCTAGTGGTCTCTTCCAACTTCACAATTCTATGATTCCATGGCCCACAAGGCACTTTTTCAGAGAATTCTGAGGCAAGGAGCCATGATTAAGACCCCCACCCCACCCCGGCCTTGTTTGGAGCAGTTTCTCCCCACCACCTCCAGCCTTATTGGTGCACGGTTGTGGATACCATACTGTGGTAGGATCTCTGAAGCTACCTCAGTAATACTTGAATCCAATGGGATCCAATGGGAATAGGGACCGTTCCGGCATTTCGGACTATAATGTGCATTGTACAATCAGTAGCTCCTAAGGAAACCAAGCCTTATGAGGAACGGTTGAAGGAGCTGGGTATGTTGGAGCCTGGAAAAGACGAGACTAAGAGGAGATATGATAGCCATCTTCAAATATCTCAAGGGCTGTCACATGGAAGAGGGAACAGCTTCTTTTCTCCTGCTGTGGAGGGGAGGACTCAAACCAATGGCTTCACGTTGCAAGAAAGGCGATTCCGACTAAACATTAGGAAAAAACTTTCTGACAGATTTCCACGAGAGGTGGTGGGCTCTCCTTCCTTGGAGGTTTTTAAGCAGAGGTTGGATGGCCATCTGTCATGGATGCTTTAGCTGAGATCCTTGCGTTGAAGGGGGGTTGGACTAAATGGCCACTGTGATCTCTTGCAATTCCTACCAATCTGTGATTCTAGCTATATGATTGTCCTGACATGGGACTTGTCAAATGAAAATGATGCCACCTTTGAAAGGCGGGACAAGGTTTTAATGCCTGCTGGGAAACAGCAGAAGGAGCAGTAAAAGAGCGAGAGCCAAGGCAGGCAGGGAGAAGAAACACTGGCAGCATGACCGTCCCAGAAGAAGCTGGAGAAAGAGAGAGACCATGTTGTCACCATCATGGCAGCTAAAAGAGGGACACCTCCGCTCAGTCTGCAGGCTTCAGCCAGTCTCTGAAGTCAAGAAAACTAACAGCTACAGAGATACATCACGATTCTTCTGGCTATCGGCAGGGCGGTTGTGGGACTGACACCGAAATCAAAAGTCTGGGAATCATCAAAGGTCGTTTTGTACCATAAAACAGTGAAAAGGTTGGGCGGCTTGTATATAAAAACCCAACAAATCTAGCGACGAAATTAAAGGAAATCCAAAGGCAGAGAGGCACAAGCAAGAGTTATTTGAGGTAGTTACTGCTCTGAGTGAAGGAAGGAGGAGAAATTATTCCGGGTGGCCACACGGGAGCACTACAGGCACGGCTACCGCTCAGAGAACTTGCGGAGGAGCTCAACAAAGCAGCAGTAACAGGCAGCTAAAGCAGGGCACAACAGGGAAATTTCTAGAAAGAGAAAATAAGGCATCCTTACCCCCCCAGACCCTTGGCACAGCTCAGGGGGTGGGGGTGGGACACTGGCAGAATAGCTCAAGCAAACTTAAAGGAGGAAAATCTACCACGATCGCTTAATAAAAAAAGAATCCAGTGCACGATGGAAGTTCTTTCATGGTTCCGTATTAATTCACTTTTTAAACTCGGAGTGAAGTAGCCAGGACTTTTCTCAGAAGGACCTCTAGCAGGGATTTGCGGAATAGTTTCTATATTTTAACACACTTTCTGTCAAAAAAAGATGCCCCAGGCATGTTAATACATGTTAAAGAGGCAACCCATTCGTAGATCGGGGGGTGGGGGTGGGGTTTGTGGGTTTCTCCTAAATAAACCTTCTCAATACATTTGGCTATGAATACATTTGGGCATCAATTAAAGCGCAGGTGGGTTTTCCCTCCTCGTGAATCAATTTCATGTTTAGAAAATCGTCCCCAAAGCAACACCCTGGAATACAGTGGTACCTCGGGTTAAGTACTTAATTTGTTCTGGAGGTCTGTTCTTAACCTGAAACTGTTCTTAACGTGAAGCACCACTTTAGCTAATGGGGCCTCCTGCTGCCGCCACGCCACCAGAGCACAATTTGTGTTCTCATCCTGAAGCAAAGTTCTTAACCTGAAGCACTATTTCTGGGTTTGCGGAGTGTGTAACCTGAAGCATGTATAACATGAAGCGTATGTAACCCGAGGTACCACTGTAGTGCGCTGCTCCCTCTAACTGACCAAGCCTGGCAGCTGATGGTCAGAAACGACATTTTAGGGTTCAAATTCCAGACTCTGGGCATTATTTCTTATACAATGTATAAGAAATTCTAAAACTGAAAACCCACTAAAAATCTTGGGAGTGGACATTTCTGTACAGGACTTTTAACGCGCAAATCAGTATTTGAGAAACAGAAAATGTTCCATCCCACCTCCCCACTCTAAACTGGCTTCAGCTGCAGTTTTTACCCCGTACTGGGAATTTGGGGGTGCAGGTGTGTGTGTGGAGGGATAGATCTGCCTGGTGGCACAAAACCAACTTTCTCTCCCCGTGTCCCTGTCGTTCTCCTCCATCCTTCGGGGGCTACAACATGGTGGACTTTGTTTCCTCAGAAAGGCTCCTGGACTCCTCATGAGTCTGTGCTTTGAAGTTCCGTTTGTTGAATTCCTCAGAGATTTCCAGAAAGGATTTCCCTTTGGTCTCGGGGAGGAAGAAAGCGACATAGAGGGCAGCAGAGACGCAGACGGTGAAGAAGGGAACGTAGCAGTAATGGCCAAGGCCTTCCTGAGGGGAGAGAGGAGAGGCCTTCAGTTTGTCCGTGATGCACACAGAGTGAGCCCCGTACTTAAACTTTTCTGAACAGTCCCCTCTGGTGCTGCTCAGTTTGCTCTGGGACTCCCTCCCACCCAAAGTGTCTGCAATGGTAGCTGCTTAAGGATTTGCATTTGTGGTCCTGATGGTCACCAACTTAGGTAAAGGTAAAGGGACCCCTGACCATTAGGTCCAGTCGTGGCCAACTCTGGGGTTGCGGCGCTCATCTCGCTTTATTGGCCGAGGGAGCCGGTGTACAGCTTCCGGGTCATGTGGCCAGCATGACTAAGCCGCTTCTGGCAAACCAGAGCAGCGCATGGAAACACCGTTTACCTTCCCGCCAGAGCGGTACCTATTTATCTACTTGCACTTTGACGTGCTTTTGAACTGCTAGGTTGGCAGGAGCAGGGACCGAGCAACAGGAGCTCACCCCGTTGCGGGGATTTGAACCACCAAACTTCTGATCGGCAAGTCCTAGGCTCTGTGGTTTAACTCACAGTGCCACCCGCGTCCCTGGCCACCAACTTAGACTGCTTCAAAAGAGGATTAGAGTTAAATCAGGCACCCTTAACCTGCGGCCCTCCAGATGTTTTGGCCTACAACTCCCATGATCCCTAGCTAACAGGACCAGTGCTCAGGGATGATGGGAATTGTAGTCCAAAAAATCTGGAGGGCCAAAGGTTGGGGGTGCCTGAGTTAGACAGTCCTTTTCCTTGGGGATAATTCAGACTGAAATTCCCACGTGTCTCAAAAGGTTATTTATGTGTGCCACTACTGCGGCCTATGTTTTGTTAGCCCCAAAATGGAAAACGATCCAGGTCCCAACTAAAGAAGAATGCCACCCTGCAGACTTAAAATATAGAAATTGTGTACACTTTAAAACGTTGGTAGCATTAAGATAAATTCAACAGTGTAAATAGGTTTTGATGGATGCAATAATGGAATACTGAATGGTTTAGTTTTTGTAAAATATGCAGGGATTTATGATATGCAAAATGAACAATGCAAAGAGAAGGGAAATCATTGATATTTTAAGTATGTTTCAATGAGTATTTTAAATTGTAAAAACAGAAAATTTAATAGATAGATAGATAGATAGATAGATAGATAGATAGATAGTAAAGGTAAAGGGACCCCTGACCATTAGGTCCAGTCGTGGCCGACTCTGGGGTTGCGGTGCTCATCTCGCTTTATTGGCCGAGGGAGCCGGCGTACAACTTCCGGGTCATGTGGCCAGCATGACTAAGCCACTTCTGGCGAACCAGAGCAGCACACGGAAACGCCGTTTACCTTCCCACCGGAGCGGTTCCTATTTATCTACTTGCACTTTGACGTGCTTTCGAACTGCTAGGTTGGCAGGAGCAGGGACCGAGCAACGGGAGCTCACCCCGTCGTGGGGATTCGAACCGCCAACCTTCTGATCGGCAAGCCCTAGGCTCTGTGGTTTAACCCACAGTGCCACCTGCGTCCCACACACACACACACACACACACACATATATATATGCACATATTTAAAAAACGGTTTTGACAAATTCATGCAGGAGGAGACTGTCAAATCCGCTTAGTAGGATTGCAGTGCAAATCGAAATTGGACAGAAAAGAGGAGTCGTGGCTTCAAATGAGTCTCTCCCACTTCCTATCCTGTCCCAACAGCATTGACCCATGGTTCAACCCAGCATGGCAGTCGGACGGACGGAGTTTGCTTACCACAAGGAAAGGAAACACCATGCCCACCAGGAACAAGTTGGCCCACAGCAGAGAACCACAGATCATGCAGGCAGCTGGGCGAGACACCTGGTCGAAAATCTCCATGGGCATAATCACCGTCACGCCGGCTAGGAAAATCAAACATATTTTTCATCACTTTCTCTCTGGAGCTGCAAGGTCAAGATGTAATGGCAGGACACTAACATCTATCCAGATTGTGTGGGTGTGTTAATGGCGAGAAGCTTTAAAGCAGGCTTCCTCAAACTCAGCCCTCCAGATGTTTTGGGACTACAACTCCCATGATCCCTAGCTAGCAGGACCAGTGGTCAGAGATGATGGGAATTGTAGTCTCAAAACATCTGGAGGGCTGAGTTTGAGGAAGCCTGCTTTAAAGAAATAAATCTTCAACGGGAGGGTGTTGAGCACAACAGAGTGGAGGGAAATGAGGCTCCTCCAGTATCACTTGCTCAATTTCTGCTGTACTCGCCTTCTCTTTGGAGTGTCTCCCTAGCAATTGCTTTGGGCACCAAACTGAGAATCTCCACCGACAAGCATCTAGTCCTCATGGATGCTAAGGCTTCCAAACAAAACACCCACGTCATGTTGATGTGCGTGCCTGCTCTTGTTTCAGGTTGGACGTGAGCGCCTCAAAGCACAGCTTTCCAGGGAGGGAGTCCGCTCCGTTCTGACTCACCTGGCCCAATTCCAAAACTCAGGATGTAGGCAAAGATGCAGGACATGCTCAGGTAAGGCATCCAGCTGTATTGGTTCTGCAAATCAAAGACGGCAAAGTGTTATGTACTGAGTTGAATAGGATCTGAATGGTCCTAGAACAATAGGGTCCAGAATGCAGCAGTCTGATTGGCCCTGGAACAATGCAGCAGTATGATTGGTCCGCAGGAGCTACCCAATCCAGCTCCAGGTGGAAGTGAATCCGCAACCTGATTGGCCTACAGGAGAATCCCAGAATTAGCCAATCACGTGAAGCCCATTGTGTAAATAATGTATATAAAGCAGACATTCTGGGGGAACTTTCATTCCTCACTACTATGAGCTGAATAAAGAGCATGAAATCCACACTCGACTCCGAGTATATTTCACAAAGGCAAAGGGGTTAGTGGAAAATTGTGTGGGAAACTGCAGTCAAAATCCAACAATTCTTGCTCGTTCATAAGTTTAGGAGCAAATGACCACAGAACTGTATTACTGGTACACAAAGACTCAGCCCATAGAGATGTAATTGGAAGAGAGGGTTCTGTGTGATGTCATTTCCCCTCCTCTCCTGGGAGGGCTATGTAATTTCCTGTTCCTCTCCCACCCTCTCTCTTTCTTTGACAAATCATGCCTGAGACTGTTTCTACTTTGAATGAAAGTATTTAACCTGCACAATTTTACTGCTGCTGTGGCTCAGAACCAGTGCAAAGACTATGCGTAAGTAAATCCTGTTTTAAGCTTACTTCCACAGTCAGTTGTCTGATTTCTTGGTTAAGCGGGGCAAATGAAAAGGGGGAGCCAGTTCACTTCATAGCTGGACGTAATTAAAAGAAGGCTTCGCAGTCTACTCTGACATGCCTCAATTTTTCTCCCAAGCGTGGAACTTTTTATTATTAACATTTTATTTAAATCATTTCAGTTACAGGAAATAAAGTGATGAAAGAGAAGGAAAGAAAAAGAAAGTGGGGGAAAACACACATTAATGCCTAAGGATGGAACTTTAAACTCTGTTCAGCAGACACACAGGAGCACCTGGAGGGATAAATTGCTATTAATATATCCTCTCCTACCCATTAAAGGTAAGGGACGCGGGTAGCGCTGTGGGTTAAACCACAGAGCCTAAGACTTGCTGATCAGAAGGTCAGCGGTTCAAATCTCCGTGACGGGGTGAGCTCCCGTTGCTCGGTCCCTGCTCCTGCCAACCTTGCAGTTCGAAAGCATGCCAAAAAGTGCAAGTAGATAAATAGGTACCACTCTGGCAGGAAGGTAAACGGCGTTTCCGTGCGCTGCTCTGGTTTGCCAGAAGCGGCTTAGTCATGCTGGCCACATGACCCGGAAGCTGTATGCCAGCTTCCTCGGCCAATAAAGCGAGATGAGCGCCGCAACCCCAGAGTTGGCCATGACTGGACCTAATGGTCAGGGGTCCCTTTACCTTTACCCATTAAAACCCATTCCACAGAGTCGGACTCGTATTTGGGTCCTGCTCAGCCTCTCCTTCAAGAGCTCAGTTACCTGCAGAGACAGGGCCACCATGAAGACAATGGCCCACACAGACATGAGACTGTATCCGCCCATCACCAGCTTCCTTCGTCCGACATGCTCAATGATCATATTCTGGAGAAAAGCAACACAGGGAAGTTACCGCCAGGAGGACTCTCACGCTAAGCCTGCCCCAAAGCAATGGGGAGTTCGTCTCACGGCAGATCTAATTATTATTTGTATTGTTATTGTTGAGTTCATATACCGCCCTATACTTGGAGGTCTCAGGGAGGTTCACAGAAAAGATCACAATATACATAACCAGAATAAAAACAACAACACACTACACAAACAGATCAAACAAAGGCCTGGTTAAAAAGGAACATTTTTGCTAAAGGTGTGTAATGAAGGCGCCAGGCAAACTTCCCTGGGAAGAGCATTCCACAGGTGGGGAGCCACTGCAGAGAAGGCCCCGTTCTCATGTTGCCACCCTCCGGACCTCTTGAGGAGGCACACGAAGGAGGGTCTCAGAAGAGGATCTCAGGGTCTGGGTAGGTTCATATAGAAGGAAGTAGTTCTTAAGGTATTGCGGCCCTGAGCTGTTTAAGGCTTTAGAGGTCAAAACCAGCACTTTGAATTGGGCCTAGAAACTAATTGGTAGCCAGTGCAGTCGGACCAGAATCACACTCAAATCCTGGTTAACACTCTTCATTGTAAAAAATAAAAGGAGGGAGGGGAGGGGAGGCCATTTGATGGCTCTGCAGGCAGACACCACACACACACACACACACACACACACACACACACACCCCTGCTTTCTGCTAGCAGGATGTATTCAAAGTTCTTCCCTTTGTCTGTCCTGAGTTTCACAGCTAGCTATGAACAAGAGAGTCACTTTATCTCTCCCTCTTTCCATTTCCCCCCCATACCACATGAAACTTACGCAGTTCCATCATGTCCTTGTTCTCGGCCTTGTCTCTTTAAAGTGCTGCAACCTTTTATCGCTCCACCCCCTTCATCACCCTGGCTGCCCATTTCTGAACATTCCCCAGCTCAACAGTACCCATTTTGAGGTGAGGCGAACAGAACTGGGTGTGAGAGAGAAGGCAGACTCCCACCCCCATCCGGAAGCTCCACCTCCCCCAGAAATGGCTCCCCACTTCACCGCTCAGAGACACCCCCCCCCCCAAAGCAAAGGGTCCAAGCGCTCTCCGTCGCTGCCTATCGACAACCCAGTATTTGGGGGGGGGAGCAGCAGAAGGAAGCAGGTTGCTGCTGAAGGGCAGCAGAGATTCTCACACAAGTCATGGCGGTGATCAGCTCGCAGCTGCCTGTGCCGATTATGCTGTACTGGATCTTGTCGTAAGGGATCCCGGCCTCTTGGAAAACGGTCGAGGCATAGGAGTACATCTGGGGGACACAAAGGGAGATGGAGGAAGGATGACTGAAGAGCTGCAGAGCTCTGGTTTCGCTGCAGACACATACACAGGAACGAGAGGCAGCACTCAGGAGGGGAAGAAGGGACAGCGGGTGGTGGTAGGGGTGAGCATATTTTTGCAAGCACCTCTCCAAAGAGCACCTCCTTTTCTTAAAAAGGTAAAGGGACCCCTGACCATTAGGTCCAGTCATGACCGATTCTGGGGTTGCGGTGCTCATCTCGCTTTACTGGCCGAGGGAGCCGGCGTACAGCTTCCGGGTCAGGTGGCCAGCATGACTAAGCCGCTTCTTGCGAACCAGAGCAGCGCACAGAAACACTGTTTACCTTCCCGCTGGAGTGGTACCTATTTATCTACTTGCACTTTGACGTGCTTTCGAACTGCTAGGCTGGCAGGAGCAGGGACCGAGCAACGGGAGTTCACCCCGTCACGGGGATTCAAACCGCCGACCTTCTGATCGGCAAGCCCTAGGCTCTGTGGTTTAACTCACAGCGCCACCCGCGTCCCCTCCTGTTCTTACACAACCCCCAGACCTGTGCTGTGTGGGTCAAGGACGGCCAAATCCCCCCAGAGTCCAGCCTGGCTCATAACGCCTTTGACAAGCCCACCAGAAGGGTCTCTCTGCTTCTGGAGCCTGGCACTTTTGGGTAGCTCCTGCCTGGCCCCGGCTAAAGACCTGAACTGGCACCCCCCTCATCAGTGGCATAGCGTAGGTTGCCAGTGCCTGGGGCCACGTGGAGGGAAACAGGTGGAGTATGCATGCACATTTGGGTGTCTGAGTCGCCCGGGAGATCTCAGCTGCAGAGATGAGTTGTTCCATTGTCTGGAGAGGTCACTTCCTGGTTGAAATGTTGCACCCCTAACAATTTTGCACCCATGGCAACCAGCTTTATGCTATGCCACTGCCCACAACCCTGCCAATACTCAAGCTGATTCCCTCCTTGCCTTCTCCCAGTCACTCACAGAGTCGTTGCCGCAGAGCTGCATGGCACTGCTGAGGAAGACAATGGTGATGAGCTGCCACCGCACGGCCGGGTCCCTGAAGAGCTCCCAGGGGGCCTTGGCTGTCACCCCTCGGAGGGCCGCCTGCTCGGCCAGCAGCTCCTTCATCTCCCCGCCCAGGTCGTCGCTGCCCCGCAGCTTCTGCAAAGCTGGAAGAGGCAAGAGGGGCAACATCAGGGCTGCAAGCATGAAGATGGAGCGGTCAAACTCCAGGAGATGCTCAGAGTTTTATTAGGGATTCCAAACATACTCTGAGCACCTGTTGAGCTGCTGGAGCTTGGGGTGAGCTTGAAAGCAAATTAGGAAGGCAGCTCACAAACGACAGGGGTACAGGAAACAGCTCAAGCTGCTCTTGTTGTGAATCTGCTTTCTCCTATGGGAGGAACCATGCACCATCCCCTACGGATCTTCCCTTAAACCAGGGTTTCCCAAACTTGGGTCTCCAGCTATTTGTGGACTACAACTCCTATCACCCCTAGCTAGCAGGACAAGTGGTCATGGATGATGGGAGTTGTAGTCCAAAATTAGATGGAGACCCAAGTTTGGGGAACCTTGCCTTAAACAGACACGAGTAGTGATTATTTATACAGGGTGAAGCCTGCCAGACTGGAACTCAGAGCCTTTGGAATGGAAGCAACTAAGGAACTCGATGCAACAGGAGAACCAGAAGGCAATTTTGTCCTGAGCTGGGTTTTTTTAAAAAGCAAGGAGAAGCACTGAGCACACCCACCACAGATGCAAGATTCTTCATCTCCTCGGTCGATCAATAGGTACCGGGGGCTTTCCGGGGCCCAGGGCAGCAAGACCAGCTGGATCAGAGCAGGCACTGCATTGCTGGCCAGGAGGAGAGGCCAGCTTTCCTCTGCTCCTAAAATTTCTCTGCATTAAAAAGACAGAATTGTGTGAGCAGAACCTTTCTGAGCCGGCAGTTTGGGCCTCGTTAAGTCGAATGTATGCATTTACTTTTTCTGTTTATGTCTGTTTGTCACTTTTCGCACACAGAACAGTGGCCCCAAAGCAACTTAACACATTAAAACCCCATATAAAGAAATAATAGAAGGTGAGAGCTGCAGCTCAGAGGAAGAAGGCCCCGATTTCAATCCTGAATGGCATGTCCAGGTAGGTTTGAGACTCTCTGCCTGAAACCCTGGAAAGCTGCTGCCAGTCCGTGTAGACAATGCTGAGCTAGATGGAGCCAGGGTCAGACTCAGCAGAAGGCAGCCCTGCATAATCCCAATACTAGCCCCACCCCAGCTTCTTTCTCTGTGCCCCAGGAAGGGCTTAATGTAGCTGCTCAGCATCCAAGTACCGTATTTTTCGCTCCATAGGACGCACTTTCCCCCTCTTAAAAACTAAGGGGGAAAGTCTGTGCGTCCTATGGAGCAAATGCAGGGGGGAGGCAGGCAGGAAAAGCCCCCAAGAGCTGCACACAAGCTTCGGGTGGCTCTTGGGGGCTTTTCCCTAGGAGGGAAAAAGGACTGACATGGCCAGTCAGTCCCTTCTCCCTCCTCATAGAAAAGCCCGCAGGAGCTGGTCGCTCCTTAAAGGGTGCACAGCTCTTGTGGGCTTTTGCGGGAGGTGGGGGAATTGCCATAGCCTTGCGCCTTGCGCAGCCTCTTCTGGCTGGAGAGGTTGCGCAAGGCTAAAGAAGAAGCCAAGGAAGCGAGTGCGATCCATCCCGCTCGCTGTTTTGGCCTCTTTAGCCTTGCGCAGCCTCTCCTGGCTGGAGAGGTTGCGCGGCTATGGCAGAAGCCAAGACTGCGAGCAGGTCTTGGCTTCTTTGCTCTTTGGGGCTGGGGGGGGGAATAATTCCCCCCCCTTGATTTCCCCCTCTAAAAACTAGGTACATCCTGTGGTCCAGTGCGTCTTATAGAGCGAAAAATACAGTAGTTTTCTGGGCAAAGATGCTGCAGATCATTATGGGGCCAAGTAGCCAGGATTGCTGTGCTTGGAGTAAACCCTTTGCTGGAAGAAATGCAGAGGTTTGCTGTGCCCTTGAGGATTTCTTTTTTCTTTTTTTTAGGCGGATGGAAAGAGGATGGTATCCCCCCCCCCCCAATATCTTCCCCAGGATGCCCCTTTCAGCCTCACCTCAGTCCAACCACCTGTCCCATCACCAACCCCAGGGCTGTGAAGGATGCAGACGTCAGGGCCACGGCTCCACGGAGCTCCTTGGGGGCGCTTTCTCCCAGGTACATGGGCTGGATGTTCATGCTCACGCCTGGCCAGGAGGAGAGACAAACAAGGATCAGGAATGTGGCAGTGCTCCAATCTATAGTGGTTCGTCCTCTCCCCCCCCCCCCCCACGCACACACAGAGAGAGACTCCAGACCGGCTGGGACTGGTCAGATGACATTTGTTTATTCCCCAGCCTGCAGAAACAACAGTAACTTTCTCCAAGTTCTAACCTTTGCCCAAACTCGCCTGTCATCTCCTCCCCACCAGCCTCGCACCTTGTCCTAATGTTTTCCCTCTTGTGCCCCAAAAACTATCAACTTTGTTTATTGCTCTAGGAATGTTCAAAGGTGAGGGAGGCACTTGCCTCCCAGCCCCCCCCCCCCACCGCTTGCTTTCCTTACATCCAGCCAATTATCATGCCCCTTCCGTCGTCTCTGCTCCAGGCTAAACATAACCAACTCCTTCAACCGTTCCTCATAAGGCCTGGTTTCCAAACCCTTGATCATCTTGGTCGCCCCTTGGCTACACACCTTCCCACTTCTTAAATGGTGGTGCCCAGAACTGGACACAGTACTCCAGGTGTGGTCTGACCAAGGAAGAACAGAGCATGACTATTGTGGGTTAAACCACAGAGCCTAGGACTTGCTGATGAGAAGATTGGCGGTTCGAATCCCCGCGACGGGGTGAGCTCCCATTGCTCGGTCCCTGCTCCTGCCAACCTAGCAGTTTGAAAGCACGTCAAAGTGCAAGTAGATAAATTGGTACTGCTCCGGCGCGAAGGTAAACGGCGTTTCTGTGTGCTGCTCTGGTTTGCCAGAAGCGGCTTAGTCATGCTGGCCACATGACCCGGAAGCTGTACGCCGGCTCCCTCGGCCAATAAAGCGAGATGAGCGCCACAACCCCAGAGTCGGCCACGACTGGACCTAATGGTCAGGGGTCCCTTTACCTTTACCTATTACTTCCCTTAATCTGGACACTATACTTCTGTTGATGCAGCCTAAAATAGCACTTTCTTTTTTCGGGCTGCATCACACTGTTAACTCGCATTAAGCTGGTGGTCTACTAAGATCCCTAAATCATGCACAGGTGTGAAGCCAGCTGTCCCCCATCCTATATTTGTGCCCCTGATTATTCCTTGCTAAGTGTAGAACTTTATATTGGTCCCTATCGAAATTAAGTTTGTTAGTTTTGGCCCCGTTCTCCAATCTGTTTTCAGGGAATATCGAATCCCAATTCTGTCTTCTGCGGCATTAGCTACCCCTCCCAGTTTGGTGCCATCTGCAAATTTGATAAGCATCCCCTCCATTCCTCAATCCAAGCCATTTATTAAGATGTTGAAAAGCATCAGGCTTAGGACAGAACCCTGCAGCGTCCCAGTTGGCCCTGCTTCTTGGGATGACAAAGAACTGGCAGAGAAAGATCTGCTGACATGCTTGCCCTTGACTGAAGACTTAAGGGCTGCCTGGTTATCCTTCAGTTGGTTAGACGCTTTCCAGATTCACACACACTCCCCATTTTCAGTGGTGTGGCCTGTAGGGAACCTTGAACTCACCCGCTCCTCCTTACCTACCAGAATTGATTCCTGCAAGAAATCTGCTCAGCAAGATCATTTCAAAGGATTTGGCCATTTGGCTGAATCCCACCAACACCGCAGCCAAGACCACAAACAAGTTGTTCAGCAGCAAAGATTTCTTCCTTCGGAGAAAGAAAGAGGGATAAAAGGTGAAATATACTCGGAGTCGAGAGTGGATTTCATGCTCTTTATTCAGCTCATAGTGGTGAGGAGGAATGGAAGTTCCCCCAGAATGTCTGCTTTATATACATTATTTACAAAATGGGCCCCACGTGATTGGCTAATTCCGGGATTCTGCTGTAGGCCAATCAGGTTGCGGATTCCCTTCCACCTGGATCTGGATTGGGTGGCTCCTGTGGACCAATCAGACTGGTGCATTCTGGATCCTATTGTTCTAGAACCAATCTGACTGCTGCATTCTGAATCCTATTGTTCTAGGACCAATCAGACTGATGCATTCTGGATCCTGTTGTTCTAGGACCAATCAGACTGATGCATTCTGGATCCTATTGTTCTAGGACCAATCAGACTGCTGCATTCTGAATCCTATTGTTCTAGGACCAATCAGACTGCTGCATTCTGGATCCTATTCAACTCAGTACATAACAAAAGGACTCAGGAGCCCAGTTCAGGCATAATGAGGATGCACATCACACCCCTGCACTACTCCCCTCATGCGCCGGTTTTGGCACAGTGACTTTCCTTGGTCAACACGAAGTTCCAACCTCCATGTGACACCCCCTGCCTTGGCCAACCCTAACAGCCCCCTGTCCCTTCAGGATCAGTGCCAAGGCCCAAGGGAGCAGCTCCTGGCCATGCCCTTCCCTGGCTTATAAAGCCAGCTGCACCCGCATGCTTGCCCCCCCCCTCCAGCGGAAGGAAAAGCTGCCTGGAACGCCCAGTTCTTCCCAGGGAGATGAATGTCAGTCTTGGCAGGAGGAGGTAATGCGGGTGAGAATGATTCTTGGACTTTGGGTGAACTCCACAGCTATCATCCAAAGCAAGCAGAGAAAGCCACAGTGACTGGGCTGTACTGGGACCAGCACCCAGATCTCTCACCTGGGCTTTGCCAATACTCCCCCCCAAAAAACAACAACAACAACAACACAACAACAACCCAGGCCATTTGGAATCAGGTTAGGTTGACTGGAGCAGGATTCATTTCCGTTTAATAACTGGTTTAATTACATGTAACTGATAAATTGAGGCACTGAGATGCTGGCAGTAAAAAGTTCAATGTCTAAAATGCAGGCGGTGTGAGTTCTGCAATAGCCACCCCTACCTCTCCACCAGTGCCGGATTTACGTACAGTGGTACCTCAGGTTACAGACTCCGCTAACCCAGAAATAGTGCTTCAGGTTAAGAACTTTGCTTCAGGATGAGAACAGAAATCGGGCTCCGGCGGTGCGGCGGCAGCAGGAGGCCCCATTAGCTAAAATGGTGCTTCACGTTAAGAACAGTTTCAGGTTAAGAACAGACCTCCGGAACCAATTAAGTACTTAACCTGAGGTACCACTCTATAAGCTAAACAAGCTATAGCCAAGGGTCCCACTCTCTTGGGTGCCCCCCAAAAATTTAAAGGGAAAAAAGCAAAACCTGGATGTACATTTCCAAAATTCTTAATTGTGTTTCAGTTCAACAATTACTTTGTAATTACAGAGAGGAGCTGAGGGAAGTCTTTGGGGGAGGAGAGGGAGGGTTTGAGGGGGGTGGGGAAAAAGGGGAGAAAATAATGAATATGATATGTTTTGATATGTTGTTATGTTGAAATTGTTAATGAAAACATTTTTAAAAATTACATTGATAAAAGACATATTTTGTTATGTGCAAATGGCTTTGGATACCTATTAGGTCCATAAATTACCATATAGCATATACTGTATTTTTCGCTCTATAGGACGCACCGGACCATAAGACCATAGTTTTAGAGGGGGAGAACAAGAAAAAAAAATCTCTCCCTCTCTGCTCAGCACCCCTTCAGCGAAGTGGCAGGAGAAATGGAGCCCCTTCCATTTCTCCTCCCACCTCACTGAAGGGGTGCTGCGCAGAGAGGGAAAGCTGCACAGCGCCTCTCCAGCGAAGCGAAGCCAGGAGAGCAAAAGGGATCGGTGCGCACCGATCCCTCTTGCTCTCTTGGCTTTGTGTTGCTTTCGCTGAAGCCATGGAGCCTGCATCCGCTCCATAAGATGCACACATATTTCCCCTTAATTTTTGGAGGGGGGGAAAGTGTGTCTTATAGAGCGAAAAATACAGTATTCAACACAAAAAACAGCAACCATTTGCTGTTGACAAAGGACAGCTGGACATATGAAGGGCCCCATTACCTTCAGTAGCTTAGGGCCTCATCAGACCTAAATCCGGCCCTGCTCTCCACCAAGAGACTGACACAGGGCCGGGTCCCCCATGGGGCGTCAGCAGCTGAAAATGGTTGTGAGTCTTAGCCCATTGAAGCAGAAATCTACAAGGCGCCTCCTCACCTTCCCAGCTTAATGGCCATGGGGCCTGCGAGGAGGGCTCCCACGAGCCCCCCCAAAGGATAGATGGAGACGACAGAGGACCAGATCAGGGTGATCAGCTTCCCCTCGAGAGGGCTGCCCGTCCGCTCCAGCCATGTCTCATTTGTGAAGCTCTGGATGTACTGAAATGTGAAAAGGCTGAAGTCACATCGGGAGAAAACAAACAACAGTCTTTCTTTCTTTTTTTATTTTTTTAAAAAAATATTAATTAAAGTTTTGAAAGTTACAGAAAGGAAAAAGAAAAAGAATTAAACATAAACCATACAATACAATACAAAAACAAAAATATTACATATACATAACAAAAAGAAAACAAAAACAATTTAAAAAAGAAAAAAGAAACACAACCTATACTGTCAATGTTATTAACTTTCTTTTACTTGTTTCAGCGACCTCCTCACACCTCCCTTTTTTTGTATTCCACTCCGATTAATTGTTTCAGCAAATCCTTTCCATCTTCCTCAAACTTCTGTCCTATCATTTAACTTAACAAATTCTAACATTATTTTTTCCTTTAACCCAATTACAATCTATTATACTTAATTCTTTATAACATTTCCAAACAACAGTCTTTCTACAGGTGCTGCATGCGACATATCATTTTTCCAGGACCTAATGTGGTGAGTACTGGATGGGGAGGAGAGACCTCCAGGTTCAAATCCCGCTCACGGTCACCTTGCACCAGTCGCTCTCGCTGAGCCTGGTCTACCTCGCAAGGCTGTTGTTGTGGCAAAATCAGGGTGGGCAGCCACATATTCCGCCCCAAGCACCTTAGAGGAAAGTGAGGATGCAGACATGGCCAACACGCTGCAAAATACTCGGGAGGGGAGGTGTACAAAATGCACAAGAGCAAAGGAGCCTTCACGAAAAATTACATTCACCCCTAAAGAAAGAAACCTCTCTCTGTCCGGCTTCATGGCACCCTAAAAGAAAAAATGCTGAGAGAGGGGGCCAGCTGCCTCAGTCTGTGAACCCGTGGCAAGTTAACAGGATCACAGGGCAAGTACAGTAGTACCTTGGTTCTCAAAGCCGAAAACCCGGAAGTGTTCCGGTTTTCGAACCTTTTTCAGAAGCCGAATGTCCAATGCAGCTGTCAGCTATTGTTTCTGGGGCACCTGAACCAATCAGAAGCTGTGCCTTGGTTTTCGAACATTTCGAAAGTCAAACGGACTTCCGGAACGGATTAGGTTTGGCGCTTTTGTTCTTGCTACTTATTTTGCGTTTTTGTTTTTGAGGCTTTTTACGTTAATTTGTTTTTGTGACTGTGTGGAACCCAGTTCAGCTACTGACTGATTGATTGATTGTGTGACTGCGGAAATGGATTAGAGGCCCCCATCCAAACAATGACTATCATCAGTGCAGGTAAGAAAAAAAATTAGTTTTAATTTTTACCATCTACAATGCTGTCTTACTTATTTTATAGCCAACCTAGCAGTTCAAAAGCACGTCAAAGTGCAAGTAGATAAATAGGTAACCGCTCCGGCAGGAAGGTAAACGGCGTTTCTGTGCACTGCTCTGGTTCGCCAGAAGCGGCTTCGTCATGCTGGCCACATGACCCGGAAGATGTACGCTGGTTCCCTCAGCCAGTAAAGCGAGATGAACGCCGCAACCCCAGAGTCAGTCACGACTGGACCTAATGGTCAGGGGTCCCCTTACCTTTACCTTACATTGATTATTGCTTTCATTTTCTGGATCAATGGTCTCGTTAGATAGTAAAATGCATGTTAAATTGCTGCTTTAGGTGTTGTTTTTAAAAGTCTGAAATGGATGAATCCATTTTGTATTGCTCTCTATGGGAAAGTGTGCCTTGGTTTTGGGACGCTTTGGTTTTGGAACGGACTTATGGAAGGGATTAAGTTTGAGAACCAAGGTACCACTGTAAATATAACCCCAGGAAAGAAAAATGCTTCATCGACAGACGTGACAACCCTAGAACCCTCTAAACAGAGATGGCCTGGTCTCTACTAACATTTGGGGAAACTGGGGTAAGTGTTGTCAGGTAAGGACTTACTGTGGTTGGGGCATTGATGATGGTGAGGTTGTATCCATACTGGAATGTGCCCCCAATTCCAGCCGCACAGACCGTCAGGATCAAGACCCGGCCTTGAAGCTGAGGGAAGACCCAGAAACATTCAGAAAATAAGGATGTTTCCTTATTTATTTGGTTTTCAACATACAATAACATTCTGCATGCAACACACAACTGAGGAGACCAAATAGAACAATATAAATTTCCTAATACTGTATAGCAATGATTTATAAAACAATACATTTCACAGTAAGCGCTGAAAGTCACCCATGCAACACAGTGGTTCATCTTAGAACACGGTTGTGCTAAGACTCCACTGGCAACAATTACTTCCAGGGTATGGCCCAAAAGAAAAAAAAGGAAATTGATCGACAGCGAGGCAAACGCACTGAACTGAAGCAGCTTAAGATGTCTGGGGTGATTGAAAGAATATAATATCAAGGGCAGATTTTCCTTTAATCCTTTATTTTTAATGAGGAATTTAAGATTGTAGGTCAAGTGGCTAATCGGGTAGGATAAGAACGTGATTATACTTTATAAAACCCTGAGTGAAGTTTTTGAAATGGGTCCAACCCAACGACAGCCAAGAGAAGGAAACATGAGAAGGAATAAAAATCATGGGCGTAGCCGTACACCCCGACTCCCCAAATCAAGTAAATAAATAAAAATACTTACCTAAAAGTAGAAACTGTAGAAAGATTTTGACAGATTTTTCTGAGCACTTGGGGTCAAAAGAAAGTAATTTTAAGCAACTGTTGCTGAGAGATTTTATTCCGAATCTGCTAGACAGAGCCAAACATAGGATGGGTGGGTATCCTGTCCCCTCCCCAACATAAATCCTGGCTACGCCCATGATAACAATGGAAGGCACATTAATGGCTTTTGAAGAACAAATATGACTGTCGTTGGGATACTGTGTCATAGAATCACAGAATTGTAGGTTTGAGAAAGGAATGTAAGTTCTTTTTATATGCAATAACAGCAGCAAGAATATTATTGGCCCAAAAATGGAAGCAAGAAGAGTTACCGTCGATTGAGGAATGGAGGATGAAGTTAATGAACTATGCAGAATTAGATAAACTAACAGGAAGGATTTGAAACTGGAGCAACCAGAAATTCACGGAAGACTGGAGTAAATTTACGGACTATTTGAAAAGTAATTGTGAAGAACAGATGACGTTTGTAGGGTTGCAAGAAGTTTTGTGAGGAGTATTATTGGAAGTATTGTAAAAATGGAGAAGGGGAAGGATGATTTGTTAAGAGATGTAAAGGCAATATAAAGTTAAGAAATGCATAAGAGGTGGTTAAAACGGTGGATCATCAGAGGTGCTGATGGAAGTCTAAAAAGATTGTATAAGTTTTGTGGTACATTTTATAATTTATATGTTAAAATTAATAAAAAATATTATTAAAACAAAACAGAACAAACCTTACATGGCTTTAAAAGAGAATTAGGCAAATTCGTGAGAGGGCTAGCGATGGCTACTAGTTATAATAGCTTAGCTCTGCCTTCATGGTCAGAGAAGTAAATGCTTGCTGGGAGTCACAGATGGGCAGATCTGAGCTCAGGTCCTGCTTGTAACAGGCTTCTCACAGGAATCTGGATGTCCCTGCCCCCTAAGAACAGGACGCTGGACTAGATGAATCCCTATTCACCTGATCCAGCAGCCTGTTATTTTCTTACATTTTATTTTAAAGTGTTTTCTTTTATCCCAAGATTAAGTACCTTAAATCTACAATACGGTACAAATTTTGAGAGAAATGGGATGAAAGTTGGGCAGGCAATCTTTAATTTGGGACCATTGCAGTTCCTCAACGTCAACATAAGATAAAACCATTCTAAACTGCTTTTACCAGTGGCATATAAGACATCACAGAGACTGAATAAAATATATACCAGGTGAGATAGTAAATGTTGGGAGTTGTGGATAATGAAACGCATACGCCCATTAAATTAAAGATTTTGGAAAAAGAGATTAACAATTTCATTGGTAACTCTTTAAAAAGAGTTTTGTTATCATTATTTTATTTATCCTTTTCAGCTTTATACATTTCACTAATTTTACAATCATCTTAACATTTCAAAACTTGACTTCCTTCCCCCTCTTTCTTCGGTTCCTTAAATTTATTTTTAATATCTTCTGCATATCCAAATTAACATAATTTGCTCATTTATTCATCTACTTTTAATATATACTCTTACAAAACTGCAGATTATTACAATAATCCTTCCAATACTCTTTTAAAGAGATTTATTGGAACATTTGGAGGAACAAATCAAGAATAAGGAATTGATACAGAATTTAACAGTTACTGCCAATATGTTAATTGGCACTAAAATGGAGAAAATAAGGTGCCAGTAATTAGAAAAGAGTGCTGAGCAAAAATTTGGAAGTTTGGAAGTCTTGATGCAGAAGCTTCCTGGAGTGATTAGTTTAAGAGATGGAAGAGATAGAAGGGAAAATTTAGAAAAAAGCAGATACAACAATAAAATTGGTGGATAACAGCTTTTCTAAGTGGCAGATAAAAATATTTAATCTTTATCGTCTTCTGCCATTTATGATATATTTGTTTACAGATTCCTGCATTTGGGCATGTTTCCAAATTTAATTTTTGGAGCGGCTGGTAGCTCCAGCCAGCCCAGCTGGGCAGGGCAGAAAGCATGGAAGGGGCACCCCGCGCCGCCGGCCCCCACGCTTGTCCCCGGGGCTAGAGACGGCAGGCATGCCGGTTAGAGACGGAGGGGCTCCGGGTCGGAAGTCTCCGCCTCACCTGTCGCTGCCACTCGGCAGGGCACGCTGTGCCGGATCCTCCGGCGGCCTCCCAGGCCGTGCGCCTGACGGGGCCACCCAGCGAGCCAAAGGGTCCTGGGCTGCCAGTCTGGGCAGGCAGGGGGCGAGAGGGCTGGGAGGGAGGACCCTTGCAAATATCCGATCGCCCGGGGGTTGCTAACTGTCGCCTCCCCCGCACCCCCCGCAGAGGAGCCCCGGAAGCGTGACGCAGCCCCCGCCTCGCCCCCGCGCGGTCCTGGCCAGGTGTGCGAGCGGGGCGGGGCCTCACCTGGCGGCGCGGCGGCTGCAGAGGTTGCGGGGCTCCGTCCGGCATCCTGCTCGGCCCGGCTCGGCTTCCCTCCTCTGCTCTCCCGGCAGATGCCGGCCGGCTAGCAGGAGGGTGGGCGGAGACTCCGCGCTGGGCAGGGCTTCTTGGCTGGAGCTGAGCCCGGAGGCTCATCGCGCAACGGGCGACTCTGAGCATGTGCAGAGTGCCTCTGGGAGAGAGGCCAGCGGGGCTAGCCTAGTGGGTTCCAGGATCCCCTTGCGGGGGACGGTATGGCCGGGATGGGGGTGGGATGGCCTCTGGCCTGGTCCCACCCATTACAGCATCCTTTGGGTGCTTTTTTCGCTGGACGCGACCGAGAGCGACTTCTGGGCCACGTGGGGAGGGTTGGGTCGGCCACCCGGTCCTTCTGCGGCTCCGTAGGTGCCTTTTCCTGAAGCCAGGCCAGCCCAGCCCCCGAAGCGCGACAGCCCCCATTTGGCAGCTCTGGCTTTTTTTGGGGGGGGGGGGCTAAAAGGAACGGCCGAAGCTCAGCAACATAGCATTTGCTCTGCATTCAGAACGTCCCCGCAGGCAGCATCTCCCGTGGAGAGCTAGTGCTGCTGCCGGCCAGTGTAGACAATACTGCGCTAGATAGAGCAGCAGGACAATTGCATTTTGATTGCTGGAGACGCTGCACAGATCTCTGGTTTTTTTTTTTTTTGGGGGGGGGAGGCTGCCAAACTACCATAGTGATACTTGACAGCTGGGATAGCTCAATGGGTACAGCATGAGGCTCTTCATCTCAAGAGTTGTGGGTTCGAGTCCAAGTTGGGCAAAAGTTTCCTGCATTGGAACGGGTTGAACTAGATGACCCTTGTGGCCCGTTCCAGCTCTACAATTCTGATATTCTATGTAGAGACATCACCTTGCCAACAAAGGTCCATATAATAAAAGCTATGGTTTTCCCAGTAGTGATGTATGGAAGTGAGAGCTGGACCATAAAGAAGGCTGATCGCCGAAGAATTGATGCTTTTGAATGATGGTGCTGGAGGAGACTCTTGAGAGTCCCATGGACTGCAAGAAGATCAAACCTATCCATTCTGAAGGAAATCAGCCCTGAGTGCTCACTGGAAGGACAGATCCTGAAGCTGAAGCTCCAATACTTTGGCCACCTCATGAGAAGAGAAGACTCCCTGGAAAAGGCCCTGATGTTGGGAAAGATTGAGGACACAAGGAGAAGGGGACGACAGAGGACGAGATGGTTGGACAGTGTTCTTGAAGCTACCAGCATAAGTTTGACCAAACTGTGGGAGGCAGTGGAAGACAGGAGTGCCTGGCGTGCTCTGGTCCAGGGGGTCATGAAGAGTCGGACACAACTAAACGACTAAACAACAACAACAGGGACTGCCTCCAAAGGGTTTAATCTGGCAGTGATGATGGGACCTTGACAGGCAAGACAGGAGTGTCCAGCAGACATCCTCCAGCTGGAGGGACCATCTCTGTCAGGCAGCCCAGAAGGACACCATTGCTGAGCAGGTCAAAATTTTCTAAGAGCTCCAGCAGAACCAACAGGGAGACAACTCCCCACTGTGTTTCCAGTTCCCACGTCATCTACCCAGTGGCCAAATCCATCTCTGTCTGAAAACTGGAACCAGGATGAAATGGAGTCAGAAGAACGACATATTCCTCTCACAAGGCCTCCATCCCTTTCAAGACCCACTTGGGTGGATGTCTTTATGTGTGAGTGAGCTGACACACCCCAAGATCAGGCCCACAAACTGAGATGAGTTTGACCAAACTGCGGGAGGCAGTGGAAGACAGGAGTGCCTGGCGTGCTCTGGTCCAGGGGGTCACGAACAGTCGGACAAACAACAACAACAACAACAAATGCTACTGAGCACCTCCAAGCGGGAGCACACTTCTCCGCTCGGCCTCTTGCAGGCAACCGGCTCAGGCCCTCCCTGACTCCAAGCGGCTCCGGGGCATCCTCATATCTGACATTTGGACCGCCCCGAGTTCCTGGACCCAGAAAACCCCTCGAACCTCTTGAAGGCCAACCAACCCGTTTGCTTTCCGTGCCCTGAAGCCACCCCCCCCCCCCCGCAATCTTATCTCTTGTTGGATTCCCCCTGCAGGAATCGCTGGAAGAAATCAGTGGATCGCGAAAGCGGTACCATCTTCTGCAGTGCCTTCATCCTGCTGGAAGTCCAGCCGGCCGAGGAGGAGGAGGCGACTGGGGCTGGGAGAGGGAAAGTCCTGCAGGGTCGGCCTGGGCTTTTGGGGGCAGGAATGCAGCTATTTAGTCACCCATTACCCCGGGAGGCGAAGAAGCGGCTCATTGACAATGCTTGCTCCGTAGTTCTCTGTTTATCACTTCTCATTTGGGGAATGATCATTGCACACCAAGAACCTCCCAGTCACTATGACTTCTCGCGCTCCTGTTGACCTTCGCACCTTTCTAGCCTGTGAATTTTTACACGCCTGCTTCCTGAGCTGTCTGTTGCACACCATTAAACGCGTAAAAGACAGGTCTGGTTCACGCTGGTAAGGAGGAGGAGCAGACACTGCCCGCGTCTGTGTGACGACAGCCTGCAGGACACCCTCTGAAGCAGATGGGCTGGGCCTGAGTGTTGGGGACTGAGCATCTCTCTCATCAAAAGGATCATGCACGCACGCATGCACACACACACACTCCTGGGCTGGGTGAGCCTGGAATGATTTCCCACCACTGGGGCATGATCCATCAAACTGGCACGTGCTGTTCCTGGAACTGTCACAAACACCTTCTCCCTGGGGCATAGCTGTCAACATTTCCCTTTTTTTAAGGGAAATTCCCTTATTCTGAATAGGATTCCTTGCAAGAAAAGGGAAAATTTGACAGCTGTGCAGGAGATCCGGGCGGTTCTATATCCCATTTCATGGACGTGCAAAAGGATCCTGGAATCGGCTTGTCGATGGTTAATGCTAGCCACAAGGGTCTCTGCTCTGTCTTCATATTCAGAAGCTGCAATGCTTGTGAATATCGGTTGCCGGAAACCGCAGGAGGGGAGAGGGTTCAAATCCTGCTTGTGGGTTTCCCATTGGAGCACAGGTTCCAACTTGAATAAAATACTGGCTGCGGGGGGGGGGGGGCAGGTAAGCCCTGCCCCACATAATCAATTGCATGATGTGGTGCATGCACACTATCTGAATGGCAATGCCCATCAACTTTGGGGGGAGGGCAGCTCCCTCAAATATTTTATGGGGAGAGGGTGCTGAAGCCCCAAAGGCCCCTAGGAGTTGGCTCCTGTGTATTGGGGCATCTGGTTGGCCACCGGGAGACCAGAATGCTGGATGCCTGATCCACCAGGGCTGTTTTGATGTTATTAAAGTAAAGGTAAAGGACCCCCTACGGGACACGGGTGGCGCTGTGGGTTAAACCACAGAGCCTAAGACTTGCCGATCAGAAGGTCAGCGGTTCGAATCCTGCCAACCTAGCTGTTCGAAAGCACATCAAAGTGCAAGTAGATAAATAGGTACCGCTCCGGCGGGAAGGTAACTGGTGTTTCCGTGCGCTGCTCTGGTTCGCCAGAAGCGGCTTAGTCATGCTGGCCACATGACCCGGAAGCTGTACGCCGGCTCCCTCGGCCAATAAAGTGAGATGAGCGCTGCAACCCCAGATTCGGCCGTGACTGGACCTAATGGTCAGGGGTCCTTTACCTTTACCTTAAAGGACCCCTAGACGGTTAAGTCCAGTCAAAGGCGACTAGGGGGTTATTATGACTGTCCCGCCGGCCTAACCTGTTTCTCGTTTACTTTTGGGGACCCAATCCTCCGCAGCTCTGGGCACGTGTGCCCTTCCAGCCAGTCTCAGGGCAGAACCACAGTGTACATCACACGACTTTCCCTAAAGAATCCAGGGAACTGAAGTTTGTTCAGTGGTTGGGTTGGAACTATAGTTCTGTGAGCAGCAAACTACAGTTCCCAGTATTATTATTTTTTTTGGGGGGGTGTCGCTTTGGATGTGCTTGAGATGCAAGGTACGGACCTGCCTTCAGTCTTTGGCTGCTCTCGGGAGCCACCTGGTGCGAGAGTTGAGGCCCGCTAGGGTCAGGCTGGAAGAAAGGAGCAGAAAAAGTGTTCTCTGCACTCTTGAGGTTGCAAAGCACAGCACTTGTTCTCCTCTCTATTTAAATCTCCCTTTGTGTAGAGATTTTCAAAAGGGAAACATGACAAATCTGAAGAATCATGAAATGTGCAGGCTGTTTATGTTAGCCAGATTTAATATGTTTCCCTCGATGATAGTAAGAGGAAGATATTTAGCTCTCCCAGAGGCAGAGCGTCTCTGCAAATGTAGTAAACAGGAACCTGATACTTTGGAGTATATTTTATTTTCTGGTGATTTTGGCATTTATGCCAGAAGACTATTATTAGAGGCCTTACAACTCAACAGGCTCAATTCTATGCCACCAACGGTTCAGGACCTGCTCTCGGACAGGAATGATCAAATTCCTTTAATAGTGGCTGAATTTTTGAGTGCTGTCCATGCAGAAAGACTGGGCCATTATAAAGAGATTTAAGGTAAAGGTAAAGGTACCCCTGCCCGTACGGGCCAGTCTTGACAGACTCTGGGGTTGTGCGCCCATCTCACTTAAGAGGCCAGGGGCCAGCGCTGTCCGGAGACACTTCCGGGTCACGTGGCCAGCGTGACATCGCTGCTCTGGCGAGCCAGAGCCGCACACGGAAACGCCATTTACCTTCCCGCTGGTAAGCGGTCCCTATTTATCTACTTGCACCCGGAGGTGCTTTCGAACTGCTAGGTTGGCAGGCGCTGGGACCGAGCAGCGGGAGCGCACCCCGCCGCAGGGATTCGAACCACCGACCTTTCGATCGGCAAGCCCTAGGCGCTGAGGCTTTAACCCACAGCGCCACCTGCGTCCCATAAAGAGATTTAGTGGCTCTTAATTGATCGGTGATGTGGTAGTGTTATATTGTATTATTTATGCAAATTGATTTTCTCTGGACAAACCTTGCTATGCTGAGCTCGTATTTTGCACAATTTGTATACGGCGTTTGCTTGATCACGTGGTTTACTATGGCTAATAAAGGATTGACTTTTAAAAAAGTAAGAAAGAAAAGAGGACCTGGTTGCTGGGGAAAAGCCACCAGGACTGCAGAGCCGCCTCCCTCTTCTGATACTGCTTAGTGCCTCTGGCAGGATGGATGCGCTCTTGTCCCACATCAGCTCTGGGGCGCCTACCTGGGCTTTACAAAGGCCGCCCAGGCAGCCCATCCTTTGGGGGAGGTTGTTCCTCTGCCTGGTGCTGCTGGAGCAGACCAGAATCCCGGCCGATGGCTGCCCTTCTGGCCTCCCCTGGCAGCAAATAATCCAAGGTTGCGGACATGGCACATGTTGAAAGCCCACCAGCCAATCTCCCTACTCAATGTGGATTACAAAATTTTTGCAAATATATTGGCCAACAGGCTAAAGAAGGTTTTATCTAAGTATATTCATAAAAACCAGGTAGGATTTCTGCCTGGAAGACATATGAAAGACAACATTAGAAATGTTGTGGATATTTTGGAAAACTTAGAAGCAAGAAAGAGTTGTAAAGCAATGTTAATGTTTATTGATGCAGAGAAAGCCTTTGACAATGTATCTTGGAGTTTTATGTTACATAATTTAGAGAGTATGGGGATAGGCCATGATTTTTTAAATGGTCTTAAAGCGATCTATCTAGAACAAAAAGCCAAAATTATTGTAAATAATGTGGTTTCAGAGGAAATTAGAATTGAGAAGGGAACCAGGCAAGGGTGCCCACTTTTCCCTCTGCTGTTTATTTCAGTCCTGTTGTGAAAATCAATAAAAAAAATTTGGAAAAAAAGAAAGCCCACCAGCCGGCCCCTTCTTGGCACTCTCCGCTCCCTCCCCTTTGAAGGAGGGCAGGATCCTGCAGATAGACTTAGCAGATGGAGGGCCGCATTGCCTCCCTGTGAACCCTCTGGGGGCCATAGCCCAGTGGCGGGCGGAGTTGGATGAGAAGTGGGCAGGACTGCCTGCACACCTTACATCAGAAGCGAGCCCCACTTCTTGCAAAAAAAAAAAAAGCTCCTGGGAACTGTGGATTACGCCTCACAGAACTACAATTCCCAGCACCCTGTACAAACTATAGTTCCCAGAATTCTTTTTTTAAAATATTTTTTTATTAGATTTTCCACAATGATAACACAAACCACAAGGCAAAATGATACATGAAAACAGAAAAAAATGGAACAATAAACAGATAAACATTAACAACAAACTTAATTCTTCACAAATCCAACCTTTTAAACATCTTGGTTGACTTCCTCAAATCCCTCCCTTCTGAGTTTCCTTGTAATTAAAAGTAACAGCTTTCCAATATCATAAATAAACTAAAACAATTATAGTCCATCTTATTCACCTTTCTTAACATTCTAAATCCCATTTATTTAATTATAACTTAGTTTAATCCTAGGCCTATTTGTTTCTCACAAGTAATTTCTAATATTTTATATTACAATATTTATTCAAACAGTCCTTAAATTTCCTCCAGTCCTCTTGCAACTCCTCTTCTTTCTGGTCGCGGATTCTTCCAGTCAGGTTTTTCCAGTCCAGAATTCTTTGGGACCTAAGCCACGTGCTTTGCATGTCTAGTGTGCGCGCGCAGCATTCGATTCCTCCAGCGAAATTCCGAGAGTTTCTCCATCTAGCAGTTAGGCTCGGAAATCTCCTATCCGTTCCATGAAACGCCTCTAGAACTTTATGTCTCCGTAGCCCCACAGAGAGGCAGCCATAGCAACGGATGGGACAAGCAAATAGAAGCCTCCTTGCTGATTGGCCGACCGTCCGCCGGCCACGGCCACGTGGCTTTTTCTTTCCCCGACACAACAACACAGCTCGCGCCATGCCATTGGCTTCCAAACCCGTCACTCCTTACTTGCCCTGCCCCGCTGCCTAGAGAGTGGCATCCCTCCAGCCCTTGGTGCGCCTGTGAGTGCTCCTGAGTGGCTGCGCTCTCTTTCTGCCACGCCCCTGCACCCTCTCTCCGCCCTATCAGCGGCTTGACAAGCGAAGGGGCTTGGCCGCTCCGGGAGCCCCGACCTTAAAGGGCGCGCAGCCCTTTCCGCTCTTGCCCCGGGTCTCCTCGCTCTCCCGCCATGGCCTACCAAGGATTCGCCGCGGAGTACCTGGGCATCCCCGCCGTGACGCGCGCCTACACCACCGCCTGCGTCATCACCACCGCTGCCGTGGTAATCGCTGGGGAGGGGGACAGAAAGGGAGGCAGGCGGAGATCCAACAGGGAGAGCCACAACAGCCTGCCCGGTGCGATGCCCGCCTGCCTTGTATGGAGCGCATTTTCTTTCCGGCCCGAGGGTGGCTCTGGGGCGGCGGCGGCGGCCCTTGCCTCGGGCCTGGGGTGGCGGTTTCCGTTCCCTCTCTTGCCAGCAGCCCTTGGGCTCTGCCGCCCCGAGTGGGGATTGCACGAGGACGGCATTGCACGCCTCTCCTCCTCCTGGGAACCAGCTGGGATGAAGGGCGGACGAGGCAGGGCTGCTTGGAAAGCCCCTCTGAGCGGGGGCAGCATCAGAGCCAGGCAGGTGCTGCCTTTGCTGTGCGCCCAGGATCCCGGCTCAGCCTGCCATTGCCTGTCTTTTTGTATTTTGCAGCAATTGGAGTTCATCACGCCTTTCCAGCTGTATTTCAATCCGGATCTCATTTTCAGGAAGTTCCAGGTGAGGCCTGGCCCTGCCCCCGTTTGCTTGCTAGCCTCAGGGCAGGATGTGTTTGCAGTGGCTGTTTTGACAGTCCCATGCTCGCTTCAGAAAGGACCTATTTCTGGGGACAGGGGAGTTCTCAGGAAGTGTTGGCGGAAGCAAGCAACAGGCTTCTTGCAAGAAGACTGTGTGTGCATCTGGTGAAGGGTGCTGGGGTTGGTGCTGTTTTTGGCCACCTGGTACTCTTTTCTTTTCTCCTTTTCTTGCAGATCTGGCGACTCATCACCAACTTCCTGTTTTTTGGGCCGCTGGGATTCAGCTTCTTCTTCAACATGATATTCCTGTATCCTTTGACCCTGACTACTTATTTTTGCTCTCTCTCTCTGCCCCTTTCAAAAAGTGTTCTTGGCATATCCTGACAGCAGAATGACCTGCCCTTTGCCTCTGCTGCCTCTGAAGGTCTGCATGGGTAAACGACACAGCCCTTAAGACAAAAAAAGCAGCTGGAGAGCAGAATCCTAAAAGTAACAAGAGCCAAAATTGATATGGTCTCTTAGCGGTAGCTCTCACAGCTGTTTCTGACCATGTGGCCCACCTAGAACGTGTGAGCAAGGACTATACCCCAGTTCATGGACTGGGAGGGAGACAAGGGCTGCACATGTTAAATAGCAGCACACAAACTACCACATTAAACTGTAGAGCAAAGTATCAAATCTGGTCCAAGATGTAAAATTCACAACTCTTATGTCTGGTGAGAATTTTCTTCCCAGGCTTAGGAAGCCCACTTAGCTGCACAGCTCAGATGGGAAACAAGGCAAATCTCAGCTTGCTAGAAGGAAGCTTGGCCCAAGTCAGGAACTGGAATAGATGGAGAGCATTTGATCCGTGCCACAGTAATAGGGGTATTCAGACCATACCCCCCTCATACTTTTGGAGCAGGGCGTTGCTGAGATGAATGGATGACGATGAGATCAGAAACTTCCATGCCTAGTAACCCTAACATACAAAATCTCTCTTCTTAGGACTGAAAGCCTGTTACCAAGGTGCTTTCCCCAGAGCATTGGAAACTCCAATGTATACTTATGAAATGTGCAGTTGGGGCACCCCGAAGAAGAAGAAGAAGAAGAGTTTGGATTTGATATCCCGCTTTATCACTACCCGAAGGAGTCTCAAAGCGGCTAACATTCTCCTTTCCCTTCCTCCCCCACAACAAACACTCTGTGAGGTGAGTGAGGCTGAGAGACTTCAGAGAAGTGTGACTGGCCCAAGGTCACCCAGCAGCTGCAAGTGGAGTAGCGGAGACGCGAACCCGGTTCACCAGATTACAAGTCCACCGCTCTTAACCACTACACCATGCTGGCTCTCCTCGAAAAGGAGGAGCTCCGTGTATGTCCTGCTACCCTCTAGCCAAGGGCTGCTCAGGGTTAGGGTTAGGGTATGCAAGTTGCTATTGTTTTCAAATGAATCTCCAGTCCTTCTGAAGCCAAATCCCTGGCCAAGTTCACACTGTGCTGCAGCAGGGCCAAAGGTGTTGCCTCTAACTTCTGCAGATGTGTTGGGCAGCCTTCTGCCCTCAAGGTAAAAGGCTCTGTGGTTTGGTTCAGATCTGCCCGCCCTTGCCCAAGTGGCTGTTTTTGTGGTGAAATGACTTGTGTCTGCATTAGCCCTAGGGCCTTTCTGCCTAGCAATCCATCCATCCGTTAGTTTCCTTTACTACCTACCTCCATTGCTGCCTGCTCAAAGGTACAGATACTGCCGGATGCTGGAAGAAGGCTCTTTCCGTGGAAGGACTGCAGACTTCATCTTCATGTTCCTCTTTGGAGGGTTTCTCATGACAGTATCCTTTCCCGTTGATTTGCTAAGTGTTCTGCTTCCGGATTGGTTTTGTTCTCACCTGGGACCATGGCAAAGGGGCTGCCACCCTGTCCATTCTGAAGGATCATGAAAGGCTTTTAGAACTCACACAATCTGTTTTTAAAACTGCTGCATTGGTTACCAGTTTGCTTCTAGACTAGGGCTGGGCAATACCTGATTCTTCAACATCCTGATATATCACCAGCTAAACATCGCGAAATACCTATATATCATGATGTCTGGAATAAGGATGAAGCTATATAGAGGCATCGGCTGGCTTCATGGCTTTTCCTGCATCGTGATTTTTGCATAGCGCACACACGCACGATTCACTATATATTGCCAGGTCAAAATTTTTGAAACAGATTGCCACAATTTGGACTTCAAACTGGTTTTGGATGATGTATCCATATATTGCCCAGCCTTATTGTGTACCCAATTCCAAGGTGCTTTCGTTAGTGTTGAGCTCAAAACGACTTTGCCCCAAAGTATCTGCAGGATCGCAAGATCTGCAATACTCTCTCAGGCATTAAGACGTCCAGAGGGAGTGCTTTTGGTAGTTCCACTGCCAAGAGGTTAGGGTGGTAATTTGTTTTAATATTGTATTTTTAAATTGTTGTGACCTCCCTCGGACCTTAAACTGAAGGGCAGGTAATAAATAAAAATAATGATAGGAAGCTGCTTTAGGGGACTTTTTCGGCCTTTGTTGAACCAATTAAATCTCTCCCCACCGCCTGCCTTGACTCTGTAGCTCTCAGCTTTTTGGACTCTTTGCCAGCCTCTTCTTCCTGGGCCAGGCCTTCACCATTATGCTGGTTTACGTGTGGAGCCGGAGGAATCCCTATATCCGCATGAACTTCTTTGGGCTGCTGAACTTCCAGGCGCCTTTCTTGCCCTGGGTCCTGATGGGCTTCTCACTGCTGCTGGGCAATTCCATCATCATTGACCTCTTAGGTGAGAGCGGGCGCTTCCTCTTCTTGCAGAGCTTCTCGGTATATATGTGAGGAGCTGCTTCTCACAAACAGTGGCGTAGCATGGGGCTTGGGCTACCGGGGTAATTGCCCATGCACAATGTTTTTTAGGGGTGCACCGCTGCAGCTGCCACCCTGACTGGAGGAGCTCCCTGTCCTGCCCACCTGAGCAGCACGCCAAGCAGGAGGTGGGAGAGGATGGGCCTTTGCATCCCTTGGCCAGGGGGCGTCCCTCCACTGGTGGGGGAGGCGGGCAGGTGGCGGCAGCAGGGAGGTGCACATGTACGTCCCACCGCTGCTCCACAGCTCTGTCAGGCAGCTGCAGCAGCAGCAGAGGCTGCATGGGGACACCAGTTTGGGGTGCAATACTTTCCTTGCCCCGAGCACTGGCAAACCATGCTATGCCACTGCTCACAAAGGCTTTGCCAGGTGAGGGCTGTGCTGCCTCTGCAGCTCCCTTGGATAGTTGCTTTGCCGCCTTGAGGACTATTCAGATGCTGTGAAAGGTAACATGCTGATAATGCTGGTGTAGCTTTCCAAGATGTTATCTTTTAGGAGTGTTATGTGTGGGTGTTGATGAGGCAAAACACCCAGTCAGTGCCTGGAGGTGGCTTCTCCAAGGCTTGCAGCTAGCTATGGCTGTATCCACAGGATCAGGGCCTGGTTTGGGAAGCAGTTAGAAAAAGGAGATATCCAGGCAAGGCAGTGCAGTTCCTGGGGACAGTCTAGGACAGGCATGGCCAAACTTGGCCCTCCAGCTGTTTTGGGACTACAATTCCCATCATCCCTGACAACTGGTCCTGTTAGCTAGGGATGATGGGAGTTGCAGTCCCCAAACGGCTGGATGGCCAAGTTTGGCCATGCCTGGTCTAGGAGATGTGCTGCTTTGGAGAAGAGTCCCAAGACTGGATGGAGGTGGCTGGCTTGTGAGGGGGTAGGGAGAAAAAGGAGGATGGGTTTGTGCAGTGATAGCACAAGTCCCCTGGTACTCCTCCTTTTGAAAGCAGGTTTCTGCCCCAGCTCTGACAGCACACACTAGTGACCCAACAGATGCTGTCATCCTGAGAAGGTGGAAGCAGAGAGGCAGAGATTCTGTTTCCTATTGGCCAGAGGCTGCGCTGCTGGACCAATGACCCTAAGAGCGTCATCCTATCCCAAACAGTTGTCAAATGCAGGTGTATTTACCTTATTGAAATCAGTGTCCGTACCTGCAGGGTTTAAGAAGTGTCTCAATTTACAGGGCTCATGCCTCATCTTCTCTTTGAACTGCTGCTACGCTGCAGAAGATTCTGGGGGCAAATTGTCACAAACCAGCAGTGCACCGAGGGAAATATATTTGGGTGGTGGGCTATGGAAACGAAGCCATTGCCTCTAGCTATACTGGCTAGTATACTAGATAGTAGCTTCTCAGACCTTTGTTCCTCCTGTAGGAATTGCCGTGGGTCACGTCTATTACTTCCTTGAGGATGTCTTTCCCAACCAACCCGGAGGGAAAAAGTTGTTACTAACACCAGGATTCCTGTAAGTAAATCACCAACTTTATCAGGCAGTCCTACAAAGCAGGCTGAAGAATGGCCACCCTCATTCAACCATAGAAGCACATGAAGAGGCAGTATTATGATGGACACAGATGTGGCTGTGTTCCCCAGTGTAGGCTTGGTGCCATACAACATTTGGCAAGGCTAAGCAGGTCCCAGCAAGCTCCCCGCCCCCCGTGTTATAAGAAAGGCAAACTGCTCCTACAATGCAGGTTGCCAGCCACAGACCCTTCCTTTCCTTATAGGTCCATCCTGTTAAGTGTTTCTGGTCCTGCTTAGGAGATTTAGAGCATGTTTAGAGATCTTGATGTGCTTTTAGGTTGTTGTGTCTCAGAATAGGGACCTGTTTTTGTGTAACAGCCTCCCACAAAAACAAGCAAAAGGGAAGGAGCAGCTCATTTGAGTTCCCTCTTCCAGTGTAGGAAAGTGTGTTTTGTCTTTGCAGCATGGATCTCATTTTGTGGTTGGGGTTTTCCTTCGCAGAAAGCTGGTATTTGACCCTCCTGAAGAAGACCCCAACTACAACCCGCTCCCGGAAGACCACCCTATGCCTGCTCCAGACCAAAACCTGCCACAGGAGCCCCAATAGTGACGGCACAGCAAGTCCCTTCTGCCTAAGACTGAGACTGTTCTGCACGGACAGGTGTGTGGATGGCCCCCTGAGCAGCACCACAGCTGGGTGGGTTGCATTCTCCTGCCACTCCAATTCCCTTCTGCTGCTAAGCTGTCCTCTAGTGTTGTGGATAGGATGGGGGGAAATTCTGTTTATGTGCCAGATGCTGTAAGGACTAGAAGATGATGAATTTGCACTGGACAAACTACAGGCAGAAGGCAACTGGGCAGATGCTGAACCTTGCACTCAGTCAACTTCCACGTTAAACCAAAAAATCCAATCTCCTGTTGCTGGGCCCAAGAAGATAGGCTGTTGGTGGAACTGCCCCCCTGCCTCAACTCTGGATCTCACCCAGAATTTGGCCTAGCATGTTTCAGCATTCTCAGGCCTCACTGGGCAGTTCTTGTGCAGCCAGTACTAATTCCATGAGATGTCTGCGGCCCTGACCACCTGCCTCTCCAGCATTCCCTCACCTACCCCACTGTTTTGCCAATTTATTTCAACCTCTGTAAAAATAATAAATGTGGGAAGCAAAATAGAGTGCATAGCCACTGTGTCCTTTAAAGTTACGGCTCTGGATCTCAGGAGCAAGCCTCTTCTGTTTTGCAGCTGTGGCTGCAAAAATACAAGCCACTGCCTCAAGAAACTCTGGGTGAGTGGGGCTAATTAAAGTGAGACCTGAATCCAAAATCTATTTGTCTCTTGACTACATCTTTTGCTTCTTTCTGCGTCCTGAGCCTTGACATTATTCTCAGGCAGCAGTTAAAGTGCGTGATATCATATTTTATAAAACTCGGTTTAATACAAAAGCTGCTGCCTGAAGTTCTGGTTCTATAGTCTCAGAAACCCAGGGCATGCCTTGAAACTGATGGACCTTGGCTGGGCTCTGCAGCCTCCAAGGGAGCCTTCCTCATATGTAGTGTCCTGTTTTCCTGCAATGTTGGGCTTCCCTCAACTAGCTGCAGCTCAAGTGGAGGAATCAGAGAAGGAAAAAGATGCTCACCATGGCAAGCCAGTGGTGAAGGCCAAAGCCATGGGTCAACATTGGGCTGCTTCACAGAAGCAGATTCTGGAATGGGATACTGTGGTACCTCGGGTTAAGTACTTAATTCGTTCCGGAGGTCTGTTCTTAACCTGAAACTGTTCTTAACCTGAAGCACAACTTTAGCTAATGGAGCCTCCTGCTGCCACCGTGCCGCGGTGTTCTCATTCTGAAGCAAAGTTCTTAACCCGAAGTACTATTTATGGGTTAGTGGAGTCTGTAACCTGAAGCGTATGTAACCCGAGGTACCACTGTACTGACAACATGTCAATAGCCTTAGTGTTGTATGAATATCAGGATGTGCTGGTCCTGGAAAGGGATGAAGTGTTCCAGGGAGCAGGAGGCGGTCTGTCATTTCTATTATGTAACATGATCCAACTCACGTTAGAAAATAATTTTTTTTAAAGGTAGTGCACAAACAGCAGCGACTTCAAAACAGTACAAAAAAGTATTAGCTTACAGAGGGGAGAGAAATACCTGTGTTTCTCTGTGAAGCCAACAATCCAAATTGCTGAATATCCAACCATTAGACTCGGGCACATCACTCTGGCTTAGTCCTCTTGTAGTGATCTGTGGCCCTTGTTAATGTTTAAGAGACAGATGTTGGAAAGAGAAGATGCCCCTGATGGGGAGAATGTACAAAGTACCAGCCTGCAAGCACTGCCTGTGACACACAGCTTAGGTAGTTCATTCAAGCCCTGCCTAAACCTGGTGGATTCTCCAGCTGCAGCTTCTGTTGGTGCTGCTTGGCCAGGCTTGCATACAGCTGCATGCACTGGAGACCCACAATGCCAGTTCAATGTTCTGGCAATAAGCATGACCTGCCCTGGTAGTATTCTGCTGCAGTGTGTGTGTGTGTGTGTGTGCGCGCGCGCACAATGGGATAGGGGAGGGAGAAGGCAGCCTCCATCCCATGCCAGATTCAAGTGCTTTGTTAAAACATAACAGGCAACAGTCCCAACACAGACTGTTCCTGTTGTTGCTTTTAGGACATATTCAGAAACCGCACTGGGCTCATTCTGCTAAGAGCAGGTAGAGCAGATTTACTCCTGTACAGACACATTTTAAGACTTAAAAACAACTCTAGCCTTGCTGCTTTAACACCAAGCACTAAAACAAAGCTAAGCAGATTTGTTAACTGACCCTTTGTGAAAGATGCCCACAAGCTGCTAGCTACCGCTGTACCTTTTTGAGAAACTTCATCCCTCTCTAACAGCACCCCTCATCTTTGTACAGAAGGATGGGTTGCAGAAAAAGAAAAAAGCCGCTGCTGTGTGAAATAATAGTAATAAAAAACAGAAGATCATTGGTACTAGTCTGGACTAGGAGGGGAGAACCTTTGGGGCTCCAGATGTGGTTGAACTACAACTCCCATCATGCTTGGCCCATTTACTGTGCCTGTTAGGACTGATGCAAGCTGTAGTTCAGCAACATCTGGGAAGCCAAGGCTGCCCCATCCGTGGTGTAGACTTGGAAGGCAAAGGCAAGAAAGAAAACGGGGAATGCACACCAGAGAAGGCCTGACAAACAAAAATTATTATTCATTTATTTAAAAACTTGTCCTAAGGTTTTTGGGGGAGGGGGGGAGAGAAGGGCTCAGACAGCTGCCGCAGGTCTTTATTGGACCCCTTGTTTGACAGGTACCCACGAGGTGGAGAGGTCACCATCCCTCTGGTCTGCTGGGCCAGCCAATGCAAGTACCGCCAGTCCCCAGGTGGGCATAGAAAGCATAACAAATGCTTGCCCTTTACTTGGCTCCTCATGGACACAGCCTGGAGGCTGAATCCTCTTGTCCACTTCAGGAGGGTTACCAAGCTGGAGCTGTGTTAGCCAAACGTCTCATCCGCCTGCAAGGAAGAAAACAAATTGTTATGAACAGCGATGGCAACAGCAGCAGCAGACGTGGGGGATTGTTTTAGCTTAGACTGGAGCTACCGCAGGTGGGTGTGAAAACACCCCCCCCCCAAACTTCAATGCCGCCCCATGATATCTATAAGGAAATGTTTCCAAGAAGTCCCACTTCGACCAACCAGCGGCATTTGCTGCAGTGGGAAGTTGTAATGGCCAAGTAACCTAATGGGACCCCTGTGCTTCTTGCTGAGGTCTGGAGTTCAGGTTGCATAGTAAACGAGAGATGCTTGCAAAGTCACAAGAGGCAAAACAAAACCTTCCCCTTCTCAGCTCATGTCTTTGACAAAAAGGGCAGTACACAATCCACAGGGGAAGGCGCACCTTGTGTTTCTGTCTTGGTCTCGAATTTTCTTCTCCATCTCTGCATCTGTCAGGGTTTCAAGTAGAGGGCACCACTGGTCAGCATCCCCAGTGTTACGAATGGCAATCTCCACCGTTGGCAGGGGGTTCTCACTGGAAGAGGGGGAAGAAACACAGCTCAGCCCCAAAGCCTGGAGAACTTAGGCATGTGCTTTAATTTGAAGCCAGATCCATCATGGGGCATCACATGAAGAACCAGCAGCACGCCCGAAGCCAAGCAGGCAGTAGACTATGGAGGACACACCACCAAGCAAATCAGCCTCTGTTACACACTAGCTGGAGCCTTGTGGTCAGGATATCCAAACAATATAGGATTTGCTACCTCCCAATTTTGCAATCCTGCAGAAGCACCAGTTGCACCCCTTACCTGAATGCGTACGTCTTCTGATGCCAGCTCAGCTGTCCCCGGATACTGTAAGCGATGGTGGTGACGAACTCGCCGCCCAGCCCGAGCTCTGAGCACAGCTTCAGGGCAAACTTTTCTGGGGAGTTCTCCTTTTCAGACATGTCCCACTCAAACTGGTCTACCAGGGAGATGTTCCCCACATGGATGTTGAGCTAGATGCAAATGCCACAACTGAGTATCCTATATTTCAAATGCCCTTAAGCCAACCCCTTTGCCCCCACCCTGCCTTGGTGTGGACTAATGAGGAAAATGGAAATGGCTTTCTCCCTTTTCCTCCCTTCTAAGTGCTAAGGATTTTGCATATAGCCCCACTGGCAGGTCCTCCTTTACTTTGGGTACAACTTGAACTCAGCACATCACTGGGAAATCCATTGCAGTGTGCCTCAAGCAAGAGTCACTTTCAGAACCAACTATGTCTAAGTCTACTTGCCTTAATAATGACACGTTGATCTGACTGGTCCTCCAGAATACTGTCTGTAGGGTAGGATTCAATCTGCTGCCGTATTGCTGACGCGATTGCTGGGACAAAGGTCAGGGGATTCAAATCCAGATCATCGCAGAGAATCTCCGAAAACATTTCCGGGGTCATTAGTTTTTCTGATGGAAGCAAAGAAATCCAGATTGTTGCCATGGTGCTTGTCTAATATCTAGCAGCTCACTTACTTACTGCACCCTAAAATGATGGATCTTAAGCAGCCTACAAAAGGGAGCTTGTTAAGATACCCCTCAGTGAATTTGCCTCTGCCCCCTGCTCTCTGCCTCTTCTAGGCTCAGCATTGCTCCCATCTACTCGCTTAACAGATAAATCTATGAGTAATTAGGCAGTGGCAGCTACTCCCGTTTTTCTCTGTACAAGAGCAAAGAATCACAGAATTGTGGAGTTGGGAGGAACCATGAGGGTCATCTAGTTCAACCTCTTGCAGTGCAGGAATCAACCCTGAGATTAAGAGTCTCATGCTCTGTCTGAGCTGCTGGATCAGGCCAAAGGGGCCCACATAGTCCAGCATCCAGAGAGTAGCCACCAGGTGCCTGTTACAACATCTTTCCTGCAGCTGCTTCCTTGCTCATCTCTGCTGTGCCAGACCAGGGATGGGTGAACAAGCAGTCTGCAGTGGTGTCAAGGAGGTACAAGGGGTTCTTGGCAGTGCACATTTGACCAGGATGCAGCCCACAGCATTTGCCCAAGCCCTAAAACTAGTCCCCAAATTAAACTCCTTCTCGAACTGCTGCCTCGTCAGCAACTTCTACAACCACTGGACTTTGTTTCTGCTATTTTTCAGAAGTGCAGCAGCTGAACTATAAGGCATTAGGAAAGGTCACATTTTATATAACATTGGATTGTCCACTTCTTCTCCCCTACACACCATTCATGTTCCATGTAAAAGCATCTCTCAGTTTCTGCCCATCAATTTCCATGTCGAGGCGGATGGGAACCAGCACCTCTGGCTGGGAGGCGTTCTCGTGGATCACAGCTGGGTCGTGGTCATCAAAGCTAAAATACAAAAAGGGGGGCAGGACAGAGACATTTGGGGAGGCAGGAACAGTGCCTCCATGTGGGTGCGGGGAAAAGAAGCACGAGTTTCAAGGCCCAGAGCTTGTTTTCACTGGAAGAGCCAGGAAACAAAAGAACATGCACAGAGTGCATGCCACATTGGGGATAGGGAGGGCTCTTCCCGAGAGGAGAGCAGGGCTTTCTAGACAAACCTGAACTCCCAAAATCAAGCCTTGCCCCAGTGTTCAACTAAAGGACGGGAGTATATGAAGAATTGCAGCATCCTGCTTCCCTGTTAGAAGTTGATGATTAGCCCCATTCTGATGAGAAGGACCAATGCTGGGAAACTCAGGGTTGTATCCAACCAAGTTTCACTTGGGAGTAGATACACTGAAGTGAACGGACTGAAGTTTGTCATGTTCACTCATTTTAGCGGGTGCACTCTATGACAGCCCCAGCCCTCAGACCTGCACATCGGCTTCCTCTGTCCACACACTCAGCAGCATTACCTTGTGTGTCAATGTTCCCTCACTTCTTCCTAAGAGCCAGCAGCAAACTTACCAGAGGGGGAAGGTTCTCTTCTTGTCTCTGCCCATCCGATTTCTGTTAATGGTGGTTGAGCATGGCACAGCGTCAAGGTGGTGGGAGCTGTTGGGAAGGGTCGGAACCCACTGACTGTTCCTTTTTGCCTTCTGTTCTCTAGGAGAGGAGACCACTGGTGAATGGGGAACAGTCTTCAGAACTTAAGCATTTGTATGTGTGTGAGAGTGAACGCACACAAACCTCAATGGCATGACCCTTCATCTGCAACACGCTGCAAATATAGTGACTCAAATAACAAAGACTAGACGTGTTACTAACACAACCCAAGATCCCACTGACAGGAAAATCAAGAGCTGTTGGTTAAAGTGAGTAACTTTGAGAACTTTTCATTATGCTGTAAGTATCCTGAGGGAACTGAGGATCTGTCTTCACACAGTTTTTTTCTTTCTGCCTTGTTTGGCTTTTCCTTTCCCAGAAAGGAGAGCCACTGTGGTACAGTGCTTAGAGCATCAGACTAGGACTGGGGGGACCCTGGTTCAAATCACTACTTGCCCATGAAGCTCACTATGTGATCTTGGCCAGTCACCAACTCTTAGCCTAACCTACAGGGTTGTTGTGAGGATGAAATGTGGGAGCAGCAGCACCATGCACATAACCCCTCCTTCGGGGGGTAGGCAATATATAAATATGTAACTACCTAAGGTAGGTGGGAGGCTCAGTGCTGATGGAGACTGCCTTGTATTTCTCATCATTTCCATCCAGGATCTCTTCTACTTCAGAGGCTTTCAAGAGAGTCACACTTGTGGCCAGTGTGGTATAACCGTGATCTAAAAGAGGAGAGGGAGGAAGGAAGAGAAAGTGGTGTGGATCATGAGGGGTATCATCTGCCAGGGGAGGAGATTCCCACCCTACCGCTAAGAGATGCAGTCACCCATTTCATGGTCCCTTCAATAGTTCACATGGGCTGGAGCCAGACTGCCCATAGAATAAAGTGAGCTTCCCTGGCCCCCTTTCTCCTGAGTTTCTGACAAGATGCTTTCACAAAACGGAGCCAAAAACTCTCCCTTTGCAAACACTTGAATAACACAAGTCGCTTTCAGGTTAGGCAGAATATAGCACATCCCTGCCCTTCAAAAATCTTTTAAGAGACCTATGCTGTCCAGTCCCTGAGACAAACTCCAGACACACTCTAGGAAGGATATCCTATAGAATTCACAGGGCTGATTCAAAGAAACCAGACCCAGCCCAAAGTCTATACTGAGGGGATGTAAAGGTGGGCAGGATTTATCCCTTTCCTATTCTGAGCTGAGCGAGGATTTAGCACTAGTAGAGTGGCAGGTGCATCCCTCTCCCCACTCGGCTTGCGTACTAGATTGCTAAACCCATGGCAAGATCGTTCGTTTCCACCTCTACACCCACGAGAAGAAAAACGCTGCATATCTAAGAGCTACCAGAAACGCTAACAAGCGTTTGGCACAGTGCTGGAATCCAAGGCCCTGGAGGAAGAGGGGGTTGCTCTTCTCCAGGGAAGACATCCTTGCTTGTCAAAAAGCAACGTGACGCTCCACGACCCCTACCCTGGGCTCCACAGATAAGACCTGAAAATCTTAAAATCAAGGAGGCGGCAAAGCAAATTCAGCATATATCGGGTAGCCCTTTGGACACTGCAGGAAGACTTGGCGCGAGCAAAGCAGAGCCTCAGTAAGAAGAAGAGCCCCCCGAGTTTCGACTTACATCTTCTGGGACTGTGACTCCGTTGGTTTTCTGTGGGGAAGAGAGAAGAAAATGTCAAAGGGGCAGATGCTGATGCCGGGGACGTTGCAATGCTGGCTGGTGGGGTGGGGAGTTAGGGATGAGAGGCGATGACAACAGCACAACCTCCTCCCCCTCCTTGGAAGGGCTGCAAGCCCCTCCCCCCAAAAACCCCTCCCGCTTTGAGGCTGCATAGCCAATAAGGGGGGGGGGGTCTGGAAAGGGGCTGGCCAGGCAGCGGTCCTCCCTTCCTCCTACCAGTGGGGTGGTGTGTGTGGGCAGGGCCGGATTTAGGTTTGATGAGGCCCTTTATATGTGTTGAATATCTGCTATATGCTAATTTATGGACCAAATAGGTATCTAAGCCATTTACACATAACAAAATATGTATTTTATCAAAGCAATTGTTGGACTGAAATACAATTAAAGAAGTAAATTAATAGTGAAATAATTATGAAGCCTTTTATATGTCCAGGTGTCCTTTGTCAACAACAAATTGTTACTGTTTTTTTTTGTGTTGAATATATGCTATATGGTAATTTGTGGACCTAATAGGTATCTAAAGCCATATGCACACAACAAAATATGTATTTTATCAAAGTAATAGTTGAACTGAAGTACAATTAAAGAAGTATATTAATAGTGAAACAATTATGAAGCTCTAACTTAAAATGATTTATTCATAAACTTAATAATGCAAACACATGGGCATTTGGCAATAACCAAAGTTCCTTTAGAAACATAATTTACAAAGACTCATAATTTTTTGGGCCCCGCCCCCCCCCAAGAGAGTGGGGCCCTAAACTACAGCTTGCTTAGCTTATAGGTAAATCCGACCCTGTGTGTGGGGCGGGGTTGGGGGCCTGCCTGCCCGCCCTGCTCACCCACCGTGGGAAGAGGCGACGATCTTCTTGCGCTCCTCCACCGTGGCCAGGCGCCTCCAGAGCGACGGGTAGCGCTTGTACAGGGAGCCCCGGAACATCCGCAGGTAGTTGCCCACCTGCAAGGGGACGCAGCCACAGGACCCGCCTCGTCAGGCGCCGCCGCCCGCTCGACTGGGACCCCCCCCCCGCCAGCCTCCCCCGACGAGCGCGGGAGGCGACGCTCCAGCCCCTCCGCCTCCCTCGGCGCCCCGCTCCCGCCTCACCTCAGAGCCTATCATGAAGAACTCGCCGTCCTCCTCCAGCTGGAACTTGACGGGCTTCTGCCCGAAGGTCTTGCTCAGCGCCATCATCATCATCTCGGCGGCGGCTGCGGCGGCGTGAGGCAAGGCCGGGAGGGATGAAGCAGGCCGGGCCGGGAAAAAACGACGGGAGGCGGCCGCGGCCTAACTGGGAAAGCTAGTGCGCACGCGCGGCCACGGCAGCCAGGCTCCTTGCCGGGAGTGGGAGGGCGGTGGAGGCCACGCCCCATGCCCCTCCCTCCTCCCTGCTGCGCTTCCACCTCCTCACTGCGCCTGCGCGAGGGGAAGGGCGGGTTTTCCTTTCTTTCTTTCCTCCTCCCACCCTGGCGGGGGGGGCGGGGGAAGGTTATGAAAAGGAAACCCCGCCCCTTCCCTCCCCTGGAGGGCGGGATTGGCTGAGCTCTAGGGGTGGAGCCTGTCCGCAGGCCTTTGGCTGCGCCGCGCAAAAAGCCCTCTAGAGGGCGCCTCTACCTCTCGGGAGGTGCTCCTAGCAGCCCGGACTGTCTGAGCTGGGATGAGCGAGTTATTTATGTATTTATTTTATTTATTTAATTTCTATACCGCCCTATACCCGAAGACCTCAGGGCGGTTCACAAAAAAATATCAAATACGTAAAATCAAAACGAAACCAGCAACCCAATAATACCCTCCAAAAGAGCCAGCATTTTAAAAAATGGTATAGGATGTAGATCAAGTCAGGCAAAGGCCTGGCTGAAAAGGAACGTTTTTGCCTGGCGCCTAAAGGTGTATAGTGAAGGCACCAGGCAAACTTCCCTGGGGAGAGCAGTTGCGCTATCTTCATCATGGCTGCCAACTTTCAGATTTGAAAATAAGGGATCAGCAGCCTCGAAAATAAGGGATCAGCAGCCTCACCTGTCCCGGGAACAGTCTATGGGATATCTAACAATCCGGGATAGCAGCTGGAAGCAGCGGGAAATGGCGCTGCAATAAGGGAATTTCCTGCAAAAAAGGGAAGGTTGACAGCTATGATCTTCGGTTGGGGAGTTCAACAGGCTGAGCGTGGGAATCAACCGCCAAGCCTGGAGATCTGCTGCATCTGAAACTGCTGCTGGTGGATCCTACCCTGGTATTGCTCCTTAAACTAGCCAATCCTAACAGTTTAGGAGGGTGGGAGAAATCCAAGTCGTTTCGCATTTTGAGTACCTGATTCACACTCTCTGAAATGGAGACACAGCAAGAGGCAGTGAGCTAATGAGATGGCCCTTTCAAAGTGGGCAGGGACAAAGGCTGGATGGAATGAGATTCTCACATCAACAACAACAAATATCTAAACAAAAAAAATTCCTTCCAGTAGCACCTTAAAGACCAACTAAGTTAGTTCTTGGTATGAGCTTTCGTGTGCATGCACACTTCTTCAGATACACGGTGTATCTGAAGAAGTGTGCATGCACACGAAAGCTCATACCAAGAACTAACTTAGTTGGTCTTTAAGGTGCTACTGGAAGGAATTTTTTTTGTTTTGACTATGGCAGACCAACACGGCTACCTATCTGTAACTGGAACAAATATCTAGCCTTTGTTCTTAACTGTTGTCTTCAACCCCTCCTGAAAACCAAGACCAGTTATTTCTGTTGCACCCTTCATTTCCTCCCAAGAGAGGCCATGCATATCTGAAAGAACATGCAAGTTATTCAAGCTGAAGATAGCTAAAAACAAAACAAAACCTAAACCCATATCGATTTGCAGTTAACCAACTGCACAATCCATACATCTTGCCACAGATGGAGATATTGTTTGTGTCTGAGCTCTCTCTCTCTCTCTCTCTCTCTGTGTGTGTGTGTGTAAGAGAGAGAACTACAACCACAATATTGTACCTCTTCATCAGTGAGGGGGAATTCAGTGAGGATCTAGGAAAGAGTTGGTGTTTTGAGTCACTTTGAGGGTGTAGCCGCTTTCTTTTTAGCAAAACTGCTGCCCTCCTCCTGCACCCTGAGACAGTTATTAAGAGGCTGAAATATTTGCATAGGGACACGGGTGGCGCTGTGGGTTAAACCACAGAGCCTAGGACTTGGAGATCAGAAGGCCGGCGGTTCGAATCCCTGTGACAGGGTGAGCTCCCGTTGTTCGGTCCCTGCTCCTGCCAACCTAGCAGTTCGAAAGCACGTCAAAAGTGCAAGTAGATAAATAGGTACCACTCCAGTGGGAAGGTAAACGGCTTTTCCGTGTGCTGCTCTGGTTCGCCAGAAGCAGCTTAGTCATGCTGGCCACATGACCTGGAAGCTGTACGCCGGCTCCTTTGGCCAATAAAGCAAGATAAGCGCCGCAACCCCAGAGTTGGTCACGACTGGACCTAATGGTCAGGGGTCCCTTTACCTTTTTATATTTGCATACAGTGCCTGTTCTCCTCACTTCTGAGGGCTTAAGAGGTTCTGGGAGGATGCCAAAGAGAGGTCTCTTTTGGGAAGATCCTCTGCATCTCCCCATGATGGAGTGGTGCATGTTCCTTGCCACAGTCCTGGTCTCCATTGGTAAGGGAAACTAGTTTGAGACAGACCCAGGTGTTTCTTATCCTCTCCCAGATGTCCAGACTTTGCTACACTGAGATATAGTTCGATAAGCTGGTCCATACGTCGTTCCTTTTCAGGTCTCGGCATCCAGCAACTAAAATCCCTGAAACCCTCAGAGGCTGTTCCTCTAGGTAGGACCATCACTGATAACAACTACCCTCTCTGGATCCAGCACAAATTGGGTAAAGTGCTGTGGCTGTTGCTTTACCACACCAGCGAAAGAGCATCCGGTGTCCCAGCCCGTTTCTCAGGGTCTAGATCAGGGGATACAATGTCTTTGGCCATCACTGGGGCCTTGCAGGAAGATGAAACTGATTATTTCTGTGCCGTGTGGACAGGGACTCAGCAGCACAGACGTTCAATCAAACGGGAAAGCAAGAATAAACTATTTTTTGCCGTTTTCCTTCTTGGCCTTCCTTCTTTTTCATTTGCAGATGCTAAACTGATGGTATAATAGTGTCCATGGACCACTCGATGAGCTTACTTGAACAGCTAAAAGAGGCTCCTGTGAGGCCGAAGGGACATTACTGGAACAACATATGGGTTGGGGCAACTGGCTAAAAATGTGTTAAAATGTTTTAAATGGTTTAAATTTTGGTTCCCCTGTTTTGTTTCTTTGAGTTGGGGTTGGTTAAATGTTTAGTTGGGGTTGGAGGCTATTTTAAACTGTTATTATTATTATTCTACTATTGATTTATTGGTTTATAGTTTGTATAAAATACCGTATTTTTCGCTCGATAACACGCACCTAACCATAACACGCACATAGTTTTTAGAGGAGGAAAACAAGAAAAAAAAAATCTGAATGAAACAGTGGATGTATCATTTTTGTGCTTCATGCTGTGGCCACAGACATGTGATTTGACGGTGAGTTTGGGGTAGCCCAATGCAAAGATCCTGAGGATCCATGTGGATCCATGCTTTGTAACCACATTTTTGCACCATTGCAGCCCTGTTTTTGCATCAGATCATTGCTATGTGATCTCATGATGAATTTGGGGTGACTCAATGCAAAGATCCTGAGGATCCATGTGGATCCGTGATTGGAACCACGTTTTAAGTGGGGAGGGAAGGAAAAACATAGAAGGGACAAGGAGCACCGAGAGGGGTGTGCGGAGAAGCAGCTGGCTAAGAATGCAGGAGAGGGGTTTTACCAGAGGGAGGAAAGGAAGGCAAAAGTTCCCACACCCACCCACCAAAGCCAGCCAGCTCTCTCTCTCTCCCCCCCCCCACCTGCATGTTGCCTGCGAGTCCCTAGACGCACGGAGAGGAATTAGAAGGAAGGACGCTCTGCTTTCGCCTCTGCTTGCCTGGAGGGGAGGGGTTTTCTCTGCTCTTTGTTCCGTTTGAGCAAACACAGTAAGGAAACAGAAGTGGGTGAGCAGTAAGACCCTGAGACAGAATGCAGGAAAGCAGCAGCTTCCTCTTTTCAAGGCTTCCCTTCTGACGATTTGATATTTGCCTGATTTTTGCCTTCACTCGCGCCTGTCAGCTCCAGGGACCACACATTCGCTCAATAACACGCACAGACATTTCCCCTTACTTTTTAGGAGAAAAAAATCTGCGTGTTATAGAGGGAAAAATACGGTACTCTGTTTTTTAATATTTGATGTTTTATTATGTTTTTATATATGCTGTAAGCTACCCTTTGCACCCTTGCAGGCAGCGCTGACCCAGGGCACTACCATAGGTCGGCCAAGGGTGAACACCTGAGGTAGGTGAAAAACCCGGGAACAGACTATGTTCACTCCCCAGATGTTCCCCTGGACTCAGGCACAGACACAACCCCCTCTCGGGGGTTGACCAAACCAAGTTGAGTCCCTGGATTCCTTTAACGGAATACCCTTCACATAGGGATGGCGAGATCGTTCTCCCACCTCTATCACATGAACCAGTGCCTATCTGCAACCTTACAAGTTGTGACGATTTGCTATGCGGCAGGCGAAACCCAAATGGCAACAGCTAATCAGCCAAGTGGGGAAAATTCCTTCCAATGACAGACGACACACGACGGCATAGGAAGGTCAATCGCAAAATGCCCTAAAAGTAGGGAGAGGTGGGCGGGTGTTTTGATGCACGAGCCAAAAGAGGAAGCTCTGGGTAACGTGCATAGGTATATATAGGTCCCTCGATCCGTTTAAACTGCACCCCATTGGCCCAGCAACGAGGGACCTACCAAGTGGGTGTTGTGGCTATCCAATATACCAACCCACAACCAAGAGGTCAGTCTCCAGGTCTCACTGCAACACGTGCCCTCTTTGAGGGAGGACACGCTTTATCGGTCTTACTCCAACATGAAAGGGGAGATTTTTTAGCAGAAACCCTGAGGTACCACTGTACATTCGAAAACCGAGGTACCACTGTATTTACATTCATTCATTGGATGACAACCGGCCACCTTATTCTGCCTCAGCTGTAGCAAAACATGTCTCTCCTGTATTCTGTAGCCATAGCAGACATTGCAACCTTGCAACAGTTTGACTTCACTCCCAAAGGTGCACCCCTCCATTGTTTCCCTGGACAGAGGGATGCCAACCAGTCATTGCTCACTACAGTGGTACCTCAGGTTAAGTACTTAATTCGTTCCAGAGGTCCGTTCTTAACCTGAAACTGTTCTTCACCTGAAGCACCACTTTAGCTAAAGGGGCCTCCTGCTGCTGCCGTGCCGCCAGAGCACGATTTCTGTTCTCATCCTGAAGCAAAGTTCGTAACCTGAAGCACTATTTCTGGGTTAGCGGAGTCTGTAACCTGAAGCGTATGTAACCTGAAGCGTATGTAACCTGAGATACCACTGTACAATATTTATTTCTCAAAACAACATATACAGTTATAAAAAGCATACATCATTCAAAATTAAAAAGTATCATTAAATGCATTCCAGGGCCTCTGAATCTGGAACAGATGAGTAAAATTTGTCTGCATCTGGTTGTTCTCTTTTCTTCAACCAGGTCTCCACACACCCTCTTTATCGCAGCATATGTTTGCAGTTGTTGACATGCTATAAATTACAACTTGGAGAGGCACTCCCACCATGGCGTCCTGCCGGAAATTCTATTCCAGTGTTTACCTTCTAAAAAAAAAGGCTTCAGGCTGTTTTTGAAGGAAACATGGCTGCTGGAGGCACTGTTGGCCAGGAAGAAATGACTTGCCCCGTTTGCCACCAATGTTTCTTGGACCCAGTGATTACTGACTGTGGACACAGTTTCTGCTACGCTTGCCTCATCCAGTATTGGAGCGACTCTGATGGAGCAGGTTCTTGCCCTCAGTGCGGAAAACCTTTTAAAGAAGGCAGCTACATGCGGAAGCATGAGCTAGCAACGCATGCAGGGGAATCCACGAAATCTAAAGAAGAAGAGGCGAAAAGCAAAACAGGAAGGTGTGATAAGCCGGAGGAACTCCTGGAATCCTGTGAGGGTGATGATCGAATGGTTCGAAAGAAAAAGGTAGGAAACTAGGGAGGGGAGGGAGGGAAATGAATTTGGTTTGTTTACTTTTAAAAAAAGTTCAATTGATTCACATGTATCTCTTCCACAAAATTTATGCATACAAACCAGAAAGCAGTTTACAAAAATAATAAAACAATAAAGTTATCGATAAAAGCAGTTAAACAGCATTTAAAACATTCAAAAAGTAATTAAAATCTGCAATAAGCTGAAAACAGAATAAAGCACATGCCACCCTCTGCTTGCTCATAATTTACACACGATGGGCCCACACTTTACCTTGGTCTTTTGGGAACACAGAGTGACACTGTACAATGTTATAAATGAGACTCTCCCCTACTGATGGACTTGGGAAATTGTTGTCACCAAATCAACTAGGGTTGCTAGGTCAGGAGCATCTCAGACCCTGAAATTTCAAGGCCCAGACCTGAGACCTAAGGGAACCCCCTGTTGATGTCATGGGGGCAGGCCCTGGAGACGGAAGTTAATTGGGAGAAGGGACTGGAGGAGGGCAGCCTCCTCACTGAGTGTCTGTGCTATGATTTGCAACTGGCTCCGATTGGGTTGAGGCTTGCAAGCTAGATGCACAAAATTCTTAATTACTATTAATAATGCATAGTAGAGGAAATTGCATAAAAAATATGTATATTGGGGAAAATGTGCTGTAAAATGCTGGTGAATTTTCATGAGCTGCTCCTTTTTACAGTGGTACCTTGGGTTAAGTACTTAATTTGTTCCAGAGGTCCGTACTTAACCTGAAACTGTTCTTAACCTGAAGCACCACTTTAGCTAATGGGGCCTCCTGCTGCTGCTGCGCCGCTGGAGCACAATTTCTGTTCTCATCCTGAAGCAAAGTTCTTAACACTGAAGCACTATTTCTGGGTTAGCGGAGTCTGTAACCTGAAGTGTATGTAACCTGAAGTGTATGTAACCTGAAGCGTATGTAACCTGAGGTACCACTATTTATTTAATAAATTGGCAAAGTAGTGCAGAAATGTGACAAATTGAACATAAGATTAGGGGGGGTATTAAAAACACCAGAATGCACAGATTCATTCATCCCCACTTCTAGATCACACAAGTGACACCTTGGCTTATAAAGCCTCATTGGTGGTATTGTATCTTTCTGGTCAATTACTCTGGTTGTGTAGAAATGTTACATTTCCATGTGGGGGGGAGGAAATGAAGGAGTGGATGGAGTTGTACTTCTAAATCAAGAACTTTACTAAGAAACATCTGATTTTTTAATATATTTTTAAGGGAACCATGGAACCGAAAGGGGCGTCCACACTGCTTGTAGTTATGGAAGAAGACATTAAGTGCCCTATTTGCATAGACTATTTAACAGACCTTGTGACTCTGGATTGTGGCCATAACTTTTGTAAGGCCTGCATCAACCATCACTGTGAGAAATGGGAGGAAATCGGTCCGCCGGAATGTCCTATCTGCCGAACAAATATCCAGAAAGGGAGTTACCGGCCAAACTGGCTGCTGACCAGCATTGTAGAAAACTGCAAACGCTGCAAAGGAGCATTGTGTGACAGACACAAGGAAAAACTTCTACTGTTCTGCAAAGAAGACAGAGAATTGCTATGTTCCAAGTGTGAACATTCGCCACAGCACAGCCAGCACTCAGTGGTTCTCCTGGAGCATATTGAACAGGTAGGAACTTGTCTAGATAAGCCCCAACCAACATTGTGTCCTCCAGATGTTATGCAATGCAGATCTCCGACCAAAAACAAAATAGGTTACAGAATGAGGGGAAAATGCAGTGCATTTATTGGTGAAAATAAAATGCAAAATTATGTTGTATTAGGGGGAAATGAGTTCCAAAAAATTTCCTGTATAGAGAGCAGTTCTGTCCATTCCACCCACCAGTTTAGATATTTGTCCTTTAAATTTTTTTGCACTCCAGGTTCCATGGAAATCTTTGCCACTCTAATGGTGATAGGAAGGGGGTTGAATCCTGTGTTGTAGCTATTATCCCCTGCCCAACCCCCTTGGCTCAAGTTTGACAAGTGGGTAGGATCACCTGACATAATTAGGAGCTGCTAGACCCATACCAAAAGGGACGCAGGTGGCGCTGTGAGTTAAACCACAGAGCCTAGGACTTGCCGATCAGAAGGTTGGCAGTTCGAATCCCCGCGACAGGGTGAGCTCCCATTGCTCGGTCCCAGCTCCTGCCAACCTAGCAGTTCGAAAGCAGCTCAAAGTACAAGTAGATAAATAGGTACCGCTCCGGCGGGAAGGTAAACGGCGTTTCCGTGTGCTGCTCTGGTTCGCCAGAAGTGGCTTAGTCCTGCTGGGCACATGACCCGGAAGCTGTACGCCGGCTCCCTCGGCCAATAAAGCGAGATGAGCGCCGCAACCCCAGAGTCGGCCACGACAGGACCTAATGGTCAGAGGTCCCTTTACCTTTACCTAGACCCATACCTGAACCTCAACTGACTCCTATCAAGTCTCTTCTTTCTGGCCATCTCCTTGAGAGGAGGATTTTACTCCTGAGGAGTCCTTGCCAGTAACTGACCACTGATGGGAATGGGCTGGCTTTGTATTGGGCACTGCCTTTCTCTAGGGCTCAGGACTCATTTGGGTTCAGTGTCAGAGGACTAACCTTGGTTGTGAACAGCCCCTACTTAGTCTTGTCTGAGGACCCCAACTCCCTGCCCCCAGATGGAGCCTGATTCAGAACTTGGTGTAGGACTCCCCCAGCTTGGACATGACAAGGTGAGATTCACCCCCCCCCGCTTTTAGTCTGAAGTGGTACAGTCAAACCTCGGTTGTTGAATGTAATCCATTCCAGAAGACCGTTCAACTTCCAAACGGAGAGCCAGTGTGGTGTAGTGGTTAAGAGCGGTAGTCTCGTAATCTGGGGAACCGGGTTCGCGTCTCCGCTCCTCCACATGCAGCTGCTGGGTGACCTTGGGCCAGTCACACTTCTCTGAAGTCTCCCAGCCCCACTCACCTCACAGAGTGTTTGTTGTGGGGGAGGAAGGGAAAGGAGAATGTTAGCCGCTTTGAGACTCCTGAATGGGAGTGAAAGATGGGATATCAAATCCAAACTCTTCTTCTTCTTCTTCAAAATGTTCGACAACCGAGGTTCAAATGGCTGTAGGCAAAGTAAGTGGAGAAAAAATATAAAAACTCTCTGGAAGCCATTCAGCTTCCGAAAATCGTTCAAAAATCCGAGCAGTTACTTCTGGGGTTTTGGCGTTCAGGAGTCAAAACATAAGATAATGGAGGTGTTCGGGAACCAAGGTTTGACTGTACAAACCAGTTTTTTATTTTTTAAAAAAATAAGAAATAAGAAATAAAATAAAAATGTACACCCCACTTCCGAGACCATTCCATTGTAACTCCCAAAATTTGAACACCTCTTGCGATGGTTTGACCCTTTTCCGTTGAAACAGTAAATATTCTACAAATACCTTCCATAGCTCCTCAAAATAATCTCTCCTGCATATTCCCCGTTTTACCTGACAAGATGAGATTCAAGGCAAAGATATATACCACAAAAGCGATGAGGAACCTGCTGTGGCCCTTCTGTCACCAGATACTGATGTGGACTCCTCTTATACATAAAGACCTAACGGCCCTGAGGTTTACCAACAGGGATGTGGGTGGCGCTGTGGTCTAAACCACTGAGCCTCTTGGGCTTGCTGATCAGAAGGTTGGCAGTTCGAATCCTCACGACGGAGTGAGCTCCTGTTGCTCTGTCCCAGCTCCTGCCAACCTAGCAGTTCGGAAGCACGCCAGTGCAAGTAGATAAATAGGTACCACTGTGGTGGGAAGGTAAAAGGTGTTTCCAGGCTCTCTAGTTTCCGTCACAGTGTTCTCTTGTGCTAGAAGCAGTTTAGTCCTGCTGGCCACATGACCCAGAAAGCTGTCTGTGGACAAACACCGGCTCCCTCGGCCTTTGACTGGACTTAACTGTCCAGGGGTCCCTTACCTTTACCTTTAAACCTGCAGTTTACCACTGCCTGTTTACAGATTCCTTCCCACTAGAAAGCCCTGATGGGGTGGCAAGAGAGACTTTGGGATCTGTCTCTTTTCAAGCATTTAATGCAACACAGAAGGGTTGTTAGAGGCTAAACTAAACAGGATGGACAAAGTACGGTTCCTATATATCAGCCATGTAAATAAAAGTGATGTTAATGACAGACCTCCAACTGCTCGTGTTTACTTACAGAGAATCTGTCACAGATTGGTGAACCTTTGAGGATGCATTCACTGATTCAATTTTCCTTATAATATGCGACTGAAGTGTTCACATAACACTGCACAGGTTTTGTTGGAGGTGATCAATGTCATTTTATTATAAAACCAATAAAATATTCCACAAAAAAGGGACACATCCTAGGACAGGAGAAGGGTAGTCGAGGATATGTCCAGGGGCCAAATAGAGCTTCCCAGAGGGCTGCATTTGACCCGTGGGCCTGCATGTCCCCGCACTTGCCCCAGGACCTAGGGAATAAATAATAATAATAATAATAATAATAATAATAATAATAATTTATTTGTACCCTGCCCATCTGGCTGGGTTTCCCCAGCCACTCTGGGCGGCTTCCATAAAAACCAAAAATACACTAAAATATCACAGATTAAAAACTTCCCTGAACAGGGCTGCCTTAAGATGTCTTCTGAATGTCAGGTAGTTATTTCAAAATAAAAAAAATTCCTTCCAGTAGCACCTTAAAGACCAACTAAGTCCTAAACTGCTTCTAGCACAAGAGAACACCAGAGAGCCTGGAAACACCTTTTACCTTCCCACCACAGTGGTACCTCTTTATCTACTTAGTTGGTCTTTAAGGTGCTACTGGAAGGAATTTTTTTATTTTGTTTTGACTATGGCAGACCAACACGGCTACCTATCTGTAGTAGGTAGTTATTTATTGCTTTGACATCTGATGGGAGGGCGTTCCACAGGGCAGGCGCCACTACCGAGAAGGCCCTCTGCCTGGTTCCCTGTAGCTTTGCTTCTCGCAATGAGGGAACCGCCAGAAGGCCCTCGGCGCTGGACCTCAGTGTCCGGGCAGAATGATGGGGGTGGAGACGCTCCTTCAGGTATACTGGGCTGAGGCCGTTTAGGGCTTTAAAGGTCAACACCAGCACCAGAGAAGATCCCTCAAGACTGGTGAATCATTCACTGCTTAGCTCATAAGGTGGAGTTTAGGAGAATTCCCATGTTCCCTGGCTAGCAGAAGCGTCACACATCCAGGATTTTCATCTGAGCCAGAGAATAATTTTGTGGTTCTCTGTTTTCTTTCCTGAGCCTGAGAAGAAATTCACTTGTATCACCATACAAGGAAAGGACAAAACAAAACAAAACCCTCACCAGGACAAACTCATTGTATGTTCTGTCCCTGCAGCTGAGACCTCATTTATCTTCTTGTCTCTTTCAGGGGATCAGAAATAACTTGAACAGGTATGTAACTATTTCTTGTCACATACAAACACACACACACAAAACTACAGAACAGATTCTGTTTCATTGAAAACAACATGTTCTTTCAAGTATGACAAAAAATTCTGCCATGTACAATCAACATTTAAAGCAAGGGTGGGAAATCTTTCCCTAATACCCTTTTAACCTTGGCAACATTGATTTAACCTTACAACCTTTTACATATACAGTGATACCTCGGGTTAAGTACTTAATTTGTTCCGGAGGACTGTTCTTAACCTGAAACTGTTCTTAACCTGAAGCACCACTTTAGCTAATGGGGCCTCCTACTGCTGCCGCGCCGCCAGAGCACAATTTCTGTTCTCATCCTGAAGCAAAGTTCTTAACCCGAGGGCTTTCTGTGTGCTAGCCCTGTGTTTTGAATCTAGGCGCCTAGTCAGTTCTTTTGTTGTTCACCCACACATATGAGTCGACAGGGATTCATATATTAATTCCCCCACAGAATCTGCTCTTCTTATGTTCTTACTACACATTTGTATGGGAGGGCAAGGGGATTGTTCAGTACTGAAAGCTGTCCATCTTCCCTTCCAGGTCCAAAGATGAGGATGAAGTGGGGCATGAGTTGGTTAATCATCCCAACAGTTGCTCACCGAAAAAAATTTCTCTGATTAACATTACGGAAAAATGGGAAGGTATTGGGGGCAAACAAGGGGGCGGGAAAATACGTTGAACTCAGAGACTTGCTAGTGCTCAGGGGCATGGCAAGGGGTGTGGGGGGGTGCGGTCCGTCCTGGGTGTCATGCCTAGGGTGTGTGTGACAAAACCCACCCCCCAGGTGGATTGGAATGGTGGCGCTCGCACCCCCGGTGGGTGGATTTTCATGATTGGTGTGATTGTTGTTGTGGAAATCTGCCTGCTGATCATGCAAATACACCCGGCGATCAGCCTGGAACCCCCGCCCCCCGGCTCGCATCCTTGACGATCGGTTTTATGCGATTGGCGGGCGTATTTGTTTTGCAGCTAACCCTCCTTAAAAAAAGTAAACAGGAGCGCCTTCTGGGGGTGTGGCTTGGGGAGGAGGCGTGGCCTAGAGAGAACCTTGAGGACCAGTTCAAGAGGACCTTGGGTCTCAGTTCTGCACCTGTAAGATAGGTCTCTGATTAGATTGAGCTGGGCTTGTTTTTACGTTCATCAAATCTCCACTTTCCCTCTGTCCTGCAGGAAGTATAATTCTGGATCCAAGCACAGCATATCCATACCTCATTGTGTCTGATGACCTGAAGAGCGTGAGATGGGGAGATGGAAAGCAGGACGTGCCCACGAGCCTTGAGAGGTTTCACTTTGATCCCTGTGTCCTGGGCTGCGAGAGATTTGTTTCAGGAAAACATTGGTGGGAGGTGGAGGTGGGAATGGAGGTTGAGGAGGAAGAGGCTGAGTGGGCTGTGGGGGTTGTACGAGAATCTTTCCAGAGGAATGCGAAGAGCAGCCTTAGTCCTTATTGTGGGATCTGGGCTGTGGGAAAGGAGAGGAATTTTGGCCATGGCTCATTGAGTGACTCTCTTCCCTCCTGTTGCCTCTGGGCTTTTACTTCTCCCAAGTGGACCATGTTGAGACTGAAACGTCTTCCCAGGAAGATCAAGGTGTCCCTGGATTATGAAAAGGGAGTTGTGGAATTTTTCGATGCTGATTCGGACAAACCTTCAAATCTGGAAATCTTCAAATTCTGCTCAGCCTTTTTTAATAGGGAGATGGTCATTCCCTATTTGCGGGTAGAACGTGGTGTCACCCTGAAATGCTCTTGAGGAGAAAGCCACATCTCTGCGGCAATGGGGCAAATGGTTCTCATGAATGACTACTGGTTCCTGAACATGCATCACTGAATCTTTTATCTGCGGGCCAAGAGTTGGGATGTGTTTAGCCAAAGGCAAGGCGGTTCTTTTAAAATTCAGAAGCAATACAGAATACACAAGTGAGTGGGAAGATTAAAGGTTTTATTCCAAAACAGCAAGCGCTGTATACATACCAAGCAAGCACTTCAATCTGTCAATTGGAAGCCCTTAAGAAGCAGTGAAGCAATGCCCCCCCCCCAGGTAGCCTCAGTTGACACAGCCCTGCGGCTGATCGGTCCGTGCATGAGCTTCAGAGAAATTCTGCCCAAACCATCAGATTTTAGATGTAGGAGTGCAAATATCCAGAGTGTGGGGTCAGGTGGGATTACTATGAGGAATTATAAAATATGCATCAAGCCATTGTGTCCACGATGAATGCATTGTGTTGACTGGGTTTGAGACATTGACTATAATTTCTGATCAAATCCCACAACCCTCTGTATCTCTGGCCATTTCCTCTACTGTTCATTTCTCTTGCTTGACCCGTCACGTACACTGCCAGCCTTCGCAAGGCAGGCATCCTGGGTCATCAAAGACAGTGGGCAGTTTCTTTGATGTAGCTTTTCTGATATGTTAATCTTAGGATGTTAATCTTAGGGCCAGGAAACAGGTCTCACATAAAGGTGATAATGATCACTGTCCTCCTGGCCATCCTTCTTATCATGTTGATTGTTTATGACCTCCGGGGTTGCTGAATGCACTCTTTTGTAGTTTTCATTCATTTACCCCAAAAGTATGCATGCTTAACTAGTTTTTGTAGTTTAACTTTGTCCCCATGTGGGGTTTGTTGAAATGCTCAGAAGAAATCTGCTTGGTTCTTACGAACGAACGCTCTGTAAAAAGTTCTTTTGTGAATAAAATGACCTGGGCCGGAGGGAGAGACACAGAGATTATTGTACACACCCTTCCCAGAGTCTTGCTGGTTCAAGCCTCTGTGTGTATTCTTATTAATCAGAGTTCAATCCTTCCTTTACTTTGAGAATGCCTCGTTTATAGACAAACCTGTGCAGCTTTCAAGACTGGCTGTGTTCAGATCATCCATTAGCCACCCCCTCCCAATGCCTCACTTTCTCAGAACATGTCAAACATGAAAGAAGGTACCAAGCACTATCCTCCCAAACTGATAAGGAAGATGGGGGGGCTCTTCACCTCCTTCCAACGTTCCCAAAACATTTAAGACTGTTCTCAAAACATTCGAGAGAGAGAGAGAGAGGAAGGGGGAAGTGTTATGTACTGAAGTTCTCACCCTGGGCCAGCAGGGGGGATACTGTAGATAGTTCAGGTCCACATATGCAAATAAGGGATTGAAAGTGACATTCAGTGATTGGATAGTTACAGAAAGTTGTTACTGTTGCGTTCTAGTGGAGCTCTCTATAAGCAGGCTGGCTGAACCCTTCAGTTCAGTTCTGTTCTGACCTGTGAATAAACAAGAGCTGTTTGGAGAATCACTGTGTCATCTGATATGTTCACCCACAACTTAACAGGAAGGAACAGGGGCAGGAAGGGCTCTGTGTCAGACCATTAACTGCTCGATACATTTTGTCTTCCGGATGCATTTCCCATACAGGATGTTGGAGGAATCCATTGGAAAGGGACTATCAAATGGATTACCTTCGGTCTGCCTCTTTGACCTCTATCACAGAACAGTTTCTCTACCAAACACTTTTTTTTTTAAAAAAAAAGAACTCTAATCGTTAGAAAGCAGCTTCCTATAGCTACCCATGCCAGTCTCGCCGTGCATCTCATATATTTTTAATTTCATAAAATTTGTACACTGCTTGATTGTGGGAAAAAAACAGCCCAAAGTGTTTTGCAAAAGAACCTTCTGTGCCTGTCTTACTGCAGTTTGCAATAAACTTTTTCTACTTTCCACTTCATCTGTCCGAAAAGTAGGTTGGAAGCTGCCCAGTGTAGCTGGGACAACCCAGTCAGATCAACGAGATACAAATAATAAAATTATTATTATTATTATTATTATTATTATTATTATTATTATTATTATTATGGAACAGGACGTCCCTATTTCAATCAAATAATTGTTGTAGTTCATTGGTACAGCATCTGTTCTGCATGTAGAAGGCCCCAGGTTCACTTCCTAGCATTTTCATGTAGGCTCTGGAAGGACTCCCTGTCTGAAAACCTAGAAAACTACTACCACTCAGTATAGACCCCCTGAGCTAGTTGGACCAGTGGTCTGACTCAGAATAAGGCAGCTTCTTATGTTTCTGGCTAGGAAGCAAACATTTGTATGCCCACAGCTTGAGGGACTCATTTGCATCCAGACTTTGCCTCTGCTCCACCTCTGAAATTCTACCTCTTAAATGTGCTTAAAGATTTCTGTGGGGTTGGGAGCTGTACTAAGGTTGAAAAGGCTGGTTGCTCCGTAAATGCTGCTAGACCATGGTTCTGCTAGCACCAGCTCTATGGTTTCTGGGTCTTTCCTTAGCAGGTACTGGCAATCTCCTGGAATCTACAGATTCAGTTCTGGACGCCTTGGCAGAGACTTAGGTCTTATTGCCTTGCCACATGGAGAATTACACACGGACGAGGACTGCAAACTGGATCTGCAGTTGGATAGGGGACAATCTCTGCAATCTCCTCCTTGCTACTCAGATGGAGACATTGGGCTGGAGCCAAACTTTTCCATTGAAATCAATGGAACTTAAGTTGAACTTATCCCATTGATTTCTGCACTCTGCAGGAGAGGACCTCTGCAGATACCATCTTATCAGGAGGTCTGCTCCATGTAACATGGGAACAGGGCCTTTAGTGTGGTGGCACCTGCCTTTGGAATTCCCTTTCATTAAATATTAGACAGGTGCTGCCTCTGTTGCCTTTTTGGTGCCTGCGGAAGACCTCCCTCTTCCAACAGGGCTTTTGGGTGGAGATCTTTCCCAGTCCACATCTGTCCTGGAATTACGTTAACATGTTTTATTGCTTGTGTGTTTGCCGCCCTTTGAGAGGGAGGGTGGGCTACAAATCAAATAGATTTCAGTGGGGCTTATGTTCAGCTAACTTAACATGGATCCAGCCTCTGATGTTTGTAGAAAGCTGCATCTCTGTGGACAGCGACGTGACCCACCGCAGCATTATGGAATGAAAGACTCAAAGTTCACAGGCTCACCCAAGGGGTCACCAGCATGCTGTGTACCTGCTGTTCTGCTTTAAAAATGACCTGCTGATGTCTCTGTGTTGTGTTTGTGTCTTCGAACCACAGGCAATGCAGAAGTGATGCTGAACCAGCCTAGCTCTATGCTGGCACCCCTAGGAAATGTCACTCAGCTCCCCTGCACCCTGTCTGGCGACAGCATCACGAGCATCGCGAGCCACATCATCGTCTGGCTCCAGCAGAAGCATCAGGGCTCTCCCAAACGCATTTTGTATTACAAAGATGAATCGAACCAACATAAAGTCTCGGGGGTCCCTGATCGCTTTTCTGCTTTCAAAGATGCCCAAAGCAGCACCTGCTACCTCACTATCTCTGGGGTCCAGGCAGAGGATGACGGCATCTATTACTGCCTGACATCGGCAGGGGGAGAATACCACAGTGCTTTGGCTTAAGGGAGTACCAGGACCAAAACTCCATCCCATCCCCTTGGGGAATAGGCTATAGACACAGCTGATAAGGAAGTCAATCCAGCAGATGGATTTGCATGAAGACACTTGTCAGAGTCTAGATTCTATTTTTGTCGTTTGGGCAGCGAACGAAAACCCTGCAAACCACGATCGCGTTTCAATTCCCACCTGTACAGACCAATAGCAAATCCCTTCTCTCTGATTTCAGATCCTTAGGTAGCTAAATGTCGCCATCTACAGAGAAGGAGGAGCTCCTTGGAGGCTTGGTGGTGGGAAGGAGGAATCTAAAGGTTTGCAGAAGTACAAAATGCGGTGAGCCAGTGTGGTTTGGTGGTTGGGGCTCGGACTAGGATCTTGGAAATCAGGGTTCAAGTCCCCCTAGGACACTAAGTGGAGTAAAAAGGTAAAGGGACCCCTGACCATTAGGTCCAGCCATGAGCAACTCTGGGGTTGCGCGCTCATCTCGCTCTATGGGCTGAGGGAGCCGGTGTTTGTCCTCAGACAGCTTCCGGGTCATGTGGCCAGCATGACTAAGCCGCTTCTGGCAAACCAGAGCAGCACATGGAAACGCTGCTTACCTTCCCGCCGGAACGGTACCTATTTATCTACTTGCACATGACATGCTTTCAAACTGCTAGGTTGGCAGGAGCAGGGACCGAGCAACGGGAGCTCACCCCGTCACGGGGATTCAAACTGCCAACCTTCTGATCGGCAAGTCCTAGGCTCTGTGGTTTAACCCACAGAGCCACCCGCGTCCCCCTAGACAGAGACTGGCCCAACCTCACAGGGTTGTTGTGAGAATAAAACAGAGACATATTCTACTCATCTAAAAACACACTGATTCCTGGAGCATCCGTGGGCCGGATTTAGAAGGCGATTGGGCCAGATCCGGCCCCTGTGCCTTAGTTTGCCTACCCATGCACTAGCAAAAAACATGTACATTAGTCAGTGCTGAATAAATAAAATAAAATAAAATAAAAAAAATAAAGTGTGCATTAGGAGAAATTCACATTAAATTACTGGCAAATTTTCATGACTTTCCAAAAGACAACAACAAAAAACTACAGAAAAGTGGAGAACTCAATTTAAGAATGGAAAAATGAGAAACTTAGAAAACCTACCTGACTCCAACAGGGTCAAAGTGAAGACTGTAAATTCACTTTGAGAATTCTTATGGGGTGAGACATCAGTGGGGATCAAAGAGTGGAACTATCTCCCTCAGGAGGCTGTGGACTCTCCTTCTTTGGAGGTTTTTAAGCAGATGGCCATCTGTCATGGATGCTTTAGCTGCATTTCAGGGGGTTGGACTAGATGATCCTTGAGGTGTCTTCCAACTATACAGTTCTATGATTCTATGAAATAAACACAATATCTAGCCTTTTTTAATAAAAAAAAAATAAACTGTCGTTTGCAGACACCTGGAAACCACGATCAAATATTTCTTCCTGCACCTGTTATGCCCATCACCTCCCAAGGGAAATTATGCTGCTCTGAAAGGGTGTTCAGCTTACTCAAGCTGAAAACTCCCACCAGCTTTGCTCTTAAAATTCTCACCATGAGATGGCCCTATGGTAGAATGGATGGCGAGAAAAACTCTTTTCCGAAACAGCATGGAAGGAGCCCCTTTGTAACAGCTGTGCTTTACATACAGCTTTCAGTTGTACCTGTGCACGCAGGCACTGCCTAACCTCACAAAGTAATCAGGATGAATCCTCAAAGAGTAACCGACATTGTGCAAACCAGCCAGGAGGAAGGTTTTAGAAAGCAGGTTGTCCTTTTACTGACTGAGTTAATCAAGGAAGGAATGGCTGCTCTAAACTTGGAACAGGGACGTCTTAAGCGGGGAATTCCAGGATCAAATCAGAAACTGGGATAGCTTCTGTAAATCCAGGACTGTCCTTGGAAAACAGGGACACTTGGAGGGTCAGGAAGGGATTCAGAGAAGACCATCGGTGAGTTAATCCCTGCTGGAGAGGCAGAGCAAACACTATACTGTGGTACCTCAGGTTAAGTACTTAATTCGTTTCGGAGGTCCGTTCTTAATCTGAAACTGTTCTTAACCTGAAGCACCACTTTAGCTAATGGGGCCTTCTGCTGCTGCCGCGTCGCCAGAGCACGATTTCTGTTCTCATCCTGAAGCAAAGTTCTTAACCTGAGGTACTATTTCTGGATTAGTGGAGTCTGTAACCTGAAGCGTCTGTAACCTGAAGCGTCTGTATAACCTGAGGTACCACTGTAGAGGGAAAGCCATTAAATGCTGGGATATCAGAATCCCCACCTTGGTGCTGCCATCTTGCTGCATAAAGGACATACCCCACTACAATTGCGGCAGAAGTATCCTCCATTTATCCTCATCTATGATGCAGCCACTGAAATAATCAAGCAGGGATGAGCAACACCGTGTCTCCCAAGATGCTCCTGGGCTCCAACTCCCATCAGCCCCAGCTGGCGCTACCAATGATCAGGGGGGTTAGGAGTTGTTCAACAACACCTGGAGCTCCACAGTTCCCCCACCCTTGAGACAGGGGCTTTATCTATATATGCATGCAAACACACCCATGCCAGGAATCCTACATGTTTCTTCCTTTCAAAGACTGGACCCTAGAAGGGAGCAGAAATGCAGATTTGCATAAGGAAGACCTTCCTCAGGCCTCAGGAGGGTTTAAAGGAGAAGAGCACGAGGCTCTTGGTCAGCAGAGCTGCTAGTCTGCCTTCTCCACCATGGGACTGAACCTTCTCCTCCTCGTCTTCTCAGCTTTTTGCAACGGTGAGAAATAGGGATTAGGTTTGATCAGGAGGGTTCCCTGATTAAGCAGCTGTTGACATTGCTTTGAGCTGCTTTCCCATTTCTGCAATAGCAGAACCAATAAAATCACGGGAAGCATGTTCCTTATTGACACTGGCAAGTTTCAGAGGTGAGTGATGCAATGGTTTGGTTTCCATCTTATTCCTCCCAGGTCTCAGTTCCCAGGCTGCGTTGACTCAGACAAATGGTCCCGTCTCCGTGGCCCTCAGAGGGTCAACAACCCTGTCCTGCACTCTGCAAGGCGTGGAGTTTATCAGCACAGTCCACCCATCCTGGTACCTTCAGAGAGAAGGGAAGGCTCCCCAGTTACTAATCTACAAGTCCAGAGAAAGAGCCACTGGTATCCCTGAGCGTTTTTCTGGAGATACATATGGCAACACTGCAAAGCTAACTGTCTCCAGGATTGAGGAGGGCGACGAAGGGGATTATTATTGTGCAGTGTGGCATGAAAACATGTTGCACCGTGATGCAGTCATATGTAGAACTGGAACAACAACTCTCTGGGCCCGAAAGAGAGGAACAAAAGGAGTGGAGAGGTGCTTAGACCTAAAATTGTTGCACGTTTAATGCACTGAAGTAGAGTTTTTTGACTACAGAAGGATACTCTTTCAACTCCAGCTGTTAGCATCTATCTCAGTGCCTCCCATCGTTGGGTCTCCAGCTGTTTTTGGACTGCAACTCCCATCATCCTTAGCTGGCAAGACCAGTGGTCAGGGATGATGGGAATTGAGTGGCGAGTTCCTTCCCCCAACCAGGGGAAATAAAGACACATGACACAATTATTAAGGTTAATGGGCTAAATAAGACCACAACTTTATTGGTTACAGGTGATGAGCGGTATTGGCTTAGGCATTGGTCCTAACCGACTATATCCGGCTTCACCAGTCTGCTTGAAGTCCGGGAAGGGTTAACCACCAGTAGGGGGGTCCTGCTGAGGCACATCAACTAGGAACTCCCCCGGGGTCACCGCTCGGGGGCGTGCCTTAGGGCCTCACCTCCATAGGCTTCGGACAGGGCAACGCCCCCCAGAATCCTTTATCGGACTACCCTTCAATATGCGGGGCAGGTGATGGCGCTTCCTCCCCTCTTCCATCTACAAAACAATACCAATACCAATGCCTAACTGCCAATACCAAGAAAGTTGTGACGATTTGCTATGAGGTAGGCGAAAACCAAGTGGCTGGTGCCAATTTGCCAAGTGGAAAAATTCCTACCAGGCCCCTCAACGGCGACCAACCGAGGTCCATAGCAAGGTCAAGGACGAAAACCTCAAAGGGCGGGAGGGTGGGAAACAGGAGCAGCTGGAGGAAGCAACAGAGGGAGATCCCCGGCCTGCACCAGTCTTAAATAGGGCAGGCCACGCCCCCAGAGCCAGCCGATTGGCTGGCCAGGGGGTGACATGGCCAGGGATTCCCCCGATAGCGCGGGGGCTGGTCTCCAGCCCTGAGTGTGTGGTGGGGCTGTGACGCCCGCAATCCCACCTCCTCTGCAGAGCAGAAGTGGCTTTGTAGTTCAAAAACAGCTGGAAAACCAAGTTTGGGAAACAGTGATTTACCTCATAGCTTGGGGACTGTGAGAGAGTCCTTATTCCTCTCCTGAATGAGGCACTCTAAGGTGGGGTGGGTGTGTCACTTTGTAAGCCAATTTAAATGGATTTGGGGATTCCTAGCTTTGGCATGGAAACTAAGGCTTTACTCAAGCACCTCAACAGATTAGATGCTGCCACTTCATATTGAGTTTACAAAGCAGTAAGACTCTTTACTTAACTGGGGGATGAGATCAGACTGGGGTATTAAATCAGCACTCTGCCAGCTCCCATTCCTGCTCAGCTAACTCCCTGAAAGGGTGAACACATACCTGTTCAAAAGCCTGACTGAGAAACCCCACAACGTAAGGTACAGTTGTGCAGAATCTCTCCAAATCAAATAATCATTTTCTTTACACACACACACACACACACACACGTATGCTTATGAATCTGAATGCACAAGACAATATGGCAGTCAAATAAAGAGAGAAAGCATGATTACTAAATCCTGACAAACTTCTTAACTTGTCCAAGTTGGTAGAAGAGACATTTACATGCAATGGGCCACCACCGAGGATGCCTTGCAAATCTGGTACCTCTCTGGACTACAGCTCTGCAGATGCCTGATTATAGTCTTCCAAAGCAACTACTCTATTCCAAACTTAAAAATGGAAAGCGTAATGCTGGTGGTCAGCAAAAGATGTTTAAGGACTCTCTCAAGGCAGGAGAATGTTAGCTGCTTTGAGACTCCTTCAGGTAGTGATAAAGCGGGATATCAAATCCAAACTCTTCTTCTTCTTCTTCTTCTTCTTCTTCTTCTTCTTCTTCTTCTTCTTCTTCTTCTTCTTCTTGGACCAATGCCTAAGCCAATACCACTCATCACTTCCAACCAATAAAGTTGTGGCCCTTTTTAAGCCTGTTAACCTTAATAATTGTATCATGTGTCTTTATTTCCACGGGGGCGGGGGGGGGGGCGGGAACTCCTCTCCCTTCCTCCCCCACAACAAACACTCTGTGAGGTGAGTGGGGCTGAGAGACTTCAGAGAAGTGTGACTAGCCCAAGGCCATCCAGCTGCTGCTTGTGGAGGAGCAGGGAATTGAACCCAGTTCATCGGATTATGAGTCCACCACTCTTAACCACTACACCACACTGGCTCTCCTAACCGACTATATCTGACTCCAGCCCATCTCCGGGAAGGGTTAACCACCAGTAGGGGAAGTCCTGCTGATGCACATCAACTAGGGACTCCCCCTGGGGTCACTGATAGGGGGCGTGCCAGCTGGTGGTCAGCAAAGAGGGAGATCCCTGGCCGCGTCCTGCCTATATAGGGCAGACCACGCCCCCGAACTAGCCAATTGGCCAGCTAGGGGGTGATGCGTGTGGAGGGGCCTTAAGGTGGAAGTGGCTTTTCCTTCCAGGTCCCAGTGCCCAGCTGTAGCTCCACCCCCTGAAGCCCTCAGAGGTTGTGTCTGCAGGAGATACGGTCACATTTTCCTGCAGATTCAGTGGTGGAACCATCACGGATGGCAACTACCTTCTCTGGGTCCAGCAGAAACTGGGGAATTCTCCATGGCTGTTGATTGACCAGACCAGCAGAAGAGCACCAGGCATAGCAGACCGTTTCCCTGACCATCACAGGAGCCATGGCAGAAGACGAGGCTGATTATTACTGCACCATTAATATCCCTGGCTAGTATGTCACAGTGGTCTATGCACATGGGGAAGCGAGACGAAAACTCTCCTAAACTGCCTCCATTAGCCTAAGTTCCTCTTGTGGTGAATGAAATCTTGAGGGAAACCTCACAGGCTGTCAGGACTCAGGAGAAAATTTACAAGCATTAGAGAATAGCCAGCAAAATTATAATTTATCCATTCATATTATGACTTTCCTATTTTATTTTCAAAACTTCAAATATAACTGAAAAACAAATCAAATGTGAGTGCTTTAAACTCTGTGAACTAAGTTCCTACTCAGAGTAAACCCACTGAAATGAATGAACCTAAGGAAGCCATGTGTATTTAATAGATCCACTTGGAATAGGACTAGCCCATTATACCCTGCTTTCTTTCTAATATTGTACTTGTTAGGCAGTCCTTTCCAATATGATTTGCCCCCTCTTTAACCAACTAGTATGTGTTGATCTTTTACTGACATTCTTTATCATTATTATTATTACAGGTATTTATTTATTTTATTTTATTGTATTGTTTTTGTGTTGCTAGCTGCCTTAATATACCGTATTCTTCACCCTATAAGACGCACCAGACCACAAGACGCAACTAGTTTTTGGAGGAGGAAAACAAGAAAAAAAAAATCTGAATCTCAGAAGCCAGAACAGCAAGAGGGATCGCTGTGCAGTGAAAGCAGCAATCCCTCTTGCTGTTCTGGCTTCTGGGATAGCTGCGCAGCCTGCATTCGCTCCATAAGATGCACACACATTTCCCCTTACTTTTTAGGAGAAAAAAGGGAGTCTTACAGAGCAAAAAATACGGTATATTCTTAAAGTGCAGCTTGTAAATAGATAAGACGATATATCTACGATCAGGCTGTTTGCCACAATGTCCTTCAAATTCCATTCAGTATATTGAAAAAGCAACCAGGCAAATTAGCGAGCTGGCATCATAGCCTAAACCAGAGGGAGCCAACGTTGAGCCATTGGGTCATTCCTGGACATAAATGATCCTTTTAAAGTTCTGCACAGTGCTTAGCGACATCCCTTTATTGACACAGAAGGAAACCAGCTGCCTGGAGCAGCCAATGAGCTTCAAGGGTATTTGCATGCAGGGACGCTTTCTTGCATTGAAAAGGGGATTGCCTAATTCCTCCAGCTAGAAACCCCTTTGTCCCAGGAAGCTGTGAATTCCTCACCATGGCTCGGCTCTTGAAACTCTTCCTATTTCTCGCATGCTGTTGCTGGGGTAGGAGGGAAGATTTAAACATATTTTATTAAATATATTCCCCTAGTTTCTCCTCCCCGCCCCTATTTATGCCAGGGTATTCACTTTCTGATCCTCCATTTCCACTTAATTTTTTTGCTACCGTTTTTGGTTCCAGTGGAGAGCCAGTGTGGTGTAGTGGTTAAGAGCGGTAGTCTCATAATCTGGGGAACCGGGTTTGCGTCTCCGCTCCTCCACATGCAGCTGCTGGGTGACCTTGGGCCAGTCACACTTCTCTGAAGTCTCTCAGCCCCACTCACCTCACAGAGTGTTTGTTAGCCGCTTTGAGACTCCTTAAAGGGAGTGAAAGGCGGGATATCAAATCCAAACTCTTCTTCTTCTCCTTCCTCCAGGTTGTGAGGCGCAGTTCACGATGACTCAGCTGCCCTTCGTCTCGGCCTCCATGGGAGAAACAGTCAGGATCTCTTGTACGAGAAGCAGTGGGGGTATAAGAAGCAAGTGGAATCACTGGTACCAACAGAAACCCAGCAGCTCTCCAATACTGCTAATATACAAGGATGAAGAGAGAGTGTCGGGGATCCCAGGGCGATTCTCTGGTTCTTATGACACCTCGGCCAATTCTGTCACCTTAACCATCTCCAACGTCCGAGCAGAAGATGAAGCTGACTATTACTGTCAAGCTGAAGACAGCAGCACGCGCACAATGGTACAAGCTGATGCGGAAGTGAGACAAAAACCTTCCTTTAGGTGATTAGCTCTACTTGGTATTGCTTGCAGCTGGTAGACGTAAGAGCTGACCTTGTTCTCTTAAGGGCTTGTGGGACAATTCATGCCAAACTTCAGCAGGTGCTGCCCACTTGCTACCAAAAGCCACGTTGAGGATTAATTTGTATTAATTAATGTATTAATTTACTGTATTAATTTACAAAGCATTGGTAACCCTCTGCTTTCTCTTGATGGGGGATATGGGTTCTAGCTCAGCGGTACAACACCTTCACAAGGTCTAGGCTCAATCCCCAGCATCTCCTGATAAGGCTGGAAAAGGCTGCTGCTGGTGTTCAGGATAGACCATGGGTAGTCAACATGACACCTTGAACATGTTGTTGGACTACTGCTCCTATACTCCCTGATCGCTGTCCCTTATGGCTGGGGCTGATGGAAGCTGGAGTCTAATGACATCGGGAAAGCACCCCATTGGCTGTCCCTGGGGTAGATAATACTAGGCTGGGTTTGACTGGGTTTGAGCAGGAGGCATCTCCATCTCCATCCCCATCTCCTCCATCTCCATCTCCATCCCCATCTCCTCCATCTCCATCTCCATCTCCATCTCCATCTCCATCTCCATCTCCATCTCCATCTCCATCTCCATCTCCATCTCCATCTCCATCTCCATCTCCTTTTCTCTCCTAATCATCAACTTTTGAGAAGTGATCTGACAATATTAACCACTTGGGACCAGTTTACCTGCAAGATCTCCTTACGCTATATATGCCCACTCAACCGCTCCGATCTGTGGAACTGGCACCATTACGGGCGCCACATAATACTCACTCTGCATTGGTAAGAAATCAATATTTTAGTGTAGCAGCCCCCACACTTGGGAATTCCCTGCCTATTGACACCCAGGCAGAAGCCTTCCCTGTATTCCCTTGTGCTAAGAACCTTTTAGTTTAGACCGGCTTACTCAGGTATGTAGAATGTGGCATGTGTTTTAACATGCCTTTAGCTTATCTCTGATTCTGATTATTTTTGGGGGGGGAATGTTTTAGATAGTTGTTTAAAGGATCATTTTGGTCCCCCCCTCCCCATTATTCTTGTAAACCACTTTGAGGGGTGTTTTTAACAAATGGTGTGTGTGTGTGAAACAATAATAATAACTACCAATAATAATAACACTGCTCTTCCACAAGTTTTTCTCTCCTTCCTCTCACTTTGATGGAACACAATTCTCGCCAGCAATAGCCTCCCTCTTTGCTTTTCTTCTAGGGACCGTTTCTCAGTTCTCCCTAACTCAGCCACCCTCCATGTCGGCATCCCTTGGAGAAACTGCCAGCATCTACTGTCAGAGGAGCAGTGGAAACATTGGCACCTACAATGTCGCCTGGTATGAACAGAAGCCTGGCAGTGCCCCCAAAATCCTGATCTACTGGTTTAGCACCAGAAGCTCTGGAACATCAGAGCGGCTCTCAGGTTCTGTCAACAAACCTTCCAACACGGCCACCTTAACCATCTCCAACCTGCAACCAGAAGACGAGGCTGATTATTACTGTTTGTCTTATGACGGCAACAACAAGTATGCACGGCGATGCAGTCCCTGGGGAAGTGAGGCAAAAACCTCTTTGCAGAAACCCAGCATTGCTTGCAATGAGCTGCCGCAGGATAGAAGCTGCACAATCGCTCCTGACTTGCGTTAAGAGTCATAACCACAGATCTCTGCTGCATTAAAACAGAAATATTATTGCTGAAAATGTTGTGGTTCAAGCGGAGCCTGTGGTCACTAGAGGGAAGGAACCTGTTTCAATGCAATGGTTGAGCGTCTGGAACTGTTGCCATGCTCACCCTATTTCTCCAAAAGACAAGAAGTTGCAGGACTGTAGTGCTTCCACAAGTTTGGCTCCCCTTGGAAGAAGTTCATTGGAGGTTTATGGATATTTTGAAATACTTGTGCTTATTTACAAAGACTAGGGACTGTTGTCCCAGCTCACCCCGTTCCCGTCAGTTTGCATTTCTTGGTACAGAAAGGATTGATCTGATGTGTAGAAATCTTTCCTATTCTGATTCATTCAAGAGGGTTCTGGAAGCTTCTCTGTGTGAAACAAGCAGAAGGTTCGTGATGTTTGGGTTATTCCTTCAGAGAAGCGGAATACAGGTGGCTTAAACTGGTTCTGTTACTCTTCAGTCAAGGTCACGCTGACTATAATAATAAGGCCAGAAGGAGCCTGGGTTTCACCTTTCTCATGCTATCTCTTTTCCTTCTGGTGTGGTGTTCTGTATGTAGTGTTAAATTTTAGTCTTATTATAAGTTATTGTAAGTTTATGTTAAGTCTGCTGCAACTGGATTTCTTATGAACAGTGCCAATCCTGAATGTATTGGATTTGTGACCATTATGCGCATTTGCCTTCAGTAGCTGTAAAGCTCTGCTGGATGAAATACAACAACAACAATCTTTATTATGGTCCAGAGACCCAGCAAATTGTTACAAAGCAATACACAATTCATACAGCCTACCTCCAGGTTAAACAAGCATTTTGTTCAGACTATAGGGATCATTGGTTCTTGCAACCACCAATAAAAACTTTGCCATTGCTAATATTCTAGCATTTGTCCGGTCTTCCAATAGGAACCTGACATAGTGAGCCTCTGATTTTCCTGGGAAAGGTACCAGCAGGGGTAGTATCAGTTCAGCCCTGGCTTGCTCATATTTTGCACAGTGCAACAAAATGTGTTTTATGGAATCGATATCTTGATGAAATATTAATTGCCTCTGGACTATTTTTTGGGAATTCTGCAATGTGTTTAAGTTTTTACTCTGCTAACCATGTGTTGGAATCTGCTCTGGATCAATGAGTAGAATTTATGACATCCCTACCCCTGCCCACCCCACTTCCTCCACACATGACCACCCCTCCCTTTACACCTCATTTGACCCATCAGTTATCCTCCCATGGCTCACCAAAACTTTTCCTTTCTCCTCCTCTCACAGCTCACCTCATCCACTCCTCATTTCAAAGGAGAGAGGGAGGTGCTTTGGAGAGTGGTTTGGCAAACCGCTTCCTCAAGTGCCTCCCAGACTCTGTTAAGCTACCTGCCACCTGCTCTGCTTGCTCACTCACTTGCCTGCCATTCTGTCATCACACCAGAGTTGGCTTGGCCACCTATTGGCAGCCATGCAAACTGCAGCATGATGACAGCCTTACATTTTTCTGCATATAGGAAGATGAAGGTTGAGCGTAGGTGGAGGTGTACTGCTTAGAAACATTGCAACAGTGGTACCTTGGTTCTCGAACTTAATCCATTCCGGGAGTCCGTTTTTTTTTTTTTAATAGATATTTATTGAGATTTTACAAAACAGAAACATAAGTGAGACAGACATACAACAAAAACAGATATATCAAAAAAGAAAAAGAAAAAACCCCCAATAAAAACATTTAAAAGAAGCAAAAAAGAAATCCAATTTTTTAACTTCATAGTTCTATAACCCTCTTTCTTGACTTCCTCACATCTCCCTTTTTTGTGTTCCCCTTTACACAATCAAGTTCAGCAAATTCTGACCCTCTTTCAAACCTTGTTTATAATTATAAGTTTCAACCTATTATGTCTCCAATTTTTCTTCTCTTTCCACATCGTTTTTTACCTAATTTTTATAGCTTAGTCCCTTATACCACTTAATATACATTTGACATAACATTACTCTGATCTTTTCCCCCTTTCTTTTTCACACTTTTTTGCATACTCCTTTTGACTACGTCACTAATGCCATATTGTCTTTATATCCAACATCTTTTTAACATTCAAACATTTTACAATATTTGTGCAAATAGTCTTTAAACTTCTTCCAGTCCTCTTCCACCGACTCTTCTCCCAGGTCTCGGATTCTGCCAGTCATTTCTGCCATCTCCATGTAGTCTATCACTTGCATCTGCCATTCTTCCAGGGTGGGCAAATCTTGTGTCTTCCACATTCCGGGAGTCCGTTTGACTCCTGAAACCATTCGAAAACCATGGTGCAGCTTCTGATTTGCTGCAGGAGCTTCCTGCAGTCAAGTGGAAGTTGTGTTGGATGTTCAGCTTCCAAAAACCGTTCACAAACCAGAACACTTACTTCCAGGTTTGTGGCATTTGAGAGCCGATTTGTTCAGGAGCCAAGCCGTTCAAGAACCAAGGTACCACTGCTTCCACACCAGACCTCCAGAGAGACAGTGGGCATCTCGGTGGATGGAACATCAGTAATAAATAATAATAATAAAATGCATACTGACAGACGGCCTAATAATAAAATAGTTGCTAATATTCCTCTTCCCCACATTTTCACAAGCTGTAGATTATTTAATAACCATAGGCCTGGGTAAAGAGGAATGTAAACTAAAAAAAGGGACTTTTTACCACATGTGGTGGGAATGTAGGGAAGTTAAAACATTTTGGGAAATGATATACAATGAATTGAAAAAAAATGTGTAAAATGACATTTGTAAAAAAACCAGAAGAATTTTTGTTAGGGATGGTAGGACAAGACCTGCCAAGAAAAAAAAAGAATCTATTTATGTATGCTACAACAGTGGCAAGAGTCTTGATAGCACAAGGATGGAAGAACGAGGAAATCCCAATGAAAGACCAGTGGTAAGAAAAATTGATGAGCTATGAAGAACTGGCTAAATTGACATACAAACTGCGGGACAAGGACAACTATGACTTTAAGGAAGAATGGGAACTTTTTACAAATGTTCTAAAAAGACAACAAAATGAACTGGACTCCTTGGCAGGTTTTGAATAAACATACGCAAATTTATTGGTTGATAACATGATAGATAGACAATGCAAGGATATGTATAATTTTATAATATGTGCAGAGAAATCAGAGATAGGAGCTGAGGGAAGTCCCTGGTTGGGGGGGGGGAGAGGGATAGAAGGGTGGGTGGGAAAAAAAAGGGGGAAATGATGTATGTGATTATATGATTTGATAATTTGTTGTGTTGAAATTGCTTAATAAAAACATTTTTTTTAAAAAATAATGATGGCACCAGGTGAGCCTCTCTGGGGAGAGCATTCTACAGTCAGGGAGCCACCACAGAAAAGGCCCGTTCTCATGTTGCCACCCTCCAAATCACTCCAGGTTGGGGGACATAGAGAAGGGCCTCAGATGATACACAGAGGTTCTGGGTAGGTTCATATGGGGAGAGGTGATCCTTAAACTATTGAGGACCTGAGCTGTGTATGGCTTTATAGGTCAATACTCATACTTATTACCACCAAGGCAGTACTCAGTAACTCAAAGGAGAGTTGTTACCACCAGGCTGGCCCTGCATGAAATGTTTCTTTATTGTAGATCCATTCAATGAACCATGCCAGGGTTTTCTGAATGCCCTCCTAGACTAAGTACAGACTAACTAACCCACCAAGGGATTTTTATTTGACTGGAAGGGCAAGCAAGCTGGACAGCAGAAAGAAGAATCCGAGTCTGCCCAGACTGGCTGAATGCAAGGAAGGACCTCTGCCCCAAACCATTCTCTCGGCTCACCCAAGCCTCTGGACCCAGATCCTTTTATCTATGTATCCCAGGTACCTGAGCATACCATGACCAGCAGTTTGCAGCTGCATTTTCTGTGCCAGTCCTCCAGCATCTATAGACAGTAGTTAAAGAGTTAGACATTTGCATGAAGGGGCTGCTCCCTTGACCTCTGGGGATTTAAAAGAGATTGGGCAGAGGCTATTAGGATATCCTTTGGCTTTAAATTTGCTCAGCAGATTTCCTCATAATGGCCTGGGGCTTGCTCCGCTTCACAATCCTGGCATCCATCATCGGTGAGGGAGATTCATTGGGAGGATGGGAAAAAAATCTGATATGAAGCAGAGAGAGGCATAAGCTGCCCTCCCAAGCCCTGCACTTTGCAAAGTATTTGGTGTTGTCCACTTTAAATTAACCTACGGATTCTTTGCCCTGCTTCCTTCCAGGTCCCAGTGTCCAGCAGTTACAGACTTTGAAGGACATAGAATTTGTGGCACCAGGTGGGACGGTTACCATGTCTTGCAGGTTTGACGGTGGAAACATTGGTGATGGCAACTACCCTTTGTGGGTACAGAAGAAACCTGAGAGTAAACCCTGGATGCTGATCTATACCACTAGCACCCGACCATCTGACGTTCCAGCCCGTTTCTCTGGCTCTCGATCGGGGAATGTGATGTCCCTGACCATCACGGGGGCCCTTCTGGAAGATGAAGCTGCTTATTACTGTGCTGTGTGGACTGCGAATCAGTGGCACAGTGCTTCATTCAGACGGGGAAGTGAGACAAAAACTTCTCCTTTGCTCCCTTTGTGCATCAACAGAATCTGAACTCCCTGCTGTAGCCTCTGTTTGTTTGCATAGTGAAGGGTTTACTGACCATGCATCCTTGCACCGTTTCTGCAGGGAGGTTCAGCGAAGCCTGCTATTTATCAAGCACTCATTCTGAACCTGTGTGCACCGCCGGCAGCAGACCACCTGCAGTTCCAGCCCATTTCTCTGGGTCTAGATCAGGGAATGGAAGGTCCTAAACCATCACCCCTGGGCATCCATTAGGTGTCACTGTTGCGCTTTCAACTTTGGCTGGATGGAGACACGTCAAGGAAATGTTTCAGATAAATGTGTTGTATATCTAAACAGAGAGAAGAGGTGGAGGAAAACGGGGCTCCACATCACCATTTGGCAGCACAATGTTATATTGCATATGCAACGCTTATTCTTTCCCTATCTTGCTGAGTCCTAGATATCAGTCTGCTTCAAAATTCTCTCTGCGGCTCAGTTATTGTGTAAACCGTGCTGTGCAATGTATTATATTGTAAGTGTCTCTTTATTGTTTATGTTTGTATTTTAGAATTTTTTATGCACGCTGCCTAGTGAGGTTCAGTCATGGGGTGGCATAGAGATAACGTTTATATGATTAAATTAGAGCAGTCCTAAATCAATGACAGAAAACGAGCAGCAGAATTTGCTGCTGTGAACCAGAGCCTTTTCACACTGTAGGAGGGGTGAGAATTGAATTGGGGAAGCCCTGTGGGTGCGTCATGCAGAAAGTGGAAGGTTGGGAGAATTGGCAAAAATGGCAGTGGCAGCTGGTAACATTTTGACTTGGATTCCTATTTGACTGGATGGGAGATTCCATTGTGAGGAATTCTAATCTACGTATGGCTGTATGCAAGGAAGGTCCTTAAAAGAAAAAGGGGGAAAAAGAAAGAAAAAATGAAATTGTGAATCTCTGCTCTACCTTTTTTAAAAAATCAGAACCAGTGAAGGCGGTGAAGGTCCTGTATGAGTTTCTGGAGGCGGTTGGAGGATGGATGGCAGCTAACAGATTGAGGCTGAATCTTGACAAGACAGAAGTACTGTTTTGGGGGGACAGGGGCAGGCAGGTGTGGAGGACTTCCTGGTCCTGAATGGGGTAATTGTGCCACTGAAGGACCAGGTATGCAGCCTGGGAGTTATTTTGGACTCACAGCTGTCCATGGAGGCGCAGGTCAATTCTGTGTCCAGGGCAGCTGTGTGCTGGCTCCATCTGGTACGCAGACTGAGACCCAACCTGCCCACAGACTGTCTCGCCCCAGTGGTGCATGCTCTGGTTATCTCCTTCTTGGGCTACTGCAATGCACTCTACGTGAGGCTACCTTTGAAGGTGACCTGGAAAATACAACTAATCAAGAATGCGGCAGCCAGACTGCTGCCTGGGAGTGGCCGCTGATACCATATTATCCTGGTCCTGAAAGACCTACATAGGGTCTCAGTATGTTTCCGAGTACAGTTCAAAGTGTTGGTGTTGACCTTTAAAGCCCTAAACGGCCTCAGCCCAGTATACCTGAAGGAGCGTCTCCACCCCCATTGTTCAGCCCAGACACTGAGGTCCAGCTCCGAGGGCCTCCTGGCGGGTCCCTCATTGTGAGAAGTGAGGTTACAGGGAACCAGGCAGAGGTCCTTTTCAGTAGTGGCACCCACCCTGTAGAATGCCCTCCCATCAGATGTCAAGGAGATAAACAACTATCTGACTTTTAGAAGACATCTGAAGGCAGCCCTGTTTAAGGAAGCTTTTAATGTTTGAAGTTTTATTCTGTTTTTAGTGTTCTGTTGGTAGCCGCCCAGAGTGGCTGGGGAAACCCAGCCAGGTGGGCGGGATATGAATAATAAAATTATTGTTATTATTATTATTTTCTCCGAATCCAGGTCCTTCTCAGATTCCCAGTGCCCTGATACCATGACCAGCAGAGGGCTGCTGCTTTTTCTGTGCAGTCCATCAACATCTGGACACAGTAGTTAAGGAGCTACCCATTTGCATGAAGGGGCTGCTCCCCTGACCTCTGGGGATTTAAGAGAGGGTGGGCAGATGCCAATGGGATCTCTTTTCTCTTTAGAAAAACCCAGTCCATAGATTTCCTCATAATGGCCTGGGGCTTGCTCCTCTTCACAATCCTGGTGTCCATCATTGGTGAGGGAGATTCATTGGGTGGATGGGAAAAGAAATCTGATATGAGGCAGAGAGCAGCATAACCTATCCTCCCAAACCCTGCACTTTGCAAAGTATTTTGTGTTGTCCACTTTAAATTAACCTACTGATTCTTTTCCTTGCTTCCTTCCAGGTCCCAGTGTCGAGCAGTTACAGACTTTGAAGGACCCAGAATTTGTGGCTCCAGCTGGGACAGTCACCATATCTTGCAGGCTCGACAGTGTAATCGCTGATAGCAACTACCCTTCATGGGTACAGAAAAAGCCCGAGAGTAAACCCTGGACACTTATCCATGACACCAGCGTCAGACCGTCTGATGTTCCAGCTCGTTTCTCTGGTTCTAGATCTGGGAATGTGATGTCCCTGACCATCACGGGGGCCCTTCTGGAAGATGAAGCTGTTTATTACTGTTGTGCGTGGGCTGGGAGTCAGTGACACGGTGCTTCATTCAGATGAGGAAGTGAGACAAAAACCTCCTCTGCTTTGCTCTCTCTGCACATGAACAAAATCTGAACCTCTGTTTGTTTGATTTTCCTGTAGTGAATGAGTTCCCAAAGAAAGGCTGGGGCTTTTTTCAGGCAACCTGTTCTTCCACAATTTCTTCAGGAAGGTTCAGCAATATCTACTGTTTATTGATCATTCATTCTATTATGTTTGCAGGAAGGTTGTATTATATTGTGCTGCAAAAACATGCTTTAACACATTTCCCAGTGCATTTTCTCATCAACTTCCTCATTGCATGAAATTCTGATGTTTGGAGGAAGTTGGTTGGTTGGACATGAACTCCAAGCCACCATTCATTGTGCAACCTGAATTTGCCAGTACAGTCAAACCTTGGTTCCAAAACAGCTTAGTTGCTGAACAAATCAGCTCCCAGACACCACAAACCCGGAAGCAAGTGTTCCAGTTTGCAAACATTTTTCAGAAGCCAAACATCTGATGCGACTTCTAATTGAGGGCAGGAAGCTCCTGCAGCCAATTGGAGTCCAAAGGGCTCCTGGAATGGATTAAGTTTGAGAACCAAGGTATTGAATCCTGTCCTAGTCCTCACTACCAGTTGGAGAAATCAAACTGCCTGTAGGTTGATTCCCAATAACATAGGTGCCAACTCCCTGGGCCCCTGGGTGCCTAATCACCCACAAAATTCTCCAGGGGCCAGGCACCCTCAAATTTTGGCACCAGGGCACATTGCATGGCACCTATGGCTCTGTGCACCAATGGTCATGGGGGCAAGCTGACACTCCTGCCCAAGACTTTAATTCGTAAATTAGAGTGGTGCCCAAGCAAGGCACAGTTACAATGAACACAGGTGTGCAAGGGAATCAGATACAGAGTTTGGTTCTGACCACTGTGAGAACAGGAGGTTATACTAGATGAGTCATTGGTGTGACCGAGCAGGATCTTCTTACTTTCTTTGGTCTGAGACATTGATCCAACAAGCGACACATTCCCCGCACCTTCCTTTTCAAGATTAGGTCATTTACTTCTCTTAGAGCAGAAAGCAGCCAGAGTCCCAGGACCAGGGAAGCCCAGGGAAGCCCAACCCAAGGGGGTTGAGGTTCTGAGGTCTGTTGGTGGCAACCTTGGTGTCACACCATCTCAGGAGGTGATGTTGAAGGCAGCTCAGAATCTGATTTGCTCTCAGTAGCCTGCTTCTCTAAAGGAGATTTGTCAGTGACAAGGAGAGGCACTGTTTGTGTGTGTGTTACTCTACAGCAAAAGGGGTCTACGGTGTTACTGGAAGAGAACACCCCTCAGCTCTTCTGCTTCTTCCCTGACCTGGATCCATGTCTCCATCTTCCATGCTGCAAACCCGTTCTCTGCTCTCAAAGCCAAGGCGCCAAGGTTGAAGGACACTTGCCCTGGTAGATGTTCTCCCTAACGTTGGGCTACATACGGTTCCTTAGGCAAATGCAGTCTAAATAAGTTCAAAATATGTTTCCCCCCATGGCTTCATATTTTCTGGTGCTACCCTAGGAACAAAAACAGGTTTGGGGGCTAAACTCTGACAGAATTCAATGCATTAATGAACTGAGCCTGATCTTCTGGTCCCAGTTTTGTTTTTAGCTAACTCAGGAGACATTTCAGAGATGGTGTGACCTGAGTTCTTTTGTCTCAGATTCATTCTGCAAATGCCTTGGGCTAAGCAGAAACTAGACCACCCCAATGATTTATATGAGATTGGCAGGGCAAGGGGGTGCTGGAAAGAGAAATACAAGTTTGCCTGTTGCTGTACACAAGGAAAGAGCTCTAAAATGAAAACTTAGTCCCTGAATTCAGATTCCCACTCCTCAGATTCCTAGGTATCTGAGCATATCACAGTCAGCAAGACTGCAGTTGCTTTTTCTGAGCTAGTCCTCCAGCATCTAGAGACCATAGTTAAGGAGTTACACATTTGCATGAAAGGGGCTCCTCCCTTGACCTCTGGGGATTTAACAGATGGTTTTCAGATGTCAATGAGATCTTCTTTTGCTTCAGAGAAAACTAGCCCAGCAGATTTCCCCATTATGCTTCTCTTCTCAATCCTGCTGTCCATCATTGGTAAGGGGAATTCACTTTTTGGATGGGATACATTTTCCTTGAAGCAAATACATGCATCCTCTGCGCTCTAAATCCCTACAGCTTGCAGAACATTTGGTGATGCTACATAGTAAATTAAACTGCCAAGCAGTGAAATGCCTTGTTCCCTTCCAGGTCCCAGTGTCCAGCAGCTACAGAACTTGTGGCTCCGGGTGGGACGGTCACCATGTCTTGCAGACTGGACAGTGGGAGCATCAGTGACAGCAACCAGCCTATGTGGGTGCAGAAAAAACCTGAGAGTAAACATTGACTGATGATGTACACCACCAGGAACAGACCACCTGATGTTCCAACACGTTTATCTGGGTCTAGCTCAGGGAATATGATGTCCCTGACCATCACGGGGGCCCTTCTGGAAGATGAAGCTGTTTATTACTGTGCTGTGTGGACTGCAAGTCACTGGCACTATGCTTCATTCAGATGGGGAAGTGAGACAAAAACCTCCTCTCCTTTGCTCCCTGTGTACATCAACAGAACCTAAACTCACTGCTGTAGCCTCTGTTTGTTTGCATAGTGAATGGCTTATCGAGCATGCATCCTTGCACAGTTTCTGCAGGGTGGTTCAGAGAAGCCTGCCATTTATCAAGCACTCATTCTGAACCAGTGAGCACCGCCGGCACCAGACAGTCTGCCGTTCCAGCCCATTTCTCTGGGTCTAGATCAGGGAATGGAAGGTCCTAAACCATCACCCCTGGGCACCCAGTAGGTGTCACTGTTGCACTTTCAACTTTGGCTGGATGGAGACACATCAAGGAAGCGTTTCCGATAAATAGGTTGTATACCTAAACAGAGAAAACAGGTGGAGGAAAACAGAGCTCCACAGCGTCATCTGGTGGCCCAGTGTTATGTTGCATATACAACACATATAAACCGCTTTTTCTTTACCTATCTAGTCCTAAGTATTGAGTCGTAAGTATTGGTTTGCTTCAAAATTCTCTCCACAGTTCAGTTATTGCTTAAATTGTGCTGTGCAATGTTTTATATTGTAAGTGCCTCTTTATTATTTATATCTGTATTTTAGATATTTTCATGCACGCTGCCTAGAGAACTTCAGTCATGGGGTGTCATAGAGATATTGTTTATATGAATAAATTAGATTTGCCCTAGATCAGCAACAGAAAAAGACCAGCAGAATTTGCTGCTGTGAACCAGAGCCTTTTCACACTGCAGGAGGGGGGAGAATTGGATTGGGGAAGCCCTGTGGGTGCGTCATGCAGAGAGTGGAAAGTTGGGGGAAATGGTTAAAAATGGCAGTAGCAACATTCTGACTTGGATTCCTATTTGACTGGATGGTGGATTCGATTGTGAGGGATTCTAATCTAAGTATGGCTGTATGCAAGGAAGGTACTCTAAGAGAAAAGGAAAAGAAGGAAAACTGAATCTGCGAAAGATTTCCCTGAATCCAGATCTTTACTTCTCAGATTCCCAGCTTCCTGATACCATGACCAACAGATGGCTGCTGCTTGTTCTGTGCAAGTCCTTCAAGATCGAGACACAGTAGTTAAGGAGCTACCCATTTGCATGAAGGGGCTGCTCCCCTGACCTCTGGGGATTTAAGAGAGGTGGGGCAGATGCCAATGGAATCTCTCATTTCTTTCAAAAAACCCAATCCGTAGATTTCCTCATAATGACCTGGGGCTTGCTCCTCTTCACAATCCTGGTGTCCATCATTGGTGAGGGAGATTCATTGGGTGGATGGGAAACAAATCTGATATGAAGCAAAATGTTTGATGTAGATTAATGTGCTAAGCAGTTCCCTGCCTTGCTTCCTTCCAGGTCCCAGTGTCCAGCAGTTACAGACTTTGAAGGACCCAGAATTTGTGGCACCAGGTGGGACGGTCACCATGTCTTGCAGGTTTGACAGTGGAAACATCGGTGATGGCAACTACCCTTGGTGGGCACAGAAAAAACCTGGGAGTAAACCCCGGACACTGATCTACACCACCAGCACCCGACCGTCTGACGTTCCAGCCCGTTTCTCTGGCTCTCGATCGGGGAATGTGATGTCCCTGACCATCACGGGGGCCCTTCTGGAAGATGAAGCTGCTTATTACTGTTGCGTGTGGACTGGGAGTCAGTGACACAGTGCTTCATTCAGACGGGGAAGTGAGACAAAAACTTCTCCTTTGCTCCCTTGGTGCATCAACAGAATCTGAACTGCCTTTCAAAGTTTCAATGATGTCTGTACCATCACTGTGTTTTAAAATCCTGCATTAAAGGTAAAGGTAAAGGGACCCCTGACCGTTAGGTCCAGTTGTGGCCAACTCTCGGGTTGTGGCACTCATCTCGCTTTATTGGCCAAGGGAGCCAGCATACAGCTTCCGGGTCGTTGAGTGTTGGGCTACTTTGGAAAATGCACTCTAAACTGTTGAGAACACTTTGGCGACTATGGGATTGCGGCACGCATCTCGCTTTCAGGATGAGGGAGACAGCATTTGTCCATATACATGCTTCCAGGTCATGTGGCCAGCAGGACTAAACCGCTTCTGGCACAACAGGACACCGTGACGAAAGCTATTTATCTACTTGCACTGGTGTGCTTTCAAAGTGCTAGGTTGGCAGGAGCTGGGGCAGAGCAAAGGGAGCTCACTCCGTCATGGGGATTCAAACCGCCGACCTTCTGATCAGCAAGCCCAAGAGGCTCAGTGGATTAGAACATGGTGCCAAGCTTTCTGTACTAGGGCTTCATATATTCCAACCAGTGCTATCACTGGGACAAAAAACAAAACAAAACAAAACAAAAAACAAAACAAAACTTTATAAATCAGAATTAGGTGTTGAACCTTAACATCTTCACTGAATTCAAGGGTTGCTCCCCATCCTGACCCCTTGGTCCAGGGAATTATTTTTTTAGCAAAAGCAGCCATTGTATCCCAGAGTTGGCATGAGCTGAAATGTTTGCTGCAGATCCATTCCTGCAATCAGGCCAGGATGCTTTTTAATGCCTTGGACTAAACACAGACTAGTCCATCCCAGGATTTATACCATGAAGAAAAGGAGGCTTCCTGCCACTGTGTGTAAGTGGGGACCTATAAAATAAAATAATGCAAAAGAACCCCCAAACCATACCACCTTCTAAGCTTAAACGCTGAATCCAGCTTGCCAGTTTCAGCTCCCTGAACACAGCATGACCAGGAGTTGACAGCTGCTTTTTATGTTAGTCCTCTACAGTAGTTAAGGAGCTAGATATTTGCATGAAGGGGCTGCTCCCCTGACCTGCGGGGATTTAAGAGGGATGGGGCCGAGGCCAATGGGATCTCCTTTTGCTTTAGAAAATCTAGCCCAGCAGTTTTTGCCATCATGGCCTTGTTTCTCGTCACATTCCTGATCTCCATCATTGGTGAGGGAAATTCATTGGGTGAATGGGGACAAATCTGAGTGGAAATAAAAGCAGACGCCTTCTGTTCTTTAAAACCCTGCACTTTGCACAATGTTTGATGTTGATTAATGTGCTGAGCAGTTCCCTGCCTTGCTTCCTTCCAGGTCCCAGTGTCCAGCAGCTACAGACTTTGAAGGACCCTGAATTTGTGGCACCAGGTGGGACGGTCACCATGTCTTGCAGGTTTGACAGTGGAAACATCGGTGACAGCAACTACCCTTTTTGGGTGCAGAAGAAACCTGAGAGTAAACCGCGATTGATGATGCGCTCCACCAGCACCCGGCCGTCTGACGTTCCAGCGCGTTTCTCTGGTTCTAGATCCGGGAATGTGATGTCCCTGACCATCACGGGGGCCCTTCTGGAAGATGAAGCTGCTTATTACTGTTCTGTGTGGACTGGGAGTCAGTGACACAGTGCTTCATTCAGACGGGGAAGTGAGACAAAAACCTTCTCTCCTTTGCTCTCTATGTACGTCAACAGAATCTGAATTCCTTTATTGTAGCCTCTGTTTGCTTGCATAGTGAATGGTTTATTGAGTATGCATCCTTGAACAGTTTCTGCAGGGAGGTTCAGAGAAGCCTGCCATTTATCAAGCACTCATTCTGAATCCGTGTGCACCGCCAGCACCAGACCGTCTGCTGTTCCAGCCCATTTCTCTGGGTCTAGACAGGGAATGGAAGGTCCTAAACAATCACCCTTGGGCATCCAGTAGGTGTCACTGTTGCACTTTCCATTTTGGCTGGATGGAGAAACATCAAGGAAGCGTTTCAGAGAAATGTGTTGTAAATTTAAACAGAGAAAACAGATAAAGGAAAACAGGACTCCACAGCGTCATCTGGTGGCCCAGTGTTATGTTGCATATACAACGCATATAAACCGCTTTTTCTTTACCCATCTAGTCCTAAGTATTGGTTTGCTTCTAAATTCTCTCTGTGGTTCAGTTATTGGGTAAACCGTGCTGTGCAATATTTTATATTGTAAGTGCCTCTTTTTTGTTTATATTTGTATTTTAGACATACTTATGCACGCTGCCTAGAGAACTTCAGTCATGGGGTGTCATAGAGATATTGTTTATATGAATAAATTAGAGTTGTCCTAAATCAACAACAGAAAAAGATAAATAGAATTTCCTGCTGTGAACTAGGGCCTTTCCCCTCACACTGGAGGAGGGGGGAGAATTGGATTGGGGAAGCCCTGTGGGTGCGTCATGCAGAAAGTGGAAGGTTGGGGGAAATAGCTAAAAATGGCAGTGGCAGCTTGTAACATTTTGACTTGGATTCCTATTTGACTGGATGGGAGATTCCATCATGAGGGATTGTAATCTGCGTATGACTGTAGGCAAGGAAGGTCCTCCAAAAGAAAAGGAAAAAGATGAAGAAGGAAAAAGTCAATCAGCTGAACTTTTCTCTGAAACCAGATCCTTACTTATCAGATTCACAGTGCTTGATACCCTGACCAGCAGATGGCTGCTGCTTGTTCTGTGCTAGTCCTTCAAGAGCTAGACACAGTAGTTAAGGAGCTACCCATTTGCATGAAGGGGCTGCTCCCCTGACCTCTGGGGATTTAAGAGAGATGGGGCTGATGCCAATGGAATCTCTCTTTTCTTTCAAAAAACCCACTCTGTAGATTTCCTCATAATGGCCTGGGGCTTGCTCCTCTTCACAATCCTGGCGTCCATCATTGGTGAGGGAGATTCATTGGGTGGATGGGGAACAAATCTGATATGAAGCAAAATGTTTGATGTAGATTAATGTGCTAAGCAGTTCCCTGCCTTGCTTCCTTCCAGGTCCCAGTGTCCAGCAGTTACAGACTTTGAAGGATCCAGAATTTGTGGCACCAGGTGGGACAGTCACCATGTCTTGCAGGTTCGACAGTGGAAACATCGGTGACAGCAATGAGCCTTGGTGGGCACAGAAAAAACCTGGGAGTAGACCCCGACAGATAATGTACACCACCAGCACCCGACCGTCTGACGTTCCAGCCCGTTTCTCTGGTTCTAGATCCGGGAATGTGATGTCCCTGACCATCACGGGGGCCCTTCTGGAAGATGAAGCTGCTTATTACTGTTGTGTGTGGACTGGGAGTCAGTGACACAGTGCTTCATTCAGACGGGGAAGTGAGACAAAACCTCTTCTCCTTTGCTCTCTATGTACGTCAACAGAATCTGAACTCCTTTATTGTATCCTCTGTTTGCTTGCATAGTGAATGGTTTATTGAGTATGCATCCTTGAACAGTTTCTGCAGGGAGGTTCAGAGAAGCCTGCCATTTATCAAGCACTCATTCTGAATCCGTGTGTGTAATGGTATAGTGTGGTTACTCGTGCGTAAACTGCCTCCACTTCGATTAGATGGTTTGCTCAAACATGTTCAGGGTTAGAGCTCGCCCTCCGTGACCTGTTAGTCACTTGCAGAATCTGCCAGTGGGCGTTTCTTGAATCTCTTCCAGCATAAAAGCTGCTTGACCCCAAGTCTCCGCCTATGTTCCCTGCGCGGAACGCGTCTGCGCAAGTAAGGGGATGGCAAGGGCGTGCCAGCACTCTCTCCGCTGGTTTCGGTTGAAGGGTCTTGGAGCCCTGACACCGATTCCTCCATCTCCTCTCTATTGGTGTCACGCTGAATTCCTTCCCCCCGACTGGTTCCCTCTCCGGCATCGCTCTGGAGCCCTGCCTCCGCTTTTCGCTCTGATGTCAGTTCCCTGACATCCACCTCCCCCCCAGGACCCCCTCCACCCCCGGCCTGACCCGGTGACGTGACCTTGTCCCCATCTTCAGCCGACGATGCAGGGAACCCTCGAAAGGAGCTGTCGTCATCGTCCGAGGACTCAAACCCCGCTTCCCACCCGCCCCGGTTTCTGATGGGAGGGGCTTCCCAATCTGATTCCTCCTCTCCTGACGACTCCCCTCCTTCCTCTGGTGACGCTGGAAAACCCACAAAATCCTCCTCCTCATCATCGGTGGTGGCAAATTGCTCCTCCCAGAATCTCTCCAGAGGTTTGGGCTTCCTCGGATACCTGTTGTGGAACTCTGCCACTAGATACCCACCATCTATTTCCCCTTCTGGAACCCACGTGTTTTCTGACTCGGGCTCCCCCTCCCACGCTCCCACCTGCCGCCCCCGCCACCGCGAATCCAGGATCTCCATTATCTGCTGGTGGTGTTCCTTCTCTTCCAGTGGTGGGTGTCTGAGCCCTTCTCCTCCTACCTCCCGGACTCTCCGCTCCCCTCGGTACGGCGAGAGCAGTGACCTATGAAATACTGAGTGGATTTTCATGTTGTCTGGCAACTTGAGCCTGAATGCCACCGGGTTGACTTGGTGTATCACCTCGAAAGGCCCCAGCCGCTTCGGCTGGAGTTTCTTACACCCACCCTTGAAGGGCAATCCTTGAGTGGATAACCACACCCGGTCCCCCACCCTAATGGTTTCCCCTTCCCAGCGACGTTTATCCGCTTGCCTCTTGTACTCTTCCTTGGCCCTTTCCAGATTCATCTTAAGCTGCTGGTGCAGTGCTTCCATTTCTTCCACGAACTGCTCTGCGGCGGGCACGCTCCACTCTTCCTCCCCCCTCCTGGGAAAGGCCCTGGGGTGACACCCATAATTAGCCAAGAATGGGCTCATCCCCGTGGACACATGCTCCGCATTGTTATACGCAAACTCGGCCAGTGCTAGCTTATCTACCCAGTCGTTCTGCCTCTCGTTGACGTAACAGCGGAGATATTGCTGCAATATGCTGTTCGCCCTCTCTGCCTGCCCGTTAGTTTCCGGGTGCCTCGCCGTCGAGAATCCCACCTCCACCTGCAATAAGCTCATAAGCTTCCTCCAGAACCTCAAGGTAAATTGTTTCCCTCGATCAGAGATAACCCTTGAAGGAGCTCCATGCAACCTGAAGATGTGAGTAACAAACAGTTGTGCGGTTTCCTCGGCTGTCACCGCATGAGAGCATGCTATAAAATGGCACATCTTGGTTAGCAGATCTACTACTACCATGACTGCTGTCTTACCTCTGGATTTGGGCAAATCTGTCATGAAATCTATTGATACCACCTCCCAGGGTCTCCCCGGCGTGGGCAAGGGTTCTAGTAACCCTGCCGGGGCTGCCCACCCCCCCTTGGCTCTTTGGCAGCGGTCACACCCTCGTACATACTCTCGTACATCTTCCCTCACCTTCGGCCACCAAAACTCCCTAGTGACCAGTAACATGGTCTTGTGTTGCCCAAAGTGTCCCGCTGTAGGGTTGTCGTAAAGTTGTCGGAGCACCCTTTCCCGTAAGGCCCCCCCGGGCACATACATTGCTCCCTTGTAATACAGTAACCCTTCCCTTACCTCGAAGTCCCCCCAGTCTCTCCCATTTTCCCTTAGTTCCCTGATTCTGGTTTGGGCAAATTCATCCTGGCGAATCAACTCGGTTAGTTCTCGTTTCCCAACCAACGCCCCCCCACAAACCCATCGTTCCTCAGGGAACACATGTCGAGCGTCCGGTGGTCTTCCTCCTTCCGTGTACTCCGGTTTCCGTGAAAGCGCGTCTGCTCTCACGTTCTCTTGCCCTGGCACGTACTTGATCTCAAAGAAGAACTTGGAGAACTCCTGTGCCCACCGAATCTGTCGCTGGTTGAGCACTCGCGCTGTCCTCCAGTATTCCAAGTTCTTGTGGTCAGTGCAAACCTGGATCTTGTGCTGAGCCCCTATCAGGAGATGTCTCCACTGGCGAAACGCGGCATAAATAGCTAACAGTTCACGATCATACACCGTGTAGTTCTGTTCCGATTCGTTCAGCTTCCTTGAGAAGGAGGCGCACGGCCTCCATGTGTCTTGGGCCGGTCCCGGCTGGAGCAACACCGCTCCTATCGCTCTGTCCGACGCGTCGGTCTCTAGCCTCATCGGTTTCTGCAGATCCACGTGCAGGAGCTGTTCCTCCGAGGCGAACGCCTGCTTTAGCCCCTGGAAGGCACGTTGGGCCCCTTCCGTCCAGACGAACTTCTTTTTGCTACTGAGACAATCCGTGATGGGTGCGGTTAAGTGGGCGAAGTTCTTGATGAACTTCCGGTAGAAGTTGCTGAACCCAAGGAACCTCTGCACATCCTTCCGGGTTTTGGGAGCCTTCCATTCCAGCACTGCCTGCACCTTGCCGGGGTCCATGGCTAGGCCTCTGTCTGACAACCTGTATCCCAGAAATTCCACTTCCTTGGCGTGAAACTGGCACTTTTCCAGCTTGACCCACAGTTGGTGCTCTCGTAGCCTTTTCAGCACTTCCCTGACGTCCTGGACATGCTGTTTTTCATTGTCCGAATAGATCAGGACGTCGTCCAGAAATGCTACACAGTTCTTGTACAGCAGGGGACCCAGCACATGGTGCATGAAGCTTTGAAAACAGGCAGAGCCTGACTGTAATCCAAATGGCATAACTAAATATTCAAAGGCCCCCAGGGAGGTGAACATGGTGGTTTTCCATTCGTCCCCCTCTCTCATTCGAATCAGATTGTAGGCCCCCCTAAGGTCCAGCTTGGTAAAAATCTTACCCTTCCTTACCCTGGTCAGAATATCATCAATTCTGGGCATTGGGAAGGTCACGGGTTCTGATACCAGGTTTAATTTTCGATAGTCCACGATGAGCCTCGGCTGATCCGTGTTTTTCTTATCCACAAAAAACACAGGGCTGCCCCCCACTGCCTTAGATTCTCTTATAAACCCCCTTTTCAAGTTCTTGTCTATAAAGTCTCGCAACTCCTGCATCTCTCTGTCGGACATGGCGTACAGCTTACCCACCGGCAGCTGTGCCCCAGGGAGAAGGTTGATTTGGCAGTCGAAGGGCCTATGTGGCGGCAGCCTGTCCGCTTCCCTCTCGCTGAAGACCTCTTGTAAGTCTGCGTACTGTGGCGGCACCTTCCCTTTCTGCTCCAGCGTGGTTGCTGCTGCTCTGGCCAACCTCACCCTGGGCTTCTCCCCTCCTAGACAGTGTTCCAAACAGTGGGCTGACCCGAAGGTGACCGTGCGTTGGTGCCACGCCACCACTGGATCATGTAGCACTAGCCAGCTCATCCCCAGTATTATTGGGGGTCCCGCCAGTGTGGCCACATGAAAGGCTATGGTTTCTGTGTGCCTGGACACACTCATTCTCATTGGCGGGGTTTGATGTGTCACCTCTCCCCCTAGCAACTCTCTGCCATCTATCGTGGTGACTTGGAGTAGGAAATCCAGTGGCAGCAGGTGGATCTGGTGCTCCAGCGCAAACTCCTTACTAAAAAAATTACAGGAGCTCCCTGAGTCCAACATTGCCTTCACCTTGACTGGGTGTCCATTTGGGAGTTCTAGCGTCACCTCTATCGCTATAGAAACCTTGGGTGGGTCCAGTTGGGGCACTTCAATTAGTTGCTCGCTTGGCTGCTGCGCCCCCTTGTGGGCAGTCAAGCGCTGGCGTTTTCCTGCACCTTGTCTTCTGCCCCCTCCCCCTCATTTCCAGCGGCCCCCACCATCCCTTGCCAAGCCTTTCTTTGTGGGCAGACCCTGGCAAAGTGTCCTGGCCGTTGGCAGAGGAAACATTTCTTGGAGTTTCTCCCAGCCTTTGCCTCCCTTTCGACTATTTGGTGGGCGCTCGGCACCTCGCGTGCGTGCACCCCATCAATTTCCATTGGCACCACGTCATCGGAAGGCTGCCTTGGCATCTCAGGAATGCGGTAGTCAGGGCAACGCTCCCCTCTCCCTTCCCGCCTTTCCAAAGCGCGCGCTTCCTGGCGAGAGCCTATCGCCAGCGCAGATTTTGTCAGCTGATCCATAGTCTCCGGGCGGGGCGCGCGGGAGAGCTCATCTTTAACGGCTGGGGACAACCCCTCCTCAAACAGCATTCGTATGGGCGGGCTGTTCATATCCCATTCGAGCCTGTGTATTAGCATCGCAAAGCGGGACCAATAGTCTCTAACGGAAAGGTCCCCCTGCTTACATCTCATCAGCTCCCGTTGGGTCACACTCTCCCCCAAGTGGCTGGAATACATAGCGTCCATCGCCTGAAAAAACTTCTGGACGTCCTTCATGGCGGGGTTATGCGCGGCCATTAGGGGTCTAACCCATTCCCTCGCGCTGCCCTCAAGATGCCCCACGATATAAGCCACTTGCGCCGCCTCGTCAGCAAAATCATCCTGCTGCAGCTGCAGTGCGTACTCTATTTCTGTCCGGAATCCATTATATTCTTGGGGTTTTCCCCCAAACTTGTGTACCAGTCCGGGCACCTTCTTTGCCACTGGGGTGGGTCTCACCTGCGCGTCCTGGGTGCGCCTCTCGTCCAGCCGCGCCATCAGCAGTGCTACATGCCGTTCCAGCTCCTGGTTCCTCTTCACCAGGTCCTGCGCCCCCGCAGCTGCCTCCGCTGCCCCGGCGCCTCCTGTCTGGCTCATGTTTCCACTGCTTACTCATGAGTAACAGCAAGGGACTGGCAAATTGCTGTAATGGTATAGTGTGGTTACTCGTGCGTAAACTGCCTCCACTTCGATTAGATGGTTTGCTCAAACATGTTCAGGGTTAGAGCTCGCCCTCCGTGACCTGTTAGTCACTTGCAGAATCTGCCAGTGGGCGTTTCTTGAATCTCTTCCAGCATAAAAGCTGCTTGACCCCAAGTCTCCGCCTATGTTCCCTGCGTGGAACGCGTCTGCGCAAGTAAGGGGATGGCAAGGGCGTGCCAGCGCTCTCTCCGCTGGTTTCGGTTGAAGGGTCTTGGAGCCCTGACACCGATTCCTCCATCTCCTCTCTATTGGTGTCACGCTGAATTCCTTCCCCCCGACTGGTTCCCTCTCCGGCATCGCTCTGGAGCCCTGCCTCCGCTTTTCGCTCTGATGTCAGTTCCCTGACAGTGTGCACCGCCAGCACCAGACGGTCTGCTGTTCCAGCCCATTTCTCTGGGTCTAGACAGGGAATGGAAGGTCCTAAACAATCACCCTTGGGCATCCAGTAGGTGTCACTGTTGCACTTTCCATTTTGGCTGGATGGAGAAACATCAAGGAAGCGTTTCAGAGAAATGTGTTGTAAATTTAAACAGAGAAAACAGTAGTGGAAAACTACTATAGCTTTTGCTATACCAATCTAGCTGAGTCCTAAGTATTGGCTTGCTTCAAAATTCTCTTTGTGGTTCAGTTTTTGCTTAAATCGTGCTGTGCAATGTTTTATATTGTAAGTGTCTCTTTATAGTTTAGATTTGTATTCTAGATATTCTTATTCCCGCTGCCTAGAGTGCTTCAGTCATGGGGTGTCATAGAGATATTGTTTATATGAATAAATTAGAGTTGTCCTTAACCAACAAAGAGGAACGCGGGTGGCACTTTGGGTTAAACCACAGAGGGGCGATGGTTTGAATCCCCGCGATGGGGTGAGCTCCCGTTGCTCGGTCCCTGCTCCTGCCAACCTAGCAGTCTGAAAGCATATCAAAGTGCAAGTAGATAAATAGGTACCGCTCCGGCGGGAAGGTAAACGGCATTTCCGTGTGTTGCTCTGGTTCGCCAGAAGCAGCTTTGTCATGCTGGCCACATGACCCGGAAGCTGTACGCTGGCTCCCTTGGCCAGTAAAGCCAGATGAGCGCCGCAACTCCAGAGTCGACCATGACTGGACCTAATGGTCAGGGGTCCCTTTACCTTTACCTAAACCAACAACAGAAAAAGACAAATAGAATTTGTTGCTGTGAACCAGAGCCTTCCCCCTCACACTGCAGAAAGGGGGAGAATTGGATTGGGGAAGCCCTGTGGGTGTGTCATGCAGAAAGTGGAAGCTTGGGGAAATGGCTAAAAATGGCAGTAGCAACATTTTGACGTGGATTCATATTTGACTGGATGGTGGATTCGATTGTGAGGGATTCTGATCTAAGTATGGCTGTATGCAAGGAAGGTCCTCTAAAAGAAAAGGAAACAAAGAAGGAAAACATGAATCTGTGAAACTTTTCTCTGAATCCAGATCTTTACTTCTCAGATTCCCAGCTCCCTGATACCATGACCAGCAGATGGCTGCTGCTTGTTCTGTGCTAGTCCTTCAAGAGCTAGACACAGTAGTTAAGGAGCTACCCATTTGCATGAAGGGGCTGCTCCCCTGACCTCTGGGGATTTAAGAGGGAAGGGGCAGATGCCAATGGGATCTCTCATTTCTTTCAAAAAACCCAATCCGTAGATTTCCTCATAATGGCCTGGGGCTTGCTCCTCTTCACAATCCTGGCGTCCATCATTGGTGAGGGAGATTCATTGGGTGGATGGGAAACAAATCTGATATGAAGCAAAATGTTTGATGTAGATTAATGTGCTAAGCAGTTCCCTGCCTTGCTCCCTTCCAGGTCCCAGTGTCCAGCAGTTACAGACTTTGAAGGACCCTGAATTTGTGGCACCAGGTGGGACAGTCACCATGTCTTGCAGGTTTGACAGTGGAAACATCGGTGATGGCAACTACCCTTGGTGGGCACAGAAAAAACCTGGGAGTAGACCCCGACAGATAATGTACACCACCAGCACCCGACCGTCTGACGTTCCAGCCCGTTTCTCTGGGTCTCGATCGGGGAATGTGATGTCCCTGACCATCACGGGGGCCCTTCTGGAAGATGAAGCTGCTTATTACTGTTCTGTGTGGACTGGGAGTCAGTGACACAGTGCTTCATTCAGACGGGGAAGTGAGATAAAAACTTCTCCTTTGCTCCCTTGGTGCATCAACAGAATCTGAACTGCCTTTCAAAGTTTCAGTGATGTCTGTACCATCACTGTGTTTTAAAATCCCACATACCTATCCCCAAATGTATGGATATAAAGTAAAAAATATCTGAACTAGCAGTGGTAGGATATACGGGAAGCGAAGGCTCAGAAAAAACTCAATATGGAGGCCAAATGGCCAAAATATTGGGAAATTTTAGAACAAGATGGAGACAGAATAAAACTACAGAGCTTTGAGAAATTGAAAAACAGAGTGCGAGATTGGCTTCAGTATTACCAAATAATGGAGGCATATAACTCGGACAAAAAGGTTGGTTTCCAGGTGGAAAAATCAAAACTGGAAACAGAATTGTTAGATCCCAAAATTAAGAATTTGTCAAGAATGCATAACTTGCTGTTGAAATGGAACACTCAGGATGAAATGGCGAAATCAGCTATGATTAAATGGGCACAAGATGTTGGACATAACATTATGATGGCTGACTGGGAACAGTTATGGACCACAGGTATGAAATTTACGGCATGTAATGCTCTAAGAGAGAATTTAATGAAAATGATTTACAGGTGGTACATGACACCAGTCAAGCTTGCAAAATTTTATAATTTACCTGACAATAAATGTTGGAAATGTAAAGAGACTGAAGGTACATTCTTTCACCTTTGGTGGACATGCCCAAGGATTAAGACATTCTGGGAGATGATTTATAATGAAATGAAAAAGGTATTTAAATATACCTTCCTGAAGAAACCAGAGGCCTTTCTCCTGGGCATGGTCGGCCAATTGGTGCCAAAGAAGGACAGAACTTTTTTTATGTATGCAACAACAGCAGCAAGAATACTTATCACGAAGTATTGGAAGACACAAGATTTACCCACCCGGGAAGAATGGCAGATGAAGTTGATGGACTATATGGAACTGGCGGAAATGACTGGCGGAATCCGAGACCAGGGAGAAGAGTCGGTGGAAGAAGACTGGAAAAAATTCAAAGATTATTTACAGAAATACTGTAAAATCAATGAATGCTAGAAAAATGTTGGAATGAAGTTATATGGCTTTAGCAGAAAGGTTATAAGGAATTAAGTATAAATGGATTTTTAATGTATCAAAGGGAAAAAAATAACGTTAAAATAAGTTAAGATAAATAACAGGACAGAAAACTGAGGAAGATGGAAAGGAATTGCTGAAACAGTTAACTGAAGTGGAATACAAAAGGAGGTGTGAGGTGGTCGTGGAAACAAGTGAATGAAAGATAAGATACTGAAATTATGGATGTGTTTTAAATTGTGTTTGTTGTATTTTGTTAATTTAATGTATTAGTGTCAGTGTTATGTAGTGTTTTTGTTTTTGTATTGTATTGTATTGTTGAAATATTTTTCTTTCCTTTATACTCTTTAAACTGTTATATATATATTAACAGCAGACGTATATCATATATATATTTTAAAAAGGATATACGTCTGCTGTTCCATCCCATTTCTCTGGGTCTAGATCAGCGAACTGAACGTCCTTGACCATCATGGGGGCATCCAGTAGGTGTCACCGTTGCACTTTCCACTTTGGCTCAATGGAGACACTTCAAAGGAGTGTTTTATTCAAGGTCCACTGAGGTCCAGCACTGAGGGCCTTCTGGCAGTTCCCTCACTGAGAGAAGCCAAGTTACAGGGAACCAGGCAGAGGGCCTTCTCGGAAGTGGTGCCCTCCCTGTGGAACGCCCTCCAACCAGATGTCAAAGAGAACAACAACTACCAGACTTTTAGAAGGCATCTGAAGGCAGCCCTGTTTAGGGAAGCTTTTAACGTTTAATGTATTGCAGTCTTTTATTTATTTTATTTTTTTGGAAGCTGCCCAGAGTGGCTGGGGAAGCACAGCAAGATGGGCGGGGTATAAATAATAAATTATTATTACTATTACTATTACTATTACTATTAATTGTTGTAAATTTAAACAGCGTGGGTGGTGCTGTGTTCCAAACCACAGAGCCTAGGGCTTGCCGATCAGAAGGTCCGTGGTTCGATTCCCCGTGATGGGCTGAGCTCCCGTTGCTCGGTCCCTGCTCCTGCCAACCTAGCAGTTTGAAAGCACGTCAAAGTGCAAGTAGATAAATAGGTACCGCTCCGGTGGGAAGGTAAACGGTGTTTCCGTGCGCTGCTCTGGTTCACCAGAAGCGGCTTAGTCATGCTGGCCACATGACCCGGAAAAACTGTCTGTGGACAAATGCTGGCTCCCTCGGCCTATAGAAAGAGATGAACACGCAACCCCAGAGCAGTGGCAGCTGGTAACATTTTGACTTGGATTGCTATTTGACTGGATGGGAGATTCCATCTTGAGGGATTGTAATCTGCGTATGACTGTAGGCAAGGAAGGTCCTCCAAAAGAAAAGGAAAAAGAAGAAGAAGGAAAAAATCAATCTGCTGAACTTTTCTCTGACGCCAGATCCTTACTTATCAGATTCCGAGTGCTTGATACCCTGACCAGCAGATGGCTGCTGCTTTTTCTGTGTAGTCCATTAACATCTGGACACAGTAGTTAAGGAGCTACACATTTGCATGAAGGGGCTGCTCCCCTGACCTCTGGGGATTTAAGAGAGATAGGGCAGATGCAATGGTATCTCTTTTTTCTTTAGAAAAGTCCACTCTGTAGATTTCCTCACAATGGCCTGGGGCTTGCTCCTCTTCACAATCCTGGCGTCCATCATTGGTGAGGGAGATTCATTGGGTGGATGGGAAACGAATCTGATATGAAGCAGAGAGAGGCAGAAACTGCCCTTCCAAGCACTGTGATTTGCAAAGTATTTGGTGTTGTCCACTTTAAATTAACCTACTGATTCTTTGCCCTGCTTCCTTCCAGGTCCCAGTGTCCAGCAGTTACAGACTTTGAAGGAGACAGAATTTGTGGCACCAGGTGGGACGGTCACCATATCTTGCAGGTTTGACAGTGGAAACATCGGTGATGGCAACTACCCTTGGTGGGCACAGAAAAAACCTGGGAGTAAACCCCGGACACTGATCCACACCACCAGCACCCGACCGTCTGACGTTCCAGCCCGTTTCTCTGGCTCTTGATCGGGGAATGTGATGTCCCTGACCATCACGGGGGCCCTTCTGGAAGATGAAGCTGCTTATTACTGTTGTGTGTGGACTGCGAGTCAGTGACACAGTGCTTCATTCAGACGGGGAAGTGAGACAAAAATCTCCTCTCCTTTGCTTTCTATGTACATCAACAGAATCTGAACTCTCTGCTGTAGCCTCTGTTTGCACGGTGAACGAGTTTGCAAACAAAGGCCAAGGTCCCTTCCAGGTGACGTCTTTATTGAGCATTCATGCTGATAGAACCTGTAAGAGACAGAAAGCCCTTTTGAAGTCCTGCCTCCTCTTGCACAACAGAAACACCCTCCACCTGTCAGGCTTAGGGGATTCTTTCCTCCCCTGGAGCATGAAGGATCAAGGCAGAAGCCAGGAAGTTCATATCTATGGTTTTACTCAGTTCCCATGGTGCAAGACAAAGAATCCAGTCCTTAACTGGATGGCGACATTGATCACTCTGAGCTCTACCACTTCTTTCCCCATGCGAGTGGCCTCAGGAGTCAAATGTCTTTGATCCCTTCACTCTTGAATTCTAAGTGAGCGACGTGTACATGGGGATGGTGGCTCTTCTACGATTTCCAAGGATGTCTCTGCTGGCAATTCTGCCCCTCCCCCTCCTTCTCCTAACACTTCATAACTTGGCAGCTCTGAGTTCTGCTGCAATTACCGTATTTTTCATTCCATAAGATGCACTTTTTTCCTCCTAGAAAGTAAGGGGAAATGTCTGTGCGTCTTATGGAACGAATGCCTATGGATGGCGGAGGGATCTGCTGCAGTCGCGAGCAGAGCATCCATGGTTCCCCTTCCTTCCCTCCTCCGTGGCTCGCTTTGAAGCAGCAAAGTGGGAGAGGAGCCGCTTACATGGGTGTAAGCGGCTCCTGTCCGGTTGGCTGCTTTAGAGCAAGTGGGCTCTCTTTCCCTCCCTCCTCCCCGGCTCTGCTCAGTGAAAAGCTCCTTCTCCACACACCCCACCCATGCTCCTTGTCCCTTCAGTGTTTTTCCTTCCTTCCCCACTTAAAATGTGGTTACAAAGCACGGATCCACATGGATCCTCAGGATTTTTGCATTGGGTCACCCCAAGTTCGCATAGCATTTCCATGGTTACAGAATGCACCAAAAAAGCACACACCCATTATTGCCTGGGGCCACAATGGCACAAAAACGTGGTTACAAAGCACGGATCCACATGGATTCTCAGGATTTTTGCATCGGGCTACACCAAACTCACCATCAAATCACATGTCTGTGGCCACAGCATGAACCACAAAAATCATACATTCACTGTTTCGTTCAGAATATTTTTTTTCTTGTTTTCCTCCTCTAAAAACTAGGTGCACCATATGGTCAGGTGCGTCTTATGGAGTGAAAAATATGGTAAATCCTGTCTCCCTCTTCTCTTGAAATGTCTGTAGACTTTCCCGTTCTCCTCCGAGAGGAGCAAAGGAGGAGCAGGGGGTGATTCCCAGCCCTTGCCTTCAGTCTAGTTCCTGACACTAGCTGCCCCCTGGAAGCAATGCTTCTGAATACTGGTTTCTGGATAGGCAATTGTGCTCTTGTTCTCAAATTCTGCTTGAGGGTTCTCCATAGTCATCTGGTTGACCATTGTAAGACCAGGATGCTGGCTAGTCAGGCTGTTGGCCTGATCCAGGAGCTTCTTCCATTGTGTTCTTATGTTCTCACCACACAATCCAGTCTACAGATAACACACCTAGAGTACAATAACCACAGAAGTCTACTAAAGGATCAAAGGTCCTTGGGGTTTATATTATTGCCGGATGCCATTTGGTTTGAGCACATATGGCAGAGAGGCCATGTGGTGGCGCCCAGGTCAGTTTGTGTTGAGCAGTAGGAGGATGAGCTCATCACTGCCACAGAACTAAAATATGAAAATTATCCGATGCGATAATGCAGATATGGAAATGAACAAGCACTATGAAAAATCAAAGTAAGCCTGTGTCGGGTTCTGGACTGAGGAGGAATGGTGGGGGTCACACTCCTCTCTCCTGAACCTCTTCTGAACCTTCTAGAGAACAAGAGGACTGTATAGATTTAGAACAGTGGTTTGCAGAAGGACATAGTTCAGAGGCTGCAGAGGGGAGAAGCTGGGGAATATTGGAAGAGGAACAGCTGGAAGAAGAAGCACAAGGGGAGAGACAGCTGACAGACTCAGAGTCTTTGGAAAGCATTCCTGACCCCCTTTCCCAGAACCAGGTGGCCATTAAGGGTAGAAGAACAGAAAGCTCAAAGGCAGAAAGCTCAGATCAGCCAACGCAGGGGTGACGTAGAATAGGAGAGGCATAGGGTTGGGGTGGAGGACATTACTTGGAGCAACACCATTATTTAGGGAAGTTGGCATGCCTTTGTCTCTCTGTGAATGTTAATAAATTACATGGTAAGGATTTTTATTGTTTCTCTGCTTCTTGGCTGCTACCATGGGAGGGATCGAATTCCCCTAAGCCTGACAGCATGTCATTTACCCAAGTTGATACATTTTACATCTTTAAGGGCATATTATCCAAAGCGAAAGTTAACTGCTGAAGTGTCAAAGAGTGCTGAAGTTTGCTGTAAGAGGTGTAGGTTGGTTGCTCGAGAGCAATCAGACAATATGCTTCAATAGTCTGTTTTAAAGCTTTCTTATCGGTGACAAAAACCTTTGGAATGCAGAGCGCCTCTATTCCGTGTCTTGCTCATTTACTGGCAGAATCTGAGAGTGGGCAGTCCTTAAACCTTCCCCAGCAGAGTAGTTTCTTAACTCCTAGTCTGCGCCGAAACCTACTGCGCAAGGAAGGCGTGGGTAACGGGGGACCTCTCTCCTCCCTGCTTTGCTCAGGCAAGGTGTCCTCCTGGCATCGCCTTGCCTCCTCCGAGCCCTGCATCTCCTCTCCACTAGAGGCGTGGCTACTCTCCTTCAATGAGGAGGTTCTGCTTCCCACGATCTTTGGGGGCTCTCTGTAATCCATCCAGCTTTTCCCCTCTCGCCCCTGAGCCAATGGCAGTTCCCTGACATCTGCCTTTCAAATAAATGCAAATGAAAAATACCTAGTTAACTTTCGTGCCTTTGGCATTTGGCTACAAAACATACTTTGCTTGATGCCTGTTATATGCTGCCATTAACTTATAGCAGGAGGTGTTGGTCCAGTTTTGGGGGGTTTAGTAATTTATTTTATTTATTTACTATTTGCACTTATAATTTGCTTTTCACTTAAGCCTGTTGGCTGTTTGCAGTTTAGTTGCGCTGCAGAAAGCTTGCTGGGGAGGCCACGCATTACAAGGAACTCAAAAACAACTTGATCGAGGTTTTAATAACAAAAACAAAAACTCCTTTTACACAAAATATATCAACAAGCATGACCCAACCACCAACCCATCCCCCAGGGTACTGAGAGAGCTAGGTGCTACTCTTTATATACTGTACCCAATTGCCGACACAGCTTAATTAACACAACTTAGCAGCACCTGCCATACTGTTTCACAGCTGTAAAACTGGGTCTCGTTATTTGCTCTGGCCCTTAAAGAAATACACATCTTGTAGAACAATAATGAACCTTCACATTTAAAGAGACCATTCAACACGTTCTATATACATGATTGTTCTTTCTGGCTTTTTGGGGGTTTATTAATTTATTTTACGGTATTTATTTACTATTTGCCCTTATAATTTGCTTTTCACTTAAGCCACCTGGGTAGGTGACAAAAATATATCTTTTTTTTAAAAAAAGACACAAATTTAATTAAAATCATAAAATAGAATTAACCAATGACAACAGCAGCAGAAAAGTATGAACAGCAATGGAGGAGGAAAGCTACTAGTTTGCAAAGAATCTATATCCCAATCTGCACCTTTCTGTGCAGTCTAGTCTGCCCTGAGTGTTCAACCCAGTTTGTTCTAAACTCTTAACTTGGACCAGGGGATGGTTAACAAATTGGGGGTGGGGGGGACGACGACCCTTGGCTGTAAAAATAGATCACATTTGTTTGAATTCAAATGTACTTTTGTGAATAAATATACTGTATTTTTCACTCTATAAGACACACTTTTTCCCTCCTAAAAAGGGGAAATGTGTGTGCGTCTTATGGAGCGAATGCAGGCTGCGCAGCTATCCCAGAAGCCAGAACAGCATGAGGGATCGCTGCACAGCGCTCCCTGTTGCTGTTCTAGTTTCTGGCTTAGCCCCTCAGTCCCTTCTCCCACCTCCCGCAAAAGCCCCCAAGAGCCGCCCGTGCGGAGTGTATGTACGGCTCTTGGGGAAAGACTGCAAGCGCCGCAGACATGCTCCACACGGCTTGTGAAAGGGAGCGCTGAGCAGAGCCTGGGATGTATACAGGCTCTGCTCAGCACTCCCTTTAATGATTATTTTTTTTCTTGCATCCCCCCTCTAAAAACTAGGTGCGTCTTATGGTCAGGTGCGTCCTATGGAGTGAAAAATACGGTACTTAGCAATTTGGGGTCGGGGTGAACAGAGCTTCTCAAAGACACCCCCTTTCTGTTTGCCTGGTGAACACTTTCATGCAACAACTGACTGAATACCAAAATAAGCCTACTATGAATAGGAAAAACGCCACCTGAAGAAATAAATAAAAGTGGGAAAGTGTTGCGAACCAGAGTAAATAACAATTGTCCGTATTTGTAAAACTAGCAGCTCAGTGCTAAACCAATTTGGTAAATCACATTGCCCCTTCAGTTCCTTAAAAAGGGACGGAGCCATCCAGCTCAAGGAAATTGGCATTTCCTCTAGAATTAGACCCACCAAGTTCAGCGGGGCTTATGACAATGTTCTTGTGTCCTTCCTGCCTTTCACTGTGAAATATACTTGGATTTGAGAGTGAATTTCATGCTCTTTATTCAGCTCATAGTGGTGAGGAGGAATGGAAGTTCCCCCAGAATGTCTGCTTTATATACATTATTTACACAATGGGCCCCACGTGATTGGCTAATTCCGGGATTCACCTGTAGGCCATTCAGGTTGCGGATTCACTTCTACCTGGAGCTGGATTGGGTGGCTCCTGTGGACCAATCAGACTGCAGCATTCTGGGTCCTATTGTTCTAGGACCAATCAGACTGCTGCATTCTGAATCCTATTGTTCTAGGACCAATCAGACTGCTGCATTTTGGATCCTATTCAACTCAGTACATAACACACTGTAACAATGTCTTCCCATCTTCACCCCTTCCCTTTTGACTTGGAGGAACTGAGGCTCAGAAATTCTCTCTCAGAAGGGTGGAGTCTCTCTCAGAAGGGTGGAGAGACCTGGCCAAATGTGATTGGTGGAAGAGTTGCCTTCATCTCCTTTAAAGAGTGAATCACAGAGATGCCTGGAAAGAGACCCATTTGCCTCAATATGCAGAGTGTACCTGGATTCCTCTCCATGGCATGGTCCTGCCTGCTCCTCCTGCTCCTTACTTACCCCCCAGGTAACAGAATGAGTGAAATCCCCGGGAACAGATCTGTGCTGAGATCCAGGTGTGATTTTTCTGTAGACGCAACTAAACTTCTTTCTCTTTTTGGGTTTTAATCTTTTTGCAGGTTCCTCCTCCCAGCCGGTGCTGACTCAGAGGTCCTCAGCATCCTTTTCCACAGGTGAGACAGTCCGTCTCTCCTGCACCTTGAATACTGGATCCAGTATCAGCAGCTATAGGGTTGGGTGGTACCAGCAGCTATCAGGTGGTGCCCCACGGTTTTTATACCACTACTACAGCAGTAGTAGTCAGGGAAGAGGCTCAGGGGTCCCAGAGAGATTCAGTGCCTCCCCTGATTCCTCAAACAACCTCTGGAATTTAGTGATCACAGGCGCTCAAGCTGTGGATGAGGCTGATTATTACTGTTGCATATGGGATGGCAGCAGAAACATGTTCCACAGTGGTACAATCTGATGAGGAACCGAGACAAAAACCTCCACCTTTCCTCCCCAGAGTTGTGAAACTGAAATACTTAAAGGACAGAGTTATGTCAATGCTCTCAGTTGCTTCAACCACAGCATGGAAAGTAAAGCTTTTTACAACGTCCCCCATCATATTCTTGCAGAGAAGCTGGTAAAATGTGGGGTGGATGAAGTTATTGTTGTCGTCCCCCCCAATTATAACAAATATAACATAGAAAAGAAAAAACACATTACAATACTAAAAAAGAAGAACAAAAAATTTAAACACATATTACCTGTGAAACCCAATTTATCTTTCATTGTTAATTGACTTCCTCGGATCCCTCCTATTTGAATTTCATTGTATCACCTTATAACAGCTCTCCAATGTCATTTTTCAACTAAAATTAATTCCACCAGTTAACTATCTTCTTTTCTTTTATTAATATTCTAAATCCAAATTACTTACAATTCAATGTTATTTTAATCCTAGGCCTATTCGGTACTTTCAAGTGACTTCTAGTTACTTATATTACAGTATTTAATTAAATAGTCCTTAAATTTCTTCCAGTCTTCTTGATATTCCTCTTCTTTCTGGTCGCGGATTCTTCCAGTCAGGTCGGATAGCTCCAAAAAATCCAACATCTTCATCTGCCATTCTTCCATCGTTGGAATTTCTTGAGATTTCCAAGTTTTAGCTAATAGCAGTCTTGCCGCTGTAGTGGCATACAAAAATAGTCTGGATGAAGTTATTGTTAGGGGGATTTTCAACTGGTTGACACACCAAACCCAAAGAGCGCCCGCTAATGGTTCCTCATCATCTGGAATAAAGTGACCCAGGCCTGTTGTTGTTCAATGTCTTTATAAACAACTTGGATGAAGGAATTGAGGGGATGCTCATGAAATTTGCAGATGACACCAAACTGGGAGGGGTAGCTAATGCCACAGAAGACAGAATCGGGATTCAAGAGGATCTTAACAGATTGGAGAACTGGGCCCAAACTAACAAAATGAATTTCAGTAGGGGACAAATGTAAGGTTCTACCCTTAGGCAAGGAGAACCAACTGCACAAATATAAGATGGGGAACACCACGTGAAAAGGATCTTTGGTCTTAGTGGACCACAAGCTTAACATAAGTTGACAGTGTAATGCAGCAGCAAAAAAAGCTAATAGTATTCTGGGCTGTATAAACAGAAGTATAGTGTCCAGATCCAGGGAAGTAATAGTACTGCTCTGTTTGGCCTTGGTCAGACCACAGCTTGAGTAATGTATCCAGTTCTGGGCACCACAATTTAAGAAGGATATTGACAAGTGGGAACGAGTGCAAAAGAGGGTGACCAAGATGATCAAGGGTCTGGAAGCCAAGCCTGATGAGGAACAGTTGAGGGAATTGGATATGTTTAACCTGATAAATACCTCAAGGGCTGTCACGTGGAGGATGGAGCAAGCTTGTTTTTATGCTGCTCTGGAGGGTATGCCAGGCTTCGGAGAATCAGCTTCCTTCCCTGTGGCAGTAAACAAAGAATCAAACGAAAGGAACGCCTTACCAGTTAGATTCTTTAATAATCACAGTGAGAGAACAAAGAACACATATCCTAGAATGGCGGTGCTCCCAATTAAGGATCACACAACCCTCTGTCCCTATTAATTTACGCCACTCCTACGTCTTGTAATCTGAGCTTGTACCTTCTGCGCTTTCTGTTCTGAGACATTCTGAGCTCTTGGTGACCTTGGGGAGAGCGGAGGAATGCTGTCCAACAACTGTGACTCTGTGTTAACCCTCTCTCCCCCAGTGTTTCTTCTCCTAGCTGTTCCCATCCAGTATTTCCCAGCTTCTGCCTTCTGAACTATGCCCCTCTGCAAACCACTGTTCCAAATCTATACTGTCATCCTGCTCCTGGGAAGTTTCAGGATCAGGGTCAGGATCAGAGGGAGCGGGTGGCTCCCACCATTCCTCCTCAGTGCAGCCCTCCTCAGCATGGCCCTGACAGGGTAGGACCCAAACCAATGGCTTCAGGTTACAAAAAAGGCGATACTGACTAAACATCAGGAAGAAATTGCTGGCAGAAAGAGCTGGTTGACAGTGGAATGGACTCCTTCAGATGGCGGTGGAATCTCCTTCACTGGAGGTTTTTAAGCAGAGGTTGGATGTCCAACTGTCATGGATGCTTTGGTGGAGATTTCTGCATTGCAGAGGATTGGACTGGATCACCATTTGGGTCTCTTCCGGCTCTGCAATTCTTTGATTCTATTGGCCAGCTGCTCTCACCTCCTTCCAGAAGACATGCACAGGTTGAAATGTGGGAATCCTTTGCTATAGAAAACAAAACATATTTCTGCACCACCTGGCCCTCGTATAATTCTCCCACAGATGTGAATGGATGCTGCTGCTAGAATGGGAAATCATGTACTGAAATTGCAAATGACCAACCCCATTGAGGTGGACTGGGCCCTACTAGAGGATCACATCCTGATTCAAGGTGGCTCACAACGTGAGCACTAACACTATGCAAATATAGGATGAAAGACTAAGAAATGGGTCCCCAGAGGGATGCTTGTGTTAAAAATAGGTCCTGGGGCTGAAAAGATTGAAGAGACTAGTCATAAAACATTCTTTATCGGATGCTTGCTAAGCTGGATTCAACCTTTAGGGGGCGGTGCTGGTCCAGTTTCCTGAAATCTTGAAATTGATCACAAAGAGCCCCTTGAAAGTGTTGCCAGAAATGAAGGGGGGGGGGATGTGCTATATACGGGGTGGTTCTTTCTGGGCTTTCCCATTGGTTTGTTTGTTTATTTATTTGTGCTTATAGATCACCATTCATTAAACACTCTCAGGATGAAAGGTATCACAATTCAGGCAGACACTATTTAAACTAAAATCATAAAAAATATATGTTGAACTAACCAGTGGAAAGCCAGCAACCCCAAAGAATGCACATCACTGCAGGAAGAGAGATATAATTTTATGTGGAGAGGGAATTCAGATTTTACCAGGCTTAATTCACATCCAGGCTGAACCAAGGGCCCACCCTATGGCTCTGAAAATTCTCCTTCATGAAAATTTGCCCTGGAGTCCTATGCTTGAATGTCCCACAATGTACTGCAGGACCCCAAAGTTCTAACAATCAATGGTCAGAAAAAGCACCCAGCCACCCACAGTCCAGCCGGCACCCAGATCTCCATGCCTCCTCAGACGTTTATTTGTAGATCAAAGAGTTGGCTTCAGAAAAGGGACTTTATAATTCCCAGTTTCAATATCCTTTTCGGGAAATATAAAATATGGCAGAGATGCCACATGGTTCTCCTCCCCCACAAGTCATCCTGACAACAGCCCTGTGAGGTAGGTTAGGCTAAGGGATGGTAACTGGCCCAAGGTCACCCAGAGACCTTCACGGCTGGGTGGTGATTTGAACCCAGGTCACAGTCCAATGCTCTAACCATAAGTCAGATATTCTATGTCAGGCATGGCCAAACTTGGCCCTCCAGCTGTTTTGGGACTACAACTCCCATCATCCCTAGCTAACAGGACCAGTGGTCAGGGATGATGGGAACTGTAGTCCCAAAACAGCTGGAGGGCCAAGTTTGGCCATGCCTGTTCTATGTGCACATACATACAATGTGTTCCAAGGATCTCTCTTGCAAAGGGTTGACATTTCTGTCATCGGCCTGTATCTCGCTGAGTTTGGTCGTGGTTGGCAAGTGTCTATTGTACTATTTTTGTAAAAGGTCCCTTATGCAAATTTTATCATATGGTCATACGGCCATTGGTTATGCTTGAATGTCCCACAATGCTCTTCAGGAGCATGAAATCCAGGGGAGGGAAGCAATGGTCACGGAACTCATTTACATACAAGAAGAACTCTTCAGCTCTGGGGGGATTTAAAGAGGAAGGGGGACGATTCCTTCAGAGAGTCAGATTCCTTTAGAAATCTCACCATGACCCCAACTCTTTTGATCCTTGCTCTTTTCACTTATTGCTCAGGTAAGGACAGAGAGAATTCATGTTACGCTGGGAAACAAGAAAACTATTTGCACTTGTACTGCTTTAGAGACATTTCAGAGCGTTGAAGATGCAATCAGTTCATGACATTTGTCTTTTCTGGTCCCCCCCCCCCCCTTAAAGGTGTTACCGCTCAGACAACTTTGACTCAACCTGCCTCTGAGTCTGTGTCCCCGGGAGAAACAGCTAAACTCCCCTGCACTGCCAGTGATACATCATACAACATTGGCTGGTATCAACAGAGACCTGGAGAAGGTCCTCGCTATGTGCATTACCCTGGGTACAGCAGGGGAGAAGGGATCCCGGATCGGTTCACTGCTTCCCAGTCAGGGAGTACTGGCTATTTAACCATTGCTAATGTCGAGGCTGGAGATGAGGCACTTTATTTCTGTGGTAGGTGGCAGAAAGGAGTTACCACATTGCACAGTGCTAAAACCGTATGGGGAACTGAGACAAAAACCTTGCCTCTTCCTCTGCAGAGCAGTGAAAGGTAGATGCGCTCTCTCTCTTCCTCCCTCTCTTCCTCCCTCCCCTCTTTATAAGATCTGTGTCTGCAGCTGTTTTCAAGTCAAACCTACAATGCATAGAACTGGAAGAGACAGAAAACATGTCTGAAGCCCCACCTTATTCTGCAAAGAATCGCTAATTTCCAAACCTCCTCCGTTTTTAGTATGTTTCCAGGGGGTGGGTGGTGGGTGGTGGTCCTATTCAAATACAGTGGTACCTCTGGTTACATACTTAATTTGTTCTGGAGGTCCGTTCTTAACCTGAAACTGTTCTTAACCTGAAGCACTACTTTAGCTAATGGGGCTGCAGCGCTGGCGCCACACAATTTCTGTTCTCATACTGAAGCAAAGTTCTTAAACCGAGGTACTATTTCTGGGTTAGTGGAGTCTGTAACCTGAAGCATATGTAACCTGAAGCGTATGTAACTCGAGGTACCACTGTACACTCAAATAAAGTTGGCTAAATTTGGGCCTAAGAAATATTCTCCATACCCTCCAACATACATTTTTTAAAATCATATTTGTATTAAATACTCAACAAAAATAACAAAAATAAAAAACAAACAGCAGCAAACACAACCACAAACAAAGAAAAATATGCAATATCAAATCCATCAAACAGGATTCTTCGAATCTGTGAACCCCCCACCCCTGGTTCCTTAATTTTCTTTTTCAACTGCATATCATTTCTGCTCCAAATTATTTTCCTACCTCAAATTTCTTTCATTATTTATCATGCTCTCCAACATCTTGAGTTCCAAAACTGGGATGATGTCAGGGACTGGACTGAAGAGGAATTCTCTGAACCTTCCCGAGAGCAGGAGGACAGTATAGTTTTAGAACAGTGGTTTGCAGAAGGTCATAGTTCAGAGGCTGCAGAGGGGAGAAGCTGGGAAATATTGGGAGAGGAACAGCAGGAAGAACAAGCACCAGGGGAGAGACAGCTGACAGACTCAGTGTCCTTGGAAAGCATTCCTGACCCCCCATCTCAAAGGACCAGACTGGCATTGAGGGTAGAAGAACAGAACACTCAGAGGCCGAAAGCTCAGATTAACCGATGCACAAGTGATGTTGAATAAGGGAGACGTAGGGGGGTGGGACTTTACGTGGAGCAAGGCCATCATGGAATAGAGCAGGGGGTCAACAAACTTTTTCAGCAGGGGGCCGGTTCACTTTCCCTCAGACCTTGTGGGGGGCCAGACTATATTTTGAAAAAAAATATATGAACCAATTCCTATGCCCCACAAATAACCCAGAGATGCATTTTAAATAAAAGGACACATTCTCCCGTTGGAGAAGATAACAGTGGTTACCCAGTCCTTGTGTCTGGTTGTGATGGAGGGTCCCCAAGGCAGTTCAAGTTTCATGGCCCCCAAAATGTAGGTCTGCCACTAAAGAGGAATTTGTAATTCTCGTCCAGGCCAAAGCAAGGACCGCCTTCAAAAAATGTCTGCTATGCAAATTTGTCCTCTTTCCCTATGCATGAAGGTCTCATAATAACCTGCAGGAAAATGAAGTTCTAGTAGAAGCAGTCAACGATCAAAGAACATATTTGCATAAACTGGCAAATCTTCAGCTCTGGGGGATTTAAGAGAGAAGGGAAGATTTCTTCAGAAAGTCAAACGCCATTGGAAATCTCACCATGAGGCAGTCTCTATTTATCCTCGCTCTTTGTGTTTACTGCTCAGGTAATTCTGTGGAGATGATCTCATGTAACACAGGTCAACCAAAAGCTCTTTGTACTTAGTATAGAAACAAGGTGTAATTTAAGAAAACTGAAAATGCGCCAAGTTCATAGCGTTTGCCTTTTCTGTTTTGTTTTTTAAAGGTGTCACTTCCCAGTCAGCCTGGACTCAGCCTGCTTCAGAGTCTGTGACCCTGGGGCAAACGGTTAAATTCTCCTGTGTCACTAATGATGGCAGCTATTACATTCCCTGGTATCAACAGAGATCTGGAGAAGCCCCTCGTTTTGTGCACTGTGAGAGTTGCAGCAGCAGGGGAGAAGGGATCCCAGATCGGTTCACTGCTTCCCGCTCAGGTAGCATTGGCTATTTAACCATCACCAACGCAGAGGCTGAAGACGAGGCCGATTATTACTGTGGCAGGTGGAATACGGCTGCTAATGTGTTCCACGGTGGTACATTCTTATGGGGAACTGAGACAAAAACCTTGCCTGTTCTGCCCCAGAGCCATGATATGTGAATGTTGAAGAAGAACTTCATATGCTTTGATCCTGCAGCTGTTGTCAAGTCAGACATCCGTTGGAGAGAAAGAAACCCACTTGTGCTTTCAACTCCTTCATAGCAGCAGAGCCATGTACTTGCCAACCCACCGCACAACCAAGTCTCCATCCAAAGGAGCCAGGCCTCTGAAGACACTTTTTTTGTGGATCAAGGAGGCTTGGGACTTTATATCACAGCCAGATGTGAGTCCGCCTTAGGAAATGTCTGTTGCACTTCCATTTAGAATCTGTTCATTAGCTACTGGGGTAACCATCGTGTAGATAATGCAGACACATATTCTTTCTTAGGAACCCTATAGAACTTTGTTGCAAGTGTAAAAGGTAAAGAAAAAAGGTAAAGGGCCTCTGGACAGTTAAATCCAATCAAAGGTGACTATGGGGTTGCAACGCTCATCTCGCTTTCAGGCCGAGGGAGCTGGCGTTTGTTCACAGACAGACTTCCAGGTCATGTGGTGAAATATACTCAGAGTCGCAAAGTGATTTCATGCTCTTTATTCAGCTCATAGTGGTGAGGAAGAAGAATGAAAGTCCCCTCAAAGTATCTGCTTATATACATTATTTACACAATGGGCTGCACATGATTGGCTAATTCCGGAATTCTCCTGTAGGCCAATCAAGTTGTGGATTCACTTCTATCTGCAGCTTGATTGGGTGGTTCCTGCCGACCAATCATACTGCTGCATTGTTCTAGGACCAATCAGACTGCTGCATTCTGAATCCTATTGTTCTAGGACCAATCAGACTGCTGCATTTGGATCCTATTGTTCTAGGACCAATCAGACTGCTGCAGTTTGGATCCTATTCAACTCAGTACATAACATGTGGCCAGCATGACTAAACTGCTTCTGGCACAATGGGATACCGTGATGGAAATCAGAGTGCACGGAAATGCCATTTACCTTCCTGTCACAGTGATACCTATTTATATACTTGCACCAGCATGCTTTGGAACTGCTAGGTTGGCAGGAGCTGGGACAGAGCAGTGGGAGCTCACCCAGTCGCAGGGATTCAAACCACCAACCTTCTGATTGGCAAGCCCAAGAGGCTCAGTGGTTTAACCCACAGCGCCACCCGCGTCCCCTTTATCTGCAAGTGTAAATAATCACACACACACAGTTTATTGTCAATTTGTGAATAAATCATATTTCTTAAAGCCACAACAGTCTCTGCCACGTCTTTAATTCTCCAGAGGAGCACAAACCCTCGAAACCCCCTGGAATCCTGCTACCACTAGGCTGTGTGGGTGGGAGGGGTGGCGCCCAACCTTTGTAGCAGGAGCAGTACCATGACTGCAACAAAACTCTTTCTTGCCTGAGTGAGGAAATGTGAATGTTTTTCTAAAAATGTAAATACGATCTATTCCTGCAGTTGTTGCCAAGTCAAATTGACTATGGACAGAACTTGTAAGTCATTCAATGTCTTAAAAGTCTTTTGTTTCTTCCTGTCACCTGTGTCTGCAGCTGGTGTCATGTCAACCCTGCAATGCACCGAACTGGAAGAGATAGGAAACCCTTTGTAGAAGGAGGTGGGACTTCAAAGGATGACCGTTCACCTTCCAAGCCAAGGAACGACCTGTCCCTTTTTGCCACCTGAGGTGAAATTGGGATTTGCTGCTCCCTGCCCCACTGCTATCCCCCTGCCCACCCCACTTCTGCCACTGCTGAAAAGCCTATCACTGCACTTGGTGAGAAACAGGGAATTATGTCATGCAATGCTATTCACAGGAACACCTCCCTCTTGATGGCGAGAGGGTGGGGGACGTTCTGGTGGCAGTGGGGTAGGCAGAGAGGTTGTGCCAATTCCCAAGCATTCACAATACAGTGGTACCTTGGTTTTCAAACGTAATCCTTCTCGGAAAACTGTTTGCGTTCCGAAACGTTCGAAAAATGAGGTGCAAAGGGCGGTCTGCAAATTTAATAGAGACAATTGAGAAAAATAACATATACACTCAGCGGAAGCTGTTTGACTTCTGAGGCGCGTTCAAAAACGGAAGCATTTACTTCCAGGTTTATGGCGTTCGAGTTCTGAAGCGTTCATCAACAGAGATGCTCGAAAACTGAGGTACCACTGTATTCACATGTGAGATGATCCACACTAAAAAATTAGTGCTCCTTGGATCCCTTTTGAAAAAGGGTGTACATTTCTGTCATCAGCCAGTATCTCGTTGAGTTTGGTCACATCCTGGCCAAAGCAAGGGCCTCTCCTGCTGTTTCTTTAGACTGACTTTTATGCAGATTTGTCCTATGGTCATTGGCTATGCCCAAATGTCCCATAATGCTTTACAGCAGGCACGTCCAACTCCCAAGAGACTGTGATCTACTCTCAGTATAAAAAACAGGCAGTGATCTGCCCATTGTTATTGTCTAGAATTATTGAGCTTTTTTTTTGGGGGGGGGAAGGATTGACCAGAGTTGTTCATTATATGTTTAGTTCCCCCCTTTTTTGAACTGGCTTTTTATGATCTTTATTTTTTTGATAGTTCTCTATCTATGCAGGTTTTAATACCGTATTTTTCGCTCTATAACACGCACCACACCATAACACGCACGTAGTTTTTAGAGGAGGAAAACAAGAAAAAAAATATTCTAAATGAAATAGTGGATATATGATTCTTGTGGTTCATGCTGTGGCCACAGACATGTGATCTGACAGTGAGTTTGGAGTAGCCCAATGCAAAAATCCCGAGGATCCGTGTGGATCCATGCTTTGTAATCACAGAGGAGGGAAGGATGGGGAACCATGGATCCTCTGCTCACGACTGCGGCAGATCCGCCCCCGCCACCCACAGGCATTCACTCCATAACACACACAGACATTTCCCCTTACTTTCTAGGAGGAAAAAAGTGAGTGTTATGGTGCAAAAAATACAGTATTTGAATATTTAGATCTGCGTTGGAGGAGAACACGTGCAGAGAACTGAGGGTTGGAAAAGGAAGGGATCTGTCTGAGAGATGGATCAGAGTGGGTTTTGTCAAGGTTTGAGGCGTAGGCGTGAGGGAGACCTCCCAGGTGGGAGATGGGGGTGACTCAGCTCTCAATATGCGGATGGAAGATTGAGATGAAAGGTTGGTAGAGGGCTATACTTAGATATAATTGCGTTTTATGAGAATCATGAATATTGCTACAAAGTTCGTCAGCCACGTAAAGTGTTCAGAAATTGATAAGATGGTGTGGTGTCCAGAAAAATGCACACATTACTGAAAATGATATACGAAAATGCATAGTTCTAGGGAGAAACATGTGTATACAGTGGTACCTCGGGTTACATACACTTCAGGTTACATATGCTTCAGGTTACAGACTCCGCTCACCCAGAAATAGTGCTTCAGGTTAAGAACATTGCTTCAGGATAAGAACAGAAATTGTGCTCTGGCAGTGTGGCGGCAGCAGGAGGCCGCATTAGCTAAAGTGGTGCTTCAGGTTAAGAACAGTTTCAGGTTAATAACAGACCTCCGGAATGAATTAAATACTTAACCTGAGGTACCAGTGTATTAGGAAGAATTGCATATAAAAAATGGAAATCCAAACTATTCAGATAAATTCACACTGAAGTGCTGGTGAATTTTCAAGAGGACTTTTAAATTCCCCTCTGCAAACTGCTGTTGAAATGTGGAGAAAGGAAGTTAAGACGCGGAAAGAAAAATACTGAAAGAAAGGAACATTGACAGATCTGCCCATTCAGCTCAATCCAACTTCTCCGGACTAAGTCACTTTGGACTCACGGGGATTTTCTGCAGTACAATATTGTAAATCTAGTTCTGTCTCTTTTCGCTTCAGATAAATTGTTATTGTACTCTTAGATTGGACCAAGGAATGGTGAATTAATGTGTTTCCTTCTTACGCAAGGGTTTGAATGCCACAATCTCTTCCCATCTCCATCTTCTGCTTTGGAGGAACTGAAGCTCAGAAACTCTTTCCTCACCTTATATGGAGCCTCTCCTGCAAGGGCGGAGAGACCTACTGAGGTGTGATTGGTGGAGGAGTGACATTCTTCTCCTATAAAGAGCAAATCACTGAAATCCTTGGCAGAGATCCCCTTTGTGTCACGATGCAGAGTGTATCAGGATTTCTCTCCATGGCCTGGTCCGGCCTGGTCCTCCTCTTGTTCCTCACTTATCCTTCAGGTAATATAATCAGCTAAACCCTTGACAGCAGCTCTGTGATGAGCCCCACCTGAGTCCCAAAGCTTCTACTGAGGTCTTTCTATGGTTTTTCTACAATTATTTCTCTTTGGGATTTCTATCTCCTTGCAGGTTCCTCCTCCCAGCCGGTGCTGACTCAGAGGCCCTCAGCATCCTTTTCCACAGGTGAGACAGTCCGTCTCTCCTGCACCTTGAATGCTGGATCCAGTATCAGCAGCTATAGGGTTGGGTGGTATCAACAGATATCAGGTGGTGCCCCACGGTTTGTATACCACTACTACAAACCTAGTGATCAGGGCAGAGGCACCGGAGTCCCAGAGAGATTCAGTGTCTCCCCTGATTCCTCCAGCAACCTCTGGAATTTAGTGATCACAGGGGCTCAAGCTGAAGATGATGCTGATTATTACTGTGGCACGTGGTATAGCAGCATGTTCCACAGTGGTACAATCTGATGGGGAACTGCGACAGAAACCCTCATTCGTCTTCCCCAGAGAGGTGAAAATGAAAATGCTTAAAGACCTGGTTTCAGTCTGTTCCCACAGCTGCTCGAATCCCTGATTTGGAAGAGACTTTCTGGGCAGCCTCCCTCACGTCCTTCTGGAAGACATGACCACCTGCTCAGGTTCAATGATGGGACATATCTGATAAAGAAAGCAAAAGACATTACTGTTCCACCTGTGTCACAATCTCGTTGGCTTAATTAGACTTAATTAGGCAGCAAGCAGGGACGCAGGTGGCGCTGTGGGTTAAAGCCTCAGCGCCTAGGACTTGCCGATCGAAAGGTCGGCGGTTCGAATCCCTGCGGCGGGGTGCGCTCCCGCTGCTCGGTCCCAGCGCCTGCCAACCTAGCAGTTCGAAAGCACCTCCGGGTGCAAGTAGATAAATAGGGACCGCTTACCAGCGGGAAGGTAAACGGCGTTTCCGTGTGCGGCTCTGGCTCTGGCTCTGGCCAGAGCAGCGATGTCACGCTGGCCACGTGACCCGGAAGTGTCTCCGGACAGCGCTGGCCCCTGGCCTCTTAAGTGAGATGGGCGCACAACCCCAGAGTCTGTCAAGACTGGCCCGTACGGGCAGGGGTACCTTTACCTTTACCTTTAGGCAGCAAGCAGACTCCTTCATTTTTCAAGCAGTTTTATTATAAACAGTAATTACACTGAGAGCCGTTCCCACAGCTACTGGCTCCTTTCAAGACATTGAGGCATCTGGGTTCCAATTCCTCCGCCAACAGGATGTTAAACAGAAACCCCCCTTTCATTTCTTTGATTGACGTCTTTCTTTGACCCTCGTTAACCTATGAGCGTGGGGAGATTCTGGCTGATGTCCCACCCATAGTTGTCAACATTTTCCCTTTTTTAAGGGAAATTCCCTTATTCCGAATAGGTTTCCTTGCAAGAAAAGGGAAAGGTTGACAGCTATGGTCCCACCCCTTCCTCTGGCGAATCACTCCCCCCTTGTGTTGTTGTCTGGATCCGTCCATTATCAGCCCCATAGGTTTTGTGTAAAAAACATTTTCCATCATTTGGGCCATATTATGCAAAGGAAAACTCAACCACTTTAACGTTTCCATGAGGGAAAGATACATATGTGCAGAGCTCACCATACGAAAAATGATCAATTTTGCCCTCTCCCCCATGTTAGAAATGATCACAAGCGACATGTTGAACACTAGATCAAAATGTTCTCATGATCCATTTTCAAAACACTAGGTATTCCTGGGTTTTATCGACGTGGGATATGCCATCCTCTCTGTCTTGTTCTCCTCCTGGTGAAACATATTCTATATTTTCAAAATGGCCTTCAGGCAAATTTGCCCCCAGGTTCTATGCTTCAGTGTCCCAAAAGAGTCTGTGGGAATGAGAAGTCCGAGGCAAGGCCTTCACTCTTCTGTTTAATTCTGTGCCTTCCGTGTTCTGCTATGAAACCTTCTTTATTTATGCTTGCTAAGCTGCCTTTCACCACTAGGGGAAGATATTGGTCCAGTTTTCTGACATAAATGAAACGATCACAAAGACCCCTTTGCAAGTGTGCTGGGAAATAGAAAAGGGGAATGTTTTAGGGACATGGTTGCTCTTTCTGAGCTGTACTCCTTTACTTTATTTAATATCTGTGCTTACAGCCCATCCTTAACCAAACGCACCAGGAAGATGACAAAAATACCCTTTGTACATTTGACCACCCCATTGAACTGAGAGGAATTTTCTGATTCTCCTTCAGGCCAAACCAAGGACTCGTCCTACCCCCTTTCAAAATGCCCGTAATGCAAATTTGTCGTTCTATCCTGTGCTTGAATGTCCCACAATGCCCTGCAGGAACATGAAGTTCTAGCAGGGGCGATCAGCTGATCACCGAGGACATTTGCATGAAGAAGGGACAACTCTTCCACTCCAAAGGATATAAGAGAGGAGAGGGGATGATTCCTTGAGTAAGCCAAACACTTCTGGAGAACTCACCATGGGCCAATTTCTATTTCTCCTTGCTCTTTTCACTTACTGCGCAGGTAAGACTGTGGAGATGACCTCATGATATGTAGACCAAGAGAAGCTCTTTGCATTTATCAATGGAATATATTACTTGGTGGGTGTTTGAAAGTGCATCCAGCTCATAGTACATGTTCTTTCCGGTTTTCCTTTTAGAAGGTGTCACTTCCCAGTCAGCTTGGACTCAGCCTGCCTCTGAGTCGGCGACCCTGGGACAAACAGCTAAACTCTCCTGTACCACTAATGATGGCAGCCAAAGAATTCACTGGTATCAGCAGAGATCTGGAGAAGCCCCTCTCTTTCTGCACTGTGAGGGTTGCAGCAACAGGGGAGAAGGGATCCCAGATCGGTTCACTGCTTCCCGCTCTGGGAGCATTGGCTATTTGACCATCACCAACATCCAGGCTGGAGATGAGGCCGTTTATTACTGTGGTAGGTGGAATACGGCTGGTATCATATTCCACGGTGGTACAATCTGATGGGGAACTGAGACAAAAACCTAGCCACCCCAAGAGGGGTGAAATGTGAATGCTGTAGAAGAACTTCACATGGTCTGGGTGGCTCTGCAGCAGATGCCAAGTCAACCCTACCATGGAAAGAACAGAAAGCGACACAAGGAATTCACAAAACCCTTGTTTATTATTTCTGTTTTGAAAATTACTGTATTGTACCACATGCCTCTTCTGTTGCTATGGCAGGGTAGAAGATTCAGATGAATCATATCCGTGTTGCATGCAGAGGTAAAGGGAGACCATAGAAATATGCATCTACATTTTTTTGTTGGGGATAATTCGGACAGACATTTCCAGGTGTCAAAAAATGTCATTTATGTATGTGGCCTGTGCTTTGTTAGCCCCAAAATGGAAATGGAAATGAAAAATGAAATGGAAATGGAAAATGAAAATGGAAAATGAGTGAGATCCCAGCTAAAGAAGAATGGCAACTTACAGTAAACTGATGAAATATGTGCAGCTTGCAGACCTAACATACAGAATACGAGAACAAGAAGAACATACGTTTCAAGAAGATTGGAAAATGTTTATTGAATGTATGGGGGGAAATTGTGTACACTTGAAAAGTTGGCAGCATTAAGATAAATTCAACAGTGTAAACAAGTTTTGATGGATGTAATAATGGACTGCTGAATGGTTTCGTTTATGTAAAATATGCAGGGATGTATACCTGAAGGAGCGTCTCCACCCCCATCGTTCAGCCCGGACACTGAGATCCAGCGCCGAGGGCCTTCTGGCGGTTCCCTCATTGCGAGAAGTGAGGCTACAGGGAACCAGACAGAGGGCCTTCTCGGTAGTGGCGCCCGACCTGTGGAACGCCCTCCCATCAGATGTCAAAGAGATAAAGAATTACCTGACATTCAGAAGACATCTTAAGGCAGCCCTGTTCAGGGAAGTTTTTAATATGTAATGCTGTACTGTTTTTAACACTGATTGGGAGCCGCCCAGAGTGGCTGGGGAAACTCAGCCAGATGGGCGGGGTATAAATAATAAATTATTATTATTATTATTATTATTATTATTATTATTATTATATGCAAAATGAACCATGGAAAGAGAAGGAGGGATGTCGCTGACATTTTAAGGTTGTTTAAATGAACATTCTAAAGTGTATTCTGTTTTATACTTTAGAATATTCATTTAAACAACCTTAAAATGTGTGTGTGTGCATCTAAAACCCAGTTCAGAGCTTCTCATCTTCTTAAGAGTAGGAAGGCAGGGGGCTGGTCCACTGTCCCTCAGACCTTGTGGGGGGCCGGACTATATTTTGAAAAAAAGAAGAATGAATTCCTATGCCCCACAAAAACCCAGAGATTAATTTTAAATAAAAGCACACATTCTACTCGTGTAAAAACACCAGGCAGGCCCCACAAAAAACCCAGAGATGCATTTTAAATAAAAGGACACATTCTACTCATGTAAAAACACGCCAATTCCCAGACCGTCTATGCGCCGGATTTAGAAGGGACGAATTCGGCCCCCGGGCCTTAGCTTGCCTAGCCATGGCTTAGAGGGTATGTGTGGCACAGCAGACACTTTCTGTTTTGGGTGGTGGGAGCTTATTGCTACAAAATGTGACCAGTTTATAGGCTTTCCACACATTATGTGGCCATAAACCTGTTCTGCCAGCAAGTGGACTCCGAACAGGGAACAGAACACAGTCACCTCCCTAAGACTTGAGCCTCTACATGGTGATGGGGGAATCTGTCAGTTTCTGTTTTCTCCCAATCTCTTATTTTTCCAGTTCAGTTCCTCATAATTCCACATCTGCTTGCAATTTTCCCTTAAAGTCCGCATGAAAATTCGCCAGCATCACAATGCAGAGTTCTAGTACACACACATTTTGTATGCCTCTTTGCCTACTATACATGGTTTGGCAAAACATCCCCAAAGACAGTACAGTTTGGTATGTTCTTTTCATAGGTATATATGCATTTTCATGCACATGTTACTCTAATACCTGCATTGTTGTACACATGAATTGGCTGCTGAACTACCTTGCAAAATTAAGAGAAGTGTGAATTTCTGAGGATGGCTGTATTTGCACATTGTTTCAGAAAAAGCAGACTTGGTAGATGTTATGTACTGAGTTGAATAGGATCCAAAATGCAGCAGTCTGATTGGTCCTAGAACAATCGGATTCAGAATGCAGCAGTCTGATTGGTCCTAGAACAATGCAGCAGTATGATTTGTCTGCAGGAGCCACCCAATCCAGATCCAGATAGAAGTGAATCCACAACATGATTGGCCTACAGGAGAATTCCGGAATTAGCCAATCACGTGCAGCCCATTGTGTAAATAATGTATATAAGGCAGATACTTTGAGGGGACTTCTATTCTAGACCCTGAGTATATTTCAGTAGATTTGCCTTTCAATGTGATCTGAACACTACCTCCTTTTCAAAGAGACTGAATCATAGACTTAAAGAACTGTAGAACTGGAAGAGACTGTTGGTTTCTGCTCTCTTCACTGTGCAGCGAAAGGCTTGTCACAAGACAATGTTTACATTCCAGTCAGAGTACTGTTGGAGTTTCTCACGGGAAAGGGAGACTGGATGTGACGTACACTGGTTTCCTGTTTTTCACTGTTCTCACAGTGTGATTCTCTCCGTGCTTCAGAGGAGAGAGGATGCTTTTTCTGCTCCGGCAGAGGCAAGATGTTTTTCTGTAATCTACCAGCTTTGAGATGTAAATAAAGCAACATAGAGTATGTGCACGTATTCCTCATCATTCCGCTGTGCACGGGACACTGCAAATCAACATTTTTGGTTATGGACCCAGAAAGACGCAGTCATCTGAATGCCGGCAAAAGGATCGGAATACAGAGGGACGGATCGGACGGTATCTGCTCTGTGCGTCAAGATGATTGATGAGGTATGTGCTACTGCTCTGGGCAGCCTGCCAGCGTCTAATTAATGGCTTTATGGCCGGACTTTGAACTTTTATGTCCGTTTGCCGGGCACAGGCAAAGGCTATGCTGGGGAAATCGAAAGTAACTTTTAAAAGTGCTTTTGGGCTAAAGCAGCTGCAGAAAACAGTGACGCAGCATGATTTAAGGCAGCAGAGAGAAAGCACTTTTGAACTTGCCTTTGGAATGAGGCTTGAAGCAGCAGAGACGCAGCTTGTATAAAGCAGCTTGATTTAAAGCAGCAGAGATGATGCAGAAGGCTAATGCCAGAGTCATGATGGCCCTTCAGGATGCTTGTGGGATTCCCAAGCTCAATAAGAAGAACTATGCGGACTGGGTTCTCTATGCAGAGGCTATTCTGCGGAAAGAGGGTCTGTTTGAAGTTATTACAGACACCCCCCCAGCTCCAATTACAGATGCATGGGAAGCTAAAGATTCCAAAGCAAGGGGAACTCTTACATTGATAGTATCCCCAGAGGAGCTCTGTCTATTGCGTGATAAGACCTCAGCCAGAGAAATTTGGGACGCTTTGAGAGAGGCTCACTTGAGGACAGAAGCTGGATCTACTATGTTTTACTTTAACAAGCTGCATAATATGGCTCTTGCTGAAGGTGGAGATGTGCGTACACATCTGATGGAGATGCAGAATCTGAGACATGAGCTGCGATAGAGAGGACTCAACTTTCCAGAGGCTGTGTATTCCTTCATGATACTACAATCTTTGGGTTCAGGTTGGGAGTCTGTTGCGACTCAGATTGCTGTACGGCCTACCGCTCAGCTGACAGTGGATTATGTTACTGCCGTGATTCTGAATGAAGCACACCGCCAGGGTGATAGCTGCATGGGAAAGGGGGAGTCTTCACAGACGTCATCCCAGAGTGCAGTGGAACCACCAGATGGCGCCAAAGCTTTGAAGGCAGTGAAATGCTACTCATGTGGATGTCTAGGCCATATGAAGAGGGAATGCAAATATCCCAGGGCCAAGACAGAGCAGCGCAGCGAAAACTCATCGCGTGGAAAAGGCCAGAGCAAAGGCAAAGGTCCGGTGTCCAGGACAATGCAGCACAAGGCAATGGTCTCACGCTTTACTCCAAAAGTTGCAGAGGTCCAGAAGACGTCTAGACTTTTCTTCGTTGTTGATTCGGCTGCAACCCATCACATGTGCAACGATAAGCGACTGTTCGTGTCTTTTACACCGCAGGAAGGTGCGATTCACCAGGCGGATGACCACACAATTCCCAGTAAAGGCTACGGAACTGTTGTTCTTCACAGTTTGGACTTATCGATACAGAATGTACTTTATGTGCCAGATGCCAAACATAATCTGCTCAGCGTTGGACAGCTGGATGAGCGGAAAATTGACGTTTCCTTTAAGAACAAAAGGTGCATCATCACAAAGAAAAATGATTATGTATTGTATGCTGAATATGTTGATCGTTTATATGTTTTGTATTATGATGATGTTGTGCAGGATGACACTTGTTGCATTGCAGGTTCCAACAAAAGTTTGCATGCAGAATGTATTCATGATTTTCATCGAAAATTTGGTCATTTGCATTTTGAGGCAGTATCTAAAATGCCTGCCTTGGTTGAAGGTATGACTATTAAACCCTGCAGGTACCACATGAAGTGCAAGGCATGCGCAGCAAACAAGGTGAAAATGGCTGCGAAAGGTAAGGTGTCTAGTAGGCAAGCTACAGAACCATACCAAATTGTTCATGCTGATTTGGTTGGACCACTAGCGCCCTCTTTGGGTGGAAATAGGTACTTCATGGTTCTCATTGATGCATTTTCCAGGTATATTTATGTGTACAATCTCAAGCAGAAATCAGAGGCTTTTCCTAGGTTCAAGGAATTCTGTGCTTGGTTGGAAAATGTGCAAGGTAAGAAGGTAAAGACTCTTTTCAGTGATCGCGGAGGGGAATTCACTTCTCAGCAGTTTGAAGCTTTTCTGTCTGAGAAAGGAATTCAACACGGTTTGTCTAGTCCTCGCTCGCCATGGCAGAATGGACTTGCGGAACGAGCAAATCAGACATTGCTTCAAGGGTTAAAAACCTTGTTGCATGATGCCAATCTTCCAGAGAGTTATTGGGCCGAAGCTCTCTCATGTTTCACTTACAGTTATAATCGCAGGTTATCTTCAGCGATTGGTTGTACCCCCTATGAGAAGATGTTTGGCAAGAAACCATACATCAAACACATGAAAATTTTTGGTTCTGACATGTGGGTTCACTCACCACAAAACTCCAAGTTAGACAAGCGTGGTTTGCATGGTATCTTTCTAGGTTATGAGAAAGGTTCTTACAGAATAAGGATGACTGACTCTAAGACTATTAAGCTCACAAGAAGTGTTGAGTACAATGCCAAGTGGGGGGAGAATGTGGGAATTTTCCAATGTTACCCTGATGACAGTGATGAGACTGAGGATAGTCAAAAGCAACCACAGCAACCCACACCCACTGATGAAAGTTCTGATTCTGAGTCTGAAACTGAATCAGGTGATTCAGAGGATTTCAAGAGTGTGAAAGCCTCTGTGCGACCCTCTGAAAGCTCTGATCAAGAATTGGGAGAACCATTGTTCACAATAGCTCACTTTTCTCCTAAGAAGGAAGAGGAGAGTGTTGAAGACCTAAGGCTAATTCGCAGGTCACAAAGAGCCACAAAAGGTAGACCTCCAAAGAGATTTGCTGATGAGTTTGCTAAGATAGCAGTAACAGCTGTTAAAAGCTCCAAGAAGGTATTTGAACCTTCAAGTTTCCAAGAAATCCAGGATTTGGATTCAAAGGAAGCTGAGCCATGGTTAAATGCCATGAAGGCTGAGCTTGATTCCTTGGAAAGGAACAAAACATGGGAACTAGTTCCAGTAGTTCCAGGAATGAAACTGCTTGGAAGCAAATGGGTCTTCAAAGCGAAGACTGATCAAAATGGCAAGATAGTCAGACACAAAGCCATGTTGGTAGCCAGAGGTTTTGCACAGGTACCAGGTGAAGACTATCACGAGACCTACTCACTCACAGTGAGGTATGAGAGCATTAGGCTTATGCTCAAGCTAGCTGCAGAGGAGAATCTACACATTAATCACCACGATGTGAATACAGTTTTTCTGTACGGATCTCTAGGTGAATCACTTTATATGCTTCCACCTGATGGCGTACAGGTAAAACAGGGATTTGTTTGTGCTCTGAAAAAATCCCTTTATGGTCTCAAACAAAGTGCACGGTGTTGGCACACAAAACTCACTGAAGTATTGTTTTCTCTAGGTTTTCAGCAAGGGAAAGCTGATCCTTGTGTATTTGTCAAAGAGGAAGGGCAAAAGAAACTGTATTGTTTGTTTTATGTTGATGATTTATTATTCTTTTGGAAAGATGTCACAATGTACAATAACGCCCTAGCTCAACTGAAAGAACACTTTGACATGAAAGATCTTGGTGAGGTAAACAACTACCTATCTCTGGAAATAGAGAGAGATCAAGATGGTAACATTCTAGTACACCAGTCACGGAAAATTGCTGATGTGTTAAGCAAACTAAACCTGATGGATGCTAATCCTGTAGACACACCGATGACAACAGGTTATCAGGTAGATGACACTGAAGAAGCATTTTCTGACACTACACTGTACAGAAGTGTGCTAGGCAAGCTAAACTTCATTGCCAGATGTTCAAGACCAGACATTGCTGTTAGCTGTAATTTGCTAAGCAGACAAGTCAACAATCCTACTGTTAAGGATTGGAAAGCTCTGAAACGTATTTGAAAGGCACTATGCATTACAGACTGAGATTTAACAATCAGAAGTCTGGTGGTCTTGAGATATTTGCAGATGCAAGTTTTGGAAGTGACACTACAGACAGGAAAAGCACGTCTGGAGTTTGCTACATGTACAATCAGGGTCTATTTGATTGGTCATGCAAGAAGCAAACAACAGTTAGCTTAAGTACTTGTGAAGCTGAACTGAATGCACTGTCTTATTCACTTAAGGATTGTGAATGGTTGTTACAATTGTGCAAAGACATGAAAATTCCTGTCAAATGTCCAATCCAGGTTTACCAGGACAACAAAGCATGTTTGGCTTTGCTGAATTCTGAAGGTTGTAAGCAAAGCACGAAGCACTTGCAATTGAAGTTGCAACATGTTAGGGAACGTATTCAGAAGGGACTCGTAACGGTGTCCTATATGCCAGGTAATGAAATTCCTGCTGATGTATTGTCCAAGATTGTATCAATGGATCAACACTGTACCTATGTGCAGAAGTTGGGTTTGTACTGATATTGTACGAACACGCTGCCCGGTGATGTTCACAGAAAGGGGGAGGATGTTGCTTTCTGCTCTCTTCACTGTGCAGCGAAAGGCTTGTCACAAGACAATGTTTACATTCCAGTCAGAGTACTGTTGGAGTTTCTCACAGGAAAGGGAGACTGGATGTGACGTACACTGGTTTCCTGTTTTTCACTGTTCTCACAGTGTGATTCTCTCCGTGCTTCAGAGGAGAGAGGATGCTTTTTCTGCTCCGGCAGAGGCAAGATGTTTTTCTGTAATCTACCAGCTTTGAGATGTAAATAAAGCAACATAGAGTATGTGCACGTATTCTTTATCATTCCGCTGTGCACGGGACACTGCAAATCAACAGAGACCCCCCCCAAAAAAAATCATCTAGTCCAACCCCCTGAAATGCAGGAAACTAAAGATTCCTTGACACGTGGCTGCTTAGAAACCTCCAATGAAGGTCCACATCTTCAGAGGACATCGCTTCCACTGTCAAATAGATTTTATTGTCAGGAAGTTTTTCCTAATGTTTAGTGGGGAGCTCCTCTTGTGTCATTTAAATCCACTGGTTCGGATCTTACCCTCTGGAGCAGCAGGAAACAAGCTTTCTCCATCTTCAGTGTGACAGCCCTTTAGATATTTGAAGATGGTTTCATATCACCTCTCAGTCTTCTCTTTACCGGGATAAACATACAGAATTCCCTCAACCACCCTTCATAAGGATTGGTTTCCATACCCTTGATAAGGGTTGCCCTGCTTGACACTCCAGCTTGTCAATATCTTTCTTGAACTGTGGTACCCAGTAGTTATGGTATCATCAATTATCTTGTATCTGAGTACAGTAGTGCCCCGCAAGACAATAATAATAATAATAATAATAATAATAATAATAATAATAATTTATTTATACCCCGCCCATCTGGCTGGGCCTCCCCAGCCACTGTGGGCGGCTTCCATAAAAACGAAAAATACAGTAAAATATCACGAATGCCTCGCAAGACGGAAAACCCGCTAAACGAAAGGGTTTTCCGTTTTGGAGGTGCTTCGCAAAACAAATTTCCTATGGGCTTGCTTCGCAAGACGAAAATGTCTTGCGGGTTCCTGCGGGGGTTTTTTCCTTTCCCCCCCTTTTTCCCAAGCCGCTAAGCCGCTTATCAGCTGATCCGCTAAGCCGCTAAGCCGCTTAACAGCTGATCCGCTAAGCCGCTAAGCCGCTTATCAGCTGATCCGCTAAGCCGCTTATCAGCTGATCCGCTAAGCCCGCTAAGCCGCTAATAGCGCTAATCCGCTAAGCCGCTAATGGGCTTGCTTCGCAAGACGAAAAAACCGCAAGACGAAGAGACTCGCGGAACGGATTCTTTTCGTCTTGCGAGGCACCACTGTATTTTTATTCCTGGTATCTGTCGGTTACTGTGTCGCAGGAAGCTAGGGGACAAACAGGGGAGTGCAGTGGCTGTGTTGAGAATTGCGAGGTTCTGAGTTCAAATGTCAACCCATGGATTCCACTATGAGAAGTCCACTTCTCCATTCTCAGTTCCCCATGTGCAACAATATAATGTAATCTAAAGCCCTTGAAATTCTCTCTCTCTCCCTCCCTCTCTCTCTCTCTCTCTCCCTCCTTCCCTCCCTCCCTCCCTCCCTCCCTCCCCATCCTTCTTCCTTTGGAGAACTCAAGACAACATAAATAGGATCCCCAAATGGTCTTAATTCAATGGACTGACCAATCCAAGATCTGCCATAATGAAATAGTCCCAGTGAAGCTTTTGCTGTAATTAATTTATTTGCTTTTAAGGAGTCGCAAACTTTCTATTATTTTTTGCAATGCCATCAAGACTTCTAAGCCCTGACCAGCTGGGGTGACTCAGAGACACTCCCGGTGGAAAATCCTCAATTTATAATGATCAAAACAAACCTTATGAGAATTTGGCATCTGACCCCTGTCTCACACCTGTACAGCAGTAGAAAGTTTCATGATAGTGCTGTCAGATGAAGAAGAGAGTCAAAAATCTTCACTCCTCTGTGCCTTTTGCGTTTTGCGATGAAACCTTCTTTATTTGAGGCCTGCTCAGCATCAAATGATCACAAAGACCACAGAGCACATTTGCATGAAGGGGCAGCTCTCCAGCTCTGGGGGGTTTAAGAGAGGAGTGAGGAAGTTTCCTCCAGAAGTTCAAAGTCCTCTGGAGAGCTCACCATCATGTCTTCATTTCTCTTTCTCCTGGCTCTTTTTATTTACTGCTCAGGTAAAGCTGAGGAGCAGATCTCCTGTTCCATTGGCTAAACAAAAGCTAACTGCATTTATCATATTTACTTATTTGAGAACACTGAAAATGTCCTTTTTCTCAATTCTCTTAAAACAGGTGTTAACTCTCAGCCAATTTGCACTCAGCCTGCCTCCGAGTCTGTGGCGCCGGGTGAAACGGTTAAACTCTCCTGTACAACTAGTGATACAGGCGACCGTGTTCGCTGGTATCAACAGAGATCAGGGCAGGTCCCTCGATTTGTGCAGTATGAGGGTGGCAGCAGGGGAGAAGGGATCCCGGATCGATTCACGGCTTCCCGCTCTGGGAACATTGGCTATTTAACCATCACCAAAATCCAGGTTGAAGACGAGGCCGTTTATTACTGTTGTAGATGGTATAGCAGTGTTAATGGGCTCCACAGTGATGCAAACTGATGGGGAAGTGTGACAAAAACCTTTCCTCTTCCACCAAAGAGCAGTGAGATGTGAATACCAAAAACAAACATCATCTAATCTGTGTCTACATCTGTTGTCAAGTCCATCCTACTCTGGATGGAACCAAAAGAGACAGAAAACTCTGCAGTCTCACCTCCTTCCTCACAGCAGGTCCTTGGAGCTGCCAGCTCAGCACACCATCAAGTCAGCCCTTCCTTGTGGATGAAAGTGCTACTTTGGGAAAGTCAGGCTGCAGACTTCATATCATTGCCAGATGGAAGTCTCTTTTAGGAATGTTGAGCTATAGCAGAAATGCCACCTGCTGATTGCTAGGTTGGGTCTTCATTAAGCCTATTATAATGTTCTTCTCATTTTCTGATCAGTATTATTATTATTATTATTATTTTTAGTAGTAGTACAGGCTCAAGTTGTGTGTGTGTGTGTGTGTGTGTGTGTGTGTGTGAGAGAGAGAGAGAGAGAGAGAGAGAGAGTATGTGTGTGTGTTTGTGTGTGTGTGTATATATGTGTCGCCGGGTCAAACCATTAAACTCTCCTGCACAACTAGTGATACTGCCTCCCGCGTTCGCTGGTTTCAACAGAGATCAGGGCAGGTCCCTCGCTTTGTGCAGTATGAGGGTAGCAGCAGGGGAGAAGGGATCCCGGATCGATTCACGGCTTCTCGCTCTGGGAACAGTGGCTATTTAACCATTACCAATGTCCAGGCTGAAGACGAGGCCGTTTATTATTGTGCCAGAGGGTATAATAACCTGTTTCACAGTGATACAAACCAATGGGGAAGTGGAACAAAAACCTTTCCTCTTCCACCAAACAGCAGTGATCTGTGAATGCTTGAAATAAACTTCATATAGTCTGTCTCTGCATCTGTTGTCAAGTCCAACTCCACCCTGCTTTCAGAGGCGTTTCAACAGGTTTGGCCGAATTGGGCACTGTGCTACAGGGGGTGACACAGCAATACTGTAGAACGAAGAATGAGAGATGGGGCAAGCACCAAATTTTGGCATCACACAAGGCAGTGCTGAAATCTGGGAGCCCAAAGTCCGCCATTTCTGCTCTCCCACCCAGGTCTCAGTGATACCGTCCTTGTCACTGCTGCAGGCTGCGTGTCTGTTCATCACAATCTCTGCTCCACATATGCCAGAAGGTGGCAGCAGAGACTGTGCCATTTGAAATACGGAGAATTAATGTTTTCTTTACCAAGTTTACGCAAGAATATTGTACAGCGGGGGTAGGGAAACCATGGCCTTTCAGAAGTTGTTGGACTCCAACTCCCATCAGCCTCTGCCAGTAAACACAATAGGAGCATGCAAAGAGCAGGTGGACCAATTGGCCCCTTTCTATGCAGGAGGACATAGACTAGGCTGGGCAGAGTGTGCAGTTTGGTTTGTTCAGTCCTGATGACTGGGTGTTCTTCCCCTTAAGTAGGCTCTTTTGAATTTCTGAGTCATTTGTTTAACTTATTTATTTCATAATATTTCTGCACTACTTAATTGCATTACAAAAAGCCTCAAAGCAGGTTACAAAAAGGTAAGACAAGAAAAACCTTACCTTTTAACATAAAAAGTTAAAATACGAAGACAGACTGAACTTTCTTTGACTTTTTAAGCTCTTTTTAAGCTCTTTGAGCTCTTTTTGTGCCTAAACTGTCCTCTGTATGTACAGCCCATGTTAGGAATGGTACCAAGTGAGATGTTCCACACTACAAAAAGCAGTGTTCCCAGGACCCTTCCTGAAAGACTTCCTGATAGATGTCCCTTTATGGCTGTCTCATCACATCCTGGCTGAACTAAGGGCTAATCCTGCTGCTTTGAAAAATCTCCTTTATGCAAATCTGCCCTTCGACTCTTTGATTGAATGTCCCATAATGCTCTACAGGATCTCCAAATCCCAATAGAGGCAATAGATGACTGCAGAAGATATTTGCATGAAGGGGCAGCTCTCAGCTTTGGGGGATTTAAGAGAGGAGTGAGGAAGTTTCCTCCAGAAGTTCAGACTCCTCTGGAGAGCTCACCATCATGTCTTTATTTCTCTTTCTCCTTGCTCTTTTTATTTACTGCTCAGGTAAAGCTGGGGAGAAGATCTCCTTTTCCCTTGGCCAACCAAAAGCTAACTGCATTTATCATTTTATTTATTTGAGAGCACTAAAAATGTTCCCTTTTCTCCATATTTTTTTAAACAGGTGTCACCTGCCAGTCAATTTGCACTCAGCCTGCCTCTGAGTCTGTGTCGCCGGGTCAAACCATTAAACTCTCCTGTACAACCAGTGATACTGGCTCCTACGTTCGCTGGTTTCAACAGAGATCAGCGCAGGCCCCTCGATTTGTGCACTGTGAGAGTTGCAGCAGGGGAGAAGGGATCCCGGATCGATTCACAGCTTCTCGCTCTGGGAACATTGGCTATTTAACCATCACCAACGTCCAGGCTGGAGACGAGGCTGTTTATTACTGTTGCAGATGGTATGACAGTACTAAAGTGTTCCACAGTGATGCAAACTAATGGGGAAGTGTGACAAAAACCTTTCCTCTTCCACCGAAGAGCAGTGAGATGTGAATACTGAAAACGAACTTCATCTAATCTGTGTCTACATCTGTTGTCAAGTCCATCCTACTCTGGATGGAACCAGAAGAGACAGAAAACTCTGCAGTCCCACCTCCTTCCTCACAGCAGGACCTTGGAGCTGCCAGCCCAGCACACCCTCAAGTCAGCCCTTCCCTGTGGATGAAAGAGCTGCTTTGGGAAAGTCAGGCTGCAGACTTCATATCATTCCAGATGGAAGTCTGTTTTAGGAACTGTGAGCTATAACAGAAATGCCACCTGCTAACTGCTAGATTGGGTCTTCATTGAGCCTATTATAATGTTCTTATTATTTCCTGAGCAGTATTATTATTATTATTAGTAGTAGTAGTACACTGGTACCTCGGGTTACATACACTTCAGGTTACAGACTCCCCTAACCCAAAAATAGTACCTCGGGTTAAGAACTTTGCTTCAGGATGAGAACAGAAATCGTGCTCTGGTGGCGTGGCAGCAGTGGGAGGCCCCCTTAGCTAAAGTGGTGCTTCAGGTTAAGAACAGTTTCAGGTTAAGAACGGACCTCCAGAACCAATTAAGTACGTAACCAGAGGTACCACTGTAGCAGTAGTAATAGTACAGGCTCAAGTTGTGTGTGTGTGTGTGTGTGTGTGTGTGTGTGTGTGTATAAATAACCCATATGATAAAGATAACACAATTGCCAATAGGCCTCATTCCAAAACGAATGAGAAACCCTGGGAAATGCTTGGAAACCCTCGAACTCCTCACCACTTGGAGATTTGGGTGGTGTGGAAAATAGGCTTTGTACCTGCAGTAGCTGCCAAGTCCAACTTCTTCTGCGTAGAACACATTTGAAGTCCTCCCTCCTCCTGCAGAGCAGGATCAGGGACCTCCCAGCCTTCCATCCCGTCCGCACCCAGAGTGCCAGGCTTCTTCAGATGCATAGGGCTTGTCTACATTTCTGCTTGTCCAATTTCTGGAAAGCACAGCTACAAGGACTTTTACGCTTTGCCCTTGCTTTCTAGACAGGAGTCTGGCTGGTTTTGCCTTGGCCCTGCTGCTTTCCACTGGAAAACTTGCTCTTCAACCCTAAATCGGAACAACCAGCAATCCGTGGAGAATCCGACTGCCCTTTGCTGCCATTCAGAAGGAAACTGCAGCTTCTTCCTGGGGAAAGGGGCACGGGAAATGGAGCTGTGCCCCTCCTTTTGGATCAAAGTGGTCAGTTTGGACAGGCTTGGGAGTTTATATCTATTTAGATCCATTTGAGGAAAAGTGAAATATTAGAGACACACATGCCAATGGGGGCGCAGCGAACCCAATAATTGTCAAGGAAAGGGCCAGGCCCCTCAAAACTGCCCAGCGGATGTGCTCACCTGCCACAGGGAATGCTTGTGTCAGTGGTGCAAGCTGCAGGGCATGCGCACGGCATGCCAGACCACCCTGTGACGTTCGTGCTTGATGTCAGAATGGAGGTCTGTTCTGCATAGCGGTAATGTGAACCTGAATATGGCAGCTGTGGGGAAATGCTGGCCTTTCAGAAATGGGTGGACTCCCATCAGCCCCAGTCAGCATGGCCAATGGCCAGACACATTTGGGCCTTTCTCTAAGTGTTCCTAAAATTTGACAATGCCTCTTGCTCGTCTGGAGGGAGGATGGAAAGAGACGTGTGAAGACACTTTCGCAGGAGACAGAATTAAAATTCAGAGCCATTGCTCCACCCCCTTTTTGCTCTGGTCCTTCCTACCATTGGCAGGTGCCTTGGCCAGTCCATGGCTTTAACAAGCCTCTTTTCCCCCCAGAACCGAGTCTGAAACTAGCATTTCTTCCTACCAATAGATTGGAAACTTATGTAAGTAAGCAACATTTTGCTTCTTTCCTGACTGGTGATTTACTGCTTGCTCGCTCCTGTCACTGACCCATTCCTTTTTTCTTTTTAATGCCGTTTATGAAAATCTGTCCTATTCTCCTCTGTTTGAATGTCCCACAATGCTTTGCAGGAACATGAAGCTCTAGGAGAATCAATCAATCAATAGACTTTATTTGCGTAGCCGACAGGCCATAGCATCAAAGGACAAACACATATAAATATAACCTCGGAGGGATGGTCAAGACAGGGAGAAAGATAATAATAACCAGATGCAGATAAATTAATAATCTCAGTACTTAAGACTTGGCAGAGGTAAGAAAATAATAATAAAAAAATGTAATTATAATAATAATAATAAGATCCTAGGCGAGGAATCCGGGTGACGACACTGTTGTCATTCAGATAGCAGCTCTCAGTCTCATTGCTCTCTCGATAAATTTGGCAACCTTCTCTGTTGTCGAGCTGTTCTGGTCGGCTAGGAGTGAGAACAATTTGGCTTCACAAGAGCGGCCCGGGATGGCAGATAGGAGCGGCGTGATGGTCTCGTCCCTGAGTTCTTTATATAGGGAGCAAGACAAGAGAACGTTTGACACAGTCTCCACATATCCAGCTCCACAGGGGTAGAGCCGGTTCTCGAATGATTTTTTTTGATATCTACCTTCAAGAACAGCTGAGGGTAACATATTTAGTCTGGCCAGTGTAAAGGCCCACCTGAGTTTTGGAATGGTTAAGGTAGACAAATAAGGTGCCCTAGAATCAAAGTGGGAGGGGGCAGATAAGCGTACCAAGCACTAAATTTCTTAATATAGGCCAGATTATTCTGCTGCTCAATATCCTCATGAAGCTCTAGGAGAGGCGGTTGGATATCCACAGAACCAGGGCTGTAGCTAGGGGGTGGTGAGGTGGGCCCCCGCCAGGGGTGCAGGTGAGGAGGGGGCACAGAATCAGCTAAAATATATGCATAAATATGTCTGTAAATAAAAATATTGATATTGCCTCATAAGAAAAGCTTTTAAATAGAGGGTGAATTGAATAGGTGGAGGAGGTGGGGTTTGGAGGAGAGGCGGAAAGAAGAGCTACCGGTAATTTGTCTGTGTCAAGGGGGTGCAATCTGGATGGTTCTGCCAGGGGCGCAAGATCACCTAGATACGGTTCTGCAAAGAACACATTTGCATGACGGGGAAAGCCTTGAGCTCTGGAAGATTTATGAGAGGGCAGAAGGCAAGATCCCTTCAGAAAGTCAGACTCCCCTGGATATCTCACCATGGCCCTCCCTCAATTCATTGTTGCTATTTTGCTTTACTGCTCAGGTAAGGCTGTGGTGACAATTTCTTGTTACAGAGGCAAAGCCAAAGATATTTGAATCTATCCAAGAAACATAATGCTTTGTGGGTATTTGAGAATGCTGAAAAGGAACAGAAGTCCTCATATTTGTATTTTCTGTTGTTGCTTCCCCCTGCAAAGGTGTCTCTTCACAGTCAGATGCCATTCAGCCTGCCTCACAATCCGTGGCCCTGGGACAGACAGTCAAACTCTCCTGTACAACCAGTGACAGCAGCGGCAACTACGTTTTTTGGTATCAACAGAGACCAGGACAGGCCCCTCGCTTTGTGCACTGTGAGAGTTGCAGCAGGGGAGAAGGGATCCCCAATCAATTTACTGCTTCCCGCTCAGGGACCATTGGCTATTTAACCATCACCAACGTCCAGGTTGGAGATGAGGCTGTTTACTACTGTGGCAGATGGTATGGTAACACGTTCCACAGTGATGCAAACTGATGGGGAACTGAGACAAAAACCTTTCCTCTTCCACCAAAGAGCAGTGAGATGTGAATACTGAAAACCAACTACATGTAATCTGTGTCTACATCTGTTGTCAAGTCAATCCTACTCTGGATGGAGCTAGAAGAGACAGAAAACTCTGAATTCCCACCTCCTTCCTCACAGCAGGACCTTGGACCAGCCAACCCACCACACCCTCGAGTCAGCACTTCCTTGTGGATCAAAGAGCTGCTTTTGGAAACTCAGGCTTCAGACTTCATATCATTGCCAGATGGAAGTCTGCTTTAGAGTTGGTGAGCTATAGCAGAAATGCCACCTGCAGATTGCTAGGTCAATCTTCATGGAGCATTTTATAATATTATTATTATTTACTGAACATTATTATTATTGTTATTATTATTATTTCAGGCTCAGGTTATATATATGTGTAAATAAACCATATATCATTAAGACCCCACAATCTCCAATGGGCCTCTTTCCCAAAGGAAGGACAAACTCTGGGAAATACCTGGAACCTCCCAGGCTTTGAGGCTTTGAGGCTGCAATTGCTGTCAAGTCAAACTTGTTATTCCAAGAACTTGTAAGAGAGAATGAACACATTTGAAGTGCCCCCTCCTCCAGGACCAGGGACCTTCCAACCCAGCCCTCAATACCGTCCGCACCTGGAGTGCCAGGCTTCTGCAGATTCCTAGGGCTTCTCCACATTTCTGCTTGTCCCACTCCTAGAAAGCACACCTACGAGGACTTTTACGCTTTGCTCCTGCTTTCTAGACAGGAGTCTGGCTGGTTTTGCCTTTGCCCTGCTGCTTTCCCCTGGAAAACCTGCTCTTCAATCCTAAATCGGAACAACCAGCAATCTGTGGGGAATCCGATTGCCAGACCTTTCAAGTGTCTCTATTTTCCAGGGTCAGTCCTGAATCTACATAAACCATCCTGGTTTCTGATTTGAGTCTCACTTTTCCTGAGATCGTCCCAATTTCCATCTGAGAAATGTTGGAGGGTATGGAGTCATTGAACCCACAAGCCATTTGAAGACAGCCCTGTATAGCCAAGTCTTTAATGTTTTATTTTGCTTTTATATATGTTGGATGCCACCCAGAGTGGCACCCCAGTCAGATGGGCAGGGTATAAAGAGTTAAATTATTATTATGGAACAGGAGGTCCCGATTTTCATTGGAGAAATGTTGGCGGGTCTGTTGACAGGCATCTGCCCAAGAGTCATATTCCCCACCTGGTAACTTTCCATGGGTCCCTTGTCACGGGTGGGTGGGGCCAGAGGAAAAGGTGCCATGAACGGATATTTTACCTCTCTAGTGTAGACTAGTCCCCCCAACACTCACTACCCCCCCATCCACGAAATGAGAGGCATCAGCGGAATACGAGGGCACATCCCTGCCAGGCAGAAACCTTTGGGGTAGAAACAGAGCCAGTGGAAGGTGGGGCTAGAGGAGAGTGGGCGTGGCCTAGAGCAGTGGCAGTGTGTGTGGGGGGAATGGGGTGCTTGCCCCAGACACAAAATTGTTAGGGGCACAAAAAATTGTACACTTGGTGTTGCCTCAATACAACTGCGCACTTCCGTAATGTGCTCCCTTGAAAAAAGGTTTTCCATGTGAAGTTGACCTCTCCAACCATTGCGGTGACTCTTATTTTCTTGTCTCTTTGGCTGCAATCTCCTGGGTGATGTGGAGGCTGCAAGGCAGTTGAATGTGCATGCGTACTTTATCCGTTTCCCTCCCCCCCCTGCACTTGGCCCAGGGCGCTGCAACCCATGCTACAGAGTCACCCACAGAGACACATTGCTCTCTGAGCTTGCGCCTCCTCACTGTGTTACAGGTTGAGCAGCTGCTTCCAGAAGTGACAGATGCTGTCAGGTGTTGTCAAAGGCTTCTGGCTAATTGCCCAGGAAATTAGAGAGGCAGACTAAAAGCAAGTTTCCAGTGATGTCCTGTGTGATGTAAAGATCAGGCACTCTTTCTGCTTGTCTTCCATTGCTTTTCATAGTTGTGGCACCTCAGGAGCTCTAGGTCCACTCTCCCCGCAACTGGACAGAGAGTCAGGGGAGAGGGAGAGGGAGGGGGGGGAAAATCTCTATAGGTTACTTGATCTCCTGCTCCCTGACCCTCAAGTCTGCCTTGATACTGCACTGAGTACCCAGATGGGCTCAGCTGGATGAGACCAAATCCATTCTGCTCTCAGAGGCGATTCAACTGGTTTGGCCTAATTGGGCAAGGCGCTGCTGAAATCTGGGAGCCCAAATTCTCCCATCCAGATCTCAGTGATACTTTTGCTACTCTTGCAGGCTGCCTGTTTTTTCATCACAATCTCTGCTCCTCACAAGTCAGAAAATGGCAGCAGAGACTGTGCCTTTTGAAATACGGAGAATGAATGTTTTCTTCACCAAGTTTATGCAATAATTTAAAGCTTAATAGTTTTGTACAGCAGAGGTATGGAAACTATGGCCTTTCTGAAGTTGTGGGGCTCCAACTCCCTCCAGTTCCAGCCAGCAAGAACAACAGACGCATGCAAAGAGCAGGTGGACCAATCGATCCCTTTCTGTGCAGGAGGACATGGACTAGGTTGTCCAGGTTAGAAAATGATAAGACAAAAGAAGAAAAATTCACAACCTTACTTTAAATTATAAAAAGTTAAGATACAAAGAAAGAATGAACTTTCTAAGACTTTTTCAGAATTATGAGCTCTTTTCATTCCTACACAGTCCTCTATCTATAAAGCCCATGTTAGGAATGTTCCCAAATGATATTTTCCACATTATAAAAAGCAGGACACATCCTGATAGACATCCTACTGCAAAGAGTCCCTTCATGGCTGTCTCATCACATCCTGGCTGAACTAAGGGCCATTCCTGCTGCTGTGAAAAATCTCCATTATGCAAATCTGCCCTTGGGCTCTTGGACTGAATGTCTCATAATGCTCTGTAGGTTCTCCAAACTCCAATAGAGGCAATCGATGATCGCAGGATATATTTGCATGAAGGGGCAGCTCTCAGCTTTGGGGGATTTAAGAGAGGAGTGAGGAAGTTTCCTCCAGAAGTTCAAAGTCCTCTGGAGAGCTCACCATCATGTCTTCATTTCTCTTTCTCCTTGCTCTTTTTATTTACTGCTCAGGTAAAGCTGGGAAGAAGATCTCATGTTCCATTGGCCAACCAAAAGCTAACAGCATTTATCATATTTACTTATTTGAGAACACTGAAAATGTTCCTTTTTCTCAATTTGTTTTAAAAACAGGTGTCATCTCTCAGTCAATTTGCACTCAGCCTGCCTTTGAGTCTGTGGCACCGGGTCAAACCATTAAACTCTCCTGTACAACTAGTGAAATTGGCTCCTACGTTAACTGGTATCAACAGAGATCAGGGCAGGCTGCTCGCTTTGTGCACTGTGAGAGTTGCAACAGGGGAGAAGGGATCCCGGATCGATTCACAGCTTCTCGCTCTGGGACCTTTGGCTATTTAACCATCACCAACGTCCAGGTTGAAGACGAAGCTGTTTATTACTGTTGCAGATGGTATGACAGTACTAAAGTGTTCCACAGTGGTGCAAACTAATGGGGAAGTGTGACAAAAACCTTTCTTCTTCCACCCAAGAGCAGTGAGATGTGAATATTGAAAATGAACTTCATCTAATCTCTGTCTACTTCTGTTGTCAAGTCCATCCTACTCTGGATGGAACCAGAAGAGACAGAAAACTCTGAATTCCCACTTTCTTCCTGACAGCAGGACCTCAGACCTGCCAGCCCAGCACACCCTCTAGTCAGCCCTTCCTTGTGGATGAAAGAGCTGCTTTGGGAAATCAGGCTTCATTGTTCATGTTGGAGGGTATGGAGTTATTTTGCCCCCAAGCCATCTGAAGGCAGACCTGCATAGGAAATATTTAATATTTTATTATGCTTTTATATATGTTGGAAGCAACCCAGAGGCAACCCAGTCAGGTGGGCAGTGCATAAAAATCAAAATTATTTTTTTGGGATAGGACGCCCCTAGCTTCATCGGAAAAATGTTGGAGGGTATGTTGACAGGCATCAGCCTGAGAGTCTCATTCCCACCCACCCGGCAGCTTTCAATGAGTCCCATGTCACGGCTGGGCGGGGCCAGAGGCAAAGGTGCAATGAATGGATATTTCACCTCTCTACTTGTTGCCCAATCCCCCCCTCACATTCCTTTATCCCCTATCCAGGAAAGCGAGAGGCATCAGCGGAATGCCAGGGCACGTCCCAGCCAGGCAGTAAGCCTTTAGGTGCAATCAGAGTCAGTGGAAGGTGTGGCTGGAGGAGAGTGGGCCTGGCCTAGAGCAGTTGTTTGCCCAGGACACAAAATTGTTAGGGGAACAAAATTTGTACACCTGTTGTGATTTCGGTACAGCTGTGCACTTCCGCCACTGGGCTATGTTGAAAACAGGTTTGCGTGTGAAGTTGGCCTCTCCAGACAATGGAGCGACTCTTATTTTCTTGTCTCTGTGACTGTGATCTCCTGGGTGGTATGGAGGCCGCTAGGCAGTTGAATGCACTTGCACACTGTGTCCATTTCCCTTCCTCCCATCTCCTTCCATGGGGCTCGAGCACTGGCAACCCACGCTACGCCACTGGCTGAGAAGGCCAGACAGAGTCACTCGCAGAGACACATTGCTCTCTCAGCTTGAGGTTCCTCACCTTGTTGCAGATTGATGAGCTGCTTCCACAGGTGACTGATGCTGTCAGGTGTTGTCAACGGCTTCTGGCTAATTGCCCAGGAAATCAGAGAGGCAGAGAAAGAGACAGCTTTCCAGTGACGTCCTGTGTGATGCAAAAATCAGGCACTCTCCCTGCCTCTCATCTTCCATTGTTTTTCATAGGAGCTCAGGAGCTCTAGATCCACGCCCCCCGCAACTGGATAGAGAGTCAGAGGAGAGGGAGAGGGAGAGGGGGGGCGGAATCTCTATAGGCTATTCAATCTCCTGCTCCCTGACCCTCAAGTCTGCCTTGATACTGCACCAAATACCCAAATGGGCTCAGCTGGGTGAGACCAAATCTTGCTATAGGGGGTGCCACACGAAAGCTTTAGATGTGGGGGCATGTGCCAAATTTTAGCATCGCATAAGTCGCTGCTGAAATCTGGGAGCCCAAAGTCCCCCACCCAGATCTCAGTGGTACTGTTCTTGTCACTGTTGCCGGCTGCGTGTCTTTTCATCACCATCTCTGCTCCTCATATGTCAGAAGGTGGCAGCAGAGACTGTGCCTTTTGAAATACGGAGAATGAATGTTTTCTTCACCAAGTTTACGCAACATTTCAAAGCTTAATAGTTTTGTACAGCGGAGGTATGGAAACCCTGGCCTTTCAGAAGTTGTGGAAATTCAACTCCCAACAGCCCCAGCCAGGTTGTCCATGTTCGAAAAGGATAAGACAAAACAAGAAAAATTCACAACCTTACTTTAAACTATAAAAAGTTAAGATACAAAGAAAGACTGAACTTTCTAAGATGTTTTAAGACTTATGAGCTCTTTTCATTCCTACACAGTCCTCTATCTATAAAGCCCAGGTTAGGAATGTTCCCAAGTGAGATGTTCCACACCATAAAAAGCATCTTCCTGATAGACGTCTCACTCATGACATCCTGGCTGAACTAAGGGCAGTCCTGCTGCTTTGAATAATCTCCTTTATGCAAATCTGCCCTTGGGCTCTGTGATTGAATGTCCCAGAGTGCTCTACAGGATCTCCAAATCCCAACAGAGGCAATTGATGATCACAGAAGATATTTGCATGAAGGGGCAGCTCTCCAGCTCTGGGGGATTTAAGAGAGGAGTGAGGAAGTTTCCTTCAGAAGTTCAAACTCCTCTGGAGAGCTCACCATCATGTCTTCATTTCTCTTTCTCCTTGCTCTTTTTATTTACTGCTCAGGTAAAGCTGTGGAGAAGATCTCATGTTCCATTGGCCAACCAAAGGTTAACTGCATTTATCATTTTTATTTATTTGAGAACACTAAAAATATTCCCTTTTCTCCATCTCATTTTAAACAGGTGTCACCTGCCAGTCAATTTGCACTCAGCCTGCCTCTGAGTCTGTGGCGCTGGGTCAAACCATTAAACTCTCCTGTACAACTAGTGATACAGGTAGACGTGTTAACTGGTTTCAACAGAGATCAGGGCAGGTCCCTCGATTTGTGCAGTATGAGGGTAGCAGCAGGGGAGAAGGGATCCCGGATCGATTCACAGCTTCTCGCTCTGGGAACATTGGCTATTTAACCATCACCAACGTCCAGGCTGGAGACGAGGCTGTTTATTACTGTTGCAGATGGTATGACAGTACTAAAGTGTTCCACAGTGATGCAAACTAATGGGGAAGTGTGACAAAAACCTTTCCTCTTCCACCAAAGAGCAGTGAGATGTGAATACTGAAAACGAACTTCATCTAATCTGTGTCTACATCTGTTGTCAAGTCCATCCTACTCTGGATGGAACTAGAAGAGACAGAAAACTCTGCAGTCCCACCTCCTTCCTCACAGCAGGACCTTGGAGCTGCCAGCCCAGCACACCCTCAAGTCAGCCCTTCCCTGTGGATGAAAGAGCTGCTTTGGGAAAGTCAGGCTGCAGACTTCATATCATTCCAGATGGAAGTCTGTTTTAGGAACTGTGAGCTATAACAGAAATGCCACCTGCTAACTGCTAGATTGGGTCTTCATTGAGCCTATTATAATGTTCTTATTATTTCCTGAGCAGTATTATTATTATTATTATTAGTAGTAGTAGTACAGTGGTACCTCGGGTTGCATACACTTCAGGTTACAGACTCCCCTAACCCAAAAATAGTACCTCGGGTTAAGAACTTTGCTTCAGGATGAGAACAGAAATCGTGCTCTGGTGGCGTGGCAGCAGTGGGAGGCCCCCTTAGCTAAAGTGGTGCTTCAGGTTAAGAACAGTTTCAGGTTAAGAACGGACCTCCAGAACGAATTAAGTACGTAACCAGAGGTACCACTGTAGCAGTAGTAATAGTACAGGCTCAAGTTGTGTGTGTGTGTGTGTGTGTGTGTGTGTGTGTGTATAAATAACCCATATGATAAAGATAACACAATTGCCAATAGGCCTCATTCCAAAACGAATGAGAAACCCTGGGAAATGCTTGGAAACCCTCGAACTCCTCACCACTTGGAGATTTGGGTGGTGTGGAAAATAGGCTTTGTACCTGCAGTAGCTGCCAAGTCCAACTTCTTCTGCGTAGAACACATTTGAAGTCCTCCCTCCTCAGGGACCTCCCAGCCTTCCATCCTGTCCGCACCCAGAGTGCCAGGCTTCTTCAGATGCATAGGGCTTGTCTACATTTCTGCTTGTCCAATTTCTGGAAAGCACAGCTACAAGGACTTTTATGCTTTGCCCTTGCTTTCTAGACAGGAGTCTGGCTGGTTTTGCCTTGGCCCTGCTGCTTTCCACTGGAAAACTTGCTCTTCAACCCTAAATCGGAACAACCAGCAATCCGTGGAGAATCCGACTGCCCTTTGCTGCCATTCAGAAGGAAACTGCAGCTTCTTCCTGGGGAAAGGGGCACGGGAAATGGAGCTGTGCCCCTCCTTTTGGATCAAAGTGGTCAGTTTGGACAGGCTTGGGAGTTTATATCTATTTAGATCCATTTGAGGAAAAGTGAAATATTAGAGACACACATGCCAATGGGGGCGCAGCGAACCCAATAATTGTCAAGGAAAGGGCCAGGCCCCTCAAAGCTAAGTTGTCCAGGTTAGAAAATGATAAGACAAAAGAAGAAAAATTCACAACCTTACTTTAAATTATAAAAAGTTAAGATACAAAGAAAGAATGAACTTCCTCCTTCCTCACAGCAGGATCTTGGAGCTGCCAGCCCAGCACACCCTCAAGTCAGCCCTTCCCAGTGGATGAAAGAGCTGCTTTGGCCTCATTCCAAAAGGAATGAAGAACCCTGGGAAACGCCTGGAACCCCTGGAACCCCTCACCACTTGGAGATTGGGGTGGTGTGGAGAAATAGACTTTGTCCCTGCAGTTGCTGTCAAATCCAACTTCTTCTGCCCAGAACATGTAAGAGATAAAGAGCACATTTGAAGACCCCCCCTCCTGCTGCAAAGCAGGATCAGGGACTCCCAATCCAGACCTCTATCATGTCTGTGCTCAGAGTCAGGACCATCACCTCGGCTGGATGGAAGAAGGAAGCCAAGCAGATGGGGGCACTTAATCCCATCTGCACCCGTAGGGCTTGTCCACATTTCAGCATATCCCATTCTGGAAAGCACAGGTACAAGCCATTTTATGCTTTGCCCATGTTTTCTAGACATGAGTCGGGCTGGTTTTGCCTTTGCCCCACTGCTTCCCCCTGGAAAACCTGCTCTTCAACCCTAAATCAGAACAACCCACAACCTTTGGAGAATCCAGCTGCCCTTTGCTGCCATTTGGAAGTAAACCACTGGTTTTCCCTGGGGAAAGATGCAGGGGAAACTGAGCTGTGCTCTTTCTTCTGGATCAAAGACATCGGCTTGGAAAGTCTTGTTAGTTTATATCCATTTAGGGACGCGGGTGGCGCTGTGGGTAAAACCTCAGCGCCTAGGACTTGCCAATCGCATGGTTGGCGGTTCGAATCCCCGCGGCGGGGTGCGCTCCCGTTGCTCGGTCCCAGCGCCTGCCAACCTAGCAGTTCGAAAGCACCCCTGGGTGCAAGTAGATAAATAGGGACCGCTTACTAGCGGGAAGGTAAACGGCGTTTCCATGTGCTGCGCTGGCTTGCCAGAGCAGCTTCGTCACGCTGCCACGTGACCTGGAAGTGTCTTCGGACAGCGCTGGCTCCCAGCCTCTAGAGTGAGATGAGCGCGCAACCCTAGAGTCTGTCAAGACTGGCCCGTACGGGCCGGGGTACCTTCACCTTTATCCATTTAGATCCTTTTCAGGAAATGTGAAATATTACAGACTGGTGCACCAATTGCAGGAGTGGATATCCGCCACCCAAAAAATTGTCAAGGAAGGGGCCAGGCCCCTCAAAACTCCTCAGTGGACTTACACAGGCTGAGTGTCTCTGCTGTAGGCCGAGTGCCTTTTGTTCACAATCTCTGGTCCTCAGAAGTTGGAAGCAGAGAGCGTATCACTGGAAATGTTTTCTCTCCCAGTATGTTCTGCAATACAGTAATGTGAGCCTTAATACAGCAGGTGAGGGGAAAGGGTGGCCTTTCAGAAATTGTTGGGCTCCCATCCACCCCAGTCAACATGGCCAATGGCCAGACACATTTGGGCCTTTCTCCAATATGTTACTAAACTTTGAAGCCTCTTGTTTGTCTGGAGGGAGGATGGGAAGAGCTATGTGAAGACACTTCCACAGGAGACAGAAGTATAATTTGGAGGCATAGCTCCACCCACTTTTTCTTCAGGCCCCTCCTCCCATTGGCAGGTGCCTTGCCCGGTCTATGGCTTTAACAAGCCGCTTCCCCCCCCGCACAGACCAGACCAGAGTCTGAAATTAGCATTTCTTCCTACCAATAGCTTAGAAACTTTTACCTTCTGTAACTAAACAACATTTTGCTTCTTTCCTGACTGGTACACTTCTAGTTTGTTTGTTTTTTTGTTTGTTTTTGTTATTCTATAGTCGATTACTTCTCGTTTCAGGGATTTTCACGGTAATTTCTTATGTTTTGTGTTATTTCTTGGTTCCGTGACTGTCTTTTTTCCACGGGTGATTGACTGCTAGCTCGCTCCTGTCACTGACCCACTTCTTTTTTATTTTATTTTAAAAATGCTTCATGAAAATCTGTCCTATTCTCCCCTGTTTGACTGTCCCGCAATGCTTTGCAGAAACATGAAGCTCTAGGAGTGGCGATTGGATATCCACAGAGAACATTTGCATAGAGGAGAAAGCCTTCAGCTCTGGGAGATTTAAGAGAGGAGAGTGCAGGTTCCCTTCAGAAAGTCAGACTCCCCTTGAGAGCTCACCATGGCACTCTCTCAGTTCATCCTTGCTGTTTTCCTTTTCTGCTCAGGTAAGGCTGTGGAGATGATCTCTTGTTACAGAGGCCAAGTCAACGATATCTGAATATATCCTAGAAGCATAGTGCTTTGTGGATATTTGAGAATGCTGAAGATGAATCTAGGTTCTCATCTTTGTTTTTTCTGTTGTTGCTTCCCACTGCAAAGGTGTCTGTTCACAATCAGCTTGGACACAGCCTGCCTCTGAATCTGTGACCCTGGGACAAATGGTGAAACTCCCCTGTACTACTCGTGAAAGCGGTGGCAACTACATATATTGGTATCAACAGAGACCAGGACAGGCCCCTCGCTTTGTGCACTGTGAAAGTTGCAACAGGGGAGAAGGGATCCCAGATCGGTTCACTGCTTCCCGCTCTGGGATCATGGGCTATTTAACCATCACCAATGTCCAGGCTGGAGACGAGGCAGTTTATTATTGTTGCAGGTGGTATGACAGTGTTAATGCGTTCCACGGTGATGCAAACTGATGGGGATGTGAGACAAAAACCTTTCCTGTTCCACCAAAGAGCAGTGAGATGTGAATGCATAAAAAGAACCTCCTATGCTTTGTGCTTGCAGCTGTTTTCAAGTCATGGCCAGATTTGCTTTAACTGGCCATGACTGGCCATACAGACAGCTTAATCTACACAGATGCTGCCACTGCAGGGCACAAACAGAGAGTGAACAGAGCCAAAGCAAGTTCTTGGTAGATCAGGCCAGACGCTCCAAGTGTCCCTATTTTGCAGTGTCAGTACTGAATCTACAAAAGCCGTCCTGGTTTCTGATTTGACTGTGGAAAGTCCCACTTTTCCTTAGATCGTCCCAATTTCTATCTGAGAAATGTTGGAAGGTATGAAGTTATTGAACCCACTAGCCATTTGAAGACAGCCCTGTATAGCCACGTTTTTAATGCTTAATGTTTTATTATGCCTTTGTATATGTTGGATGCCACCCAGAGGGGCACCCTAGTCAGATGGGCAGGGTATAAAGAGTTAAATTATTATTATGGGATAGGAGGTCCCGATTTTCATTGGAGAAATGTTGGTGTGTACGTTGACAGGCATCAGCCCGAGAGTCACATTCCCCACCTGGTAACTTTCCATGGGACTGATGTCAGGGGTGGGTGGGGCCAGAGGCAAAGGTGCAATGAATGGATATTTCACCTCTCTACTGTAGGCTAGTTTCCCCCCCCCCCTCACTATCCCCTATTTAGGAAAGCGAGAATCATCAACGGAATGCGAGGGAACATCCCTGCCAGGCAGAAACCCTTGGGGTACAAGCCCAGCCAGTGGAAGGTGAGGCTAGAGGAGAGTGGGCGTGGCCTAGAGCAGTGGCAAAGTGTGGGGGGGAATGGGGTGCTTTTCCCACACACAAAGTTGTTAGGGGCACAAAATTTGTACACTTGGTGCTGCCACAATACAGCTGCACACTTCCTTCACTGTGCTCGCTTGAAAACAGGTTCTCCATGTGAAGCTGAGCTCTCCAGACAATGGTGCGACACTCTTGTCTCTTTGGTTGAAATCTCCTGGGTGATGCAGAGGCCACTAGGCAGTTGAATGTGCATGCGTACTTTCTCCATTTCCCTCCCCACCATCCCCCTGCACTTGGCCCCGGGCGCTGCAACCCATGCTACACCACTGGCCTAGAGAGCCAGACAGAGTCACTCACAGAGACACATTACTCTCTGAGCTTGAGGCTCCTCACCCTGTTACAGGTTGAGCAGCTGCTTTCAGAAGTGACAGATGCTGTCAGGTGTTGTCAATGGCTTCTGGCTAATTGCCCAGGAAATCAGAGAGGAAGAGAAACATCCAGCTTTCCAGTGACGTCCTGTGTGATGCAAAAATCAGGCACTCTCTCTGACTCTCATCTTCCATTGTGTTCCTTAGTTGTGGCACCTCAGGAGCTCTAGATCCAATGCCCGCCCCCTTCAACTGGCCAGAGAATCAGGGGAGAGAGGGAAGGAGGGAGAGAGAGAGAGAGAGAGGAGGGAGAGAGGGAGAGAGAATGTCTGTAGGATACAAAAACTCTTGCTCCCTGACCCTCATGTCTGCCCTGATCCTACACCGAGTACCCAAGGGGGCTCAGCTGGGTGAGACCAACTCCCCTCTGCTTTCAGAGATGGTTCAACAGGTTTGGCCAAATTGGAAACAGCGTGACAGGGGGTGCCACATCAATGCTGTAGAATGGGGCATGAGACATGGGAGCATGTGTCCAATTTTAGAATTGCACAAGGCGCTGCTGAATTCTGGGAGCCCAAAGACTGCCATTTCTGCCATCCCACGAAGGTCTCAGTGATACTGTTCTTGTCACTCTTGCCAGCTGCGTGTCTTTTCATCACCATCTCTGCTGCTCATATGTCAGAAGGTGGCAGCAGAGACTGTGCCTTTTGAAATACCGAGAATGAATGTTTTCTTCACCAAGTTTACGCAAAATTCAAAGCTTAATAGTTTTGTACAGCGGAGGTATGGAAACCCTGGCCTTTCCGAAGTTGTGGGGCTCCAACTCCCAACAGCCCCAGCCAGGTTGTCCATGTTCGAAAAAGATAAGACAAAACAAGAAAAATTCACAATGTTACTTTAAACTAAAAAAAGTTAAGATTCAAAGAAAGACTGAACTTTCTAAGATCTTTTAAGAATTATGAGCTCTTTTCATTCCTACACAGTCCTCTATCTATAAAGCCCAGGTTAGGAATGTTCCCAAGTGAGATGTTCCACTCTATAAAAGCAGTGTTCCCAGGACCCTTCCTGATAGACGTCTCACTCATGACATCCTGGCTGAATTAAGGGCCAGTCCTTTTGCTTTGAATAATCTCCTTTATGCAAATCTGCCCTTGGGCTGCTTGATTGAATGTCCCATAATGTTCTGTAGGATCTCCAAACCCCAATAGAAGCAATCGATGATCGCGGAAGACATTTGCATGAAGGGGCAGCTCTCCAGCTCTGGGGGATTTAAGAGAGGAGTGAGGAAGTTTCCTTCAGACGCTGAAACTCCTCTGGAGAGCTCACCATCATGTCTTCATTTCTCTTTCTCCTTGCTCTTTTTATTTACTGCTCAGGTAAAGCTGTGGAGAAGATCTCATGTTCCATTGGCCACCAAAAGCTAACTGCATTTATCATTGTTATTTATTTGAGAGTACTAAAAATGTTCCCCTTTCTCCATATTTTTTTTAAACAGGTGTCACCTGCCAGTCAATTTGCACTCAGCCTGCCTCAGAGTCTGTGTCGCCGGGTCAAACCATTAAACTCTCCTGTACTACTAGTGATACTGGCTCTGCTGTTCGCTGGTATCAACAGAGATCAGGGCAGGTCCCTCGCTTTGTGCAGTATGAGGGTGGCAGCAGGGGAGAAGGGATCCCGGATCGCTTCACGGCTTCTCGCTCTGGGAACATTGGCTATTTAACCATCACCAACGTCCAGGCTGATGACGAGGCAGTTTATTACTGTTGCAGATGGTATGACAGTGTTAATGCGTTACACGGTGACACAAACCAATGGGGAAGTGTGACAAAAACCTTTCCTCTTCTACCAAAGAGCAGTGAGATGTGAATACTGAAAACAAACTTTATATAATCTGTATTTACATCTGTTGTCAAGTCCATCCTACTCTGGATGGAACCAGAAGAGAAAGAAAACTCTGCAGTCCCACCTCCTTCCTCGCAGCAGGTCCTTGGAGCTGCCAGCTCAGCACACCCTCAAGTCAGCCCTTCCCAGTGGATGAAAGAGCTGCTTTGGGAAAGTCAGGCTGTAGACTTCATATCATTTCAAAATAGGAGTCTGTTTTAGGAATTGTGAGCTGTAAGAGAAATGCCACCTTCTGACTGCTAGGCTTGGTCTTCATTGAGCCTATTATAATATTCTTATCATTTTCTGAGCAGTATCATCATCATCATTGTTATTAGTGGTAGTAGAAGCTCAAATTGTGTGTGTGTGTGTGTGTGTGTGTGTGTGTGTGTGTGTGTGTATGTATAACAAACCCATATTATAAAGATAACACAATCGCCAATAGGCCTCATTCCAAAAGGAATGAAGAACTCTGGGAAACGCCTGGAACCCCTGGAACCCACCACCACTTGGAGATTGGGGTGGTGTGGAGAAATAGGCTCTGTGCCTGCAGTTGCTGTCGAGTCCAACTTCTTCTGCCTAGAACTTGTAAGGGAGAAAGAGAACATTTGAAGACCCCCCTTCTGCTGCAGAGCAGGACCAGGGACCTCCCAGCCCAGCCCTCTGTCATGCCTGTGCTCAGAGTCAGGACCACCACCTGGAAGCAGGAAGCCAAGCAGATGGGGGCACTTAATCCCATCCGCACTCTTTTTCCAGGCTTCAGCTTATCCCATTCCTGGAAACCACAAATAAAAGCTGTTTTATGCTTTGCCCCTGCTTTCTAGACATGAGTCTGGCTGGTTTTGATGTTGCCCCACTGCTTCCTCCTGGAAAACCCGCTCTTCAACCCTAAATCAGAATAACTGGCAATCTGGAGAATCCGATTGCTGTTTCTGCCTTTCAGAAGTAAACTGCAGGTTTTCCCTGGGGAAAGAGGCAGGGGAAATGGAGCTGTGTCCTTCCTTTTGGATCCAAGTGGTCGGTTTGGAAAGGCTTGTGAATTTATGTCCATTTATATCCATTTTATGAAATGTGAAATATTACAAACAGGCGTGCTAATTCCTACACAGTCCTCTGTCTCTCCCGCCCATATTAGGAATGGTCCCAAGTGAGATGTTCTACACTACAAAAAGCAGTGTTCCCAGGACCCTTCCTGATAGACGTCTTGCTGCAAAGAGTTCCTTCATGGCTGTCTCATCACAATAAGGCTGAACTATGGGCCAGTCCTGCTGCTTTGTGAAAACTCCTTTATGCAAATCTGCCCTTGGGCTCTTTGATTGAATGTCCCATAATGCTCTGCAGGATCTCCAAACCCCAAAAGAGGCAATCGATGATAGCGGACGATATTTGCATGAAGGGGCATTTCTTGATCTCTGGGGGATTTAAGACAGGAGTGAGGAAGTTTCCTCCAGAGGTTCAAAGTCCTCTGGAGAGCTCACCATCATGTCTTTCTTTCTCTTTCTCCTTGCTCTTTTTATTTACTGCTCAGGTAAAGCTGTGGAGGAGATCTCATGTTCCATTGGCCAACCAAAACTTACTGCATTTATCATATTTACTTATTTGAGAACACTGAAAATTTTCCCTTTTCTCCAAATCTTTTTTTAAACAGGTGTCACCTGCCAGTCAGCTTGGACGCAGCTTGCCTCTGAGTCTGTGGTGCCGGGCCAAAGGGTTAAAATCTCATGTACAACTAGTAATACAGGCGACCGTGTTCACTGGTATCAACAGAGATCAGGGCAGGCCCCTCGATTTGTGCAGTATGAGGGTAGCAACAGGGGAGAAGGGATCCCGGATCGATTCATGGCTTCTCGCTCTAAGAACACTGGCTATTTAACCATCACCAACATCCAGGTTGAAGACGAGGCCGTTTATTACTGTGGCAGGTGGTATAGTGGCAAGTTCCACAGTGGTGCAAACTAATGGGGAAGTGTGACAAAAATCTCTATAGGCTATTCAATCTCCTGCTCCCTGACCCTCAAGTCTGCCTTGATACTGCACGGAGTACCCAGATGGACTCAGCTGGGTGAGACCAAATCCACTCTGCTCTCAGAGGCGATTCAACTGGTTTGGCCTAATTGGGCACCATGCTATAGGGGGTGCCACACCAAAGCTTTAGAGCGGAGCATGAGAGGTGGGGGCATGTGCCAAATTTTAGCATCGCATAAGTTGCTGCTGAAATCTGGGAGCCCAAAGTACCCCACCCAGATCTCAGTGATACTGTTCTTGTCACTGTTGCCGGCTGCGTGTCTTTTCATCACAATCTTTGCTCCTCATATGTCAGAAGGGGGCAGCAGAGACTGTGCCATTTGAAATACCGAGAATGAATTTTTTCTTCACCAAGTTTATGCAACAATTCAAAGCTTAATAGTTTTGTACAGCGGAGGTAGGGAAACTCTGGCCTTTCAGAAGTTGTTGAACTCCAACTCCCATCAGCCCCTGCCAGCAAGAACAAGAGAAACATGAAAAGAGCAGGTGGACCAGTCGGCCCCTTTCTGTGCAGGAGGACATAGACTAGGCTGCCCAGGTTAGAAGAAGAAAAGACAAAACAAGAAAAAATCACAACCTTACTTTAAACTATAAATAGTTAAGATACAAAGAAAGAATGAACTTTCTAAGATGTTTTAAGAATTATGAGTTTTTTTCATTCCTACACAGTCCTCTATCTATAAAGCCCATGTTAGGAAAGTTCCCAAGTGAAATGTTCCACACTATGGGAAGCAGTGTTCACAGGACCTTTCATTATAGACGTCTTACTGCAAAGAGTTCCTTCATGGCTGTCTCATCAGATCCAGTCCTGCTGCTTTGAGAAATCTGCTTTATGCAAATCTGCCCTTGGGCCCTTGGACTGAATGTCCCATAATGCTCTATAGGATCTCCAAATCATCAATAGAGGCAATAGATGATTGCTGGAGATATTTGCATGAAGGGGCAGCTCTTCAGCTCTGGGGGGTTTAAGAGAGGAGTGAGGAAGTTTCCTTCAGACGTTCAAACTCCTCTGGAGAGCTCACCATCATGTCTTCATTTCTCTTTCTCCTTGCTCTTTTTATTTACGGCTCAGGTAAAGCTGTGGAGAAGATCTCATGTTCCACTGGGAAAGCAAAAGCTAACTGCATTTATTATTTTTATTTATTTGAGAGCACTAAAAATGTTCCCCTTTCTCCATATTTTTTTAAACAGGTGTCACCTGCCAGTCAATTTGCACTCAGCCTGCCTCTGAGTCTGTGTCGCCGGGTCAAACCATTAAACTCTCCTGTACTACTAGTGATACTGGCTCTGCTGTTCGCTGGTATCAACAGAGATCAGGGCAGGTCCCTCGATTTGTGCAGTATGAGGGTGGCAGCAGGGGAGAAGGGATCCCGGATCGATTCACGGCTTCCCGCTCTGGGAACATTGGCTATTTAACCGTCACCAACGTCCAGGCTGAAGATGAGGCAGTTTATTACTGTTGCAGATGGTATAGCAGTGCTAGTGCGTTCCACAGTGATGCAAACTGATGGGGAACTGAGACAAAAACCTTTCCTCTTCCACCAAGGACCAGTGAGACGTGAATACTGAAAACAAATTTCATCTATTCTGTGTTTACATGAACTTCATCTAATCTGTGTCTACATCTGTTGTCAAGTCCATCGTACTCTGGATGGAACCAGAAGAGACAGAAAACTCTGCAGTCCCACCTCCTTCCTCACAGCAGGACCTTGGAGCTGCCAGCCCAGCACACCCTCAAGTCAGCCCTTCCCAGTGGATGGAAGAGCTGCTTTGGGAAAGTCAGGCTGCAGACTTCCTTTTTCATAGCCAGATGGAAGTCTGTTTTAGGAATTGTGAGCTTTAACAGAAATGCCACCTGCTGACTGCTAGGTTGGGTCTTCATTGAGCCTATTATAATGTTCTTATTATTTTCTGAGCAATATTATTATTATTATTATTAGTAGTAGTACAGGCTCAAGTTGTGTGTGTGTGTGTGTGTGTGTGTGTGTGTGTGTGTGTGTGTGTGTTGTAGTAGTAGTAGTAGTAGAGTGGTACCTCGGGTTACATACGCTTCAGGTTACAGACTCCGCTAACCCAGAAATAGTACCTCGGATTAAGAACTTTGCTTCAGGATAAGAACAGAAATCATGCTCCGCCGGCGTGGCAGCAGCAGGAGGCCCCATTAGCTAAAGTGGTGCCTCAGGTTAAGAACAGTTTCAGGTTAAGAACGGACCTCTGGAACGAATTAAGTATGTAACCAGAGGTACCACAGTAGTAGTAGTAGTAGTAGTAGTAGTAGTAGTATTAGTAGTACAGGCTCAAGTTGTGTGTGTGTGTGTGTGTGTGTGTGTGTGTGTGTGTGTGTATAAATAACCCATATCATAAAGATAACACAATCGCCAACAGGCCTCATATTCCAAAAGGAATGGCAAACCCTGGGAAATGCCTGGAACCCCTAGAACCCCTCACCACTTGGAGATTTGGGTGGCGTGGAAACATAGGCTTTGTGCCTGCAGTTGCTGTCAAGTCCAACGTCTTCTGCCTAAACTTGTAGGAGATAAAGAGCACATTTGAAGACCCCCCTCCTGCTGCAGAGCAGGACCAGGGACCTCCCAGCCCAGCCCCCCATCCCGTCCGCACCAGGAGTGCCAGGCTTCTGCAGATTCCAAAGGCTTGGGGTGCAAACCCTTGGGGTGCAAACAGAGCCAGTGGAAAGTGGGGCTAGAGGAGAGTGGGCATGGTCTAGAGCAGTGGCAAAGTGTGTGTGTGGGGGGAATGGGGTGCTTGCCCAAGACACAAAATTGTTAGGGCCACAAAATGTGTACATTTGGTGCTGCCTCAATACAACTGCGCATTTCCGCCACTGTGCTCCCTTGAAAACAGGTTCTCCTTGTGAAGTGCTCCCCTCCAGACAATGGAGCGACTCTTATTTTCTTGTCCCTTTGACTCCAAACTCCTGGGTGATGCGGAGGCTGCTAGGCAGTTGAATGTGCATGCGTACTCTATTTTTTTTTAATGAATATTTATTAGCATTTTCAAGATAATACAAAATACAAAAACAAGAAAAAACAAAAAACAAAAATAACAAAAATACAAAGGTACAGAACTTAAGAACAATTAAAAACACATAGAATTTCAGATTGCTTACTTTTCTTTTAACTTATTTCTCAGACCTCCTCGCACCTCCCCTTTTTGTATTCCAATTCAAATTATTTACTCAGCAAGTCCTCACCATTGGTTATTACTTATTTCTCAACTTTAACTTAGTCTTGGTTATTACTTATTTCTCAACTTTAACTTAATAATTTATTGTAATATATTGTTATTTTACTTTCTCTCTTTCATCCATTTCCTCAGCTTATTTGTGCTAACCTTATTTTCATTTAATTTAATTCACTTTAAAAATCAATTTTACTTTATCTAATCTTAGCTCTCATCCAAACTTATACATCAATATTTATTCTTAAAACATTTTCTAAGATCGACCACACTTCCCTTCCACGAATTTCCCAATTTTCATACAAATAACAAGACAAAAAAGAAAACAAATTATAGTTATATACCCTTTGAGTTCCCAATTTCTATTCCACCCATACCCCTTCCTGGTTTCATTCCCCAACAAATATCTATCAGTCTCAATATGCAATCAGCCTGGAGATCTAACATCCGAGGCTCTTAATTCTCTCTCACTTCCTCTCTGCCGGTCTTTTTGATAGTCCTTAATGTTGAACACCAAATCTCGGAGAAGCTCCGGCCCAACAGGATCCATGTTTCTTCCAGCCAGACCTCCATACTTAAAAATGAAGCCTATATGGTATTCCAAATCTTGTTTCATACTCCTTTCAAGTCCGATTGTCCCCACAGCTCCAACCTCCACCTTAATCAAATTTGTAATCCTTAGGTCTTCAGATCTCCACATAAGGAGATCTCTCCATTTTTCACTCTCCAATTCAGGCCAGACTTTCCACATCAAATTTTTATTTTCCTTTGTTGCCATCATGTCAGGCCTCAAGTTACAGCTCTCCTTTGACATCTGCAAAATTACGGCTCCTCCTTCCTTTTCTTCAGGGACCACATATATTTCCTTCTCCAAATTTTCAAAGCTCTCAAATTTCTCTGTTTGCCCATTTGAATAGGCTTCCTGTTTCAAATCCTTATCAAATTCAACGATGGTGTTTACTGTTAAATCCAGAGTTGTAACACTTGTAGCCAAAACATCAATTTGGCCTTGTAGCTTTCTCAAGAGAACAAATGCTCTGTTCAATTCAGCCTGAATCTTCCCTCCTCCAGCCATTCTTGTAATGTCCCAAAACCCCCTCTAGAGGGATTTTAGTTCCTTAATGTTCCTTTCAGCTCAAGTCCAAAAGTCTGATTAATTTGTATCAGCCCTTCCTTATTTTCAACAAATTGTAACAAATATAACCAGCAGAAGCAACAGAAACAAAGTTCTCTTTTTCCGTCTTGACAGCTAACTTGACAGCTGTCAAACTCTTCAATTCCTCAACAGGCTCTCTTGCGGAATACTCCCGGGTCCGGGGGGGTGGCATTTCAGCTCCCAAAATTTATTCTTTATCTGCAGGCTCCCCTGCTTCCAGTAAGATTTCATATAATGCCAAACCGTGAAATTAAGTCTTTTACAAAAAGAAGAAAAAAGAAATTTCTCTCGACCTTAGTTAGCAGGTCCTTTGCTTTAAGTTATTTACAAAGGGGGGAGGCGGACTTCCTGTTTAGACCTTCCCCAATGGTGCCTAATTCAAAAAAGAAATTTTCCTTTAGAGTTCCAATTTCCGTACTACTCACGGGTTGTTACTTTAGAGTCCAATTGTTCACAAGAAAAAGTCAGCGCTCTCCGACAAACGGCTGTGCGGCTTCACTCCACGAAAGAAGCAGTCGACTCTCAGCACCGCGCCGCTCACCCCTGTACTGTTCCGGAGCCTTTAAAAAGGCTCCTTCGCAGCTCGGGGGGGTGTGTGTGCAAAAGGTGCCCGCCGAGTCCCCACGATCACAGGCTTCACCGCCTGTGATTTTTAAGAGTCCCCACTTTGCCGCAGCAGCAGGACCCAATCCCGCGGAGCCGATCCCTCCGGAGCTCAGAGGGAATTCGCCATTTGTCGATGGCGCTAACCCGGAAGTGTGTATGCGTACTCTATACGTTTCCCTCCCACCCACCCCTGCACTTGGCCCCGGGCACTGCATCCCACGCTACACCACTGGCCTAGAGGGCCAGATAGAGTCACTCGCAGAGACACATTGCTCTCTGAGCAGCTGCTTGTGACAGATGCTGACACGTGTTGTTAACAGCTTCTGGCTAATTGCCCAGGAAATCAGAGAGGCAGAGGAACAGCTATCTTTCCAGTGATGTCCTGTGTGATGCAGAAATCAGCCACTCTCCCTGCCTCTTGTCTTCCATTGTGTTTCATAGTTGTGGCACCTCAGGAGCCCTAGATCCACTCCCCCCCAACCAGAGAGAGAGTCAGTGCAGAGGGAGAGGGAGAGAATCTCTGTAGGATACACAAACTCCTGCTCCCTGACCCTCAAGTCTGCCTTGATACTGCACCGCATACCCAGATGGGCTCAGCTAGGTGAGACCAACTCCACTCTGCTCTCAGAGGTGATTCAACTGGTTTGGCATAATTGGGCACCATGCTACAGGGGTTCCCACACCAAAGCTGTAGAGCGGAGAATGAAAGATGGGGGCATGTGCCAAATCTTAGCATCGCACAATGTGCTGCTGAAATCTGGGAGCCCAAATCTCCCAGCCAGATCTCAGGGATACTGTTCTTGTCACTGTTGCAGGCTGTGTGTCTTTTCATCACAATCTCTGTTAAGATACAAAGAAAGATGGAACTTCCTAAGACTTTTTCAGAATTATGAGCTCTTTTCATTCCTACACTGTCCTCTATCTATAAAGTCCATGTTAGGAATGTTCCCAAGTGATATTTTCCACACTATAAAAAGGAGGACCCATCCTTTTTATAGACCCATAGACGTCTTACTGCAAAGAGTCCCTTCATAGCTGTTTCAGCACATCCTGGCTGAACTAAGGGCCATTCCTGCTGCTTTGAAAAATCTCCTTTATGCAAATCTGCCCTTGGACCCTCTGACTGAATGTCCCATAATGCTCTGTAGGATCTCCAAATCACAACAAAGGCAATAGATGATCGCGGAAGAGATTTGCATGAAGGGGCAGCTCCTCAGCTCAGGGGGGTTTAAGAGAGGAGCGAGGAAGTTTCCTTCAGAAGTTCAAATTCCTCTGGAGAGCTCACTATCATGTCTTCATTTCTCTTTCTCCTTGCTCTTTTTATTTACTGCTCAGGTAAAGCTGTGGAGTTCTCATTTTCCATTGGCCAACCAAAAGCTAACTGCATTTATTATTTTTATTTATTTGAGAGCACTAAAAATGTCCCCCTTTCTCCATATTTTTTTAAACAGGTGTCACCTGCCAGTCAATTTGCACTCAGCCTGCCTCTGAGTCTGTGTCGCCGGGTCAAACCGTTAAACTCTCCTGTACTACTAGTGATACTGGCTCTGCTGTTCGCTGGTATCAACAGAGATCAGGGCAGGCCCCTCGCTTTGTGCAACGTGAGGGTGGCAGCAAGGGGAGAAGGGATCCCAGATCCATTCACGGCTTCTCGCTCTGGGAACATTGGCTATTTAACCATCACCAACGTCCAGTCTGGAGACGAGGCAGTTTATTACTGTTGCAGATGGTATAGCAGTGCTAATGCATTCCACAGTGATGCAGACTGATGGAGAAGTGTGACAAAAACCTTTCCTCTTCCACCAAAGAGCAGTGAGATGTGAATACTGAAAACAAATTTCATCTATTCTGTGTCTACATCTATTGTCAAGTCCATCCTGCTCTGGATGGAATCAGAATGTCATGAATACACCAGCTCCCAGGGAAGAAGTATAGGCAGATAGAGGCAAAGATGCAATGAATCGATATTTCACCTTTCTACTGAAGGGTTATCCCCCCCATTCACTATCCCCCCCTCACTATCCCCCATCCATGAAACGAGAGGCATCAGTGGAATGCGAGGGCAAGTCCCTGCCAGGCAGAAACCCTTGGGGTGGAAACAGAGCCAGTGGAAGGTGTGGCTGGAGGAGAGTGGGCGTGGCCTAGAGCAGTGGCAGAATATGTGTGTAAAATGGGGTGCATTCTCCATGTGAAACTGAGCTCTCCAAACAATGGAGCAACACTCTTCTCTCTTTGGCTGCAATCTCCTGGGTGATGCAGAGGCCACTAGGCAGCTGAATGTGCATGCGTACTTTGTCCGTTTCCCTCCCTCCCACCCCCGCTCTTGACCCTGGCCGCTGCAACCCATGGTACACCACTGGCCTAGAGGGCCAGATAGAGTCACTCGCAGAAACACATTGCTCTCTGAGCTTGAGGCTCCTCACCCTGTTACAGGTTGAGCAGCTGCTTCCAGAAGTGACAGATGCTGTCAGGTGTTGTCAATGGCTTCTGGCTAATTGCCCAGGAAATCAGAGAGGAAGAGAAAGAGTGAGTTTTTCAGTGATGTCCTGTGTGATGCAAAAATCAGGCACTCTCCCTGCCTCTCGTCTTCCATTGTGTTCCATAGTTGTGGCAACTCAGGAGCTCTAGATCCAATGCTCGCCCCCTTCAACTGGCCAGAAAATCAGGGGAGAGAGGGAGGGAGGGAGAGAGAGATAGAGGAGGGAGAGAGGGAGAGAGAATGTCTGTAGGATACAAAAACTCCTGCTCCCTGACACTCATGTCTGCCCTGATCCTACACGGAGTACCCAAGGGGGCTCAGCTGGGTGAGACCAACTCCCCTCTGCTTTCAGAGGTGGTTCAACAGGGTTGGCCAAATTGGAAACAGCGTGACAGGGGGTGCCACACCAATGCTGTAGAACGGGGCATGAGACATGGGAGCATGCACCAAATTTTAGCATCGCACAAGGCGCTGCTGAAATCTGGGAGCCCAAAGTCTCCCACCCAGATCTTAGTGATACTGTTCTTGTCACTGTTGCAGGCTGCGTGCCTTTACGTCACAATCTCTGCTCCTCATATTTCAGAAGGTGGCAGCAGAGACTGTGCCTTTTGAAATACTGAGAATGAATGTTTTCTTCACCAAGTTTACGCAACAATTCAAAGCTTAATAGTTTTGTACAGCGGAGGTATGGAAACCCTGGCCTTTCCGAAGTTGTGGGGCTCCAACTCTCATCAGCCCCAGCCAGCAAGAACAATAGAAGCATGCAAAGAGGAGATGGACCAGTCGGCCCCTTTCTGTTCAGGAGGACATAGACTAGGTTCTCCAGGTTAGAAAAAGATAAGACAAAACAAGAAATATTCACAACCATACTTTAAATTATAAAAAGTTAATATACAGAGAAAGACGGAACTTTCTAAGACTTTTTCAGAAGTATGAGCTCTTTTCATTCCTACTCAGTCCTCTATCTATAAAGTCCATGTTAGGAATGTTTCCAAGTGAGATGTTCCACACTATGAAAAGCAGTGTTCCCAGGACCCTTCCTGATAGACGTCTAACGGCAAAGAGTTCCTTCATGGCTGTCTCAGCACATCCTGGCTGAATTAAGGGCCATTTCTGCTGCTTTGAAAAATCTCCTTTATGCAAAACTGCCCTTGGACTCTGATTGAATGTCCCATGATACTTTGCAGGATCACCAAACCCCAACAGAGGCAATTGATGATTTGCAGAAGATATTTGCATGAAGGGGCCACTCTTCAGCTCTGGGGGATTTAAGAGAGGAGTGAGGAAGTTTCCTCCAAAAGTACAAACTCCTCTGGAGAGCTCACCATCATGTCTTCATTTCTCTTTCTCCTTGCTCTTTTTATTTACTGCTCAGGTAAAGCTCTGGAGAAGATCTCATGTTCCATTGGCCAACCAAAAGCTAACTGCATTTATCATTTTTATTTATTTGAGAGCACTAAAAAGGTTCCCTTTTCTCCATATTTTTTTAAACAGGTGTCACCTGCCAGTCAATTTGCACTCAGCCTGCCTCCGAGTCTGTGGTGCCGGGTCAAACCATTAAACTCTCCTGTACAACCAGTGATACCAGCTCCTACGTTCGCTGGTATCAACAGAGATCAGGGCAGGCCCCTCGCTTTGTGCAGTATGAGGGTAGCAGCAGGGGAGAAGGGATCCCGGATCGATTCACGGCTTCTCGCTCTGGGAACATTGGCTATTTAACCATCACCAACGTCCAGGCTGAAGATGAGGCCGATTATCACTGTTGCAGAATGTATGGTAACACGTTCCACTGTGATGCAAAGTAATGGGGAAGTGTGACAAAAACCTTTCCTCTTTCACCAAGGAGCAGTGAGATGTGATTACTGAAAACAAATTTTATATAATCTGTGTCTACATCTGTTGTCAAGTCCATCCTACTCTGGATGGAACCAGAAGAGACAGAAAACTCTGCAGTCCCACCTCCTTCCTCGCAGCAGGACCTTGGAGCTGCCAGCCCAGCACACCCTCAAGTCAGCCCTTCCCAGTGGATGAAAGAGCTGCTTTTGTAAAGTCAGGCTTCAGACTTCATATCATTGCCAGATGGAAGTCTCTTTTAGGAATGTTGAGCTATAGCAGAAATGCCACCTGCTGATTGCTAGGTTGGGTCTTCATTGAGCCTATTATAATGTTCTTATTATTTCCTGAGCAGTATTATTATTATTATTATTATTATTAGTAGTAGTAGTAGTAGTAGTACAGTGGTACCTTGGGTTACGTACACTTCAGGTTACAGACTCCCGTAACCCAGAAATAGTACCTCGGTTTAAGAACTTTGCTTCAGGATGAGAACAGAAATTGTGCTCTGGTGGCGTGGCAGCAGTGGGAGGCCCCCTTAGCTAAAGTGGTGCTTCAGGTTAAGAACAGTTTCAGGTTAAGAGCGGACCTCCGGAACGAATTAAGTACGTAACCAGAGGTACCACTGTAGTAGTAGTAGTAGTAGTAGTAGTAGTACAGGCTCAAGTTTTGTGTGTGTGTGTGTGTGTGTGTGTGTGTGTGTGTATAAATAACCCATATCATAAAGATAACACAATCGCCAACAGGCCTCATATTCCAAAAGGAATGGCAAACCCTGGGAAATGCCTGGAACCCCTAGAACCTCTCACCACTTGGAGATTTGGGTGGCGTGGAAACATAGGCTTTGTGCCTGCAGTTGCTGTCAAGTCCAACTTCTTCTGCCTAGAACTTGTAAGAGCGAATGAACACATTTGAAGTCCCTCCTCCTCCTGCAGAGCAGGACCAGGGACCTCCCAGCCCAGCCCTGTATCCCGTCCGCACCTGGAGTGCCAGGCTTCTGCAGATTCCTAGGGCTTGTCCACATTTCTGCTTGCCCAATTTCTGGAATGCACGGCTACAAGGACTTTTATGCTTTGCCCCTGCTTTCTAGACAGGAGTCTGGCTGGTTTTGCCTTGGCCCTGCTGCTTCCCCCTGGAAAACCTGCTCTTCAGCCCTAAATCGAACAACCAGCAATCTGTGGAGAATCCGACTGCCCTTTGCTGCCATTCAGAAGGAAACGGCAGGTTTTCCCTGGGGAAAGAAGCAGGGGAAACGGAGCTGTGTCCTTCCTTTTGGATCCAAGTGGTCATTTTGGAAAGGCTTCTGAGTTTATATCCATTTAGATCCATTTTAGGAAATGTGAACTATTAAAGAAAGGTGTGCCAACTGGGGTGAGGGGTGCAGCCTTCTAAAATATATTGTCAAGGAAGGGGCCAGGACCCTCCAAACTCCCCAACAGATGTGCGTACCTGCCGCGGGGCATGCTTGCATCACTTGTGCAAGTCGCAGTGTATGCACACAACATACAAGCACAGCTCGTGATGTCTGTGTGTGACGTCAGAACTGAGTTTGTGCAGCCCCGGCCCCCTCAATAGGGGAGGCTAGGTGGGGCCCTTGATGGCAGAGATGCTATTTCCCAAATCATGTTTGGCTGTTACAGTAGAAAGCGGCTGTCACCATCCCTACCCCTTGGGAATATCCCTTGGATCTAGTCCCTGCTGCAGGCCGAGTGCCTTTTGTTCACAATCTCTGCTCCTCAGAAGTAGGCAGCAGAGAGAGTCTCATTGGAAATGTTCTCTGTTCCAATATGTTCTGCAATACCATAATGTGAGCCGTAATACAGCACATGTGGGGAAACTGTGGCCTGACAGAAATGCTTGGACCCCCATCAGCCCCAGTCAGCATGGCGAAAATCTGTCCTATTCTCCTCCGTTAGAATGTCCCACAATGTTTTGTAGGAACATGAAGCTCTAGGAGAGGTGATTGGATATCCACAGAGCACATTTGCATGAAGGGGAAAGCCTTGAGCTCTGGGAGATTTAAGAGCGGAGAGGGCAAAATCGACTCAGAAAGGCAAACTCCCCTGGAGAGCTCACCATGGCCCTCTCTCAGTTCATCCTTGCTATTTTGCTTTACTGCTCAGGTAAGGCTTTGGTGATGATTTCTTGTTACAGAGGCCAAGCCAAAGATATTTGAATCCATCCTAGAAACATAGTGCGTTGTGGGTATTTGTGAATGCTGAAAATTAATCTAGGTCCTCATCTTTGTTTTTTCTGTTGTTGCTTCCCCCTGTGAAGGTGTCTCTTCACAGTCAGCTTGGACACAGCCTGCCTCTGAATCTGTGACCCTGGGACAAACGGTCAAACTCTCCTGTACTACTCGTGAAAGCGGTGGCAATTACATATATTGGTATCAACAGAGACCAGGACAGGCCCCTCGCTTTGTGCACTGTGAGAGTTGCAACAGGGGAGAAGGGATCCCAGATCGGTTCACTGCTTCCCGCTCTGGGATCATGGGCTATTTAACCATCAGCAACCTCCAGGCTGGAGACGAGGCAGCTTATTACTGTGGCAGATGGTATAGTGGCAAGTTCCACAGTGATGCAAACTAATGGGGAAGTGTGACAAAAACCTTTCCTCTTCCACCCAAGAGCACTGAGACGTGAATACTGAAAACAGATGGTATAGCAGTGCTAGTGAGTTCCACAGTGATACAAACTGATGGGGATGTGAGACAAAAACCTTTCCTCTTCCACCAAAGAGCAGTGAGATGTGAATGCTTAAAAAGAACTTCCTATGCTTTGTGCTTGCAGCTGTTTTCAAGTCATGGGCAGATTTGCTTTAACTGGCCATGACTGGCCATACAGACCACTTAATCTACACAGATGCTGCCACTGTAGGGAACAAACAGAGAGTGAACAGACACAAAGCAAGTTCTTGTTAGATCAGGCTAGACGCTCCAAGTGTCCCTATTTTGCAGTGTCAGTACTGAATCTACAAAAGCCGTCCTGGTTTCTGATTTGACCCTGAAAGTCCCACTTTTCCTTAGATCGTCCCAATTTGCATCTGAGAAATGTTGGAAGGTATGGAGTTATTGAACCCACAAGCCATCTGAAGACAGCCCTGTATAGCCAAGTTTTTAATGTTTAATGTTTTATTATGCTTTTATATACAGTATGTTGGATGCCACCCAGAGGGGCACCCCAGTCAGATATGCAGCATATAAAGAGTTAAATTATTATTATGGGATAGGAGGTCCCGATTTTCATTTTTTTTTTTAAAGAAATTTTTATTAAGAGCTTTTTTTATAACAATAGAGAAGAAAAACAGCATAGCAAAAAACAAACAAAAAAGAGAAACAAACATAAAATTTAGCATCATATAATAACCAACTTTTCTTCATTTTTGGACTTTCTCACGTCTCTCGCTCCTACTTTCCAAATTTATAAAACTTTAACCAGCAATTTATCACCTTATTTCCATTCTTATTGTACACTTTTCCAATATTTTGTCCCTAACTTTGAATATTTTTATCTAGGTCTTAAATATCTAATCTTACCATAATATTTATTCAAAATTTATTTTTCTCATAAAATTCACTCATTCTCATAGTCTTTTCACCAAATTTTATGGTGCCCTGTTATTTTCAAATCCCTCATCCTTCTTAGCACTCATATAATTTACAGTGTTTTTGTAGGTAGTCCTTGAATTTCTTCCAGTCCTCTTCCACTGCTTCCTCTCCCAGGTCTCGGATTCTGCCAGTCATTTCTGCTAGCTCCATGTAGTCCATCAGTTGCATCTGCCATTCTTCCAGCGTTGGCAAATCTTGAGTTTTCCAATATTTAGCGACAAGTATCCTTGCTGCTGTTGTCGCATACATGAAAAATGTTCGATCATTCTTTAACACCCTCTGGCCAACAATGCCCCAAAGGAAGGCCTCTGGTTTCTTAGGGAAGGTATACTTAAATACCTTTTTCAGCTCGTTATATATCATTTCCCAGAAGGCCTTAACCCTGGGGCAAGTCCACCAGAGGTGAAAGAACGTTCCTTCAGTTTCCTTACATTTCCAACACTTATTATCTGACAGGTGATATATTTTTGCTAGCTTGACTGGGGTCATGTACCACCTATATATCATTTTCATAATGTTTTCTTTCAAGGCATTACATGCCGTAAACTTTTCCCAGTCAGCAAACATGATATTATACCCAATGTCCCGTGCCCACTTTATCATAGCTGATTTAACCGTTTCATCCTGTGTATTCCACCTCAGCAACAAGTTATACATTCTTGAAAGTACTTTAGTCTTAGGTTCTAACAGTTCTGTTTCCAGTTTCGATTTTTCCACCTGGAATCCTAACTTTTTATCCAATTTAAAAGCCTCTTTAATCTGAGCGTAATGTAGCCAATCTCGCACTTTGTCTTTTAGTTTCTCCAAACTCTGCAATCTCCAATTGTCTCCATCTCTTTCTAATATTTCCCAGTATTTTGGCCATTTGACCTCCATATTGGGTCTTTTCACAGCTTTAGCTTCCATAGGTGATAACCACCTTGGGGTCTTATTTTCTAATAAGTCTTTATATTTTGTCCAGACATTAAACACTGCTTTCCTTATAATATGGTTCTTGAAATTCTTGTGAATCTTAACCTTGTCATACCACAGATATGCATGCCATCCAAAAGCATTGTTAAATCCTTCCAAATCTAACACAAAAAGTTGCTGATTCATAATACAACCTTAAGTCTGGCAGGGCAAACCCCCCTCTTTCTTTAGCATCAGTTAATATTTTAAACTTAATTCTGGGCTTTTTGCCCTGCCAGACAAATTTAGAGATATCTCTTTGCCACCTCCCGAAACACTCCATTTTATCCACAATCTGTAAAGTCTGAAATAGAAACAGCATCCTTGGCAATACATTCATTTTTATAGCAGCAATTCGGCTCAACAAGGAAAATTTCAATCTTGACCAACTTTCTAAATCTCTCTTAATTTCTGACCAGCACTTTTCATAATTGTCCTTAAATAAGCTCAGGTTTTTTGCTGTTATGCTCACCCCTAGATATTTTACTTTTTTAACCACGTTTAACTCTGTCTCCTTCTGAAACCTTTCTGACTCGGAAACTGTCAAATTTTTCTCCAATACCTTAGTTTTTTGCTTGTTTAATTTAAAACCCGCCACCCGACCAAAGTCTTGATTTAATTGTAATGCCCTTTTCGTACTAGATTCTGGCTCCTGTAAGGTCAAAACTAGGTCATCTGCAAAAGCCTTAAGTTTGTACTGTTTCGCTCCGACCTGAATTCCTTCCACCAACCGGTCCCCTCTAATCATATTCAAGAGCACCTCCAGGACCGAAATGAATAACAGTGGGGAAATAGGGCAACCTTGTCGTGTTCCTTTTTCAATTTTAAACTCTTCTGTCACCACATTGTTAACTATCAGTTTAGCCTTTTGTTCTAAGTATATTGCATCTATCCCATTTTCAAATCCCCGTCCCACTCCCATCCCTTCCAGATTTTTCTTCATAAATTTCCAAGAAATGTTGTCAAAGGCCTTCTCCGCATCTATAAATATTAACACTGCCCTAGTATTAATATTTGTTTGCAGAAGTTCCAAAATGTCAATAATGTTCCTTGTGTTAGCAGACAAATGTCTTCCTGGGAGAAAGCCGGCCTGGTCTTTATGAATCACTTCACTTAAAACCTTTTTGAATCTGTTTGCTAGAATGTCTGCAAAAATTTTGTAATCCACATTTAGAAGGGAAATGGGGCGGTAATTCTTAAGCTGTGTCTTTTCCAATTCTGATTTAGGTATCAATGTGATGAAGGCTTCTTTCCACGTTTCCGGTGCTTTCTTCCCCTCCATAATCTCATTGCAAACCTCCATTAGTGGATGTATCAAGTAGTCTTTCAGTACCTTATAATATTTGGAGGTAAGCCCATCTGGTCCTGGAGACTTGCCCAATTGCATATTCTGAATGGCAACTTCAATCTCTTGTCGTGTTATTTTACAGTTCAGGATTGATCTATTTTCTTGAGACAACCTTGGTAGTCCATTTTTTATCAAAAATTGTTCTATCTCAGCCTCATTTTGCGGCCCTTGAGTGTATAATTGTTTAAAGTATGTCTGGAAGCACTTCCTTATCTCCACAGGGTTCTGAATATTTCTTCCTTCAGTCTCTAAGTTGGTGATCGTGTTTAATTTTTGTCTCTTTTTCAACTGCCATGCTAGCGGTTTTCCACATTTATTTGCCGAGTCGAATGATCTTTGTTTCATTAACTTAACTTTCCACTCCACCTCCTGATTTATCAATTTGGAGTATTGTGCTTGGTAAAATTTAATTTCTTTCAAAATCTCCTTTGACTTCGGTTTCGATCTTAGCTTCTTCTCACATTCTTTAATTTTCTCCAAAATCTTATCTTTGTCCCGATTTTCATTGGAGAAATGTTGGAGGGTACATTGACAGGCATCTGCCTGAGGGTCCCATTCCCCACCTGGTAACTTTCCATGGGACCCACATTACTGGTGGGCGGGGCCAGAGGCAAAGGTGCAATGAATGGATATTTCACCTCTCTACTGTAGGCTAGTTTTCCCCACACTCACTATCCCCCATTCAGGAAAGCGAGAGGCATCAACGGAATGCGAGGACACGTCCCTGCCAGGCAGAAACCCTTGGGGTGCCAACAGAGCCAGTGGAAGGTGTGGCTAGAGGAGACTGGGCGTGGCCTAGAGCAGTGGCAGTGTGTGTGTGTGTGTGGGGAATGGGGTGCCTTCTCCACACACAAAATTGTTAGGGGCACAAAATTTGTACACTTTGTGCTGCCACAATACAGCGGCATACTTCCTTCACTGTGCTCGCTTGAATACAGGTTCTCCATGTGAAGCTGAGCTCTCCAGACAATGGTGCGACACTCTTGTCTCTTTGGTTGAAATCTCCTGGGTGATGCAGAGGCCACTAGGCAGTTGAATGTGCATGCCATGCGTACTTTCTCCATTTCCCTCCCCACCATCCCCCTGCACTATCCCCCGGGCGCTGCAACCCACGCTACACCACTGGCCTAGAGAGCCAGACAGAGTCACTCACAGAGACACATTACTCTCTGAGCTTGAGGCTCCTCACCCTGTTACAGGTTGAGCAGCTGCTTCCAGAAGTGACAGGTGCTGTCAAGTGCTGTCAATGGCTTCTGGCTAATTGCCCAGGAAATCAGAGAGGAAGAGAAAGAGCCAGGTTTCCAGTGACGTCCTGTTTGATGCAAAAATCAGGCTCTCTCCCTGCCTCTCATCTTCCATTTTTTTCTCATAGTTGTGGCACCTCAGGAGCTCTAGGTCCAATGCCCGCCCCCTTCAACTGGACAGAGAATCAGGGTAGAGAGGGAGGGAGGGAGGGAGAGAGAGAGGAGGGAGAGAGAACGTCTGTAGGATACAAAAACTCCTGCTCCCTGACCCTCATGTCTGTCCTGATCCTACACCAAGTACCGAATTGGGCTCAGCTGGGTGAGACCAAATCCACTCTGCTTTCAGAGGTGGTTCAACTGGTTTGGCCTAATTGGGCACCATTCTATAGGGGGTGCCACACCAAAGCTTAGAGCGGAGCATGAGAGGTGGAGGTGTGCGTCCAATTTTAGCACCACACAAGGCGCTGCTGAATTCCGGGAGCCCAAAGACTGCCATTTCTGCCATCCCACGAAGGTCTCAGCGATACCGTTCTTGTCCCTCTTGCCGAATGCGTGCCTTTTCATCACAATCTCTGCTCCTCATATGTCAGAAGGTGGCAGCAGAGACTGTGCTATTTGAAATACGGAGAATGAATGTTTTCTTCACCAAGTTTATGCAACAATTCAAAGCTTAATAGTTTTGTACAGCGGAGGTATGGAAACTCTGGCCGTCCTAGGTTGTCCATGTTCGAAAAAGATAAGACAAAACAAGAAAAATTCACAGCCTTACTTTAAAATATAAAAAGTTAAGATACAAAGACAGACTGAACTTGGTAAGACATTCTGAGAATTATGAACTTTTTTCATTCCTACACAGTCCTCTGTCTCTCCAGCCCATGTTAGGAATGGGCCCAAGTGAGATGTTCCACTCTATAAAAAACAGTGTTCCCAGGACCCTTCCAGATAGACGTCTCGCTGCAAAGAGTCCCTTCATGGCTGTCTCATCAAATCCTGGCTGAACTAAGGGCCATTCCTGCTGCTTTGAAAAATCTCCTTTATGCAAATCTGCCCTTGGACCCTCTGACTGAATGTCCCATAATGCTCTGCAGGATCTCCAAATCCCAACAGAGGCAATAGATGATCGTGGAAGATATTTGCATGAAGGGGCAGCTCTTCAGCTCAGGGGGATTTAAGAGAGGAGTGAGGAAGTTTCCTCCAGAGGTTCAAAGTCCTCTGGAGAGCTCACCATCATGTCTTCCTTTCTCCTTCTCCTTGCTCTTTTTATTTACTGCTCAGGTAAAGCTGTGGAGAAGATCCCATTTTCCATTGGCCAACCAAAAGCTAACTGCATTTATTATTTTTATTTATTTGAGAGCACTAAAAATGTCGCCCTTTCTCCATATTTTTTTAAACAGGTGTCACCTGCCAGTCAGTTTGCACTCAGCCTGCCTCCGACTCTGTGGTGCCGGGGCAAACCATTAAACTCTCCTGCACAACTGGTGATACTGCCTCCCGCGTTCGCTGGTTTCAACAGAGATCAGGGCAGGCCCCTCGCTTTGTGCAGTATGAGGGTAGCAGCAGGGGAGAAGGGATCCCGGATCGATTCACGGCTTCTCGCTCTGGGAACATTGGCTATTTAACCATCACCAACGTCCAGTCTGGAGACGAGGCCGTTTATTACTGTTGCAGATGGTATAGCAGTGCTAGTGCGTTCCACAGTGATGCAAACTGATGGGGAACTGAGACAAAAACCTTTCCTCTTCCACCAAAGAGCAGTGAGATGTGAATACTGAAAACCAACTTCATCTAATCTGTGTCTACATCTGTTGTCAATTCCATCCTACTCTGGATGGAACCAGAAGAGACAGAAAACTCTGCAGTCCCACCTCCTTCCTCGCAGCAGGACCTTGGAGCTGCCAGCCCAGCACACCCTCAAGTCAGCCCTTCCCAGTGGATGGAAGAGCTGCTTTGGGAAAGTCAGGCTGTAGACTTCATATCATTGCAAAATAGGAGTCTGTTTTAGGAATTGTGAGCTATAGCATAAATGCCACCTGTGGATTGCTAGGTTGGTCTTCACTGAGCATATTATAATATCATTATTATTTACTAAGCATTATCATTATGATTACTATTATTACAGGCTCAGGTTGTATATAAAGGTAAAGGGACCCCTGACCATTAGGTCCAGTCGCGGACGACTCTGGGGTTGCGGCGCTCATCTTGCTTTATTGGCAAAGGGAGCCGGCATACAGCTTCCAGGTCATGTTGCCAGCATGACTGAGCCGCTTCTGGTGAACCAGAGCAGCACACAGAAACGCCATTTACCTTCCCGTCAGAGCGGTACCTATTTATCTACTTGCACTTTGATGTGCTTTTGAATTGCAAGGTGAGCAGGAGCTGACAAAGAACCCCAGCGGATGTGCACACCCACCGTGGGGCATGTTTGCGTCACTTTTGCAAGCTGCGGGGCATGCACACAACATACCAGCACATGCCATGACGTTCGTAGGTGACGTCAGAACTGAGTTTGTGCAGCCCTGGGCCTGTCAATCGCAGGGACAAGGGGGCGCCCTTGATGGCAGAGATACTATTTCCCAAATCATACTTTCCCGGACAGTAGGAAGCTGCTGTCACCATCCCTACCGCTTGGGAATTTCCCTTGGATATTGTCCCTGTTGAAGGTCGAGTGCCTTGTGTTCACAATCTCTGCTCCTTAGAAGCAGGCTGCAGAGACCTTCTCATTGGAAATATTCTCTGTCCCAATATGTTCTGCAGTACAGTAATGTGAGCCTTAATACAGCAGGTGAGGAGAAACGGTGGCCTTCCAGAAATGGGTGGACCCCGTTCAGCCCCATTCAGCATGGCGAATGGCCAGATATGTTTGGGCCTTTCTCTAAGGTGTTGCTAAACTCTGATGCTGCCTCTTGCTTGTCTGGAGGGAGGATAGAAAGAGATGTGTGAAGACACTTCCGCAGTAGAGAGAAATAAAATTTAGAACTATAGCTCCACCCACTTTTTCCTCTGGTCTCTCCTACCATTGGCAGTTGCCTTGCCCAGTCCATGGCTTTAACCAGCCTCTTCCCATCCCCCATACCAGAACAGATTCTGAAACTAGCATTTTTTCTCACCAATAGCTTAGAAACCTTTACCTTTCGTAACTAAGCAACATTTTTCATCTCTCCCGACTGGTGATTTACTGCTGGCTCACTCCCGTCACTAACCCATTCCTATTTTATTTTATTTTTTTTAAAAAGAAAATCTGTCCTATTCTCCTCTGTTTGAATGTCCCACAATGCTTTGCAGGAACATGAAGCTCTAGGAGTGGCGTTTGGTTATCCACAGAACACATTTGCATGAAGGGGAAAGCCTTCAGATCTGGGAAATTTAAGAGAGGAGAGGGCAAGATCCACCCAGAGAGGCAAACTCCCCTGGAAAGCTCACCATGGCCCTCCCTCAATTCATCCTTGCTATTTTCGTTTACTGTTCAGGTAAGGCTCTTGTTCAAGAGGCCAAGCCAAAGATATTTGAATCTATCCCAGAAACATAGTGTTTTGTGGGTGTTTGTGAATGCTGAAAATGAAACGAGGTCCTCATCTTTGTTTTTTCTGTTGTTGCTTCCCCCTGCGAAGGTGTCTCTTCACAGTCAGATCCGACTCAGCCTGCCTCTGAATCCGTGACCCTGGGACAAATGGTCAAACTCTCCTGTACTTCCAGTAACCGCGGCAGCAACTACATTCATTGGTATCAACAGAGATCAGGACAGGCCCCTCGCTTTGTGCAGTATGATGGTAGCAGCAGGGGAGAAGGTATCCCGGATCGATTCACTGCTTCTCGCTCCGGGAACATTGGCTATTTAACCATCACCAACTTCCAGGCTGAAGATGAGGCTGTTTATTACTGTGGCAGATGGTATGGTCTCACATCCCACAGTAATACAAACTGATGGGGAAGTGTGACAAAAACCTTTCTTCTTCCACCAAAGAGCAGTGAGATGTGAATGCTTAACATGATGCTTTGTGCTTGCAGCTGTTGTCAAGTCATGGGTAGATTTGCTTTACTGGCCATGATCGGCCATACAGACAGCTTAATCCACAGATCCCACCACAGCAGGGCCCAAACAGAGAGTGAACACACCCAAAACAAGTTCTTGGTAGATCAGGCCAGACCCTCCTAGTGTCCCTATTTTGAAGGTGCAGTCCTGGATTTACAGAAGCCATCCTGGTTTCTGATTTGATCCCGGAAAGTCCTGCTTTTCCTTAGGACATCCCTATGTCCATAGGAGAAATGTTGGAGGGTATGGAGTTGTTTCACCCCCATCTGAAGACAGCCGTGTATAGGGTATGGAGTTATTCGACTCCCAAACCATCAAAAGGCAGACATGTATGGGAAAGTTTTTAATGTTTAGTGTTTTATTATGCTTTTATATATGTTGGAAGACAGCCAGAGTTGCAACGCAGTCAAATGGGCAGGGTATAAATAGTAGAACAGTTTCAGGATAAGAACTGACTTCCGGAACAAATTAAGTACAGTGGTGCCTCGCAAGACGAAAATAATCCGTTCCGCGAGTCTCTTCGTCTAGCGGTTTTTTCGTCTTGCGAAGCATCCCTATTAGCGGATTAGTGCTATTAGCGGCTTAGCGGCTATTAGTGGCTTAGCGGCTTAGCGGATAAGCGGCTATAAGCGGCTATTAGCGGCTTAGCGGCTTAGAAAAAGGGGAAAAAAGGGAAAAAACTCACAAGACTCGCAAGACGTTTTCGTCTTGCGAAGCAAGCCCATAGGGAAATTTGTCTTGCGAAGCGCCTCGAAAAATGGAAAACCCTTTCGTCTAGCGGGTTTTTCGTCTTGCGAGGCATTCGTCTTGCGGGGCACCACTGTACTTAACCTGAGGTACCACTGTACTGTTCTTGTCACTGTTGCCGGCTGCGTGTCTTTTCATCACCATCTCTGCTCCTCATATGTCAGAAGGTGGCAGCAGAGACTGTGCCATTTGAAAAACCGAGAATGAATGTTTTCTTCAATAAGTTTAAGCAAGAATTTAAAGCTTAATAATCCTCTACAGTGGGGATAGGGAAACTCTGGCCTTTCAAATGTTGTTGGACTCCAACTCCCATCAGCCCCTGCCAGCCAGAGCAATAGAAGCATGCAAAGAGTAGGTGGACCAATCGGCCCCTTTCTGTGCAGGAGGACGTAGAGTAGTCTGTCCAGAGTGTGCAGCTTGGTTTGTGCAGTTTTGACTAGTGGGTGTTCTTCCCCTCTTTTGAACTTCTCAATCATTTGTTTCACTGATTCATTTCATAATATTTCCACACTACTTGATTGTATTAAAAAAGTCTCTAAGCATGTTACAAAAAGATAATAAAATAAAATAAAATGAAGAAGAATTCACAACATTACTTTAAAAGATAAAAAGCAAAAATACAAAGACAGACTGAACTTTCTAAGACATTTAAAGGATTATGAGCTCTTTTTGTTCCTACACAGTCATCTGTCTATCCAGCCCATGTTTGGAATGGTCCAAAGTGAGATGTTCCACACAATAAAAACCACACTATAACAAACATTGTTCCCAGGACCCTTCCTGATAGACGTCTTGCTGCAAAGAGTTACTTCATGGCTGTCTCATAAGACACTGTCTGAACTAAGGGCCAGTCTTGCTGCTTTGAGAAATCTCCTTTATGCAAATCTGCCCTTGGGCCCTTGGACTGAATGTCCTGTGATGCTCTGCAGGATCTCCAAATCCCAATATAGGCAATTGATGATCAAAGAAGATATTTGCATGAAGGGGCAGCTCTTCAGCTCTGAGGTATTTAAGAGAGGAGTGAGGAAGTTTCCTCCAGAAGTTCAAACTCCTCTGGAGAGCTCACCATCATGTCTTCATTTCTCTTTCTCCTTGCTCTTTTTATTTACTGCTCAGGTAAAGCTGGGGAGAAGATTTCATGTTTCATTGGCCAACCAAAAGATTTTATCATATTTACTTATTTGAGTACCCTGAAAATGTTCCCTTTTTTCCATCTCATTTTAAACAGGTGTCACCTGCCAGTCAATTTGCACTCAGCCTGCCTCTGAGTCTGTGGCGCCGGGTCAAACGGTTAAACTCTCCTGTACAACTAGTGATACAGGCAACCTTGTTCACAGGTATCAACAGAGATCAGGGCAGGTCCCTCGATTTGTGCAGTATGAGGGTAGCAACAGGGGAGAAGGGATCCCGGATCGATTCACCGCTTCTCGCTCAGGGAACATTGGCTATTTAACCATCACCAATGTCCAGGCTGAAGACGAGGCCGTTTATTACTGTTGCAGATGGTATAGCAGTGCTAGTGCGTTCCACAGTGATGCAAACTGATGGGGAAGTGTGGCAAAAACCTTTCCTCTTTCACCAAAGAGCAGTGAGATGTGAATACTGAAAACGAACGTCTACATCTGTTGTCAAGTCCATCCGACTCTGGATTGAACTAGAAGAGACAGAAAACTCTGAATTCCCACTTCCTTCCTCACAGCAGGACCTTGGAGCTGCCAGCCCAGCAGACCCTCAAGTCAGCCCTTCCCAGTGGATCAAAGAGCTGCTTTGGGAAAGTCAGGCTTCAGACTTCATATCATTGCCATATGGAATTGGGATTAGGAATTGGGAACTATAGCAGAAATGCCACATGCAGATTGCTAAGTTGGTCTTAATTGAGCATATTATGATATTATTATTATTATTAAGCATAATAATAATAATAATAATAATAATAATAGGCTCAGGTTGTAAAGGTAAAGGGACTCCTGACTGTTAGATGACTCTGTGGTTGCGCTGCTCATCTTGTTTTATTGGCCGAGGTAGCTGGTGTACAGCTTCCCGGTCATGTGGTCAGCATGACTAAGCCGCTTCTGGCGAACCTGAGCTGTGAAATGTACAGAAGCAGCACCACCAAAAAATATATATATGGAGGCATCTTCTTCTGGCCACAGGGTTCTGTCTTGGGCCCGGTCTTATTCAACATCTTTATCAACGACTTGGATGATGGACTCAAGGGCATCCTGATCAAATTTGCAGATGACACCAAACTGGGAGGGGTGGCTAACACTCCAGAGGACAGGATCACACTTCAAAACGACCTTGACAGATTAGAGAACTGGGCCAAAACAAACAAGATGAATTTTAATAGGGAGAAATGTAAAGTATTGCACTTGGGCAAAAAAAATGAGAGGCACAAATACAAGATGGGTGACACCTGGCTTGAGAGCAGTACATGTGAAAAGGATCTAGGAGTCTTGGTTGACCACAAACTTGACATGAGCCAACAGTGTGACGCGGCAGCTAAAAAAGCCAATGCAATTCTGGGCTGCATCAATAGGAGTATTGCTTCTAGATCAAGGGAAGTAATAGTGCCACTGTATTCTGCTCTGGTCAGACCTCACCTGGAGTACTGTGTCCAGTTTTGGGCACCACAGTTCAAGAAGGACACGGACAAACTGGAACGTGTCCAGAGGAGGGCAACCAAAATGGTCAAAGGCCTGGAAACGATGCCTTATGAGGAACGGCTAAGGGAGCTGGGCATGTTTAGCCTGGAGAAGAGGAGGTTAAGGGGTGATATGATAGCCATGTTCAAATATATAAAAGGATGTCACATAGAGGAGGGAGAAAGGTTGTTTTCTGCTGCTCCAGAGAAGCGGACACGGAGCAATGGTTCCAAACTACAAGAAAAAAGATTCCACCTAAACATTAGGAAGAACTTCCTGACAGTAAGAGCTGTTCGACAGTGGAATTTGCTGCCAAGGTGTGTGGTGGAGTCTCCTTCTTTGGAGGTCTTTAAGCAGAGGCTTGACAACCATATGTCAGGAGTGCTCTGATGGTGTTTCCTGCTTGGCAGGGGGTTGGACTCGATGGCCCTTGTGGTCTCTTCCAACTCTATGATTCTATGATTCTATGATTCTGGTAGTATTATGGAGGTTGTCAATGGCTTCCTGCAAATGTCATTCAGAAGCATTGGTGTCGCTGTGGAGGAAGAGCATAGCAGTGCTCTGTCTACCCTAAGACCAGTTCATGTCAGGGACTGGGCAGTGGAGGAATGGTGGAGACCACCTCCCCAGCCTGACCCTTCCAGAGAAGAAGACAGTTCAGAATTACAGCAGGGGTTTGAGGGAGGTCACAGCTCAGAGAAAGATGAGGGGGGAAAGTTGGGAAATGATGGGAGAAGAGGAGGGGGAAGCAGAGCCTGAGCAGCTGGTTGACATGTTATCACTAGAAAGCATTCTAGACCCACTATCTTCCAGAACCCGGCGAGCCTTAAAAGTAGGAGAGCAAAGGACTCAGAAGCAAAGGGCCTTCAGCTCCACCCGTAGAAGAGATGGCGAATGAAGAAGGGGAGGGGAGATTCACTTGGGGCAACGCCATTATTCTAAGAGGCTGAATTCCCTCTCTCTGTAAATATTGAATAAAAAGCAGATGATAAGGAATTTTCCTTGTCTTATCTGTTTCTGGCAACCTGCCCTGGGGGTTGGCTCCTCTGCTGCCTGACAGTTCATGAGCTTGATGGCATTCTAGGACTTCACACAGTCCTTGTGACAGGGAAAGCCAAAAGCAGCTAGAGATATTTGCATACAGCTTCAGGAATTTGCCTTCAAGTGAGAGATATAAGAGAAGAGGTGTTAAGATAGCAGGATGAGAAGCAAGTCATGGGTTTCCTTGATGCAATGTTCTGGGTTCCTGTGGTTTTGTTCCTGGAGACACTTCTCTCAGGTGAGGTTACTTCAGTGAGACAGAGAAGAGTTGTATCAGTTCTCACTCAGGTGGTCAGGTAGGAAAAGGAGAGAAATTCAGTTTTGTTTGTTTTATAATGATGAACTACCTAACGGACACTTCTCAAACTGACAGACAGCTATCCTTTGAAAGGCACGCTTCTCTGATTTGTGCAACGCAGTTCTGCAGCCAAAGAACACATGTACCAAGCTGCATATATTTGGGAGAACTGTATATCAAAATATTGACAAAAATAACATGGAAAAATGCATCATGTATTTGTCTGTATGACAAAACCATGTACAAAAATGTTCATATCGAGAGAAATTAAAATGGTGGTGAATTGAATTTTTGCAAAGATATTATATATATACAACACAACAGCTAATTGTTTTCACAATATCTTTTCTTAAATACGAAATTGCTGTGGAAATGTGGAGATCTGAATTTAAGAAAAGAAAGGCAGAAATAAAAGTGACTGATGAGTCCATTTCCAGTGGTCAGTAACATTCCCCATTATTTTCTTGCAGGTTCAGAGTCTCAGGTTATTGTCGTGACTCAACCAGCCTCGATGTCTGTATCCCTGGGATCAACAGTGAAGCTCCCATGTGCTGTGAGCAGCGATTTTAAAATTAGCAGTGAGAGGGTGAGATGGTATCAGCAGAAAACGGGTACCCCACGCTTTCTCTATCATTATTACACCAGTAGTGACCAGGGCAGGGTCTCTGGGGTCCCAGAGAGATTCAGTGTCTCCCCTGATTCCTCCAAGAACCTCTGGAATCTAGTGATCACCGGAGTTCAAGCCGAAGACGAGGCCAATTATTACTGCAGTACATGGGACAACAGGCCACGCGCGTACCACTGTGATCCATCTCTATGGGGAACTGAGACAAAAACCTCTTGCTGTCTCGCAGGGCACCAGCAGGCAACTCTGAATACAAGGCTGTGCAGCTGTCTAATGCCTTCCTGAATGACTAGTGATTTGATGGTTGTTCTGCACTGCTTTTGAAGAGTGTTTATTATTATTATTGTTGCGTGTCGAGACCCCACAGTCACCCCCTCGTTGGGAAATAACTCACACCAGGACACAGATATTAGGTTTAGGTTACTGGGCAAATTTTGGCCACAACTTTATTGAATTACAGAATGTGAGCGGTATTGGCTTAGGCATTGACTGAACCCGACTATATCTGACTCCTGCCCGTTGTGCAGGAAGTCCAGTAAGGGTAAGCCATGGGTAGGGGGAACCCTGTCAATGCGAACCAACTCAAGCTCCCCCTGGTTTTCCCATGGGGTCGTGTCAAGGCCCTAGCCCCCAGCCGGGCTTCAGACAAGATCAACACCCCCGGATTCCTTTAACGGAATACTCTTAAGCACGGAGGGGCAGGTGATGGCCACACCTCCCCTCCCCCACGCAAGGTCAAACAATGCCTAACCGCAACCCTAACAAAGTTGTGATGATTGCTACGAGGTAGGCAAAAACCAAGTGGTCAGTGCCAATTTGCCAAGTGGAAAAATTCCTACCAGGACCCTTAGACAATCAAGGCGACCAACCGAAGTCCATAGCAAGGCCATTGCCTAACCTGCAGAATAGGGAGGGAGGGAGGGTGATTGAGGATGCGAGCCAAAGAGGACGTCCTCTGACTCACTCCTCGGTTTAAACTGCCCCAGCCATGACCCCCCAGCCAGCAGACTGGCTGGCTGGGCTCTGACGTGACCAGGACCCCCCAGGCAATGGGGGACAAAGTCCCCCGCCCCCGGTGAGGAGTGGGTGACCATGTGGTCCACTGCAACTCCTCCCCCTTCTACACCATCCTTTGCAAGAGGATAGCATACTTTTATAAATGTTTTTGCCTTTGTCCCCACCACTCCATGGGACGCGGATGGTGCTGTGGCTTAAACCACAGAGCCTAGGACTTGCCAGTCAGAAGGTCGGCAGTTTGAATCCCCGCGACGGGGTGAGCTCCCATTGCTCGGTCCCTGCTCCTGCCAACCTAGCAGTTCGAAAGCACATCAAAGTGCAAGTAGATAAATAGGTACCGCTCTGGCGGGAAGGTAAACAGCGTTTCTGTGCGCTGCTCTGGTTCGCCAGAAGCGGCTTTGTCATGCTGGCCACATGACCCAGAAGCTGTACGCTGGCTCCCTCGGACAATAAAGCGAGATGAGTGCCGCAACCCCAGAGTCGGTCATGACTGGACCTAATGGTCAGGGGTCCCGTTACCTTTTACCATGCATGAAAAAGTTTCATTAAAAACCAACGAGCAATTAGAAGAACAAAAAGTTGTGAATATTCTCTCTGAGATGAAATCAGGAAAGCTCTTGGTTTAAGCCCACAAGTGAGCAATGATGCTTAAACAACAGCCGAAGAATAGGAAGCCTGTTTGCATGCATTTGAATTTTCCTCTTTGCTGTCTTAAGTACGAAGAGGAGAACTTTGTTTTCAGAGAAGCCTTTATCTCAAGAAGCCAGTTTTCTCACCATTTCCCAATCATGGCCTGGGCTTTTTTCCTTCTGATCCTCTTCAGTCACTGCACAGGTAAAGGAAACTGATTTCCTAATGTAATCTTTTTCTGTATATATATTCTTTCTCCCAGGGAGTAGGCTCTTCCCCTAAGCCAGTGTTTCCCAAAATTGGGTCTCTGGTTACTTTTGGACTAGAATTCCCCCTAGAATATATTCCTCTATGCCACAGGAGCGGCAAGGATCCTAATTGCTAAAAAATGGAAAAAAGAAACTGTGCCAACAACAAAGGAATGGCAAGACAAACTGTTAGAGTATATTGAACTGGCTAGATTAACAGAGGCAATTAGAGATCACACTAGACAAGAGTTTCAAAAAGTATGGGGGAAATGCAGAAAATAATTCACAAAACAGTGCCCTAAAATACATACCTGGACTTGTTTCGATTCATGTCTGCAGGAGCCTTTGTGGATATTTAAGTTATAATTAGAAAAATCTTAATAACTATTCATAAAGGAAACAGTTTATAAGGAGTAAATAAGGAGGCCAGATACAGGATAAAGGGAGTCTTTTATTTGGTTGTTTGTATTGTTGTATGTTATGCTCACTGTATGTTAGAGCAGCGGTTCTCAACCTGTGGGTCCCCAGATGTTGTTGGACTACAACTCCCATCATTCCAGAGCTCTGGCCTTGCTAGCTAGGGGTGATGGGAGTTGTAGTTCAACAACATCAGGAGACCCAAGGTTGAGAAAGGCTGATCTAGAGGGCACAAGGTTCCCCATCCATTATCTAGACCAGTGTTTCCCACACATGGGTCTCCAGCTGTTTTTGGACTACAACTCCTGAAATATACTCCAAGTCGAGTGTGGATTTCATGCTCTTTATTCAGCTCATAGTAGTGAGGAATGAAGGTTCCTCCAAAATATCTGCTTTGTATACATTATTTACACAATGGGCCGCACGTGATTGGCTAATTCCAGGATTCTCCCGTGGGCCAATCAGGTGGGGATTCACTTCCACCTGGAGCTGGATTGGGTGGCTCCTGCGGACCAATCATACTGCTGCATTGTTCTAGGACCAATCAGACTGCTGCATTCTGAATCCTACTGTTCTAGGACCAATCACACTGCTGCATTTTGGATCCTATTGTTCTAGGACCAATCAGACTGCTGTCTTTTGGATCCTATTCAACTCAGTGCATAACAACTCCCATCATCCCTAGCTTTCAGGACCAGTGGTCAGGGATGATGGGAACTGTAGTCCAAAAACTGCTGGAGAGCCAAGTTTGGGAAACCCTGATCAAGGCCTTCTTCGTCCCCCTTGGCTTTCTACCCCTTTGTCTTAGCTTGAAGTGAAAACCTTCATGGTGCCTATGCTTTCTTTCAGGGGGTTTGGCCCAGTTCGTGTTGACTCAGCCACTGCTCTTATCAGCATCCCCTGGAGAAACCATCAACATCTCTTGCACTAGGAGCAGTGGAAACATTGCGAGCTATGCTGTCTCCTGGTATCAGCAGAAGCCTGGCAGTTCCCCCAAGCCACTGATATTTGGCTTCAGCAGCAGATCCTCCGGAATCCCAGAGCGATTCTCCGGTTCCTTTGACGAGACATCCAATTCTGCCACCTTAACCATCTCCAACCTCCAAGCAGAAGATGAAGCTGTGTATTATTGCTTGTCGTACGACACCACTGAACAGCCTACCATGTTTGCGATACAACCGTACACAGGAATGGGAGATAAACTTCCCGAGAATGGATTTTGCACTTTCGATTAAGGCTTGCTGACTTACAATTGCAGGAATGGGAAATATTTTAAAGGTGTTCCCACCCTCCCACCGCAGCTTATGAAAAGCTTTGTGTTTTTTCCTTGTAATCTGATTGTACCTTTCTCTGGTTTCTCAACACATCTTTCTGTCTGCATGTTGTAAAATTATAAAGATCCTAAAATTATCTATCTATATATTACAATAAAGAGTTTGTGAATGTTTATTCAAAACCTGCCAAAGAGTCCAGTTCATTTTGTTGCTTCTTCAAATATTTTGTAAAAGGTTCTCATTCATCTTTAAAATCCCAGTTATCCTTGTCACGTAGTTTGTGTGTCATAATGTTTTACTGTTTTTATGTATGTGGGAAGCTGCCCAGAGTAGCTGGGACAACCCAGTAAGATGTGTAGGTTATAAATAGTAAAAATTATCATGATAGAATGGGACGTCCCTATTTTCATTGGAGAAATGTTGGGGGGTCTGCCATTGCTGCTACATGGGTGAAGGATTGAAGAAAAAGAAATATGAATTGTCCCTGCCCCATAGCTTGACCAATCATGGCTAGGAGTGGCTAGGAGCTAGGTAGACTCAGAGATATAAATAAAAGTGTAGACATGTATACACAGGGCAGCTTCTGTTTTGACTTGAAATGTTCATTTTGAACTTCTCAGAAATAAAGGTAAAGGGACCCCTGACCATTAGGACCAGTCATGGCCGACTCTAGGGTTGCGGCGCTCATCTCGCTTTATTGGCAAAGGGAGCTGGTGTACAGCTTCTGGGTCATGTGGCCAGCATGACTAATCCGCTTCTGGCGAATCAGAGCAGCGCACTGAAATGCCGTTTACCTTCCCGCCAGAGTGGTACCTATTTATCTACTTGCACTTGATGTGCTTTCAAACTGCTAGGTTGGCAGGAGCAGGGAGCGAGCAACGGGAGCTCACCCTGCTGCGGGGATTCGAACTGCCGACCTTCTGATTGGCAAGTCCTAGGCTCTGTGGTTTAACCTACAGCGCCACCCGCGTCCCTCTTCTCAGAAGTACGTAATGGGAAGAACCAGGCGTGGGGAGTGCCAGCCCACAATGTCTCCCCCTGGAGATGTGCCAAAACCGCTCTCCAGCTAAAACAAACAAACAAACAAACAAACAAACAAACAAACAAACCAACCAACCAACCACTGCTAACTACTTACTCAGAACACCAAAAGCTTCTGCACTTCTCTTTTTGCATTGCTCAGTGTCATGGGTAGGCAAACCAAGGCCTGGGGGCCGAATCCGGCCCAATTGCCTTCTAAATCCGGCCCGTAGACGGTCTGGGAATCAGCGTGTTTTTACATGAGTAGAATGTGTCCTTTTATTTAAAATGCATCTCTGGGTTATTTCTGGGGCATAGGAATTCGTTCATTCCCCCCCCCCCCAAAAAAAAATATACTCCGGCCCCCCACAAGGTCTGAGGGACAGTGGACTGGCCCCCTGCTGAAAAAGTTTGCTGACCCCTGCTCAATGTCATATTTTGTTCCTTGGTGCACTGATGCCACACCAGGTGGCCACTTTGAAATCATGGCACAAAATTAGAACTTTTTGTCCCCAGCGCTGTAGTTGGCGATTCACATGCACATACCTCTGTGCGCATGGCTAGCTAGGTGGCCCATCTATATTTCACTGCACTCTCGGTTCTGAAATCCCTTGGGCCACCCCTTCTACACCTGTATATTTGTCCTGAACATCTGTAGCGTGATATCCTGTGCAGATACAGTGTGGTTTCCCTTTTAACATAGCACATCTTGAACTTTTTCAGGCCCCCGTCTTGTGGTTTCCCCATAACCAAATACCAAAAAATCTACTCCGACACGCAAACGTGTGACATTTCTTAAGCCTCTGCTGCTGTAGAAATCTTGAAGGCATGGCAATAAATCAATGAATGAACAAGTAAGTAAGTAAGCAAGCAAGTAAATAAATAAATAGAAATAAATACATACATACATAAATATTGGAAAGTTTTTAATGTTTGATGTTTTTCAATGTTTTACATATGCTGTAAGCTGCTCAGAGTGGCTGAGGAAACCTATCCGGATGGGCGGGGTATAAATAATAATAATAATAATAATAATAATAATAATAATAATAGATCAAATTATTAATAATAATTAATTATAATAATAATTTGACCAAACAGCAAGAGGCAGTGGGAGATAGGAGTGCCTGGCGTGCTCTGGTCCATGGGGTCACGAAGAGCTGGACACGACTAAACTACTAAACAATAAATGCAGTGGTACCTCGGGTTACAGACGCTTCAGATTACAGACGCTTCAGGTTACCGACTCTGCTAACCCAGAAATAGTACCTCGGGTTAAGAACTTTACTTCAGGATGAGAACAGAAATCGTGCTCCGGTGCTGCGGTGGCAGCAGGAGGCACCATTAGCTAAAGTGGTGCTTCAGGTTAAGAACAGTTTCAGGTTAAGAACGAACCTCCGGAACGAATTAAGTACTTAACCCGAGGTACCACTGTAATAATAATAATAAATGTAGTGGCAGTGGCATCATGTAGCCAGTAGGTGGCAATGTTGTCCCATACACATTTGCTTAGGCTACATCAGACACAGCTGTTCCACTCAACTATCTGTGCTGTAACACGGTCTTGCCTAGAACCGCCCCACTTCTGCATTTTCCTGCAAATTGCAGGATAGTTCATTGCCATCCTTTTCTATTGTATGCATTTACTCCTCAAAAGCTTTTCTGTGATGGAATTGTTTTAAAAGTCAAGGAGGTCCTTGTAATTCAGATTAAAGACACACTAGAAAACACAAACACATACGCTTGCCCTACGTTTTGCTGTCAAATGAGCCCCATCAGCTGGTGATCCAACTCAGGTCTTGCACATGCCTACTCATTGTTTTGGGGGGTGGGATGAAATCACATGCTGGGAAAATTCAGGTTGTGCGATTATAATGGATTGGCTGGTCTTCTCCTGTATACCTGAAGGAGCGTCTCCACCCCCATCGTTCAGCCCGGACACTGAGATCCAGCACCGAGGGCCTTCTGGCAGTTCCCTCATTGTGAGAAGTGAGGTTACAGGGAACCAGGCAGAGGGCCTTCTCGGTAGTGGCGCCCACCCTGTGAAACTCCCTCCCTTCAGATGTGAAGGAAATAAGCAGCTATCCTATCTTTAGAAGACATCTGAAGGCAGCCCTGTTCAGGGAAGTTTTTAATATTTAACGCTGTACTGTTTTTAACACTTGATTGGGAGCCGCCCAGAGAGGCTGGAGAAACTCAGCCAGATGGGCGGGGTATAAATAAATAAATAAATAAATAAATAAATAAATAAATAAAATAATGTAGCACCCTGCTTGTGGTTAACGCTTAGCTGGAATGAAATATTCAATGCAGCAATAGAGAAATTAAAATAGTAATTTATTTGTCAGACAAATAAATATGAGGCACAGTGGTATATGGTTACCAAGCTCTGGCCTGGCCTCTTGCCATTCTGGCCAGCACTTATATTTCCTTAATCCAGCCCCCTTGCTCCTCCTGTGGCTGCCTCTGTCCAATCAGCCTGGTTAAAATTCCTATTGGCTGTTTGCTAGAACCAATCACAAAAGATACACCCATTTCCTCTTGCCTTTTATGGAAAATAAAAAGCTATATATTCTTCTATCTATAAATGACAAATAAGTAGTAATATATCTTACATGTGTCTCAACAAGGAATCTTAATTACCAGCTCACCTCTTGCCCTCCTTGCCCTATTGCCTTCCAAAACAGATAATTAATCTTGAATTTTTATCTTATGCATATGTCAAGGATTGAGTTCACATCAACATTGAGAGATCTCCTTCATTTGAAGGTTTCTAAACAAAAGGCCTGACAACCATATATCAGGAGTGCTCGATTGGCGTCTTCTGTCTGGCAAGGGGCTTGGCTGGTGGCTGACTTAATTTCAGGATAGTTACAACTCTTACAACTATATGAAATAAGAATCTAGCATTTCTTAAATCCTTTGCATAATTATATTTAAACTAATATATTTAATACATAAACAACCTTTTAAAAGGAAAAGAAATCTTAAAAGGATCTTAGTTTAAGAAAGAAACAGCTTTAGAAAAGTCTTCCAAAAAATGCTCTCTTTCTGCCAGCTAGATGCTTTTTCACTGCTCTTGACCTTCTTAACCTTAGGAAGAAGATATGGCTCATTTTACTATTTATCCACCCTTAATTTGTAGGGTCAGTGTAACCTTGGCTGTCAGCCTGTAATTCCCTTTTTACGACTTTGAGAATTGTTTTCTGCTATAAATCAGGGGGGCCCCTTGTCTAGGAGTAAAACATCTTGCCAAGGTTTTTAGGCAACTGGTCTTCTGCCTGGCATGAAACAGAACATTTTTAAGCTCATCCTTAAAATACAAGCCCTGATTAAACATATAAGCTTTAATAAAAATGCAAGCTTATGATTAGATGCCTCAATAATATCCCATTTCACCCACAAGACTGGACAAATAAATTATTATTATTATTATTATTATTATTATTATTATCCCACAAGACTGGACTTTTTGATAAGGAATTGATGGGGAAGTGTACTGCATAACGCTTGCTAAATCACCTAACCTCCAAATCAGGAAGCTATGCAGGACTGGCAAAATTAACAGCAAGATTAAGAGAATCTAATGATGAATGTTTTATGGAAGAATGGGTGCCTTTTCCGAAGTACTTAAATAAATATTATAGTATGATGAACCCGAGAGCAGGATTTGAGCTAAGAGCAACAGAATTAATTAGATTATAATACTGTGGTTACGATTTAAAAGACAGAAGGGGAGAAACCACAACTCCTTGGAAAACGGGGTGGGAAGTTGATAAAAGAGAAAAGACAAATGTTTGTAAATGTTAAAAATGTTGAAATTTACTAAAATATAATTGGGGGGAAATAATAACCTAACTTTCCTGCAAACCAATCGGAATGAATGAGTTTGTTGACGCCCAGGAAAGTGGGTGCAAGTTTGCTTTTCCGCTGGTAGCTATGTTACCCTGCTATGTTCCAGGGACATTAGTTAATTTTTTTTCCTTCAAAAAAATTATTGGTTTTTACAATACTAACGACAAACAAAAACCTAAAACGAAGAAACATAACAAACATAAATCATAACCTTATTGAAAATAACAGTTATTAACTTTGTAAAGCGACTTCCTCGTTTCCCCTTAGTTGAATTTCATTGCAAATCCAAAACCCAATTTTTATACACTTTTAATTGAACATTAACATCTTTAAATCTCCTCCTTATAATACTAAACACATTATTTTATCAGTTAACATAAACAGAATCCTAAGCCCATTAAATATCTGGAAGCTATTTCCGATTAGTTTAGCTTAACAAATTTAAACAAACCCCCCTCCCACTAATCCAGGGACATTAGTTAAAGGGCAGGAAATTTGCATGAAGAGGAAGCTCCCTTCTCGTCTGTGGGTTTAAGAGAGTTCTGAGAGAGTGCCAATCAGAATCTATTTTGCTTCAGGAAGAATCTCTGCTTCCCCCTAAGATGCTTCGAACAATTCTTCTCCTTTTCATCCTTGAGTCTATAGGTGAGGGACACGACATTGATGCACGGAAGTGAGACCCCCCCATAGTAACCTTGAGTTGTCTAATGCATGGGTGGGGCACATTTTTCAGCTTCAGGGCCACATTGCCTTCTGAAGGACCTTTCAGGGGCCACATGGCTGTGGTAGGTTAAGCCAGAGGTATAAGTGGATGTGAACTCTGAATGCTTTGTACAGCAAAGTCCAGAGGTTCCCTCTCCATCCAGTGAAGTGAGAGGAAACTTCCTAGAGCACAAGCTAGCCAAGCAAAAGTATTCGAGGTAGAAGGGGAGGAGGACTGGCTTGGGAAAAGCCCCAAGAGGCATTGAGGTCCACCTTCATCCCCCAGTCCTGAAGTTTCCCTTCCTTCCACTAATGCAATGCTTGCAAATGTTTGGTGTCACCGTTTACTAAGTTCTCCCCTTCCTTGTTCCCTTCCAGGTTCCAGTGCCCAGCAGCTGCAGCCCTTGAAGCCCTCAGAGACTGTGCCTCAAGTTGGGACCATCACCTTGTCTTGCAGACACAGTAGCGGGACGATCACGGATGCCTTCTACCCGCAGTGGTTCCAGCAGAAAGAAGGGCAGGTTCCACGCCTGATACTTTACCAAACCAGCACCAGGCCGTCCGGCATCCCAGCCCGTTTCTCTGGGTCCAAGTCAGGAAACGCAATGTCCCTGACCATCACAGGAGCCCAGGCAGAAGACGAAGCTACGTATTACTGCTGTATGCTGCATCCAGGGGTGTCTTGCACCGCTGGTCATTCAGATGGGGAAGTGAGGCAAAAACCCTTTTAGCAGAAGCTATCTAGAGTTACTGGGACACGGTTGGCGCTGTGGGTTAAACCACAGAGCCTAGGGCTTTCTGATCAGAAGGTCGGCGGTTCGAATCCCTGCAATGGGGTGAGCTCCCGTTGCTCAGTCCCTGCTCCTGCCAACCTTGCAGTTTGAAAATACGTCAAAGTGCAAGTAGATAAATAGGTACTGCCCCGGCGGGAAGGGAAACAGCGTTTCCATGCGCTGCTCTGGTTCGCCAGAAGCGGCTTAGTCATGCTGGCCACATGACCCGGAAGCTGTACGCCGGCTCCCTCGGCCAGTAAAGCGAGATGAGCGCCGCCACCCCAGAGTCGGCCACAACTGGATCTAATGGTCAGGGGTCCCTTTAGCTTTTATCTAGAGTTACTGCTGCACTCAAGTCCAGATTACTGGCTCCCCACGGTCATAGAAGCATGGAATCATGGAAATGTAGCATTGGAAAGGATCCCGAGGATCACCTAGCTCAACACCCTATAATGCAGGAATGTGCAGATCAAACTTGCAATCTTAACAGCAGCACCCTCTAATCAACTGAACTATCCAGTCATCTGGTTAAAGGTAAAGGTAAAGGGACCCCTGACAATTAAGTCCAGTCATGAATGACTCTGGGGTTGAATTCAGCTCACACTTAAGGGCAGACCTACCCAATTTGCTCTTCCCAAAAACAAAACATGAACTGTGACACGGCCTTCCTTTGAAATTTGCTGCTCTCTAAATTTCACAATGCAGTTCTCCAGCTGAGTATAACTGCAAGAAAATGCATTTGCTAGGGCAAAGTGTGCATTTTTAAAATGGCATATATTCGCAAACACATTAGCATTGCATTATGTGTGGGGAAATGCAAATATATATATATATTTGCATATTAGGGAAAGTGCAAACAGAGAAGTTCACGGATGAATTTTCAAAGGGAATTTTTAAAAAGTCAGAACAATGTGGAATTGTAGAGAATTGAAGGGAAAAATGGAAAAATGAGAAAGTGAGACTGACAGATTTGTCTATTCCCACTGCAAAGTGGGAGTAATATCTACGTAGGGTTGCCATATTTCAAAAAGGAAACGTCGTTGAGCTTTTTTTTTAGGAATACCCAGAAATTGTTGGGATGCAGAACCTCCTTTAAATATTAAAGTGGGTGTGGGGAATCTGTGGCCCTCTGGACATTGCTGAACTACAACTCCCATCATCCCTGCCCATTGCCTATGCTTGCTGGGCCTGATGGGAGTTGTAGTTCGGCAAACATCCCAAGGGCCAAATGTTCCCCATACCCACCTTAATATTTAAAGCAGGTTCTGGATCTCAGCCCCAGCAAAACCTGGCTGCTCCTTTAAATGAAGCCCTGTATCAAATAACCTTCAGGACCAGGACCCCCAGCTCAGAAGTCTTTTTAAAAAGGGAGATGAATGCAAAAGGGCAGTAAGGGCGAGGGCAGTAGCTTCAGGGCTTGCACTGCACATGTGTCAGGAGCTCTACAAACCTACTAATTTGGCAGCTGCTGGGGACAGCTTTCATTTGTGATTCAGTGTGTTTGCTTTGCTGTCTGCTGGAATACCAGGAAGGAGGTAGAAGTCTTACAAGATGGTGAGCAAGGGGCAGGGACTAAGGGGGACTTTTGCATAGGGTTGGAGGGATGCTGCTGATTAAGGGCCCCCTTTTCCTTAAGGAGGGAAGGGTGGTTTTCGTATTCACAGCTGTGCCAGGATTCTAGCGAGAGCTCTTATTCTGAGGCCAGAGGAGGTTCCAGGGCTCTGGCTGGGAAAACCTTTCCCAGTGCCAAAGTTTAGCTCTTCCTAAATAATACCTTGGAGTTCAGAGAGAATCTCTCTCCTACAGAAGAAATCATCTGCATACTTACCTTAACACAGAGCATTTAAAGTGATGCTTAAGGGTCTATAAAAAATGGACTTCTTGATCTGGAAGCCTCACTTCCAAATGCATTGATGGGCTGAAGTTGCGAGCAGGCTGTAGCTATAGGGGTGTGTGCATGTATACTCTGCACATGCCCAGAGACTTGTTTCCTCTTCCTCCTGTGTCGCATTCAAAACAGGCTCTAAAGTCAAGCAGGAGAAGGCTTAGATTATGGAGAAGGAATTCGAGGTTGTAACGTGTGTTATTATTCTCAGATAATACCAGAGTCCCAGCTAGCTGCAGAAGTGACTGCCTCCGTTTTCTCTTCCTGCTCTACTACTTGCAAAGAGGCAATGAGAAAATTATGCACAGTTTCTGGGTCGATACCTTAGATCAGGGATGTGTTCTTCTAGATCCCACCAGAACATTGGGCATGCGAGCTGGGACTGATGGGTGCTGGAGTCCCATAACCTGTAGCATAGCTGTCAACTTACAGATTTGAAAATAAGGGACCAGCAGCCTTGAAAATAAGGGACCAGCAGCCAAAATAAGGGACCTGTAGCTTCGAGAACACTGTCCAAACAACTTTGTAACCAGAGGTTCAACTGAATAGAATCTGAATCACATGCACCACAAGGCCTATGCAGCCTCAACTTAAGATGGCTCCCCGGCCTGGCTTTGCACTGTAAAGTTTGCAGCAGCACGTGCAACAAAATGGCATCCAGCATTCAAAAACCGCCTCAGCTTGCATTAACTAGCCACACACAAGGCATGCAAGCTCCACCCCCCAGTCGTTCTTAGACTTCTTATTGGGTGAGCAACACAGCCAAGCAAAACAGTTGGAGCCTCCCTCCTCCCTGGCCGGCAGGAAGGGAGGGAGAGGAGCTGCTTCCTTTGAAATTTAAGGGACATTTAAGGGACATCCATCAATAAGGGACAGCAGCGGGACATGGCGCTGGAATAAGGGACTGTCCCTTCAAATAAGGGACACTTGACAGCTATGACCTGTAGACCTCGCCCTTCAGCCTGAGGGCCAGATGTGGCCCCCTAGACATCTTTAGGTGGTCCTTGGGCCACGCCCCTCACTGGTCCTGCCTGCCCTGCGTCCTCCTCTAGTGATTACCTATCTGTCTGGGGTGTGTCCTTGAACGGCAACCATGCCTTTGGTTTGCCTGTATGGAGAGTGGGGTGTGTTTGGCCACACCCACTTCTGCCACACTCACCCATTGGAGGCCAACAGTAGGGGGCGCCAGAGTCAATGGCAGAAGGAGCCAACTAATTCTTGTTTAGTCCCCATCTTCCTCCCTGCGGAGTTGTACAAGGGCAATACTGAGACTGAGGGGAAAGGTGGCAGGGAGAACCACCCCTTGGAGTGGTTGAAAGTAAAGAGTTATTAGAAAAATACCTCTAATTCCCTTATGGAGTATATAGAGCCCGTATAGAGTCCCTCAGGAGATCTCTATCGGTGGGAGAGAAAGCAGAGGCCAACTGGAGTACATTGAAAGCAAAGCGGCCACTAGGCCTGATTAAGGAAAATAAACTGTTGCAACAGGGTCCCCACTCACCACACGCAGGAGGGAGGAGAACCCCAAACAATGGTGCGCAAGCCCCTATAAAGACTTTTGAAATTGCCCACCCTGTTGCCCAAGACCATGCCCCCAAACACCATACATACATCACAGAAGGAGAAATTTCTCTAGCAGAAATTTGAGAGTGTTGCTTCTCTCCTGTCTGCCAGGATACCTGATAATGCCTTTAAAAAAAACCAAACTTAAGGACCTCTCACAGTTAAGTCCAGTCACGGACGACGGCGCTCATCTCGCTTTACTGGCCGAGGGAGCCGGCGTTTGTCCGCAGACAGCTTCCGGGTCATATGGCTAGCATGACTAAGCCACTTCTGGCGAAACCAGAGCAGTGCACGAAAATGCTGTTTACATTCCTGCTATTTATCTACTTGGCACTTTTTGGGGTGCTTTCCAACTACTTGATTGCATTTTCCATGTAGCACTGCCATTCCTTTGAGATGATAAGCACTTTAGTTCCTGAATCTCTTACACATATTGATAGTTTAACAGATACTTGACAGACTGTATTTGCAGGGAGGTGTAAGCCCCTACAGTCCAAAGACAATTGGAAAGCTTTTCCCATTGCCTTCCTCCCTGCAGAGAAATAGTTAAGGTCAATTTGGAAGAGTCAAATTGTTCTCCTGTACAATTTCAGACACGTGGTTTCAGGGTGGATTTGATTTAAATCATTTTTTTTACAGAAGGACTTATTCTTGCTTCCCTAAACATGGCTGCCTTCAGATGTCTTCTAAAAGTCAGATAGTTCTTTATCTCCTTGCCATCTGATGGGAAGACATTCCACAGAAAGACTCATTCTTGCCAGTATAATCTATACTCTGGTTTTTCTTCAGATCGCAAGCCAGTACAATCTTAATATTTACAACCAGATGAAGGTTTCATTTTTGGAATAATAAATTTTCAGAGTAGTCTTTACAGTTATATCAAAAATTACTTATTTGGCTATACTATTAGAAATACATAGACAGATCATTATGAAATTATTGTGAGGTTTAATAAGTCAATTGTTTATATTTGGACAACTTTTCTGCTGTACTTTATTGGAAGGAGAAAAATAATCATTTCCTTAATAACAATTTAAACTATTTATTTAACTAAAACAGTAACATTATAGCATATGTATCCATGTTTGTTAACTGATGTGGTTAAACATTTTTTTTTTTTAACTTAGACTCTGAGTTTTAGCACACATGAAAAGCTTTTAAAAAATCCTTATTTCCTGGTGAATAACCTTTGGACTATAATGTAACTTAAATCAAAAACTATCTTTAGAAAGATTTTTCCTCCAAAAGCATTTTATTTTAAAAATCCAATTTATATTTAAAAAATCCGATTTAAATTTTTTAAAACCCCATTGTTTTTTTTTTTAAAAAAATATCATTGATTTTTAACCACCCTGTGTGGTTTATATACTTATGTATGTGTTTGCCTTGTACATTTATGAACATTTATTCTATATCTGAGACCTTAGAATTCTTATAACAAAAGACAGGCAGGGGATGATAGGCTGAGGTTAGTGGAGCAGTGCCCCAAAGTTTAAACCTGTTGCATTAGAATGCAGTTCCTTTGAGGTTCCTCCCAAGCCAGGCATGTGTCCTTTGAGCTGCAAAAGGTTCCTTTCCCCTGCCCTAGAGGCTGCCACATATACAGGGAAAGGGAGAAAATCTATGAAATTCTGTGTCCCTCAAGGGGTGCTGCTAATAAACCACAGGCCTCTGAAATTCAGAGCGGTAGTCTGCAATCCTAAACTCACTCGTTGGAGAGTCAACTCTCATGGTGCTGATTGAGACATGCCTCTGTGCCACGAACACACACAGTATCCCAGTTAAGAGAGTCCTTCTTGAGTACATAGTTGACTTAGACTCAGTTAAGATTGCACACATTCCTTTCATTGTCATGTGATAAACTCACAAGATAAACTCACAAGTCTTTCCTGGTAAGTGCATACGTGTTTGCAGAACTGGGGCGATTAGAAAGATAAAGCGTTGATGGAACAATGCCCCAGATTTTGCCATTTCTTTGGTTTTTGTTCCAAGAAATAGTTTGTACTAGGACCAGATCACTATCTCTGTGAAACGTTAGGGTGGAGGGTGATGTTGTGAAATGTTACATAGTCCCTTCATTAAAAGGTGGGGGGAGAACCTAGACTTTTGCCCATCTTGAAGTTTATGATAAATTTCCTTTTCCGTTTATTTACTAAAGCCTTTTTACCTGCTCTTCATCCGAAAAAGGCTCCCAGAGCCACTTTCGTAAGATCCCTATCAGGTGAGATAGATACACGAGGAAGTGGGAATGAGGAGGGAAGAGGAAAGCAAGCGAACTCTTGAGGTTATCAGATTCTTACAATGACTGTCCCCAGCACTGTGGAGACTGCTTGTACCTGGGTTCACGTGTGAACAAGCCTAAAGTCTAACATTTTTTGCTGGCGTTTTCGCTTCTACTCTTCCCTCACCGGGCTTGAAAAAAACAAAACAGTTGGTGCTGGTGATTGGAGACCTTCACATTCCACACCGATGCAACGCTCTCCCAGCCAAGTTCCGGAAACTCCTGGTTCCTGGAAAGATCCAGCATATCCTCTGCACAGGGAATCTCTGTACTAAGGAGACCTACGATTATCTGCGGACATTGGCTGGGGACGTCCATGTGGTCAGAGGGGACTTCGATGAGGTAGGGGCACAGCTTCAAAACTTTGTTACTGGCTGCCAGTCTGGGAAGATGTAAATGGGGAGCTACTCCTAAGTCTGTGATGGCCTGGGATTCAGACTTGGATGCTGAACCCGAGGAATCCCAGCCTGCACAGGAGTCCCCGCCTCCAAAACTAGCTGAGCCGGGGCTGGGGCCTGAGCCTGAAAGGTACTCACCTGTGCTGGATCCTCAGATGCAGGCACCAGCTGAGTCTGCTCTGGCTCTTGAGGTGATGGAGGACCCATTGCCTGCAGGTGCTCCACTCTCAGCCCCGTCAGGGGAAGCTGAGGTTGCCACTGGGTCCGATAACCCTCCAGCCTCTCCTGAGCTGCAGAGGCTCAGGGCAGAGAGGCGGAGGGAACTAAGTTCCCGCAGGAGGAGTGCTCGCCTCCAGGCCAGAAGAGGCGAGTCACCTGTGGACCGGGGCCACCCTATGCCTCGGGGCAGATAAAAGCCAGCCAGCCCCAATCCCAGGTTGCGGGAGCAACATTGTTGGTAGCCTGTTCCTGCCTGCACCCTGTCCTGCTCTTCTGCCAGAGTTCCTGACCTCACCCGACTCCCTGGCTTGGACACCGCTTCAGCTTTGACGGACAGCCTCCATACCCCACCCTCGACCTCGGACTGGACTCGGACCTCACCGCACAGTTAACCCTCGGGACCAGCACAAAGTCACATTTCCACCATATGTTTAAAGCACTGTGATACCCCTTTAAACAGTTATGGTTTCTCCCAAAGAATCCTGGGAGCTGTAGTTTAAGGGTGTCGAGACTTGTAAGGAGCGCCCCTTTGCCCAAACTACAATTTTCAGAGTTACCTGGGAAAAACCACTTTGGGAATTGCAAGGGGAATAGGGGAGTCTCCTAAAACTCACCCTGAACAAACTAAAGCTCCCAGAATTCTTTGGGGAAAGCCATGACTGTTTAAATGTATGGTGGCCTATATAATAATGTGCAGCCCCCTCCTGGAGAATTATACCTGGGGGTGGGAGAAGAGACTGCTTCCTCCATGTACCTGTGCGGGCAGCCACCCCCCACCCTTGGTACAATGGACAAAATCTTTCCCAATCCTAGTAAGTTAGTGTAGTGTTCAGTGGTGATGAGACAACAGTTTCTCTGGTTGGAGATGCAAGATGCCTTTTTCTTTCCTTCTAAAAATTATATTAAATTTCTGTTTTACATTTTAAAATATTCAATTAAGTAACCTTAATATCAATGACTTTCCTTCTCTTTCCATGGTACATTTTGCAGATCATAAATCCCTGCATATTTTACAAAACCCAAACCATTCTGTATTCCATTATTACACCCATCAAAACTTATTTACACTCTTGAATTTATCTTAATGCTGCCCATGTTTTCAAAATATACACAATTCCCCCCCATATATTCAATAAACGTTTTCCAATCTTCTTTAAACGTATATTCTTCTTGTTCTCTTATTCTATATGTTAAGTCCGCAAGCTGCGCATATTCCATCAGTTTAAGTTGCCATTCTTCTTTAGTTGGGACTTCACTTGTTTTCTATTTTGGGGCTAACAAAACACGGGCCACAGTAGTGGCATACATAAATTACCTTTCCTGACACCTGAGAATTTATGTCTGAATTATGCCCAACAGAAATGACTCTGGGTTTTTGTTTTTGGGGTGTTTTTTTTTAAAGAGTACTTTTAAACTTTCCCCCCAATTCATTATGAATTATTTCCCAATATGCCTTTTCTTAAGATTTAGCACAGACATAAATACATTAGAAGGAACCTGTGTGTATTTACCGTATTTAAAAACAAAGGGGTCGGACCTTGTATTGTTCATTCTGACCTGTGCATTGGTTAACAATTAACCACCTCCTCCTTTTCTTTTTCTTTCTTCAGGGAACAAGTTACCCTCTGCAGAAAATAATCCTGGTCGGGCCATTCAGAATCGGCTTGATCCATGGCCATCAAGTTATTCCCTGGGGCGATCTGGACAGCTTGGCCATTTTACGCAGGCAGCTCGATGTGGACATCTTAATTTCAGGACATACACACAAATTCGAGGCTTTAGAACACGAAAACAAGTTATACATCAACCCAGGATCAGCCACAGGAGCTTACAATGCCTTGGACAGGTGAGACGGTAGATCTTTCAGCTGGGGTCTGACCTTTGATCCATCTAGCTCAGTAATGCCTACTCGGACTGGCAGCAACTTTCGGTAGTCCACTGCCAGTAGGAGTACAATATGGGCATGTCTTTAAGTTAACATCTTACATTAAAAACCTGACAGTACCAAACTATCAAAGGCTTTTCACCAAAGCCAGACTAAACGTCTTCCCTTCTGCAGTGTTGGATGGCAGGTTGAGAGGAGTTCCCTACCAGGACAGACTTTGCTCGTGTGCCCAAGACGTCGATTCCATAAAACATATTTTGTTTCACTGTGCAAAATATGAGCAGGCCAGGGCTGAACTGATACTACCCTTGCTGGTACCTTTCCCTGGAAAATCAGAGGCTCACTATGTCAGGTTCCTACTGGAAGACCGGACAAATGCTAGAACGTTAGCAGTGGCAAAGTTTTTATCGGTGGTTGCAAGAACAAATGATCCCTATATTCTGCACAAAATGCTTGTTTAACCTGGAGGTAGGCTGTATGAATTGTGTATTGCTTTGTAATGATTTGTTGGGTCTCTGGACCGTAATAAAGACTGATGATGACTTTCCAGGGTTTCAGGCAAGGTGTCTCTCTCAGTCTTACCTAGAGATGCCAGGAATTGAACCCAAGACCTTCTGCATGCAAAGCAGATGCTCTACCCTTGAGCTAGGGCTCAGGGCAGAGGAATGCATTAGGGAAAGCATAACATGTGCATTTGTGAAATGTACAGTGTATCCTGGTTCCTGAACAGATCGGCTCCTGAATGCCGCAAACCCGTAAGCAAGTGTTCCAGTTTGTGAACTTTTTTTGGAAGCCAAACATCCGTTTCAGCTGTTGGCATTGTTTCTAGAGCCAATCAGAAGCCGTACCTTGCTTTGCGAATGTTTTGGAAGTCGAACAGCCTTCCAAAATGGATTGAGTTCGGGAACCAAGGTACCTCTGTACAGTTGTACCTTGGATCTCGAACGCCTTGGCTCCCGAACGAATCAACTCCCAAATAATCGAAACCCGGAAGTGAGTGTTCTGGTTTTCGGAAGCCAAACATCTGACAGGGCACCCGTGACTTCTGCTAAGCTGTAAGAGCTTCCTGCAGCCATCCAGAAGCCGCGCTTTGGTTTCTGAACGTTTTGGAAGTCAAATGGATTTCCGGAACGGATTGCGCTCGACTTCCAAGGTATGACACTATTCTATAACCCTGCCTATAATCTTCATGTTTAGACATTTCTTCTGAGATGTTTAGGAACCTGAGGTGATTTTCATCTGTTTTAGTATTTTAACTTTTGTATGCTTCAAAGTATGGTTGTGAATTTTTATTGATTTATTGTTTTATCTTTTTGTAAACTGCTTTGAGGGTTTTGTTTTTTTACAATCAAGCATTGTATAATTTTTTTATGAAATAAAAGAAAACAAATATTCTGCATACAGAAAATTCTGCAACCCTAGAATTCTGCATCTGAATATCTGAACGCAGAATTTTAGGGCATTATTCCCTACCTGACCATGTACTTTGAAGAAAATCTGCAATGTCCTCTATTAATTATCCATTAGCTGGTGCTGGTAATTTTTTTTTTTTTTTGAGAACTGCTGCATCATTTCTAACACAAATTATTTTGTGACTTCCAGAAACATCACTCCTTCCTTTGTACTGATGGATATCCAGTCCACCGTAGTTGTGACTTATGTGTACCAGCTCATTGGAGACGATGTGAGGGTGGAAAGGATTGAATACAAGAAGCCTTAAATCAAGCTGCCTTTCCTCTCAGATGCTTCTTGCCACCGACGGTTTTGACCATTCATAAATGCCAAGCGGCTGCACATTACTGGAGCATTTCAGTGGGAATTTTGTGCTTGTAACTGCTTGTGATCTCTTTCAACTGAAACACGTAGGAGCAATAAACCTGTTGCAAAATGAACTATATTCCATATTTTTTTAAAAAAAAAAAAAGAAGAGAAAAAAAAGAGGAGGATAAGTTTGGAAATGTCATACAGTGGAGTCTGGACCATTTGGGCAAATTATCCCCTGTCCCACCATCCCCAATCTGTTCTCTGCCAGCCTCTACTCTCTTGCCTTCTTACAATATCCAGTCCGGTGTGTGTGTGTGTTCCTGGCTATCACCCTCCTTTCCCTCCCTCTTTGTTAAGCTTGTACAACTCAGCAAGGGGGGAGGAACAGTAGGACAAAACTAGAATAGTTTGGCTCTGCCTGCCGCTGGCTCTGGCTCCCTCTACTGTTGGACTCTCTGCCTTCTACCCTACCAGTCTCTGAGGACCAGCCACTGCATAGCATTCCATGAATATTTGCTTAGGATTAGGAAGTAGGAAGGTCTGAAGGGTGACAGGAGCACAGAAACGTAATATAGGCAGGAGAAACACTCTTGTGTATCTGATTTTTTTTTTCATATGCATGCACACGCATATATAAAAAGACCATGTGAAGTTCATAAGTATTGATCAAGGTCATTGGCTTGCAGCTAATGCTAGTCCTGGAAGGGACGCGGGTGGCGCTGTGGGCTAAACCACAGAGCCGAGGACTTGGCGATCAGAAGGTTGGTGGTTCGAATCCCCGCAATGGGGTGAGCTCCCGTTGCTCGGTCCCTGCTCCTGCCAACCTAGCAGTTCAAAAGCACGTCAAAGTAGATAAGTAGGTACCACTCTGGTGGGAAAGTAAACGGCATTTCCGTGCGCTGCTCTGGTTCGCCAAAAGCAACTTGGTCATGCTAAACCTGAAGCTGTATGCTGGCTCCCTTGGCCAGGAAAGCGAGATGAGTGCCGCAACCCCAGAGTCGTCCACATCTGGACCTAATGGTCAGGGGTCCTGTCAGGGGCTCAGGAGCAGAGGCACAGGGGAGAGAGGAAATGGAGAGCGAAGGGGAAGAATCTGAGGGCAGCGTAGGGGAGTATGAGAGTGGCCCGAGAGATTCCATAAGCTTCTCCAGCGAATCAGAAGATTCCCAGAGGGGGGCGCCGACGGCCAGGGCAAGGGGGGTCCCAGGGGGGACACACCAGAAGCAAGGGGCCAGCGGGGACTCCCAAAGCAGCAGCGAGAGATCAGGACCAGCTCCTCCACCAGAGCGTAGTGGGGGGGGGGGAAGAATCCCATGTATCAGGACCAGCTTCTCCTCCAGCAGGGAGAGAAGATGAATCAGGGCTGGCCACGCCTCCATCGCAGAGTGAGGGAACGGAGGGAAAGTCAGGTCCAGCTAGCCTCTCTGAAGGGGGAAGCAGTGACAGGAGCAGTGTAACGGTTAGGAGGAAGGTTGCCGGCTGGGCGCGCGCGCCAAGTTCAAATGCACAGGCGCGTGGCACAGCAGGTAACCCGGATTGGGAACCAGGTCCTAAAGCCCGCCGGAGGGAGGGAGAAGACTCAGGGGACTCCGCGTCAGAAGAGTCTAGAAAGGGCAAGACCCCAGCGGACAGGCGGACCCAGAGGAGGAAAGAGCAAAGGAGAGGTAGAGCAAGGCTAGAGTCTTAAACTGGTGTCTGGGGGGTGGAGATTCAGACGGAGCTTCAGCGGTCTAGGGTTTAAGACGTAGGGCTGCACGCCGCGGCTTTGAAATCGAAACTGCATTTCAATAAAGACTTTTGTATATAACAACGGACTGGCGTTGGTCCTTTGTGAGCTGGGACCTCGGGCAGCCCTGACAGGTCCCTTTACCCTTTACCTTTAATGCTAGTCCTACTTACAGTAATAATGATAATAATAATTAATAAAAAATTATACCCAGTGTCTTTTTCCTTAAAAAAAAATGTTTAGGGGTACTCTCATTTTGACTCAAGAAAACCACCATTTTATAGTTCAAATCAGGAAAAATAAATACAGTAAACGGACAAAAGTACAAAGATTCACAAAATGTTTAGGGGTATGTGTCCCCACAGAAAAAAGCACTGTTTATATCCCACCCATCTGGCTGGGTCTCTCCAGCCAATCTGTGTGGCTTACAGCACAGAAAATATTGTAAAACATTAGACATTAAAAAATTCGCGATACAGGGTTGCCTTTGGATGTCTTCTAAAAGTCAGGTAGTTGTTTATTTCCTTGACATCTGATGGGAGGGCGTTCCACAGGGTGGGTGCCACTACTGAGAAGGTCTTCTTAGGACCTAAGTTAGTCATGTCCATTAGTTTCAGTGGGTCTGCTCTAGGTTGGACTAGTGTTGGAGACAACACTATGAACAGAATCAGGTTTGCCCTCCCACTCCTAATAGCACAATGCATCTGGTCACGTTTGCATTCAACCAGACTTCTGTAGTTCAGATGTCATGAGTGGATGGGGCCAAATGGAAAAGTGGACTGAGTGTAGCAAGAACTGAGGTTGCAGGGAACCAAGCAGAGGGCCTTCTCTGTAGTGAGTTTTCAATTTTATATGTGCTGTAAGCGACTCAGAGTGGCTGGGGAAACCCAGCTAGATAGGCGGGGTATTAATGTTGTTGTTGTTGTTGTTATTTATGATCATCATCTTTTACCTTTTTGTAGTAGACTAGTTTTGCACCTCTCTCTGACCATAGCTGGAGCTTGTTGTAGCTGTTCAAAAAGATGCACAAGTTCTTTGCAAAAACAAGAGTTAGCTACCCCTTGACCCTGGACTTAGACCAAGCCAAACTTTTTTCAAAGAGGGCCAGATTTGATGAAGCGAACATGCATGAGGGCCGATCAGAGTTGTTAACTTTTTTAAGGAAGTTTTTTCACCCCAGGAGATAAACTGCCACAGGGGCTGGATTAAACCAACTGGTGGGCTGGATTAGGTCCCCAAAATGGACTTTGGACATGCCTGATTTAGAGCAACTATCTGTTGCCTTTATAGCATTTGTGGGCCAGGATGGTTAAGGCATTGAGGACAGACAGGAGAGATGTATTTGCATATCTTTGCATTCACCACCTCACAGGGTTTAAGACAAATCAGAGAGGCTCTTTTCAGAGAAACCTTTTGCTTCAGAGGAAGCCCAACTTCCTTGCATTCCTCCAACATGGCTAACATTCCTCTCCTCCTCGTCCTCCTTTTCGCTTTTTGCAGTGGTAATGTAGTGAATTTGTTGTTTGTGTTTTGAAATGCGGTGTTCCATCTCTTTTTCCTCCTAGAAATATACCTTGCTCCCTGTTGGGTTTTCTTCCCTTTTCTCGTGGCTTGGATGGAACAAATGTTTCTCTGACAACAGTCTCTCTATTTTCTCTGCTTTCTTTCAGGGGTCTTTAGCCAGTTTGTTTTGACTCAGACACCTTCGCTGTCAGTACCCCCTGGAGAAACAGCCACAATCCCCTGTACCAGGAGCACTGGGAAAATTGGAGGCTACTATGTATCCTGGTATCAGCAGAAGCCAGGCAGTGCCCCCAAACTAATTATATATCAGCACAGCATCAGACCCTCTGGAATCCCAGACAGGTTCTCTGGTTCTTATGACACCTCGTCCAACTCTGCCACCTTAACTGTCTCCAACCTTCAAGCAGAAGATGAGGCTGTTTATTACTGTTTATCGTCTGACAGCAGCAGCACGTTCACAGTGATACAACCACATAGGGAAGTGTGACAAAACCCCCCTTGCAGACAATGGGCTTCTTTTGGCACTGGCTGCAGCTGATACTGAACTATGTCAAAAAACCACTCCTTTGGGGGACTGTTCTCCATCAGTTCATGAGAAGAGATTTGGTGGAATTATCACAGTGGGGTGCATGGTAAAAAATTAAGCAAAATACAGTGTTACCTCGGGTTACATATGCTTCAGGTTACATAGGCTTCAGGTTACACCCAGAAATAATGCTTCAGGTTAAGAACTTTGCTTCAGGATAAGAACAGAAATTGGGCTCCTGCGGCACGGCAGCAGTAGGAGACCCCATTAGCTAAAGTGGTGCTTCAGGTTAAGAACAGTTTCAGGTTAAGAACGGACCTCTGGAATGAATTAAGTACTTAACCTGTGTACCATTGTACTGTTTTAACACAGTACAATATGATCAGGATCCTTCACATAAGGAAGCCGACAGCAAATCTCTCTCTCTCTTTCTCCAAAGTCCATCTGGAGCAGGCACAGAGGTGGTCTCTGCTTGCCTCCCTCTCTGCAGGAATCCTTTCCCACCTGTTTATATACCTGTTTGGCAGGAACTCATGTTCCAAAACACTGTTCCAGTATGATCACATCTTATCAGCCTCTTAGAAATCCTGTGGAACCTCACATTTATCTAGCCCTATCTGAGAACCCATTTCATTTATCAAATGGATCCTTTGTTAGCTGGGTGGGATTTGTTTTTGTTTTTGAATTTATTTATTTGGTTTTTCAGGTTAAAGTGTTACAATCACATATCCAACATACGACATAAAAACAAGATTCCAAAGAATCTCCTGGACTTCCCCCTCCTCCCATTTGTGGGTGCTATTGTTAGTCATTTCCTCCTGAATCTTTTATAATAATCCAAATCTTTCACATCTCCATTATGTCCAAAATTCACCATTAAACTACAAGTGATATTCCAATCCTACTAATGATTTTTGCTGTTTACATTGGTTTTTAAGATAAGTTATAAATTTTCCCCATTCCCTATTAAAAGTTTGGTCTTCCTGTTTTCTGATTCTTGCAGTCATTTTGGCATAATCCATCAACTTAATCTGCCATTCTTCTCTGGCAGGGACTTTATCTTCTTTCCATCTCTGGGCCAATAACATCCACACACCCATACATAAATAGCCTTTTCTGTTCCCTTGAGATTTCGGCACCTTGAATTCCAGAAAGAAAGGCTTTGGGTTGTTCTGTGTTTTCTTTTTAGAAAAAGTTATTTTAAACATTGTTAGTTGGAATTTGAATCTTCTCATCCAGGTGATCGTCTTTATTTCAAGCTTCCCCAGTGTCAGTGCTTCTGGATTCTGATGCCCTTGTTGGAGTCTTGCCATCTTTCTAACTGGTCATGTGCTTGTGTCTTCAATAACGGCACTTAAGCTGGTGAACTTTATCCCATTTTGAGAGCAGTTTTGCCGTGGAAATGTCAGTGTGCCAGGCTGCTTTTAGAACTCTGATACCTGCTGTCCTGTCTTGAATCTTTAGGGGTTGCTGTCACACCACTTTCACCAGATTTAGCACCAATGTATGTTCTTGTAAATTCCCTGCACCTGCAGTGCCAAGTGAAGCAGAAGAGTGCACAGTATTCGTGAATAAATCTCTTGGGTCTTCCAGCTCCTTCCTGCACAGAGATCAGGTGCTGATAATCTGCATCTCTCTCTCTAATCTCGAATTTGTTACACTGGGCTGACCCTAAGGGGTGTTCACACATTACATTTAAGAATTACATTACATTACAGTGGTACCTCGAGTTACAAACGCTTGAATCACAAATCTTTTGCAAATGAATGAAATGGTTTATTGAATATTTAAGGATAAATAATAAACAGATAAAAACATTGGCAGGATTATTGTAATAACTTGCAGTTTTATAAGAGTATATATTTACAGAAGATGAATAAATGAGTAAATTAAATTAGTTTGGCTATGCAGAAGATATTAAAGATAGATTTAAGGAACCGCAGAAAAAGTGGGAAGGAAGTGAAGCTTTGAAATGTCAAACTGATTGTAAAAGTAGTGAAATGTATAAACATGAAAAGTATAAATAAATGAAAGAGCAACTAAAAAAAGAAGAAGTATATGCATCTTGGTACACTTTACTCGGCTAGAGAACGGCATTGCAACATGCAGAGAATTGCCCCCAGTGTTGGGTCACCATTAAATGTGAACTGAATCAAATTTCTCCTCCATCCCTAGATATGAGGCACTAATATAACAGCACTATTCCTCTCTGATTTGTGTGAGGAACAACTACCCTGATCTCTCTTTTCAGTGATTTATTCCTTCCCTTATAAAATTCCCATGGATGCTCATTTACGCAAGAGACGTTGTGTGCAGGTTAACAGATGCTGGGAACAGATGCCAGCTACCTTAGACCTGTAGAGGGAGATGAGTAATATTTCATATTTCATAGATTTTTAACTGTCTCTGCACCACCTGCACATCTGGAACAAATGAAGCAAGTCATTGCAGCAGGACACATCTGGTCAGGTTTCCACCTATCAGCTCGCCCACCTGTGACCTCTCCAGACAAAGGAACAGCTCTTCTTTTCTAATATCTGCAGCTGCCATTTGGGTGGAGTGGATGCTGTTAGGGTAGTTGAATGCACATGGGTACTCCATCCTTTTCCCTCCCTCCCACCCCTCTATGCAGCCCCAGGTGCTGCTGATAGTAATAAATATAATAATAATAACAATAAATAACATTTATACCTCACCCATCTGGCTGGTTTTCCCCAGTTACCCTGGGCGGCTCCCAACAGTACACTAAAAACAGAATAAAACTTCAAACATTAAAAATTTCCCGATACAGGTTTGCCTTCAGATGTCTTCTAAAAGTCAGATAATTGCTTATTTCCTTGACATCTGGTGGGAGGGCATTCCACAGGGAGGGCACCACTACTGAGAAGGCCCTCTGCCTGGTTCCCTGTAACCTCACTTCTTGCAGTGAGGGAACCGCCAGAAGACCCTTGGCGCTGGACCTCAGTGTCCGGGCAGAACGAGGGGGGTATACTCCTTCAGGTATACTGGACCGAGGCCGTTTAGGGCTTTAAAAGTCAGCACCAACACTTTGAATTGTGTTCGGAAACATACCGGGAGTCAACTTAGGTCTTATGTGGTCTCAGCAGCCACTCCTGGTCACCAGTCTAGCGGCCGCATTCTGGATTAATTGTAGTTTTCAGGTCACCTTCAAAGGTAGCCCCATGTAGAGCGCATTGCAGTAGTCCAAGCGGGAGATAACCAGAGCATGCACCACTCTGGGGAGACAGCCTGCGGGCAAGTAGGGTCTCAGTCTGCGTGCCAGATGGAGCTGGTAAACAGCTGCCCTGGACACAGAACTGACCTGTGCCTCCAAGGACAGATGTGAGTCCAAAATGACTCCCAGGCTGTGCACCTGGTCCTTCAGGGGCACAGTTACCCCATTCAGGACCAGGGAGTCCCCCACACCCACCTACCCCCTGGTTCCCCAAAACAATACTTCTTTCTTGTCAAGATTCAACCTCAATCTGTTAGCCACCATCCATCCTCCAACCGCCTCCAGACACTCACATGAAGTTCTAGTTAAGCCAATGAGCTCAAGCATGATTTGCATGGAGGGACCATTCATCTGGCTCTGACAGATTTAAGAAAGGAAAGAGTGAGGTCCCTGCCATTTGCCTCTTAGCTTCAGAAAGCCACATTGCTTTTGCGAGCTCACCATGGCCTGGGTTCTGTTTTTCCTGATGCTTCTCAATTACTGTTCAGGTAAGGATACAAAGAAATGTATTTGTACACATCTAGGAGTCAAAGCCAGGGGACGCGGGTGGCGCTGTTGGTTAAACCACAGAGCCTAGGACTTGCTGATCAGAAGGTCGGTGGTTCGAATCCCCGCAATGGGGTGAGCTCCCATTGCTTGGTCCCTGCTCCTGCCAACCTTGCAGTTCAAAAGCACGTCAAAGTGCAAGTAGATAAATAGGTACCGCTCCAGCGGGAAGGTAAACAGCATTTCTGTGAGCTGCTCTGGTTCGCCGGCTCCCTCGGCCAATAAAGTGAGATGAGCGTGCAACCCCAGAGTCGGCCATGACTGGGCCTAATGGTCAGGGGTCCCTTTACCTTTACCTAGGAGCCAAAACCAACACTCATATAATAGCTGAGAACATACAAAATAGAGAATCACGTTCTTCCTCTTTCTTCCTTGTAAACAAAGGTGTCATTTCACAGCCAACAATGATTCAGCCATTCTCCCAGTCTGCTTCCCTCTCCTGCTCTAGAAGTGGTGGCAGAAATTGGAACAGCTACAGCTGGTATCAGCAGAAACCTGGAGAGGCTCCTCTCTTTGTTCTCTTTGGTGCTGACAAAAGGGGAGAAGGGATCCCAGATCGGTTCACCGGCTCCGAATCTGGGAACACTGGCTATCTAACCATCTCCAACATCCAGGCTGAAGACGAGGCAGTTTATTACTGTCATGACTTGGAGGGCACCAGTGATGTGATGTGGGGTTCGTAAGTGGTACCAACATCCACAGTGCTACAGCCTGATGGGGAACCAAGACAAAAACCTGCACATTTCATCCCTAGTGGCAAAATCCAGACTCATTCAAGCACTGAATGGAGCCCGAATGAGTTTTGTCTATTTTCCCCCCCACACATGGGTGATGGTCATTGTTTTTGATGCTATTTATGTCCAGACTTCCCTTGAAACATCTGTTGGTGAAGTGAAAAACTGTGGCTGACAATCTCCTCATTCATTCCTTGCTCCTTTCTGGAATTCCCTGTGTGGGAATGTTGATTCATTCACACTTTGTGTCACGGATGTGGCTGAATTGAACACCTGGGAAGAGTCTGATGGAGATGAAGGAATGCCAGTACAGTGATACCTCAGGTTACATACACTTCAGGTTACATACACTTCAGGTTACATACGCTTCAGGTTACATACGCTTCAGGTTACAGACTCCGCTAACCCAGAAATAGTGCTTCAGGTTAAGAACTTTGCTTCAGGTTGAGAACAGAAATTGTGCTCCGGCAGCGCGGCAGCAGCGGAAGGCACCATTAGCTAAAGTGGTACTTCAGGTTAAGAACAGTTTCAGGTTAAGTACAGACCTCCGGAACGAATTAAGTACTTAACCTGAGGTACCACTGTACAAAGGGAGCCAGAGCCTGACTATGGAGATGAGGGATTGCAGCCACAGACAGAGCAGGAGTGGGTTAGTTTGGCCCCCCCTTCATTAAGAATTCCCAGACTCAGATAGAGCAGCAGACTTAGAGAGCTCATAGGCAGAGGGAGGGGAAGAAACAGGTGACATTGAGAGGGTTGCTATGCAACCAGGAGGGAGACTACGTTTAGAGGGATCTTTGTTTGATAGCGGGTGGGAGGGGGAGTCCATCCACCTTCTCTCCGAACCGAAAGAACCGAAAGGGTTAAAATGCAATGGAAGTACAAGAGAGGAAGGACTGGACTTTGGCGCCCTTTGTGCTGGAAAGGGGCGGAGACTCAGAGTGACCGACTCGTAGCTAAGATGGCAGGCTCGGAGCTGTGCTCTGGATGTAAATTGTAAATAAACATACCATAAAACTGCCAGAGACTCATTAATTCTTATTGGGCCTTGCTTGCTTGCCTGAGATCATTACACTAGGGTTCTGTTGCCCTGAGAAAGGCCCATTGCTGTGTATGAGAGCACCTGTGTCAATCCTTTTCTTTTCTACAGCTTCCCCTACTGTCTTCCTTACATTTCACCTGGTTTTAGGCTCACCACTAAGTCTCTTGTTCGTGGACTCTCTAGTGTTTGTTTTCTGTTCCCTTTTCGTTTCCCTGATTTTGAGGGGAGCCCCTCCCCATCCTTTTGCTCAGTTTTTCTACACCTCAAAATGAGGGCGCCCCTCCATACTGCCTTACTTCTCTCTTTGTTTCTTGACCACTGCAGCGCAGTTGAGGGAGCCATCCTTTCTGCTTAACTCCTCTGACCCATTTCCTCTGCAACTGGGACAAATAGCCTTCTGGGCTATTTCCCTCCTGCTTCTTACATTCCTCTGACAGCCTTATGGTCAAGTCTATACCTCCCTCTCAGTGTATCCTTTTGCCTCTGCATGCCAAGATTGCCCCCCCCCCATGTCCTGACTGCCAGTATTTTTCTGCGTTATGGCTTTACGTATATACAGACAGATGCCAGTGGTGGTTCTGACTCTCTCCCCCTTTCTGAAAGCACAATTCCCCAACACCAGTTGTTTATTGCCACTGTGCCATGGCACCCTGGGGTGCCTTGAATGACGGTTAGGGGTGCTGCGGGCAACACTGGCCTCCGTCCTTCTTTTAAAAGCTTTTAGGGAAGCTTTTAATGTTTAACAGACCACTGTATTTTAATACTTTGTTGGAAGCTGCCCAGGGTGGCTGGGGAGACCCAGCCAGATGGGTGGGGTATATAATAATAATAATAATAATAATAATAATAATAATAATAATAATAATTGCCTCCCTCCTGGGCGTTAGAAATGGTTAAACTTTTCTGGAATTTTAAAGGGAAAAGCTCAGTATATCTGTCTGTCTGCTCCTTTATGCAAATACAAGTAGAAAAAGAAGTTCTTGCAGAACCAATGAGCACAGAGCCAATTTGCATGAAGGAGTCATTTGGTATTTCTGGGCGACTTCAAAGAGGATGAAGAGGATCCCATCTAGATCTCTTTCGGACGGGAAGCCAGACTTCCATAGAGAGCTCACCATGGCCTGGCCTCTGGTTTTCCTGGCACTTCTCAGCTTTTGCTCAAGTAAATCCCCCACAATTGTCTATGGATGCTTGTTTTTAATTTCTTTTTGTTTTTAACAAGTCTTTAACTTTTTATGGTTTTATTGTTTTTATATTGTTGTAAACCACTGTGACATATTTTTTTGTGAGACAGAGGAATATAAATATTTTTATAAATAAAAGTATGGAGGACTCAGTGAACACAGGCCAAGATCAAATCTCTTTTCACGATGTACTCATCATAGGAACATAATGCTTTTGTGCTGTTTTTGTAACTTAACAAAGTCATGATTTATTTCCTGTTTCTGTTGCAAAGGTGTCTCTTCGCAACCAACAGTGACCCAACCTGCTTCTTCTTCTGTGGCCCTCGGCCAAACAGCTAAACTCTCCTGCACAGCGAGTAATGGTGGGAGCTGGTACTACTTTCAGTGGCATCAACAGAAACCCGGACAGGCTCCTCGCTTGTTGCTCTCTGGGACCAGCAGGGGAGAAGGGATCCCAGATCGATTCACTGGCTCTTCCTCTGCAAACCCTTACTATTTAACCATCTCCAACACCCAGGCTGAAGATGAGGCAGCTTATTACTGTCTTGTTTGGGAAGACAACAGTAAAACGTTTCACAGTGGTTCAACCTGACAGGGAACTGAGACATAAACCTTTGCTCTTCCTCCCTAGAGTGAGAAAACAAGAAGAACCCAAAAACATGACTAGTCATAGTTGAGCGGTCTTTGTTTTTGACAGAAACATGTGATGATATCAAGTTATTTAGTCACACGGATGCTATTAAGGAAATGATCTCCACCCATGAATGGACTCCACAGTTATTGACTGGCAGTCTTGGGCAAAGCAAGACTCACCTATCATGTGCAGCCTTGCTGGCATTCCCTAAGGAAAAGGCAGTGGGTGTGGACTGTGTTGTGAAGAAGGTTGTGCCAACAGATATCAATAAAAAGACACAATGAGAGCAGGATGTGGTTCCTTGAAAACCGGAAATCATTTATCTAAATTTCATTTGGAATGACATGAATTCAAATGTGTACTTTAGATGAGTTCTGCTGAAATTATAGGTATGATGAAAATCCTCAATTCAATAAACAACCATCTGAAAGCTCAGGGGTGGAGGGTGTTGCAGTCTAACAACATCTGGGAGGAATGACCGCTCCCCGCTTAAAATGGGGGGTGGGGTGGGTGACCTTTGCGTGGACGCGTGTAGCCCCTAGATCTGGAGCGGCTCCAACAGCATAGGCTTGGCTTTGCTTTCCCTCAGGTGGGATACCTGGAGGTCTCCGCCTACCCCAGTCAGTTGTCCAATCCCACCTGGGGGGAAGCGTTGCCAAGGAGATCAGGCCAGGTGGGGGAGGGATTACCTGCCCACACAATAGAGGGAGGATCTTACCTGGGAATCCTCACTTGGCTCCAGAGCTTCTCCCACCCTACCCACCCTCAGTTGATGTCTCATTTTGCAGGTTAATGTTTCTTCACAGGTTTTGCAGGTTAGCTTTTCTTCACAGGTATGCGGGCGCTGCTATGTTAAGGTCGCTGTTAAAGGGCTGGAAAGGAATTTCCCTGCATTGGCAGGTTTCGCCTTTCCCGTAGCAAAACGTCACAACTTTGGCGGTATCAGGCCTTGGGCGGAATGCTTTTGTCCATCTTCCTCTTTGCGGCGGCGATAACAGGGTTCCCCGTTAAAAGGGATTTTGAGGGGAGGCTTTGACCGTACACCAAAAGGTCGTCATTGCCCTCCCCTGCGGCGGCGGCGTAACGGGGGCGGCTATCTCTGCTTGAACATATGTTCTCCAGAGCCGGCCCATCCCCCCCCCACACTGGATAACCCTGATGCTCCCTAGGTCCCGGGCTGGGGACTGGGGAGGGAGAACGCCCAATGCCTGAGCCAAGGTCTACCCACATTTGAAATTTAATAAAGTTGTGGCCAATTTAATCCCATAGCACGTTGTCTTGAGTCGTTATTCCACATGATGGGGGGGGGGGACCGCGTGGGATCTGGGGACTCCGCCTGTCCACGCAAACAAGATTCCCTCCAGGATTCTCTACTTTATCTTTGTGTTTCGCCAGGAGTAGGGAAGATCTGTCCTCACCTTTCCATCCACCCCTTCAACCCACCCATGGCCCAGCTGGGTTATCATCTAGTCAGTGTTGAATTTGCAGTGTCCCGTGCACAGCGGAATGATGAGGAATACGTGCACATACTCTAAATTGCTTTATTTACATTTCAAAGCTGGTAGATTACAGAAAAACATCTTGCCTCTGCCGGAGCAGAGAAAGCATCCTCTCTCCTCTGATGCACGGAGAGAAACACACTGTGTGAACAGTGAAAAACAGGAAACCAGTGTACGTCACATCCAGTCTCCCTTTCCCGTGGGAAAACATAACAGCAACTGACTGTGGAATGTAAACACCTGTCTCGTGACAAGCACTTCGCTGCACAGTGAAGAGAGCAGAAACCAACAGTCAGGCCCCTGACAAAGCAGCATACAGGTGGGGAACCATCACCACGGCCTCCTCCCAACCTCCTTTTTATATCAGAGCTTTAGACACCAGGGGGAGATGTTAGTTCCGTTTCTCTACATTTGACAGATTTGCACCTGCAGTAAAAAGTTAAACAGATGAGCATTTTATCTGGGTGTTCCTCATGCACGAAACTCAAGTGTCTGCACATAAATTGATCTGCCTTAGAATACACTCAGATGATGAATGAGCTAAGCAGTCATCTTGAAGGGGGTCTGGTTCTGATGTTGTATTCCTCTCTCAGATCTGATAACTCATGTTTAATGGCTTCAGCCCTTCTTTCTCTGTCTGTAGGATGGGTGATGAATCTCAGGCTCATGGGCAAGAGGTGGCCCTCCAGGCCTGTTTCTGGCCCTCAGGACCCTCCTCCAATCAAGCCCCCTTCCCAGGCTACTACACCCATAAGAAGCTCTGCTTTAGTCCTCCCAAAGTGCCTTTCCTGCCAGGAATATCTCCTTCAAATTTTATGGTGCCCTTTGCTTCCCTTGATGGAGAGAGGTTTGGATAGGTCTGGAAGGTGGTGTTCCTGGCTTCATTTTGCTAAACTTGGCTGATTTTATGAAATGGTCTCTCAAAATCTGCCCACAGATGGATTGATTCCCCAACACCAGTGGTTTTTAACCACTGTGCCGTGATACCCTGGGGTGCCTTGAACGATGGTCGGGGTGCTGCAGGGAACACTGGCTCCATCCCTTTTTCCTTCCCTCCCTCCTCTGATGCCCTCTCATGTCTCTCCCTCCCAGAGGCTTCCACAGCTGTTTGTTGCAGCTGCCCTGGCTACAAGGTCCCCAGGCGAATGGTGCCTCTGGGGCTGGCCAGGGGGTGCTTCCCAGGACCCTGTGGGGCAGTGTGAGAAGGTAACTCTTTTGGGGTGGGGTGGGGGCAGCTCAGAGACCAGTGGCTGCCCAGTGGCTGGCTTCATTTTGCTAAACTTGGCTGATTTTATGAAATGGTCTCTCAAAATCTGCCCACAGATGGAGCTGGTTTTGAGAACACATGAAACTGGTGTTAATCCACCTCTCCCTCGTGAGTCGGGGGTGAACAAGAGATGCTGTACTGGCCCATCCCTCTGGCTGGGGAGCACTTTTGCTGCAGCCAAAGGAGCAGCCTGGAGAATGAAGATAGTTTTGCTTTCAGGTTCCTGTGCAGCTTCAGAACATAAAGGAAACATACACATACTCCCATCCTCCCACATCCCTCCCTCCTCTAAAAAGCCAATGGATGCAGACCTATTTGCATGAGAGATGATTTCTCATTTCTGGGGATTTAAGAGAGAGGAGGAGGTTGAAGGTGCAGCTAGATTGAAGAGCTGTTTGTCTCTGGGACTCTCCCTTCCTTTGACTTCACCATGGCTTGGCTCCTTCTTCTCCTCACCCTTCTCAGCTACTGCTCAGGTCTGGTTCTGGTTGGTTAATAGGATCAGGTCGTCTTGTGCTGAGATAATGGGTCAAGCAACAAACCCATCCACCTTTTGTAATTTATCATAGAAACACAATGCTTTTCTGATCATTATAAACACAGAAAATGATGCATAGTCTTTTTCTTTTTCTTTTTGCAAAGGTGTCATTTCACAGACTGTAACTCAGTCAGCCTCGGAGTCTTTGTCCCTGGGCCAAACTGTGAAGCTCTCCTGCTCTAGAAGTAGTGTTGGTAGCTGGGGCAGCTTTGGCTGGTATCAACAGAAACCTGGACAGGCTCCTCGCTTTGTGTGGTTTGGCTCCAGCACCAGGGGAGAAGGGATCCCAGATCGGTTCACTGGCTCTGAATCCGGGAACACTGGCTCTTTAACCATCTCCAACATCCAGGCTGAAGATGAGGCAGTTTATTACTGTGGTGCCAGGGAGAGCACTGGTATCACAGGGAGAGCACTGGTATCACAGTGATACAATCTGATGGGGAAGTGAGACAAAAACCTTCTCCTTTCCTCCCTATAGTAGGTAACTTGAATGATTCAAGAGCTTTTTTGAGCATGAAAGTGCCAACCTGCTAACTCTGCCAGCTGAACCATTTCCTATCTAGAAGCAGAAGAGAAAGCCGTTTATTACTGTCTGTCTGATGACAGCAGTGAGCAGCACACAGTGACACAACCACAAAGGAATGTTAGGTCTTTATAGGACTTCAGTTGGGCTTGAGTGTAGTTGTTGCCTTATTTGAGTGTAGCTGTTCTCTTATGTGAGTGTAGCTGTTGTCTTATTTTTTGAGCCATTCTCCATTAGCGAATGAGAACAGAAACTGCATTCAAAATACATTGAAGGGCAGCAAATGTTTTGGCAAAACTCCTGAGGTGGGATGCATATGAAAAAGTCATCAGGATCCTTCCCCTAGGGCAGTTGGTGACAAGGTCCAGTTGGAATAGGTCCAGAACTTTCCTAGAAGTGTTGGAAGGGACCACGAGGGTCATCTAGTCCAACCCCCTGCTATGTAGGAATCTTTTGCCCAATATGGGGCTTCAAGCATCAACTCTGAGATTCAGAGTCTCGTGCTCTACCAACTGAGCTATCTCTCTCCAGGAATTCTTCTTTACCTGTTTATATACTTTCTTCATCTTGGACTCATCTTCTCAAACACTGGCCCACTACAATTGCATTTAACTGGTTTCTTAGAAATGCTTTAGAACCTGACATTTCCTGCCTCTGTCTGTAGGGGGAGAAGTTGGACCACCTTCCCCAGATTTCATAGAGTTTAACTGCCACGGAGAGTGTGAGCATCGCCAGCACCTGCAGAGCCAATGAAGCAGGAGGCAGCTCAGAAGGACACACCTGCTCAGCTTTCCACCCCCAGCTGCCCTTCCTACTCATTTGTGCGCAGAAATCCAACCATAACTGTCAGTGTGCACACAACAGAGGCCGAGGCAACCTCACTCCCAACCGATTCACCTTCGTCTCATGTTTGGGAAAGTTTTGTGAATCTGCAAAGCCTTGGAAGGAAGAGGGCAGTCTGTGATGGTTTCCACGAGAAGCTTAAATGTTTGTGTGTGTGTGTGTGTGTGTGTGTGTGTGTGTTTATTGTTTGTAGTATTTCGAAATCAGCCCTGTCTTGGCCAGAAAGTGGCACAATGGAACTATTCACATCTTCAGAAAATTCACTACACCTGCCAAGTCTCTCTTTTTTAAAAAGTGTTTGGTGTTTATGGTGGGAAAAAAAAAAGCCTTACACATATTCCTGAACAAATGTTACATACCCTCCAACAATTTTTCTCACTGAAACTGAGACATTAGCAGGGTCCTGCCAGAGCACCTTCTGGTCTGGAACTCTGAGATATGAAAGCTAGGAGCTAAATGGCACTTTAAACTTTGGTTAAGGGCACAACAATGGAATGTCTAGGCACACTTTTTTTATAACAATACAAAGCTGAAAATGAAAGAACTGCAGCTAAAATCTTATATCCGTTTTTCACATGGTCTAGTCCTCATCTGAAGACTGCCAAAAACAAAGCAATGATTCCCCACTAAAGGATCTTTTCTCCAGTTTTCAGAGATTGGCTGGAAGTGAGGAGGCAGAAAAGGTCCTCCTTTCCTTCCACTCTGCAGTTTTATTCTGAAATCTGAGGCACAGCACTGCGCCCAGATATCAGAAACTGTTCACGCTAATGAAATTTATTGTTGGAGAACAAGCCTTGAATAATGGGAGTTTCGAATGCTGCCCCCATCAATCTTCTGCAAATGTCTCCTTAGAACATTGGCTTTGGACAAGGAGTCAAATAAGTTCCTGCAGAGCCAATCACTGTAGAACCAATTTGCATGGAGAACCCCTTTGGTATTTATAGGGGGGTTTAGAAAGGAGGAAGAAGATCCCATCTTGATCTCTTTTGGAGAGTTCACCATGGCACAGCCTCTGTTTTTCCTGGCACTTCTCAGCTTCTGCCTAGGTAAGGGTATGGAGGACTCACTCCAGAAGCCTATTTCCACTATAATAATTGAATAATTTTATTATTAATACCCTGCCCATCCGGTTGGGTTGCCCCAGTCACACACTGTGCTTGTCATGGAGACTGAGTGCCTCTGTGATATTTGAGAACATGTAAAATGTACCCAATTCATGCTTTCCCCCATTTTTCTTGATGACAAGGTGTCAGTTCCCAGCCAATCTTGACTCAACCTGCCTCTGAGTCTGTCTCCTTGGGCCAAACAGCTAAACTCTCCTGCTCAAGAAATGGTGGCAGTAAGTGGGATGAATTTCACTGGCTTCAGCAGAGACCCGGAGAGGCTCCTCTTTTTCTGTGCTATGGATCTAGCCGGAGAACAGGCATCTCTGATCGGTTCACAGGCTCCGTCTCTGGCAACATGGGCTATTTAACCATCTCCAACATCCAGGCTGAGGATGAGGCAGTTTATCACTGTGCTGATTGGGAGTACACTGGGAGTAACAAGCTCCACCGTGATACAATCTGAGGGAGAAGTGAGACAAAAACCTTCCCTTTTCCTCCCCAGTGCTAAAAATGGACTAACACTCTGGGGCTTAATTTCCTTTATTCCAGAGGAGCTTCCAAACTAAAGAGCTGAAAAGTTTGGTAAGGCCATTTGGTTTCAGTCACTTCTCAACCAACATGACCAAGGGCCTGGAAACCAAGCCTTATGAGGAACAGTTGAAGGAGCTGGATATGTTTAGCATGGAAAAGAGGAGACTTGTGGGGAGATATGATAGCCATCTTCAAATATCTCAAAGGCTGTCACATGGAAGAGGGAAGAAGCTTGTTTTCTCCTGGTCTGGAGGGTAGGACTCTAGAGGTTGTAGACTCTCCTTCCTTGGAGGGTTTTAAGCAAAGGTTGGATGGTCATCTGTCCTGGAAGCTTTAGCTGAAATTCCTGCATTGCCAGGAGATTGCCAGAGGAAGATTGTACATCTCTGCCCCAGGGAAATGGCCACTGCTCTTGTGCACTCAGTTTTTGACTTCCAATCCAGACATTTAAATAGGATGGAAAATGCCTCATTTCCCGGTTAATTAAGAAAGCAGAAGGAAGGTGAAGCTAGATCAGAGAGCTGTTTGCCTCTCAGGCTCGCCCTACTTTTAACTTTCCCCATGGCCTGGATCCTTGTTCTCTTCGTGTTTCTCAGTTCTTGCTCAGGTCTGCTTATGGAGGTTTAATGGGCTCAGCTTGGCTTGTGCAGGCATAAAGTGCCTGTCAGAAACAGTTATCTGCTCAGGTTATGGCTGCAAATCCAGATATTTAAGCTGAAGCTCGTGGCCAAGTCTCCATTATTAGGGTACTGTATACTTTGCAGTGGGGTTAGCAATGGATACTTCACAATGTTATGAATCTGAATATTTGCCTTGCTAATTATTTTCATTTCTGAACATTCAATGACAGTTGTAGGTCAAATCTTCTTTCCTGTGTTGCATGCTGTCCCAGCTCTCACCTTTAAGGGGAGATGTTGATGCATCTTCTCAACGTTTGGCAGAATAGGATAACAACACAGACTGTTTGCCCCCATTGCACCTGGCGTACGGCAGGAAAATGTTGGCTATGCATAGTTGGGTTTTCACTGCAACTCACTCATGTACAGAGCTCAAGGGCCCCAAAATAACTTTCTCTACCCAAGAATATTAGCTGACACTCTGAGCATGTTTAGGCAAGTTGTGTGTTACAGGTTCTACTTAGAGAAGACCCATTGAAATGAAAAGGCTGAAGGTGAATACAGCCGAAGACTATGTTTGCTGTAAGGCTGATGCCTGAATGGACTGCCTTGGGCAAAGAATGTTTTTCTAGGGCAGGGATTACCCACATGTTTCCCTATGGATGCTATGGGGCTGCATGGTTTCAGCGGCCGCTCCCAGTCCCCAGTCTAGCTGCCGTGTTCTGGATTAATTGCAGTTTCTCAGTCTATAGCTTGGAGAGAGTCCTGCAGAGCAACAGATATGAGACTCTGATCATTGTACACTAGGCCACTTTCTATCCATGCAAAAGTCAGAAAATTCTGCCTCGCACACGTATCTCTTGATCCTTCATGAAGACAGGCCAGAAACATGATTCAAGGATTCAAGGATTGAGACTTTTGTGTAAAGGAGAGGGAATTGGAAAGTGTAGAATGATATTTCAAATATTTCATTGGCTCTCCCTGCAAAAAGGTGTGAATGGAGGCCGAATAAACAGTTGACTTGGTTCAATTTTCTTGCAGACTAATCAGGATGAAGGTGCAATAAGCATCAATCCTAGTCCAGTATTCTGATGCTCATGGAGGATTCTCTTGAACTTTCTCACTATCTGCTACTTGATATTTTTCTTTTTAACTGGCATACCAAGGACTGGGCCTTCCTCATGCAAATCACCCCCTTTGCCACCAAGCATGATGCCTCTGCCCAAGCCAAATGGACTGCCAGACGTTTGGCCCCGAGTCCTGAGGTTCCTCACCCCTGTCGTTCACAAGGGAAATAAATTATGTCCTTGATTTACATCACTCCATTTGGGCAAAAAAATTTCTGTGGTCATTTGTGAGGCATTCATCACATTTCTGCATGATGCCTCTGCCCAAGCCAATGGATGCAGACCTATTTGCATGAGAGATCATCTGTCATTTCCAGGGGATTTAAGAGAGGAGGAGGAGGAAGGTGAAGCTAGACTGAAGAGCTGTTTGTCTCTGGGACTCTCCCTTCCTTTGACTTCACCATGGCTTGGCTCCTTCTTCTCTTCGCCCTTCTCAGCTACTGCTCAGGTCTGGTTCTGGGTGGTTAATAGGATCAGGTCGGCTTGTGCTGAGATAATGGGTCAAGCAACAAACCCATTTATCTTGTGTAATTTACCATAGAAACACAATGCTTTTCTGATCATTATAAACATAGAAAATGATGCATAGCCTTTTTTCTTTTTGCAAAGGTGTCATTTCACAGACTGTAACTCAGCCTGAATCGGAGTCTGTGTCCCTGGGCCAAAATGTGAAGATCTCCTGCTCTAGAAGTAGTGGTAGCTGGGACAGCTTTGACTGGTATCAACAGAAACCTGGACAGGCTCCTCGCTTTGTGTGGTATGGCTCCAGCACCAGGGGAGAAGGGATCCCAGATCGGTTCACTGGCTCTGTATCCGGGAACACTGGCTCTTTAACCATCTCCAACATCCAGGCTGAAGATGAGGCAGTTTATTACTGTGGTGCCTGGGAGTACACTGTTGGTAGCAAGTTTCACAGTGATACAATCTGATGGGGAACTGAGACAAAAACCTTCCCTCTTCCTCCCCAGAGCTGAGAATGAACTAGCACTCTGGGGCTTAATTTTCTTGATTCCAGAGGAGCTTTTGAACTAAAGAGCTGAAAAGTTTGGTAAGGCCATTTGGTCTCAGTCACTTCTCAACCAAGATGATCAAGGGCCTGGAAACCAAGCCTTATGAAGAACAGTTGAAGGAGCTGGGTATGTTTAGCCTGGAAAAGATGCTTCTGAGGGGAGATACGATAGGCATCTTCAAATATCCCAAAGGCTGTCACATGGAAGAGGGAACAAGCTTGTTTTCTCCTGCTCTGGAGGGTAGGACTCTAGAGGTTGTGGACTCTCTTTCCTTGGAGGGTTTTAAGGAGAGGTTGGATGGTCATCTGTCCTGGAAGCTTTAGCTGAGATTCCTGCATTCAGGGGGTTGGACTAGATGACCCTTGGGGGTGTTCCAACTCTACAATTCTATGATTCTCACAGGTCATCGTTCTTTGTGTCTTTCGAGGTGTCAGTTCACTGCACCCTTTGACTCCGGCTGCCTCTGAGTCTTTGTCTATGGGCCAAGCCCAAACCATTCAGGCCTTCTCCCTCTCTATGAGTGGACACTGGGACAGCTTTTAAGGGTACTAACAGAAAACTAGGGCAGTTTTGGCTTTATGTTTTATGATCTTTCCAGTTGGGGAGAAGGGATTCATTCAGGTGGGAAGCAAAACCTTTCTTGAAACTGCAAATCCAGTCCTCCGAAAGGAGCTGTGCCGACTTGCCAGAGGAAGATTGTACATCTGCCCCAGGGACATGGCCACTGCAGCTGTGCACTCAGTTTTTGACTTCCAATCAAGACATTTAAATAGGATAGAAAATGCCTCATTTCCCGGTTATTTAAGTAAGCAGAAGGAAGGTGAAGGTAGATCAAAAAGCTGTTTGCCTCTCAGGCTCACCCTACTTTGGCCTGGATCCTTGTTCTTTTTGTGTTTCTCAATTATTGCTCAGGTGTGATTATGGAGGGTTAATGCGCTCAGCTTGGCTTGTACAGGCATAAAGAGGCTGTTGAAAGCAGTTATGTGCTCAGGTTATGGCTGCAAATCCAGATATTTAAACTGAAGCTCGTGGCCAAAGTCTCCATCATTAGGGTTCTCTGTACTTTGCAGTGGGGTTTGCAAAGGATATTTCACAATGTTATGAATCCAAATATTTGCCTTGCAAATTGTTTCCATTTCTGAGTGTTCAATTATAGTTGTAGGTCAAATCTTCTTGCATGTGTGTGATCCCAACTCTCACCTTTAAGGGGAGATGTTGATGTGTCTTCTCTGGGTTTGGCAGAATAGGATGACAACACAGACCTCCTGCCCCCGCTGCACCTGGCGTACGGCAGGAAAATGTTGGCTATGCATAGTTGGGTTTTCACTGCAACTCACTCATGTACAGAGCTCAAGGGCCCCAAAATAACTCTCTCTACCCAAGAATATTAGCTGACACTCTGAGCATGTTTAGGCAAATTGTGTGTAACGGGTTCTACTCAGGGAAGACCCCTTGAGATGAAAAAGCTGAAGCTGAATGCAGCCCAAGACCATGTTTGCTGTCAGGCTGATGCCTGGATGGACTGCCTTTGGCAAAGAAAGTTTGTCTAGGGCAGGGATAACCCACATATTTCCCTAAGAATGCTATGGGGCTGCATCTCCTGGCATCCCTGACAATGAGCTGTGCTGGCTGGGCCTGATGGGAGCTGAAGTCCCCAAACAGCTGGATGTTTCATTGTCTGTGTGTCTGTACTGCTGGACCAAGGAGGAGGAGGAGGAGGAGGATGGCATGGCTGCTGCTGCCGAGACCCCGCTCTGCATGATGTGCCACCTCTGAGGTGCAAGCAGAGGGCAGGGGCACCCTGGGCAGGAAGAAAGGGGGAGCTGAGAGCAAGGAGTCTGAATTTTTTTGAAAAGCTTTTGCATCCACATCTAATCTTGCCCCGTTCTAAAATTCATTTATTGATGTGTGTTTTTATTTTTGCAAATCTACCAAACCATAAAATGTAATAAAATCAATCTTACATGTTTTTTTCAGGACTGTGGAGAGCGTGTGTGTTGTGTCCTATTGGTGCAGTGATGGTGGCACACGCACTTCTTCTGACAGAAGATTCTCTGTGGGGGCAGAACAAAAAATGGGGTGTCGAGAAGGCTCTGGGGGGAATGAGAAATGTCACTATTTTCCTATGAGGAATGTTGGAGGATATGTGTGCTTTGTGCTTTCTTTTCTGAAAGCCCCACATTCAATGCCAGACTTCTCTCTGCCATAGCTAGGAGTCCTGCAGAGGAACAGATGTGAGACTCTGATCATTGTACACTAGGCCACTTTCTATCCATGCAAAAGTCAGAGAATTCTACCTCGCATGCTCCCGTATCTCAGGCCAGAAAAGTGATCACCATTCAAAGATGCAGACTTTTGTGTCAAGGAAAGTGAGAGGGAAATGGAAAGTGTAGAGTGACATTTTCCAGGTGCAAAGTCATTTTCCCTCCCTGCAAACAGGTGTGAATGGAGGCCAAATAAACAGTTGACTTGGTTCAATTTTCTTGCAGACAAATCAGGATGAATGTGCAATAAGCAGCAATCCTAGTCCAGTATTCTGATGCTCAGGACAGAGTCTCTTGGACTTTCTCATACATAATCTGCCACTTGATCTTTTCCTTTTTAACGGGGATATCAAGGTCTGGGCCTTCCTTATGCAAATCACCCCCTTTGCCACTAACATGATGCCTCTGCCCAAGCCAATGGATGTGGACCTATTTGCATGAGAGATCATTTCTCATTTCCAAGGAATTTAAGAGAGGAGAAGGAGGAAGGCGCAGGTAGATTGAAGAGCTTTTTGTTTCTGGGACTCTCCCTTCCTTTGACTTCACCATGGCTTGGCTCCTTCTTCTCCTCGCCCTTCTCAGCTACTGCTCAGGTCTGGTTCTGGGTGGTTAATGGGATCACGTCGTCTTGTGCTGAGATAATGGGTCAAGCAACAAACCCGTTTATCTTGTGTAATTTACCATAGAAACACAATGTTTTTCTGATCCTTATAAAAACAGAAAATGATGCTTTTTCTTTTTCTTTTTGCAAAGGTGTCATTTCACAGACTTTAACTCAGCCAGCCTCGGAGTCAGTGTCCCTGGGCCAAACCGTGAAGTTCTCCTGCTCTGGAAGTAGTGGTGGTAGCTGGGGCAGCTTTGGCTGGTATCAACAGAAACCTGGACAGGCTCCTCGCTTTGTGTGGTATGGCTCCAGCACCAGGGGAGAAGGGATCCCAGATCGGTTCACTGGCTCTGAATCCGGGAACACTGGCTCTTTAACCATCTCCAACATCCAGGCTGAAGATGAGGCAGTTTATCACTGTGGTGCCTGGGAGAACACTGGTAGTTGGAAGTATCACAGTGATACAATCTGATGGGGAAGTGAGACAAAAACCTTCACTCTTCCACCCTAGAGCAGGTAACCTGAATGATTCAAGAGCTTTTTTGAGCAGGAAAGTGACACCCTGCTAACTCTGCTACCTGAACCATTTCCTACCTTGAAGCAGAAGAGTGGGCTGTTTATTACTGTCTGTCTGATGACAGCAGTGAGCAGCACCCAGTGACACAACCACATAGGAATGTTAGGGCTTTAAAGGGCTTCAGTTTTCCTGGCAGAAGTGCCAGGAAAAACAGAGGCTGTGCCATGGTGAACTCTCTGAAAGGGTGTGCCTTTCTTTGGGAAAGAGATCAAGATGGAATCTTCTTCCTCCTTTCTAAACCCCCCTATAAATAGCAAAGGGGTTCTTCATGCAAATTGGTTCTACAGTGATTGGTTCTGGAGGAACTTATTTGACTCCTTGTCCAAAGCCAATGTTCTAAGGAGACATTTGCACAAGAGTGATGGGGGCAGCATTCGAAACTCCCATTATTCAAGGCTTGTTCTCCAACAAGAAATTTCATTAGCGTGAACAGTTTCTGACCTCTGGGCACAGTGCTGCGCCTCAGATTTCAGAATAAAACTGCAGAGTGGAAGGAAAGGAGGACCTTTTCCTGCCTCCTCACTTCCAGCCACTCTCTGAAGACTGGAGAAGACACCTTCTTAAGAACATTAGTGGGACGGGCAGGGGAACAAAACAAAAAAATTCCTTCCAGTAGCACCTTAAAGACCAACTAAGTCAGTTCTTGGTATGAGCTTTCGTGTGCATGCACACTTCTTCAGATACACTGAAGGGCAGGGGAAGCATGGCTTGGTTTTTTTTTTTTTTTGCAGTCTTCAGTCTTCCATGTGAAAAAGGAATATAAGATTTTAGCTGCAGTTCATTCATTTTCAGCTTTGTATTCTTCTTATAAAAAAGTGTGACTAGACATTCCGTTGTTGCACCCTTAACCAAAGTTTAAAGTACCGTTTAGCTCCTAGTTTTCATATCTCAGAGCTCAAGACCAGAAGGTGCTCTGGCAGGACCCTGCTAATGTCTCAGTTTCATTGAGAATGTCCCGGTTTCATTGGCTCAAATGTCTCAGTTTCATTGGCTCTGCATGTGCTGGCGATGCTGCCACTCTTCTGCTCAGGTAAGGGTAGGGATGACTCACTCCAGAAGCCTATTTCCACTATAATGATTTTATTATTTATACCCTGCCAATCTGGCTGGGTTTTCCAAGTCACACACTGTGCTTGTCATGGAGACTGAGTGCCTCTGTGATATCTGAGTCCATGCAGAATGTCTCCAACTCATGCTTTCTGCCCTCTTTCTTGATGACAAGGTGTCAGTTCACAGCCAACCTTGACTCAACCTGCCTCTGAGTCTGTCTCCTTGGGCCAAACAGCTAAACTCTCCTGCTCAAGAATTGGTGGCAGTAAGTGGGATGAATTTCACCTGGAGAGGCTCCTCTTTTTCTCTGCTATGGATCTAGCCGGAGAACAGGGATCTCATATTGGTTCACTGGCTCTACCTCTGGCAACATGGGCTATTTGACGATCTCCAACAATCCAGGCTGAAGATGAGGCAGTTTATCACTGTGCTGATTGGGAGTACACTGGGAGTAACAAGCTCCACCGTGATACAATCTGATGGGGAACTGAGACAAAAACCTTCCTGTAGTAAAGTTAGTCTTATTTAGAAAATTATTCTTTGGTCAAGCAAAAGGAGTGAGGCCTTGTGGGAGTTTCATCAGCCACAAGGACCCTGGGAAAGAAGTGTGTATCTTTAAATTCTAGACTAGATGGCTCCTTAGTTGAAAGCTTTATGGGAACCAAGGAAGCCTTGATTTAATGAGAAGATCTAACACCTGAGTTCGAGGGTGCAAACATCCCCCCTCAGTGATGCTATCTGTCCTTGAATTGCTTGGGAATGTGTCTCTGGCTAATTTCCTCGGAAGGGAGGAAACCCTTTGATTTAAAGTTTGGATTCCAAATTGGCCCAGCTGTCAAGAAGTAAATTGATTGACCAGCAAGCCGGTCATTGGTGTATTCAAAAATAATTTGAGTCTTATGATTGGCTTGAAAGTTACGACGCAGAATGCGAATTGTGAATAAAGGATCAGGGAATTGTTTGAGAAATTGCGCTCTCTGCCATTGCTCTACAATCCGCATAGAGGCCCGGCTCTGATGTCCCATCTTATCAGCCGTCGTTTTGCCTTTTGAAATGGAGATCTTCAAAAGCCTTCAACTTGCAGAGTCCTAAAGGTTTCAACTATCCTATTGTGTGTTAGAGCTTGTGAGTATGTATAGCTAGGTATACTATGCAATGTTCTTATTTTCTTGTCTGTAACGTTCAAAAGAGTGCCTGCTATTCTAGCATGTTTTTTATGTTATTTTAAAATAAACTTTTTAAGAATGAAACTGTTTTAGTTTGTGTGCCTTTCCGGAGGGAATAGCTAAGTCCTAGCCTTACGCTTGGTTACGCTCTACCGTAGAACTTCTGCCTGCAAGTCTGTGGATGCAGCTTGTGGAACAGGGGGACAGCCAGGTTAAATGGGTCACAGCCTTCTCCCTGGGTTGTGGTCTGGGTCCCCTGGACATAGGGAGTGGTGGCAGCCCTACCGGGTCGTGTTTGTTCTGTTCTGAAAAAAGTAATTCACCCGCCAACCTTGCCCTGGGCGTCCTAGTCTGGCCGGAGAGCAGAGACAGGAGAAGGGAGGGGCAAGCGGTTGGGGGTGAGCATTACTACATGTTGGCAGCGTGGTGGGATTGAACTTCCCACGGAAAGGCACTTTGATCTTTTAAAACTTGGCACGAATCTTTTGTGGGTTACAGGTGGTTTATTTTTTTTTGGATAGTGATAGTTAGGAGAATGGAGGACAGTTTGTTAACTTCGCAACAGCAATCATTACAAACTGTAGATCAATGGGGATATTTGGGAGAAGATAGCTCCCTTCCGGTGGAAGCCGACCCCCCTAGAACTGTGAGCCCTGGAGTGAAATCCGCTTCCTGGTTTTCGGATGGCTCAGGATCAGAGGAAGAGTTGGCGGATGCCAGTAAAATAAGCACGGTCCGGAGGGGCCAGCGAGAGTCCTGCATTGTGGACAGGGGGAAGGGCACGCCAATTAACCAAACCCTATCCCCTCGTGAGGAGGCAGAGGCCGTGGTGGACTCCACGCGTTCTAGAAAGAATTATTCTGTCCATGCAGAACCTAAAGAGCCTAAAGAGATGGATTTCTCAGAAGGACATGATGTGGAGTGGATGCGAGATCCGGTGAACGGTGGATTCCGCTGCCGTGATAAGTATCCTAGAGTGAACCAGTCTCTTTTAATGGGACCAAGAGCTAGCCGGATGGCGCCTCACTTTCAAGACCTGTCGCAGCAGCCACAGGAGATGACTGTAGGAGACTGCCGTCGAGAGCCGCCAGCGCCGGACGTTCGCCGGAGGGTGAGACAGCGTCCAATCAGCCCAGGCAGAGTGTACTCGCCGGTGAGGGCTCGAGAGGTGCGTGTGCCGGTGCGAAGGTACGAGGCAGAGGAGGAGGAGGAGGAAGAGTACTTCCAGAGACCCCTGCGTGGATACGCAACAACGGCGGCGGAACAGCTACGCGCCCAGGGGCAAAGGCCTCCTAACCCTACACCAAGGTATGAACCTGTCCCGAGGAGGGGGGGAGACCAATATCAACGGTCCCCTCCAGGACTGACTTTAAGTAATCTTAACTGGAAGGTGTTCCAGAAATACCACCCCCCCACTGATGTCCTTAGTTATCTAAACCTTTTTGAGGTGACTTGCCGGGACATGGGGGTTGCGCCAGAACTGTATATGGCGGTGTTACGTCCCCTAGTTTGTGGTGACTTGTCAGAGCTTATGGGACACCTCCCCCCAGATGATATGAATGACTATGAAAGCTTTAAAAAATTAGTCATGCAGCGGCATGGCTTACATCCTGAACACTATCGAAAAGCTTTTCGGAAAGTGGAAAGGGGAGGGCTCACTGACAACATTGCAGTCTTCTCTGCCAAAATGGCCCAAAACTTTGAACTGTGGCTTGCAGCCGAGGGGGTGGAGGATTTGAAAGGGATCAAGCAGCTGCTGCTAATTGAACAATTGATGCGCTCCCTGCCCCCAGAAATTGTTAGTTTGGTTGCCGATAAAAAGCCCAGGACGCTGGCAGAAGCCACCGCCCTTGCTGAATCTTTTTGGCTGAACCGCACCCATCTTGTCAATAAAGGACAGAGTAACATGTATAAATCTACAGCGTCGTCGGGAAGGTCCGCCCCCCCCATCAAAGAATCCAGCAAAGGATTGCCTACACCTGCTAAAGACTCTGTTGCAGCTGGGGGAGAGCGTGCTAAAGTGCCCCCGAGTTCTGGACTGTGTTTCTTTTGCAAAAAACCGGGGCACGTAAAGGCAGTTTGTCCCCAGTTGAGTGGGAAAAACCCCCCCGTTCGTACCTCCACCCCTGCTGTCCGTATGATACAGCGGCAGGAGGAAAATTGGGAGGAGAAATCGACAACACCTGTTCTGAATAAACCTGAAATACCCGTGACCGTGGGTCCTGTATGCACCAAGAACTCTGTAAAAACACCTCATGTGAATTGGGCAAATTTGGAGTTTTCCGCCCCTATCGAGATCAATAAAACTGTTGTGGACTCGTACCGGGACACTGGTTCTGATATTACTAGTGTGTCGAAAGATCTGGTTTTACCCAGCCAGATGCAGGCTAAACCTTTAAAGATTAGCCCTTATGGAGTGGAGGAAATTTTCCAGCCAACAGCAATAGTTCCCCTTAAATACAAAGGTTATAGTGGAGACCATTTGGTAATTGTTCATGATCCAGAAGTCTGCAAAAGTCCCGTTTTGGTTGGGAATGATCTTGGGTTTCAAGTCTATCTGCAGCAACAGCTGAATGTGGATTCGGTAACTGTAGCAACTCCCCCCACCCCATCCCCGGCAGGGAGAGATTCGGTGGAGATTGAGACTGGGTTGGATGAAAAACCTGGAGGGGAGGGAGAGTTACCTGTCTTGGATGAGGACACCAAGAAGGACCTTAATGGTTCTGTGGAACTGGGAGATCTGGGAGAGTTTGCTGCTGAGCAAAGGGCTGACCCCTCCTTGCAGGATTGTCGGGAGGCGGTTGGAACTCCTCTCCGAGGAACGAAGAGGGCCCAATTTGTGTATAAAAAGGGACTTTTATATCGACAATTTGTCCCAAAAAAGGTGAAAGATAAAGATTTTGTTTTACAACTAGTGGTTCCAGAAAAGAAGCGATCTACTGTTCTTAGCTTAGCCCATGAAGACGGCTTGGCGGGTCATATGGGACTACAAAAGACCTTAGAGAGACTGACTCGTTACTTCTACTGGCCTGATGTGTACCAAACCACTAAAGCATATGTGCGTTCTTGTGTAATTTGCCAGAAGGTGGGGAATGACCGTGATAACCTGCCCAATGAGTTACAGAGTGTCCCCTTAGAAGCAAATGTTTTGGAAAAGTGGGGAATTGATTTAGTGGGTCCCTTGCCAAAAACTCGCTCAGGGAAGCAATATCTGTGCGTGATCATTGATTATGCGTCTCGTTATGTTTATGCTACAAGTTTGACTAATACCTCTGCTAATAGTCTGGTTAAGGCTTTAATTTCTGCCTTCTGTTCCCTAGGAATTCCTAAAGTTTTGGTGAGCGATTTGGGAACTAATTTTATGGCTAAAGTAACCCAGGAGGTCTTGCGTTTGTCTGAGGTTCGCCACCATACATCCATTGCTTACCAGCATCAGGGAAATGGGTTGGTGGAAAGAGTGCAAAAGACCTTGGTTCAGATGCTGCGCAAGTATGCCCTGGCCCATGGTACTAGTTGGGACCAAGATTTGCCTTTGGTGGTGGCTGCTTATAATGATGCCCATCAAAGAAGCCTTGGGTTTGCACCCAATCAGTTAATTTTTGGAAGGCTTCTGAATACCCCTCTTTCAATGCTTCGAAAGGAGTGGGAAGGTTCTGAGGAAGAGATAAAACTGCCTTCTGTTAGTGAGTATTTTGCCCAATTAAAAGGAACTCTGGCAGACATTTGGCAACTGGCCAAAGAGAATTTAGAGAACGCCCGATTAGATCAAAAAAGAGTACATGATGCCAAAGCTGTGTGCAAACAGTTTGAGGTGGGGGATCAGGTATGGATTCTAAGACCGTCTCGCCCCCACAAGTTAGATGTGAAATGGCAAGGTCCTGGTGTTGTGGAAGCGAGGCTGAGTCCTGTGCGTTACCTTGTAAAATGCAAGGAATTGCACCCCACTGCTCGCGAGTATCATGTTAATTCTTTGAAAGAGTGTGTTGAACAAAAGATCTCTGTGCTAGCCATTTCGCGGAGTCAGGAGGAGGTGCCTGCTTCACCTGTGGATCTTTTAACTGAATACAAACAGGCTGGAAGTATTTCTGATGTGTTGCAGCTGCCGACTTTAAGTAAGACTCAGGCTAACGAGCTCTATGAGGCACTGCAACCTTATAGCAACACCTTTAGCACCAAGCCTGGTAAGACTCACTTGGCTCAACATCATTTTGTCACGGGGGACACTCCCCCCATTTCCTCACGTCCATACCGAGTTGGTGAGGCACATGCACAGAACATTGAGACTGAATTGAAAGAAATGTTGGAGTTGGGAGTTATAGAACCTAGTAAGAGTGCTTGGGCTTCTCCCATAGTACTGGTTCCAAAACCAGACGGAACTATTCGCTTTTGCATAGACTATCGAAAAATTAACCTAGTTACTGTCCCTGATGTGTTTCCCTTACCTAGGATTGACACCTTGATTGAGAAGTTGGGACGGGCGAGATTCATCACTGTCATGGATCTGACAAAAGGGTATTGGCAAATCCCGCTGTCCCCAGAAGCTTCTGAAAAGTCTGCTTTTGTCACTCATGTAGGCTTGTACCAGTTTAAAGTGCTGCCGTTTGGATTACGAAATGCTCCTGCAGCTTTCCAACGGTTAATTAACTCCTTGATTCATGACCTGAATGAGTTTTGCTGTGCTTATTTAGATGATCTAGCAATTTTTTCTGAATCGTGGCCAGAACACCTTAAGCATGTGCAGAGAGTTTTGGCCCGGTTGCAAGAGGCAAACCTGACTGTTAAAATATCAAAATGCCAGTTTGCCCAAGGGGAAGTAGTGTACTTAGGATTCAGAGTGGGGTCAGGAAACATCAAGACTTTAGAGGCCAAGGTGCAGTGCATTCAAGAATGGCCTCGCCCCATCGTGAAGAAGGATGTGCAGTCTTTTATCGGGTTGGTGAATTATTATAGGCGCTTCGTTAACCATTTTGCAACTTTAGCTGCTCCGCTCACCAACCTTTGTAAGAAGTCTTTGCCAGTTAGAGTAAATTGGACCGAGGAGTGCCAAAGGGCCTTTGATTTGTTAAAACATGCCCTTATGAGTTCCCAGGTCATGCTGGCCCCAGATCAGAGACGTCCGTTTATAGTGCAGACTGATGCCAGTCAGACTGGACTAGGAGCAGTTTTGCTCCAAGAAGATGAAAAAGGAAATTGGCGTCCTGTGGTTTACTTGAGTAAAAAGTTGATCACTTCTGAACAAAATTATTCAACCATAGAGAAGGAGTGTTTTGCTTTGGTCTGGGCTCTGACCAAACTGCGTCCTTATCTGTGGGGTAACACCTTTGAGGTTCAAACTGACCACTCTCCACTGTGTTGGTTGGAAAGGGTAAAATCATCCAACCAGAAATTGCTTAGGTGGAGTATGGCTCTTCAAGATTTTCAGTTTAAAGTCACTCACATCGCAGGAAAGAGTAACGTTGTTGCTGATACTTTGTCTAGAATGTACCAATCTGTTCCATGAGATGTTATTATTGAGTATTGCCTAAGAACTGTGAAAAATCGGATTAGGGGGGTGCTGCTAGTAATGTATGTTTTAAAAGCTGCTAAAGCCCCCTGGACCGGATGATCTACCTCAGTATGTAAATAATTTTCTTTGATGAAATTATGGGACTTCACCCTATAATTTCATCTTAGAGGGGAGGGTGTAGTAAAGTTAGTCTTATTTAGAAAATTATTCTTTGGTCAAGCAAAAGGAGTGAGGCCTTGTGGGAGTTTCATCAGCCACAAGGACCCTGGGAAAGAAGTGTGTATCTTTAAATTCTAGACTAGATGGCTCCTTAGTTGAAAGCTTTATGGGAACCAAGGAAGCCTTGATTTAATGAGAAGATCTAACACCTGAGTTCGAGGGTGCAAACATCCCCCCTCAGTGATGCTATCTGTCCTTGAATTGCTTGGGAATGTGTCTCTGGCTAATTTCCTCGGAAGGGAGGAAACCCTTTGATTTAAAGTTTGGATTCCAAATTGGCCCAGCTGTCAAGAAGTAAATTGATTGACCAGCAAGCCGGTCATTGGTGTATTCAAAAATAATTTGAGTCTTATGATTGGCTTGAAAGTTACGACGCAGAATGCGAATTGTGAATAAAGGATCAGGGAATTGTTTGAGAAATTGCGCTCTCTGCCATTGCTCTACAATCCGCATAGAGGCCCGGCTCTGATGTCCCATCTTATCAGCCGTCGTTTTGCCTTTTGAAATGGAGATCTTCAAAAGCCTTCAACTTGCAGAGTCCTAAAGGTTTCAACTATCCTATTGTGTGTTAGAGCTTGTGAGTATGTATAGCTAGGTATACTATGCAATGTTCTTATTTTCTTGTCTGTAACGTTCAAAAGAGTGCCTGCTATTCTAGCATGTTTTTTATGTTATTTTAAAATAAACTTTTTAAGAATGAAACTGTTTTAGTTTGTGTGCCTTTCCGGAGGGAATAGCTAAGTCCTAGCCTTACGCTTGGTTACGCTCTACCGTAGAACTTCTGCCTGCAAGTCTGTGGATGCAGCTTGTGGAACAGGGGGACAGCCAGGTTAAATGGGTCACAGCCTTCTCCCTGGGTTGTGGTCTGGGTCCCCTGGACATAGGGAGTGGTGGCAGCCCTACCGGGTCGTGTTTGTTCTGTTCTGAAAAAAGTAATTCACCCGCCAACCTTGCCCTGGGCGTCCTAGTCTGGCCGGAGAGCAGAGACAGGAGAAGGGAGGGGCAAGCGGTTGGGGGTGAGCATTACTACACTTCCCTTTTCCAGCCCAGAGCTGAGAATGAACTAGCGCTTTGGGGCTTAATTTTGTTGCTGTCAGGGGAGCTTTTGAACTAAAGAGCTAAAAAGCATGGAAAGCCCATTTGTCCTCAGTCACTTCTCAACCAAGATGATCAAGGGCCTGGAAACCAAGCCTTATGAGGAACAGTTGAAGGAGCTGGATATGTTTAGCATGGAAAAGAGGAGACTTGTGGGGAGATATGATAGCCATCTTCAAATATCTCAAAGGCTGTCACATGGAAGAGGGAACAAGCTTGTTTTCTCCTTGTCTGGAGGGTAGGACTTTAAAGGTTGTGGACTCTCTTTCCTTGGAGGGTTTTAAGCAGAGGTTGGATGGTCATCTGTCCTGGAAGCTTTAGCTGAGATTCCTGCATTGAAGGGGGTTGGACTAGATGGCCCTTTGGGATGTTCCACCTCTACAATTGTAGGATTCTATGATTCTATGATTCTCAAGGATCATCTTTCTTTGTGTATGTTTTTCAAGGTGTCAGTTCACAGCCAGCCTTGACTCAACCTGCCTCTGAGTCTGTCTCCTTGGGCCAAACAGCTAAACTCTCCTGCTCAAGAAATGGTGGCAGTAAGTGGGATGAATTTCACTGGCTTCAGCAGAGACCCGGAGAGGCTCCTCTTTTTCTGTGCTATGGATCTAGCCGGAGAACAGGCATCTCTGATCGGTTCACAGGCTCCATCTCTGGCAACATGGGCTATTTGATGATCTCCAACATCCAGGCTGAAGATGAGGCTGTCTATTACTGTTGTGACTGGGAGCACAGCATCATTCAAGGGTTCCACAGTGGTACAATATGAGGGAGAAGTGAGACAAAAACCTTCTGCTTTCCACTCTAAGGTGAGGCAGGCAAAATCATTCAAGAGTTTGCTGGAGCCTTTATGTGTATTGTCTGTTTTAGACAAGAATCAGTGATGACATCAACTTATTTGGAGACAGGGATGCAAACAGTGAAGTGATACCACGTTAAATACCACCTGGTCACCTCCCCCCCACCAAAACCAATGCTGTTTAGCCCACACTGGTCAAACCTTTCTGGAATTTTGAAAGGGAAAAGCTCTGTATATCTGTTTGTCTGCACCTCTATGCAAATACAAGTAGATAAAGAAGTTCTTGTGGAATCAATGAGCACAGAGTCAGTTTGCATGAAGGAGTCATTTGGTATTTATGGGGGACTTCAAAGAGGATGAAGAGGTGGGTGTGGACTGTGTTGTGAATAAGGTTGTGCTAACAGATATCAGCAAAATGCTTAATGACCCAAAGAGGGCAGGGTGGGGTTCCTTGAAAACCGGAAATCATGATCTAAACTTCCTTTGGAATGACATGAATTCAAATATGCACTTTAGATGAGCTTTGCTGTAATTATAGGTAGGAAGAAAATCTGAGATTCAATAGTAATTTCAGCTAGGACTAATGGGTATGTTTTCAGGTTTGGGGTTTCCCCAAAACTTTGTAAGTAAAACGTTGGTAATCACAGTTGTTGATCTTCCAGTTCTCTGAACTTTGACCTGTGGAGTGGAAGGCTGGACCAAGTTTCCTAAATTTGATCAAAATGTCACACTCTATGCACCACATTCACACACATGTATGTTCAGTCCCTATAGGGTCAGGATCCTTGCCCCGCTTCCATGTCCTCATTCATTCATCAAGATCAACACCCAGCGATCTCTTTGAGTGCACCTGATACAGATTCATTTCCAATTCGCTCCCATGTGATTAACATTCTATCCAAACCTTTGGAAACATTTGTGAATTCTCATATTTGGGGGAGGAAGAGCAAATTATTGTATCGTATTGTTTCCTCAAGTTGTATTGTTTCCTCAAGTTGTGTTTCTGTGTGAGTGTTTCTGTGTATATTATTTCCAGGAATAAGATCTGCTTAGACAGAATGTAGCCTACTGAAACTAGTTCTCTTGCTATATTTTGAAAAGTTACTACAGATTCCCAACTTCTGGGGGTGGAAAACCTAAAGACCAAGGACAAATACTGCACCCCCCCCCCAGTCCTCTGAATTTGGCCCTCTAGATTCTCCCCAGGAGTCCCTGGAGAAGAGGGGTCTCTTTCTATGGCATTGTGTTTTACATCCCTTCACAATGTGGGAAGCCAGTTGTGTTGCATTTGAGAATGCTCCCTGCTCATTCTGCTGGGTTGCCCAATGGGCATCTGCCCCAAACTCCTGCCCTGATGTCACCATAGCACTTCTCCTTTGTATCTTGGCCAAAATGCAGACCTCCCACAGCACCATTATGAAAATATGTCCTTTCTTCATTGGCTTCACACACTAGGAGCTAAACAAATAAGTTCTTGCCGAACCAATCAGCACAGAACTAATTTGCATGAAGGATCTGTTTGGTATTTCTTGGGGAATCCAGAAAGGAGAAATAGGATCCCATCTAGATCTCCCTCTGAATGATAGTCACACTCCTTCAGAGAGCTCACCATGGCCTGGCCCCTTTTCCCCCTGGTGCTTCTCAGCTATTTCTCAGGTAAGGGTACGGAAGATTCAGTTCACATAAGACAACGTCAAAGCTATTTCCACGATTTAACTATCACAGGAATATCATACACCTGTGATATATGAAAGCATAGAAAATTTACTCAAGTCACGATTTCTGTGCTTTTTCTTTTTGTAAAGGTGTCCATTCACAGCCAACGGTGACTCAGCCGGGCTCCCAGTCTGTGTCTCTGGGCCAAACTGTGAAACTCTCCTGCACCAGAAATGGTGGCAGTAGCTGGAATCTATTTCATTGGTATCATCAGAAACCTGGACAGGCACCCCGCTTTCTGTGGTATGGCTCCAGCACTCGGGGAGAAGGGGTCCCAGATCGCTTCACTGGCTCAGCCTCTGGGAATATGGGATACTTAACTATCTCCAACATCAAGGCTGAAGATGAGGCAGTTTATTCCTGCTGTAACTATGAGAGCAGCGTGAGGTTCCAGAGTGGTGAAATCTAATGAGGAACTGAGACAAAAACCTTTCACTCCTCTTTCTTAGTGTGGAGAAGCCCGAATCACTCAAGAGCATAACTTCACATGAGCAAGTTTTGTAGGGAGAAGCTCCCTCCCCTATTAGGCACACTCTTCTAGGTTGGCAGGAGCTGGGACAGAGCAGCGGGAGCTCACCCCATCACATGGATTTGAACCACCGACCTTGTGATCTGCAAGCCCAAGAGGCTCAGTCAGCAGCGTAGTTCGCTGCTCAGGTGCCTGGTATGGGGGCGTGTCCTGCAGCCAGGGGCGGAATGATCTGCCAATGGGGGTGGAGCGAGCCTCTCTGAAGCTTGCAGCCTCTCTGCTGCCTCCCCCTCACCTGAACTGCGGCTGAAGGAGGGGCAGTAGGCAGAGGCAAGTCCCAGGCTGCCTTTTCAGGCAGAGTGGAACCTGCAGGCGCCTAAGCCACCACGTCACTCTTAAAAAGTTTCTAGTGAGCCTATTTATTTATTTTTTAAAATACTCCTTTTGTCACCCCCACCTTAGTGATGACACCCAGGACAAGTTGCACACCCCACACCCCGCTGCTCAGCTCGCTGCTCAGGTGCCTGGTGTGGGGGCGTGTCCTGCAGCCAGGGGAGGGGCGTTCCACCCATGGGGGCAGGGTGAGTCTCTCTGAGGCTTGCAGCCTCTCTGCCGCCTCCCTCTCAGCTATAGGGGGGCAGAGGGAGAGGCAGTAGGCAGAGGCAAGTCCCACGCAGGTGCCTAAGCCACAACGTCATTCGTAAAACATTTTGTGAGCCTATTTATTTATTTATTTATTTATTTATTTATTAAAAAACTCCTTTTGTCACCCCCACCTTAGTGATGACACCCAGGACAAGTTGCACACCCCACACCCCACTTCCTCCGCCACTGGGCTCAGTGGTTTAGACCACAGTGCCACCCATATCCCCGCTTTACATGTACAGTGGTACCTCGGGTTACAGATGCTTCAGGTTACAGATGCTTCAGGTTACAGATGCTTCAGGTTACAGACTCCGCTAACACAGAAATAGTACCCCAGGTTAATAACTTTGCTTCAGGATGAGAACAGAAATAACGAGGCGGCAATGGGAGGCCCCATGAGCTAAAGTGGTACCTCAGGTTAAGAACAGCTTCAGATTAAGAACAGACCTCCAGAATGAATTAAGTTCTTAACCCGAGGTACCACTGTATACAGACAGATGTCAGTGGTGGTTCTGACTGTCTCCCCCTTTCTGGAAGCACGATTCCCCAACACCAGTGGTTTTTAACCCCTGTGCTGTGTTACCCTGAGGTGCCTTCCACGATGATCAGGGATGCCGCAGGCAACACTGGGTCCATCCCTCTTTCCTTCTCTCCCTCCTCTGATGCCCTCTCACGTCTCTCCCTCCCAGAGGCTTCCACAGCTGTTTGTTGCAGCTGCCCTGGCTACAAGGTCCCCAGGCAAATGGTGCCTCTGGGGCTGGCCAGGGGATGCTTCCCAGGACCCTGTGGGGCAGTGTGAGAAGGCAACTCTTTCTGGGGTGGGGTGGGGGCAGCTCAGAGACCAATGGCTGCCCAGATGACTCCCAAGAAGAGGAGAGAGGAGAGGAGGCTGAGGGAAAACTCCACAAGGGAGGGGACTTGAAAAGGGGTGAGGGGCTGCTGGCTCTGGAGGCAAGGGGTGACCTAACTGGGTTCCTGAGTCCCACAGGGGTGCTGCAAAATGGATCTAATAGGTCAAGGGAGCCATGGACTCAAAAAGGTTGAAAACCTCTGCCCTAGACACACCCAGATCCCAAAATAGAACTGTTGACAAGGTCCCAGATATTCAAAAGATATCCATTCGTAATCCTTTCCAAATCCTGAGGAGCATTTTGCAATGCCGTTTGAAAGATGTGAGGCAGGATAGGAGGAGGAGGGTAGTTTGGTAGTTTGGATTTGATATCCCGCCTTTCACTCCCCTTCAGGAGTCTCAAAGCGGCTAACATTCTCCTTTCCCTTCCTCCCCCACAACAAACACTCTGTGAGGTGAGTGGGGCTGAGAGACTTCAAAGAACTGTGACTGGCCCAAGGTCACCCAGCAGCTGCATGTGGAGGAGCGGGGAAGCAAACCCGGTTCCCCAGATTACGAGACTACCACTCTTAACCACTACACCACACTGAGGGGAGGCAACTCCAGCCTGCAATGAACAAAGAGGCGCCCTGTGTTGGACTGAAGACTGCTTCCTTGGCAAGAAGATTGCTTAAAAGGAAATAGTCAGTTCTGCTCTGGTAAATCTGATCTTTTAAAAAAGTGAATATTCTACTGTACAATATTATATACATCCTTTGGGATGATCAGAGCTTGAGACACCAGGGGGAGATGTTGGATCAGTTTCTCTACATTTGACAGATTTGAACCTGCAGTAAAAAGTTACACAGATGAGCATGTTATCTGGGTGTTCCTCATGCATGGAACTCCAGTGCCTGCGCACAACTTGATCTGCCTTAGAATACACTCAGGTGACGAATGAGCTAAGCAGTCGTCTGGAATGGGGTCTGGTTCTGGCTTTGTATTCCTCTGCCAGATTTAGGACCTGATCATTAGTGTTTAATGGCTTCAGCCCTTCTTTCTCTATCTGTAGGATGGGTGACGAACCTCAAGCTCATGGGCAAGATGTGGCCCTCCTGGCCTGTCTGCCCCTCATGACTCTCCTTAAATCAAGCCCCCTTCCCAGGCTAAAGGTAAAGGTAAAGGTACCCCTGCCCGTACGGGCCAGTCTTGCCAGACTCTAGGGTTGTGCGCTCATCTCACTCTAGAGGCCGGGAGCCAGCGCTGTCTGCAGACACTTCCGGGTCACGTGGCCAGCGTGACAAGCTGCATCTGGCGAACCGGCACCAGAGCAGCACACGGAACGCCATTTACCTTCCCGCTGGTAAGCGGTCCCTATTTATCTATTGCACCCGGAGGTGCTTTCGAACTGCTAGGTTGGCAGGTGCTGGGACCGAAAGATGGGAGCGCACCCCGCCGCAGGGATTCGAACCGCCGGCCATGCGATCGACAAGTCCTAGGCCCTGAGGTTTTACCCACAGCACCTCCCGCATCCCAACCTTCCCAGGCTACTACACCTCAAATAAGCCCTGGTCTGAGTCCTCCCAAAGTGCTTTTTCCTGCCAGGAAAGCAATGGAGTTGGGGACAGAGCCATGTCAGTGAGAGGCGTGTACTTGGGAAAGGGGGCATGTCCTGGGAAAAGCCCAAGGACCAGGGGGACTGCCAGACGTTTGGCTCTGAGTCCTGAGGTTCCTCACCCCTGTCATTCACAAGGCAAATAAATTATGTCCTTGTTTTACATTACCCCCTTCAGGCAAAAAAATTCTGTGGTCATTTGTCAGAAATTCATCACATTTCCGCATGACGCCTATAACAAAGCCAATGGATGCAGACCTATTTGCATGAGAGATTATTTCTCATTTCAGGGGATTTAAGAGAGGAGGAGGAGGAAGGTGCATCTAGATTGAAGACTCTCCCTTCCTTTGACTTCACCATGGCCTGGCTCCTTCTTCTCCTCGCTCTTCTCAGCTACTGCTCAGGTCTGGTTCTGGGTGGTTAATGGGATCAGGTCGTCTTGTGCTGAGATAATGGGTCAAGCAAGAAACCCATCCACCTTTTGTAATTTATCATAGAAACACAATGCTTTTCTGATCATTATAAACACAGAAAATGATGCATAGGCTTTTTTCTTTTTCTTTTTGCAAAGGTGTCATTTCACAGACCGTAACTCAGCCAGCCTCGGAGTCTGTGTCCCTGGGCCAAAATGTGAAGCTCTCCTGCTCCAGAAGTAGTGGTGGTAGCTGGGACCACTTTGGCTGGTATCAACAGAAACCTGGACAGGCTCCTCGCTTTGTGTGGTATGGCTCCAGCACCCGGGGAGAAGGGATCCCAGATCGGTTCACAGGTTCAGCCTCTGGGAACAATGGCTATTTAACCATCTCCAACATCCAGACTGAAGATGAGGCAGTTTATTACTGTGGTGCCTGGGAGGTCACTGGTAGTAGCAAGTTCCACAGTGATACAATCTGATGGGGAACTGAGACAAAAACCTTCTCCTTTCCTCCCTATAGTAGGTAACCTGAATGATTCAAGAGCTTTTTTGAGCATGACAGTGCCAACCTGCTAACTCTGCCAGCTGAACCATTTCCTATCTAGAAGCAGAAGAGAAAGCCGTTTATTACTGTCTGTCTGATGACAGCAGTGAGCAGCACACAGTGACACAACCACAAAGGAATGTTAGGTCATTATAGAGCTTCAGTTGGCCTTGAGTGTAGCTGTTGTCTTATTTTTTGAGCCATTCTCCATTAGCGAATGTGAACAGAAACTGCATTCAAAATACTTTGAAGGGCAGCAAAGGTTTTGGTGAAACTCCTGAGGTGGGATGCATATGAAAAAGTCATCAGGATCTTTCCCCTACGGCAGTTGGTGACGAAGTCCAGTTGGAACAGGTCCAGAACTTTCCCAGAAGTGTTGGAAGAGACCATGAGGGTCATCTAGTCCACCCCCCTGCTATGCAGGAATCTTTTGCCCAATATGGGGCTTGAAGCGTCAACTCTGAGATTCAGAGTCTGATGCTCTACCAACTGAGCTATCTCTCTCCAGGAATTCTTCTTTACCTGTTTATATACTTTTTTCATCTTGGACTCATCTTCTCAAACACTGTCCCACTACAATTGCATGTAATTGGTTTCTGAGAAATGCTTTAGAACCTGACATTTTCCGCCTCTGTCTGTAGTGGGAGAAGTTGGACCACCTTCCCCATATTTCATAGAATTTAACTGCCCCGGAGAGTGTGAGCATCGCCAGCACCTGCAGAGCCAATGAAGCAGGAGGCAGCTCAGAAGGACACAACTGCTCAGCTTTCCACCCCCAGCTGCTCTTCCTACTCATTTGTGTGCAGAAATCCAACCGTAACTGTCAGTGTGCACACAACAGAGGCCGAGGCAACCTCACTCCCAACCGCTTCCCCTTCGCCTCATGCTTTGGAAAGTTTTGTGAATCTGCAAGCCTTGGAAGGAAGAGAGCAGTCTATGGTTGTTTCCACGAGAAGCTTATATGCATGCATTTATGTGTGTTTGTGCGCATGCTTCTTGTTTGTATTATTTGGAAATCAGACCTGTCTTGGCCAGGAAGTGGGAAAATGGAACTATTCACATCTTCAGAAAATTCACTAAGCCTCTCCTTTTAAAAAGTGTTTGGCATGAATGGTGAGAAAGAATAGCCTTACATATATTCCTCAACAAAAGTTACATACATTTCTCACTGAAATTGAGTCTTAGCAGGGTTGTGGCAGAGCACCTTCTGGTCCGGAGCTCTGGCACGAGTCAGAAGAGTCAGGAAGGTGTTCTGGCAATCACCCTGCTGACTCACATCAGAGTGAGCATTTTTTGGGTTCAGAGCTCTGGTGTGAGGACTAATTTCAGAGCGCTGGACCAAAAGACAGGCATTCTTGGATGCAAGTAGTAGTGATCCCAGAATGTCCCACTTAAAACAGGACTGTTGACAGCTATGATGTTCGTTCTCTGGGTTTGGCTGCCACTCTTTCCAGTGCTGCTGTTAGTGTGGAGCTGAGAATCCTCTCGGCTGGGCCCCAAATAAAATCTCCCAGGCCTCCCCATTTCCCCAAGTCATTCCCCTCTTAAGCTGTCCCTCTCTCCCCAGGACACCCCCTCTCCACACTTAGCAGTCTCCTTCAGTGTTTTTGGCCATCCAGATTCTGTTTTTGAACTCTGATAATGCCTCTGGATTGCCTGAAAATGAGGACTCGGTCGTGGGCTGAGAGTGCAGAAACTATCCTATGGGGCAAGGATGAAAATCTAAAGGTGTTGCTCTCAACAGTTTTGCCTCAGGCCCCACCCAACCTGGAAAATTGCCCAGGTGAGGATGAACCCCTCTGTCAGAAAAAGGTTCCCTACCCCTGAGCTGAGGTAATTCTATGTTGCAGAATTAATGGACTAATTGGGGAGATAGGCTCTTTAGATGGGAATGTGCATTAACTTCCCTTCCAGATGTGTGAAGCCAGTAGACCTGCTGTCTTCAGGGACCCTCTTGCTCACTCTGCTATAGGAACCTCGGTCGTCCGCCCTCAAGTCCTGTCGTGAGAGCTCCATTGCTGGCTCCTGTTTCTTCTGGCCAGAGTGAGAACCAAACCCCATCACTCTTGGGCAAATGTCTCCTTTGAAGATGTGCTTTGGACAGACGCAAAGAAGGAGTTGAATAAGTTTTTGCAGAACCAATTACTGCAGAGCCTGACAAAGCAGCATATAGGTAGGTGAGGAACCATCACCATGGCCTCCTCCCAACCTCTTTTGTACATATCAGAGCCTTAGGCACCAGGGGGAGGTGTTACTTCCGTTTGTCTACATTTGACAGATTTGCACCTGCAGTGAAAAGTTACACAGATGAGCATTTTATCTGGGTGTTCCTCGTGCATGAAACTCAAGTGTCTGCACACAAATTGATCTGCTTTAGAATACACTCAGGTGACGAAGGAGCTAAGCAGTCGTCTTGAATGGGGTCTGGTTCTGATGTTGTATTCCTCTCTCAGATCTGATAACTCATGTTTAATGGCTTCAGCCCTTCTTTTTTTGTCTGGAAGAGAGGTGACGAATCTCAGGCTCATGGGCAAGATGTGGCCCTCCAGGCCTGTTTCTGGCCCTCAGGACTCTCCTCAAATCAAGCCCCCTTCCCAGGCTACTACACCTCAAATAAGCCCTGTTCTGAACACTCCCAAAGTGCTTTTTCCTGCCAGGAATATCTCCTTCGAATTTTATTCTGCCCTTTGCTCTCTTTGGTGGAGCACAGAGAGATGTTTGGATAGGCCTGGAAGGTGGTGTTACTATCTTCATTTTGCTAACTGGGCTGATTTTATGAAATTGTCTCTCAAAATCTACACACAGATGGAGATGGTTTTGAGAACACATGAAACTGGTGTTAATCCACCTCTCCCTCATGAGTCAGGGCGTGAACAAGAGATGCTATACTGGCCCATCCCTCTGGCTGCTTTTGCAATTCTGGCTCCCCACTTTTGCTGCAGCGCAAGGAGCAGCCTGGAGAACGAAAATATATTTGCCTTCAGGTTTTCCTGTGCAACTTCAGGACATAAATGGAACACACACATCGTCCCTCCAGACCAGGGCTGGGGGAAAAGGTATTCAGCACAAGGGCCAAATTCCCTATTTCAGGGGCCACCTAAAAGTGGTAAACTTACAGGAGTCCAAAAGGGGGTGGACAGAGCAATCGATGTGAGACTCTTCTCATTGCCCACTAGACCACTTTCCATCCATGCCAAAGTCAGATGCACATGTCTCTCCATCCTCTGCCCAGGCAGGCCAGAGACACAATCATCATTCATGGATGCAGTCTAGGCAGACAAGAGCAATGGAGGAGGGCACAGAGCCATGTCAGTGAGAGGCGTGTCCTTGGGAAAGGGGGCATGTCCTGGGAAAAGGCCAAGGACCAGAGGGACTGCCAGACATTTGGCCCAGAGTCCTGAGGTTTCTCACCCCTGTCTTTCACAAGGGAAATAAATTATGTCCTTATTTTGCATCACCACCTTCAGGCAAAAAAATTTCTGTGGTCATTTGTCAGACATTCATCACATTTCCGCATGATGCCTTTAACAAAGCCAATTGATGCAGACCTATTTGCATGAGTTATTATTTCTCATTTCTGGGGATTTAAGAGAGAGGAGGAGGTTGAAGGTGCAGCTAGATTGAGGAGCTGTTTGTCTCTGGGACTCTCCCTTCCTTTGACTCCTTCCATGGCTTGGCTCCTTCTCTTCACAGTTTTCAGCTACTGCTCAGGTCTGGTTCTGGGTGGTTAATGGGATCAGGTCGGCTTGTGCTGACATAATGGGTCAAGCAACAAACCCATTTACCTCGTGTAATTTATCATAGAAAAACAATGCTTGTCTGATCGTTATAAACACGGAAAATGATGCATAGTCTTTTTTCTTTTTCTTTTTGCAAAGGTGTCATTTCACAGACTGTAACTCAGCCAGCCTCGGAGTCAGTGTCCCTGGGCCAAAATGTGAAATTCTCCTGCTCCAGAGGTAGTGGTGGCTGGCTCAGCTTTGGCTGGTATCAACAGAAACCTGGACAGGCTCCTCGTTTTGTGTGGTATGGCTCCCGCAGGGGAGAAGGAATCCCAGATCGGTTCACTGGCTCTGAATCCGGGAACACTGGCTATTTAACCATCTCCAACACCCAGACTGAAGATGAGGCAGTTTATTACTGTGGTGCTGTGGAGGTCACTGGTAGCTGGAAGTATCACAGTGATACAATCTGATGGGGAACTGAGACAAAAACCTTCTCCTTTCCTCCCTATAGTAGGTAACCTGAATGATTGAAGAGCTTTTTTGAGCATGAAAGTGCCAACCCGCTAACTCTGCCAGCTGAACCATTTCCTATCTAGAAGCAGAAGAGAAAGCCGTTTATTACTGTCTGTCTGATGACAGCAGTGAGCAGCACACAGTGACACAACCACATAGGAATGTTAGGGCTTTAAAGGGCTTCATCTGGCCTTGAGTGTAGCTGATGCTGTTCCAAGAAGTCTTATTTTTTGAGCCACTCTCCATTAGCGAATGAGAACAGAAACTGCATTCAAAATACATTGAAGGGCAGCAAAATACATTGAAGGGCAGCGAAACTCCTGAGGTGGGATGCATATTACAAAGTCATCAGGATCCTTCCCCTAGGGCAGTTGGCGATGAAGTCCAGTTGGAACAGGTCCAGAGCTTTCCTGGAAGTGTTGGAAGGGACCACGAGGGTCATCTAGTCCAACCCCCTGCTATGCAGGAATCTTTTGCCCAATATGGGGCTTGAAGCGTCAACTGTGAGATTCAGAGTCTCATGCTCTACCAACTGAGCTATCTCTCTCCAGGAATTCTTCTTTACCTGTTTATATACTTTTTTCATCTTGGACTCATCTTCTCAAACACTGTCCCACTACAATTGCATGTAATTGGTTTCTGCGAAATGCTTTAGAACCTGACATTTCCTGCCTCTGTCTGTAGGGGGAGAAGTTGGACCACCTTCCCCACATTTCATAGAATTTAACTGCCCCGGAGAGTGTGAGCATTGCCAGCACCTGCCGAGCCAATGAAGCAGGAGGCAGCTCAGAAGGACACACCTGCTCAGCTTTCCACCCCCAGCTGCCCTTCCTACTCATTTGTGCGCAGAAATCCAACCATAACTGTCAGTGTGCACACAGCAGAGGCCGAGGCAACCTCACTCCCAACCAATTCACCTTCGTCTCATGCTTGGGAAAGTTTTGTGAGTCTTGAAAGCCTTGGAAGGAAGAGGGCAGTCTGTGATGGTTTCCATGAGAAGCTTAAATGTGTGTGTGTGTGTGTATTTGTGTGTGTTTGTAGTATAGTGGTACCTCGGGTTACATACACTTCAGGTTACAGACGCTTCAGGTTACAGACTCTGCTAACCCAGAAACAGTACCTCAGGTTAAAAACTTTGTTTCAGGATGAGAACAGAAATTGTGCGGCAGCGGTAGGAGGCCCCAATACCTAAAGTGGTGCTTCAGGTTAAGAAGAGTTTCAGGTTAAGAACGGACCTCCAGAACAAATTAAGTACTTAACCCAAGGTACAACTGTATTTCTAAATCAGCCCTGTCTTGGCCAGAAAGTGGCACAATGGAACCTGCCAAGTCTCTCCTTTTTAAGAAGTGTTTGGCGTTAATGGTGAGAAAGAATAGCTTTACACATATTCCTCAACAAATGTTACATACCCTCCAAGAATTTTTCTCACTGAAACTGAGACATTAGCAGGGTCCTGCCAGAGCACTTCTGGTCTGGAGCTCTGAGATATGAAGGCTAGGAGCTAAAGGGCACTTTAAACTTTGGTTAAGGGCACAACAATGGAATGTCTAGGCGCACTTTTTTATAACAATACAAAGCAGAAAATGAATGAACTGCAGCTAAAATCTTATACCCGTTTTTCACATGGTCCAGTCCTCATCTGAAGACTACCAAAAAGAAAGCCATGCTTCCTCTGCCCGCCCCATTAATATTCTTAAGTTTGTCGCTTCTCCAGTCTTCAGAGAGTGGCTGGAAGTGAGGAGGCAGGAAAAGGTCCTCCTTTCCTTCCACTCTGCAGTTTTATTCTGAAATCTGAGGCACCGTACTGCGCCCAGATGTCAGAAATTGTTCACGCTAATGAAATTTCTTGTTGGAGAAGAAGCCTTGAATAATGGGAGTTTCGAATTCTGCCCCCATCACTCTTCTGCAAATGTCTCCTTAGAACATTGGCTTTGGACAAGGAGTCAAATAAGTTCCTGCAGAGCCAATCACTGTAGAACCAATTTGCATGAAGAACCCCTTTGGTATTTATAGGGGGGTTTAGATAGGAGGAAGAAGATCCCATCTTGATCTCTTTTCCAAAGGAAGCCACACCCTTTTGGAGAGTTCACCATGGCACAGCCTCTGTTTTTCCTGGCACTTCTCAGCTTCTGCCTAGGTAAGGGTATGGAGGACTCACTCCAGATGCCTATTTCCACTATAATAATTGAATAATTCTATTATTAATACCCTGCCCATCCGGTTGGGTTGCCCCAGTCACACACTGTGCTTGTCATGGAGACTGAGTGCCTCTGTGATATCTGAGAACATGTAAAATGTACCCAATTCATGCTTTCCCCTCTTTTCTTGATGACAAGAGCTGAGAATGAGCTAGCGCTTTGGGGCTTAATTTTGTTGCTGTCAGAGGAGCTTTTGAACTAAAGAGCTAAAAAGCATGGAAAGCCCATTTGTCCTCAGTCACTTCTCAACCAAGATGACCAATGGCCTGGAAACCAAGCCTTATGAGGAACAGTTGAAGGAGCTGGATATGTTTAGCCTGGAAAAGAGGAGACTTGTGGGGAGATATGATAGCCATCTTCAAATATCCCAAAGGCTGTCACATGGAAGAGGGAACAAGCTTGTTTTCTCCTGCTCTGGAGGGTAGGACTCTAGAGGATGTGGACTCTCCTTCTTTGGAGGGTTTTAAGCAGAGCTTGGATGGTCATCTGTCCTGGAAGCTTTAGCTGAGATTCCTGCATTGAAGGGGGTTGGACTAGATGACCCCTGGGGGTGTTCCACCTCTACAATTTTATGATTCTATGATTCTCAAGGGGCATCTTTCTTTGTGTGTGTTTTTCAAGGTGTCAGTTCACAGCCAGCCTTGACTCAACCTGCCTCTGAGTCTGTCTCCTTGGGCCAAACAGCTAAACTTTCCTGCTCTAGAAACGGTGGCAGTAAATGGGATGGATTTCACTGGTTTCAGCAGAGACCCGGAGAGGCTCCTCTTTTCCTGTGCTATGGATCTAGCCAGAGAACAGGCATCTCAGATCGCTTCACTTGCTCCATCTCTGGCAACATGGGCTATTTGACAATCTCCAACATCCAGGCTGAAGATGAGGCTGTCTATTACTGTTGTGACTGGGAGCACAGCATCATTCAAGGGTTCCACAGTGGTACAATATGAGGGAGAAGTGAGACAAAAACCTTCTGCTTTCCACTCTAGGGTGAGGCAGGCAGAATCATTCCAGAGTTTCTTGGAGCCTTTATGTGTCTTGTCTGTTTTGGACAAGAATCAGTGATGACATCAACTTATTTGGAGACAGGGATGCAAACAGTGAAGTGATATCATGTTAAATACCACCTGGTCACCCCCCCCCCAAAAAAAACCAATGCTTTTTAGCCCACACCTGTCAAACCTTTCTGGAATTTTGAAAGGGAAAAGCTCTGTATATCTGTTTGTCTGCACCTCTATGCAAATACAAGTAGATAAAGAAGTTCTTGCAGAACCAATGAGCACAGAGCCAATTTGCATGAAGGAGACATTTGGTATTTCTGAGGGACTTCAGAGAGGATGAAGAGGATCCCATCTAGATCTCTTTCGGAAGGGAAGCCAGACTCCTTTAGAGAGCTCACCATGGCCTGGCCTCTGTTTTTCCTGGCACTTCTCAGCTACTATTCAAGTAAATCCCCCACAACTTGATTTTAATTTCTTTTTGCTTTTCACATGTCTTTAACTTTTCATGATTTTATTGTTTTTATATGGTTGTAAACCATATAAGAGACAGAGGAATATATATTTTTTAATGAATAAGTGAATAAAAGTGTGGAAGACTCAATGAACACTAAATAAAAATATCCCTTCCAGTAGCACCTTAGAGACCAACTAAGTTTGTTATTGGTATGAGCTCTCATGTGCATGCACACTTCTTCACATGCACATGAAAGCTCATACCAATAACAAACTCTAAAGTGGTCTCTAAAGTGCCACTGAAGGAATTTTTTTATTTTGTTTCGACTATGGCAGACCAACACGGCTACCTACCTGTAACTAAATCAATGGACACAGACCAAGATCGAATCTCTTTTCACTATGTACTCATCATAGGAACATAATGCTTTTGTGCTGTTTTTGTAACTTAACAAATTCATGATTTATTTCCTGTTTCTTTGTACAGGTGTCACTTCACAACCAACAGTGACCCAGCCTGCTTCTTCATCTGTGACCCTCGGCCAAACAGCTAAACTCTCCTGCACAGCCAGTCATGGTGGGAGCTGGTACTACTTTCAGTGGCATCAACAGAAACCCGGACAGGCTCCTCGCTTGGTGCTCTTTGGGACCAGCAGGGGAGAAGGGATCCCAGATCGGTTCACTGCGTCTTCCACTGGGAACAATTACCATTTAACCCTCTCCAACACCCAGGCAGAAGATGAGGCAGTTTATTACTGTGGTGCCCGGGAGAGCACTGTTGGGTTGAAGTATCACCGTGATACTGCCAGATGGGGAACTGAGACAAAAACCTTTGCTCTTCCTGCCTAGAGTGAGAAACCAGAAGCACCCAAAAACATCATTCGTCACAATTGAGTGTTCTTTGTTTTCGAAAGAAATGTGTGATGATATCAGGTTATTTAGTCACACTGATGCTGTTAAGGAAATGATCTCCACCCATGAATGGACTCCACAATTATTGACTGGCAGTCTTGGGCAAAGCGAAATTGTACTGGCAAGCCCCTCACCTATCATCTGCAGCCTTGCTGGCATTCCCTAAGGAAAAGGTGGTGGGTGTGGACTGTGTTGTGAATAAGGTTGTGCCAACAGATGTCAGCAAAATGCAGAATGACCCAAAGAGGGCAGGGTGGGGTTCCTTGAAAACCGGAAATCATGATCTAAACTTCCTTTGGAATGACTTGAATTTAAATGTGCACTTTAGATGAGCTTTGCTTAAATTATAGATAGGAAGAAAATCCGAGATTGAATAATAATTTCAGCTTGGATTCATGGGAAGTTTTGAGGTTCGGGGTTTTCCCAAATCTTTGTAAGTAAAACCTTGGTAATCACAGTTGTTGATCTTCCAATTCTCTGACCTTTGACCTGTGGGAAGAGAGGCTGGAGTAAGTTTCCTATATTTGATCAAAATGTCACACTATTTGCACCACATTCACACACATGTATGTTCAGTCCCTATAGGGTCAGGATCCTTGCCCCACTTCCATGGCCTCATTCATTCATTCATCAAGATCAAACACACAGCAATCTCTTTGAGTGCACCTGATACAGATTCATTTCCAATTTGCTCCCATGAAATAACCATCTATCCTAGCCTTGGAAACGGCTGTGAATTCTCATATTTGGGGGAGGAAGAGCAAATTATTGTATTGTTTCCTCAAGTTGTGTTTCTGTGTGATTGTTTCTGTGTATATTATTTCCAGGAATAAGATCTGCATTGGACAGAATGTACCCTACTGAAACTGGTTCTCTTGCTATATTTGGAAAAGTTACTACAGATTCCCAACTTCTGGGGGTGGAAAACCTAAAGACCAAGGACAAATACTGCCCCCCCCAGTCCTCTGCATTTGGCCCTTCAGATTCTCCCCAGGAGTACCTGAAGAAGAGGCGTCTCTTTCTATGGCATTGTGTTTTACATCCCTTCCCAACATGGGAAGCCAGTTGTGTTGTATTTGAGAATGCTCCCTGCTCATTCTGCTGGGTTGCCCAATGGGCATCTGCCCCAAACTCCTGTCCTGATGTCATTATAGCCCTTCTCCTTTGTATCTTGGCCGAAGTGAGGACCGCCCACAGTACCATTATGAAAATAGGTCCTTTCTTCATTGGCTTCACACTAACACAAGCAGCTAAACAAAGAAGTTCTTGCTGAACCAATCAGGACAGAACTAATTTGCATGAAGGATTTGTTTGGTATTTCTTGGGGAATCCAGAAAGGAGAAAGAGGATCCCATCTAAATCTCCCTCTAAACGATTGTCACACTCCTTCAGAGAGCTGACCATGGCCTGGCCCCTGCTTTTCCTGGCACTTCTCAGCTATTTCTCAGGTAAGGGTATGGAAGATTCAGTTGACATAAGACAACGTCAAAGCTATTTCTGTGATTTAACTATCATAGGAACATCATGCAGCTGTGATATATGAAAGCATAGAAAATATACTCAAGTCACAATTTCTGTGCTTTTTCTTTTTGTAAAGGTGTCCATTCACAGCCAACACTGACTCAGCCGGGCTCCCAGTCTGTGTCTCTGGGCCAAACTGTGAAACTCTCCTGCACCAGAAATGGTGGCAGTAGCTGGAATTACTTTCACTGGTATCAGCAGAAACCTGGACAGGCACCCCGTTTTCTGTGGTATGGCTCCAGCACCCGGGGAGAAGGGGTCCCAGATCGCTTCACTGGCTCAGAGTCTGGGAATATGGGATACTTAACTATCTCCAACATCCAGGCTGAAGATGAGGCAGTTTATCACTGCTGTAACTATGAGAGCAGCGTGAGGTTCCACAGTGGTGAAATCTAATGGGGAACTGAGACAAAAACCTGTCACTCCTCTTTCTTACTATAGAGTAGCCTGAATCACTCAAGAGCATAACTTCACATGAGCAGGTTTTGTAGGGAGAAGCCCCCTCCCATATCAGGCACACCCTTCTAGGTTGGCAGGAGCTGGGACAAAGCAATGGGAGCTCATCCCATCACATGTGTCAGGGGTTCAGGGAGAGAGGCGCAGAGGAGGGAGGAAACCGAGAGTGAGGGAGAAGGATTCCAGCCTGACGAGGAAGAGGACGACAATGACCCGAGATGGTCCATGAGTCCGTCCAGTGAATCGGAGGATTCCCAAAAGGGAGCCCCCCTGGTCAAGCCAAGGGGAGCCCAAGGGGGAAGCAGTCAGGAGCAGGGGAACGTAGGGGGAACCGCCAGTGGGAGTTGGAGATCGAGACCTGCTTCTCCACCGGAACGGAGTGAAGAGGGTGGAGTTACCAGTGTGTCGGGAGGAACAGAACAAGGAGCAGAGGGGGGAAGGAGATCGGGGCAAGACGTCCTGCCGGAAGGGGCGGAAAGCAGTACCGGGAGCAGTGTGGCTGTTGAAAGGAAGGTGAGGAGCAACGTACGCGCGCCAAGTTCAAATGTGGAGGCGCGCGGAAGTGGGGAGAGCTCTGGGGAGGAGCCTGGTGCTAAAGCACGAAGGAGGGGGCAGCAGGCAGGAGAAGACTCAGCCTCTGGGGAGTCCCGGAAAGAGGGAACACAGGGGGGCAGGAAGACCCTGCGGAAAAGGAAGGAGAGGAAAAGGTGGAGCAGCACAAGCCTCTTAAATTGGTGCAGGGGAGGGACGGACTCAGAGGGGACTTCTAACATCTAAGGGTAACAGATGTGGAGCCACGGAGTTTGGATGTAACGACGACAATGATCTTCAATAAAACCTTTTGTATATAACTTGGACTGGACTTTGGTCTCTTGTGAGCTGGGACCCAGGGTGGCTCTGACAACATGGATTTGAACCACCGACCTTGTGATCGGCAAGCCCCAGAGGCTCAGTCAGCAGCATAGTTCGTCACTCAGGTGCCTGGTATGGGGGTGTGTCCTGCAGCCAGGGGCGGGGCAAGACTCTCCAAAGCTTGCAGCCTCTCTGCTGCCTCCCCCTCAGCTGTAGGGCGGCTGAGGGAAAGGCACTAGGCAGAGGCAAGTCCCATGCTGCCATTTCAGGCAGTGCAGAACCTGCAGGCGCCTAAGGTCTGGCTATTGGAATGGAGTCCAACACGCTTCCTCTGCGCCTCACTGGACTCCCACGGAAGCTCTCCGTCAGCTTCCTTCAGCAGAGTTCGACACAGCGGCAGAAGCCTGTTGCAGTGCGTGTGTGTGTAATAAATCAGGCGTCCTTGCTTATCTCTAATAGTCTTTATTCGTGTAGAAAACGTCATTAATCAACCCGGCGAGAGAGCGCACATCATGCTGCCTCGCTGCACCAGCGAAGAAGAAAAAAAAACAGACAGAGAAAACACTCCCCTCTGGAACAAACGCCACGCCTCAAAATGTGAGACGTCACTCAGAACTATTTAACCCTGTAAGTTCTGATTCTCTCCACATAAGGTACCACATCACTCCTAAACAGTTTTGTGAGCCTTTTAAAAAAACAACAACTCCTTTTGTCACCCCCACGGTAGTGATGACACCCGGGACAAGTTGCACCCCCCGCACCCCACTTCCTCCGCCACTGGGCTCAGTGGGTTAGACCACAGTGCCACTCACATCCATACATATACAGTGGAACCTCAGGTTACAGACGCTTCAGGTTACAGACACTTCAGGTTACAGACTCCGCTAACCCAGAAATAATACCCCAGGTTAAGAACTTTGCTTCAGGATGAGAACAGAAATTGCACGGCGGTGGCACGGCAGCAGCACGAGGCCCCATTAGCTAAAGTGGTACCTCAGGTTAAGAAAATTTCAGATTAAGAACAGACCTCCAGAACGAATTAAGTTCTTAACCTGAGGTACCACTGTATACATACAGATGTCAGTGGTGGTTCTGACTGTCTCCCCCTTTCTGGAAGCACGATTCCCCAACACCAGTGGTTTTTAACCCCTGTGCCGTGGTACCCTGGGGTGCCTTGAACGATGGTCATGGATGCCGCAGGCAACACTGGCTCCATCACTCTTTCCTTCCCTCCCTCCTCTGATGCCCTCTCACGTCTCTCCCTCCCAGAGGCTTGCACAGCTGTTTGTTGCAGCTGCCCTGGCTACAAGTTCCCCAGGCGAATGGTGCCTCTGGGGCTGGCCAGGGGGTGCTTCCCAGGACCCTGTGGGGCAGTGTGAGAAGGCAACTCTTTCTGGGGTGGGGTGGGGCAGCTCAGAGACCAGTGGCTGCCCAGATGACTCCCAAGAAGAGGAGAGAGGAGAGGAGGCAGAGGGAAAACTCCACAAGGGAGGGGACTTGAAAAGGGGTGAGACGCTGCCGGCTCTGGAGGCAAGGGGTGACCTAACGGAGCTCCAGAGTCCCACAGGGGTGCCGCAGAATGGATCTAATAGGTCAAGGGAGCCGTGGACTCAAAAAGGTTGAAAACCTCTGCCCTAGACACACCCAGATCCCAAAATAGAACTGTTGACAAGGTCCCAGATATTCAGAAGATATCCATTCGTAATCCCCTACAAATCCTGAGGAGCACTTTGCAAAGCCATTTGAAAGATGTGAGGCAGGATATTTGTTGATGCATATTGTAGAGCAAAAGGGGAGGCAACTCCAGCCTGCAATGAACAAAGAGGTGCCCTGTGTTGGACTGAAGACTGCTTCCTTTGCAAGAAGATTGCTTAAAAGGAAATAGTCAGTTCTGCTCTGGTAAATCTGATCTTTTAAAAAAGTGAATATTCTACTGTACAGTATTATGTACATCCTTTGGGATGATCAGAGCTTGAGACACCAGGGGGAGATGTTGGATCAGTTTCTCTACATTTGACAGATTTGAACCTGCAGTAAAAAGTGACACAGATGAGCATGTTATCTGGGTGTTCCTCATGCATGGAACTCCAGTGTCTGCACACAACTTGATCTGCCTTAGAATACACTCAGGTGACGAATGAGCTAAGAAGTCGTCTGGAATGGGGTCTGGTTCTGGCTTTGTATTCCTCTGCCAAATTTAGGGCCTGATCATTCGTGTTTAATGGCTTCAGCCCTTCTTTCTCTATCTGTAGGACGGGTGACGAACTTCAAGCTCATGGGCAAGATGTGGCCCTCCTGGCCTGTCTCTCTGGCCCTCAGGACTCTCCTTAAATCAAGCCCCCTTCCCAGGCTAAAGGTAAAGGTAAAGGTACCCCTGCCCGTACGGGCCAGTCTTGCCAGACTCTAGGGTTGTGTGCTCATCTCACTCTATAGGCCGGGAGCCAGCGCTGTCCGCAGACACTTCCAGGTCACGTGGCCAGCGTGACAAGCTGCATCTGGCGAGCCAGTGCAGCACACGGAACGCCGTTTACCTTCCCGCTGGTAAGCGGTCCCTATTTATCTACTTGCACCCGGAGGTGCTTTCGAACTGCTAGGTTGGCAGGTGCTGGGACCGAACGACGGGAGCGCACCCCGCCGCGGGGATTCAAACCGCCGACCATACGATCAGCAAGTCCTAGGCGCTGAGGTTTTACCCACAGCGCCACCCACGTTCTAACCTTCCCAGGCTACTACACCTCAAATAAGCCCTGGTCTGAGTCCTCCCAAAGTGCTTTTTCCTGCCAGGAAAGCAATGGAGTTGGGGACAGAGCCATGTCAGTGAGAGGCGTGTCCTTGGGAAAGGGGGCATGTCCTGGGGAAAGCCCAAGGACCAGAGGGACTGCCAGACGTTTGGCTCTGAGTCCTGAGGTTCCTCACCCCTGTCCCTCACAAGGCAAATAAATTATGTCCTTGTTTTACATCACACCCTTCAGGCAAAAAAAATTCTGTGGTCATTTGTCAGAAATTCATCACATTTCCGCATGACGCCTCTAACAAAGCCAGTGGATGCAGACCTATTTGCATGAGAGACTATTTCTCATTTCAGGGGATTTAAGAGAGGAGGAGGAGGAGGAAGGTGCATCTAGATTGAAGACTCTCCCTTCCTTTGACTTCACCATGGCTTGGCTCCTTCTTCTCCTCGCCCTTCTCAGCTACTGCTCAGGTCTGGTTCTGGGTGGTTAATGGGATCACCTCTTGTAATTTACCATAGAAACACAATGCTTTTCTGATCGTTATAAACACAGAAAATGATGCATAGGCTTTTTTCTTTTTCTTTTTGCAAAGGTGTCATTTCACAGACTTTAACTCAGCCAGCCTCGGAGTCTGTGTCCCTGGGCCAAAATGTGAAGCTCTCCTGCTCCAGAAGTAGTGGTGGTAGCTGGGACCACTTTGGCTGGTATCAACAGAAACCTGGACAGGCTCCTCGATTTGTGTGGTATGGCTCCAGCACCCGGGGAGAAGGGATCCCAGATCGGTTCACAGGTTCAGCCTCTGGGAACAATGGCTATTTAACCATCTCCAACATCCAGACTGAAGATGAGGCAGTTTATTACTGTGGTGCCTGGGAGGTCACTGGTAGTAGCAAGTTCCACAGTGATACAATCTGATGGGGAACTGAGACAAAAACCTTCTCCTTTCCTCCCTATAGTAGGTAACCTGAATGATTCAAGAGCTTTTTTGAGCATGACAGTGCCAACCTGCTAACTCTGCCAGCTGAACCATTTCCTATCTAGAAGCAGAAGAGAAAGCTGTTTATTCCTGTCTGTCTGATGACAGCAGTGAGCAGCACACAGTGACACAACCACAAAGGAATGTTAGGTCATTATAGAGCTTCAGTTGGCCTTGAGTGTAGCTGTTGTCTTATTTTTTGAGCCATTCTCCATTAGTGAATGAGAACAGAAACTGCATTCAAAATAATTTGAAGGGCAGCAAAGGTTTTGGCGAAACTCCTGAGGTGGGATGCATATGAAAAAGTCATCAGGATCCTTCCCCTATGGCAGTTGGTGACGAAGTCCAGTTGGAACAGGTCCAGAACTTTCCCAGAAGTGTTGGAAGAGACCATGAGGGTCATCTAGTCCACCCCCTGCTATGCAGGAATCTTTTGCCCAATATGGGGCTTGAAGCGTCAACTCTGAGATTCAGAGTCTGATGCTCTACCAACTGAGCTATCTCTCTCCAGGAATTCTTCTTTACCTGTTTATATACTTTTTTCATCTTGGACTCATCTTCTCAAACACTGTCCCACTACAATTGCATGTAATTGGTTTCTGAGAAATGCTTTAGAACCTGACATTTTCCGCCTCTGTCTGTAGTGGGAGAAGTTGGACCACCTTCCCCATATTTCATAGAATTTAACTGCCCCGGAGAGTGTGAGCATCGCCAGCACCTGCAGAGCCAATGAAGCAGGAGGCAGCTCAGAAGGACACACCTGCTCAGCTTTCCACCCCCAGCTGCTCTTCCTACTCATTTGTGCGCAGAAATCCAACCATCACTGTCAGTGTGCACACAACAGAGGCCGAGGCAACCTCACTCCCAACCGCTTCCCCTTCGCCTCATGCTTTGGAAAGTTTTGTGAATCTGCAAGCCTTGGAAGGAAGAGAGCAGTCTATGGTTGTTTCCACAAGAAGCTTATATGCATGCATTTATGTGTGTTTGTGCGCATGCTTCTTGTTTGTATTATTTGGAAATCAGACCTGTCTTGGCCAGGAAGTGGGAAAATGGAACTATTCACATCTTCAGAAAATTCACTAAGCCTCTCCTTTTAAAAAGTGTTTGGCATGAATGGTGAGAAAGAATAGCCTTACATATATTCCTCAACAAAAGTTACATACATTTCTCACTGAAATTGAGTCTTAGCAGGGTTGTGGCAGAGCACCTTCTGGTCCGGAGCTCTGGCACGAGTCAGAAGAGTCAGGAAGGTGTTCTGGCAATCACCCTGCTGACTCACATCAGAGTGAGCATTTTTTGGGTTCAGAGCTCTGGTGTGAGGACCCATGTCAGAGCGCTGGACCAAAAGACAGGCATTCTTGGATGCAAGTAGTAGTGATCCCAGAATGTCCCACTTAAAACAGGACTGTTGACAGCTATGATGTTCGTTCTCTGGGTGGGTTTGGCTGCCACTCTTTCCAGTGCTGCTGTTAGTGTGGAGCTGAGAATCCTCTCGGCTGGGCCCCAAATAAAATCTCCCAGGCCTCCCCATTTCCCCAAGTCATTCCCCTCTTAAGCTGTCCCTCTCTCCCCAGGACACCCCCTCGCCACACTTAGCAGTCTCCTTCAGTGTTTTTGGCCATCCAGATTCTGTTTTTGAACTCTGATAATGCCTCTGGACTGCCTGAAAACGAGGACTCGGTCGTGGGCTGAGAGTGCAGAAACTATCCTATGGGGCAAGGATGAAAATCTAAAGGTGTTGCTCTGAACAGTTTTGCCTCAGGCCCGACCCAACCTGGAAAATTGCCCAGGTGGGGATGAACCCCTCTGTTGAAAAAAGGTTCCCCACCCCTGAGCTGAGGTAATTCTATGTTGTGGAATTAATGGACTAATTGGGGAGATAGGCTCTTTAGATGGGAATGTGCATTAACTTCCCTTCAAATGTGTGAAGCCAGTAGACCTGCTATCTTCAGGGACCCTCTTGCTCACTCTGCTATAGGAACCTCGGTCGTCCGCCCTCAAGTCCTGTCGTGAGAGCTCCATTGCTGGCTCCTGTTTCTTCTGGCCAGAGTGAGAACCAAACCCCATCACTCTTGGGCAAATGTCTCCTTTGAAGATGGGCTTTGGACAGACGCAAAGAAGGAGTTGAATAAGTTTTTGCAGAACCAATTACTGCAGATCCTGACAAAGCAGCATATAGGTAGGTGAGGAACCATCACCATGGCCTCCTCCCAACCTCCTTTGTACATATCAGAGCCTTAGGCACCAGGGGGAGGTGTTACTTCCGTTTGTCTACATTTGGCAGATATGCACCTGCAGTGAAAAGTTACACAGATGAGCATGTTATCTGGGTGTTCCTCATGCATGAAACTCAAGTGTCTGCACACAAATTGATCTGCCTTAGAATACACTCAGGTGACGAAGGAGCTAAGCAGTCGTCTTGAAGGGGGCCTGGTTCTGATGTATTCCTCTCTCAGATCTGATAACTCATGTTTAATGGCTTCAGCCCTTCTTTTTCTGTCTGGAAGAGAGGTGACAAATCTCAGGCTCATGGGCAAGATGTGGCCCTCCAGGCCTGTTTCTGGCCCTCAGGACTCTCCTCAAATCAAGCCCCCTTCCCAGGCTACTACACCTCAAATAAGCCCTGTTCTGAACACTCCCAAAGTGCTTTTTCCTGCCAGGAATATCTCCTTCGAATTTTATTCTGCCCTTTGCTCTCTTTGGTGGAGCACAGAGAGATGTTTGGATAGGCCTGGAAGGTGGTGTTACTATCTTCATTTTGCTAACTGGGCTGATTTTATGAAATTGTCTCTCAAAATCTACACACAGATGGAGATGGTTTTGAGAACACATGAAACTGGTGTTAATCCACCTCTCCCTCATGAGTCAGGGCGTGAACAAGAGATGCTATACTGGCCCATCCCTCTGGCTGCTTTTGCAATTCTGGCTCCCCACTTTTGCTGCAGCGCAAGGAGCAGCCTGGAGAACGAAAATATATTTGCCTTCAGGTTTTCCTGTGCAACTTCAGGACATAAATGGAACACACACATCGTCCCTCCAGACCAGGGCTGGGGGAAAAGGTATTCAGCACAAGGGCCACATTCCCTATTTCAGGGGCCACCTAAAAGTGGTAAACTTACAGGAGTCCAAAAGGGGGTGGACAGAGCAATCGATGTGAGACTCTTCTCATTGCCCACTAGACCACTTTCCATCCATGCCAAAGTCAGATGCACATGTCTCTCCATCCTCTGCCCAGGCAGGCCAGAGACACAATCACCATTCATGGATGCAGTCTAGGCAGACAAGAGCAATGGAGGAGGGCACAGAGCCATGTCAGTGAGAGGCGTGTCCTTGGGAAAGGGGGCATGTCCTGGGAAAAGGCCAAGGACCAGAGGGACTGCCAGACGTTTGGCCCTGAGTCCTGAGGTTCCTCACCCCTGTCCCTCACAAGGGAAATAAATTATGTCCTTATTTTGCATCACCACCTTCAGGCAAAAAAAATTCTGTGGTCATTTGTCAGACATTCATCACATTTCCGCATGATGCCTTTAACAAAGCCAATTGATGCAGACCTATTTGCATGAGTTATTATTTCTCATTTCTGGGGATTTAAGAGAGAGGAGGAGGAGGAAGGTGCAGGTAGATTGAGGAGCTGTTTGTCTCTGGGACTCTCCCTTCCTTTGACTTCACCATGGCTTGGCTCCTTCTCTTCGCAGTTTTCAGCTACTGCTCAGGTCTGGTTCTGGGTGGTTAATAGGATCAGGTCGGCTTTTGCTGAGATAATGGGTCAAGCAACAAACCCATTTACCTCGTGTAATTTATCATAGAAAAACAATGCTTGTCTGATCGTTATAAACACAGAAAATGATACATAGTCTTTTTTCTTTTTCTTTTTGCAAAGGTGTCATTTCACAGACTGTAACTCAGCCAGCCTCGGAGTCTGTGTCCCTGGGCCAAAATGTGAAGCTCTCCTGCTCCAGAGGTAGTGGTGGCTGGCTCAGCTTTGGCTGGTATCAACAGAAACCTGGACAGGCTCCTCGCTTTGTGTGGTTTGGCTCCAGCAGGGGAGAAGGAATCCCAGATCGGTTCACAGGTTCAGCCTCTGGGAACAATGGCTATTTAACCATCTCCAACATCCAGGCTGAAGATGAGGCAGTTTATTACTGTGGTGCCTGGAAGGATGACGGCAGCATGTTTCACGGTGATACAATCTGATGGGGAACTGAGACCAAAACCTTCTCCTTTCCTCCCTATAGTAGGTCACCTGAATGATTCAAGAGCTTTTTTGAGCATGAAAGTGCCAACCCGCTAACTCTGCCAGCTGAACCATTTCCTATCTAGAAGCAGAAGAGAAAGCCGTTTATTACTGTCTGTCTGATGACAGCAGTGAGCAGCACACAGTGACACAACCACATAGGAATGTTAGGGCTTTAAAGGGCTTCATCTGGCCTTGAGTGTAGCTGATGCTGTTCCAAGAAGTCTTATTTTTTGAGCCATTCTCCATTAGCAAATGAGAACAGAAACTGCATTCAAAATACTTTGAAGGGCAGCAAAATTCCTGAGGGGGGATGCATATTACAAAGTCATCAGGATCCTTCCCCTAGGGCAGTTGGTGATGAAGTCCAGTTGGAACAGGTCCAGAGCTTTCCTGGAAGTGTTGGAAGGGACCATGAGGGTCATCTAGTCCAACCCCTGCTATGCAGGAATCTTTTGCCCAATATGGGGCTTGAAGCGTCAACTGTGAGATTCAGAGTCTCATGCTCTACCAACTGAGCTATCTCTCTCCAGGAATTCTTCTTAACCTGTTTATATACTTTCTTCATCTTGGACTCATCTTCTCAAACACTGCCCTACTTCAATTGCATTTAACAGGTTTCTGAGAAATGCTTTAGAACCTGACATTTCCTGCCTCTGTCTGTAGGGGGAGAAGTTGGACCACCTTCCCCACATTTCATAGAGTTTAACTGCCACGGAGAGTGTGAGCATCGCCAGCACCTGCAGAGCCAATGAAGCAGGAGGCAGCTCAGAAGGACACACCTGCTCAGATTTCCACCCCCAGCTGCTCTTCCTACTCATTTGTGCATAGAAATCCAATCGTAACTGTCAGTGTGCACACAACAGAGGCTGAGGCAACCTCACTCCCAACCGCTTTCCCTTCGCCTCATGCTTTGGAAAGTTTTGTGAATCTGCAAAGCCCTGGAAGGAAGAAGGCAGTCTATGGTTGTTTCCATGAGAAGCTTAGATGCATATGTGTGTGTGTGTGTGTTTCTTGTTTGTAGTATTTTGAAATCAGCCCTGTCTTGGCCAGAAAGTGGCACAATGGAACTATTCACATCTTCAGAAAATTCACCACACCTGCCAAGTCTCTCCTTTTTAAAAAGTGTTTAGTGTTAATGGTGAGAAAGAAGAGCCTTACACATATTCCTCAACAAATGCTACATACTCTCCCACAATTTTTCTCAATGAAACTGAGACATTAGCAGGGTCCTGCCAGAGCACCTTCTGGTCCGGGGCTCTGAGATATGAAAGCAAGGAGCTAAAGGGCACTTTACACTTTGGTTAAGGCGCAACAACGGAATGTCCAGGCACACTTTTTTATAACAATACAAAGCTGAAAATGAAAGAACTGCAGCTAAAATCTTATACCCGTTTTTCACATGGTCTAGTCCTCATCTGAAGACTACCAAAAAGAAAGCCATGCTTCCTCTGCCCGCCCCACGAATATTCTTAAGTTCGTCACTTCTCCAGTCTTCAGAGAGTGGCTAGAAGTGAGGAGGCAGGAAAAGGTCCTCCTTTCCATCCACTCTGCAGTTTTATTCTGAAATCTGAGGCACAGCACTGCGCCCAGATGTCAGAAATTGTTCACGCTAACGAAATTTTTTGTTGCAGAACAAGCCTTGAATAATGGGAGTTTCGAATGCTGCCCCCATCACTCTTGTGCAAATGTCTCCTTAGAATATTGGCTTTCGACAAGGAGTTAAATAAATTCTTGCAGAACCAATCACTGTAGAACCAATTTGCATGAAGAACCCCATTGGTATTTATAGGGGCGTTTAGAAAGGAGGAAGAAGATCCCATCTTGATCTCTTTTCCAAAGGAAGCCACACCCTTTTGGAGAGTTCACCATGGCACAGCCTCTGTTTTTCCTGGCACTTCTCGGCTTCTGTTTAGGTAAGGGTATGGAGGACTCACTCCAGAAGCATATTCCCACTATAATAATTTAATAATTTTATTATTTATACTCTGCCCATCTGTCTGGGTTGCCCCAGTCATGGTCTGTGCTTGTCATGGAGACTGAGTGCCTCTTTGATAGCTGAGAACATGTAAAATGGACCCAATTCATGCTTTCCCCCATTTTTCTTGATGACAAGGTGTCAGTTCACAGCCAACCTTGACTCAACTTGCCTCTGAGTCTGTCTCCTTGGGCCAAACAGCTAAACTTTCCTGCTCTAGAAACGGTGGCAGTAAATGGGATGGATTTCACTGGTTTCAGCAGAGACCTGGAGAGGCTCCTCTTTTTCTGTGCTATGGATCTAGCCGGAGAACAGGCATCTCTGATCGCTTCACTTGCTCCATCTCTGGCAACATGGGCTATTTGATGATCTCCAACATCCAGGCTGAAGATGAGGCTGTCTATTACTGTTCTGACTGGGAGCAAGGCATCATTCAAGGGTTCCACAGTGGTATAATCAGAGTGAGAAGTGAGACAAAAACCTTCTCCTTTCCTCTCTAGGGTGAGGCAGACAGAATCATTCAAGAGTTTCTTGGAGCCTTTATGTGTATTGTCTGTTTTGGACAAGAATCAGTGATGACATCAACTTATTTGGAGACAGGGATGCAAACAGTGAAGTGATATCATGTTAAATACCACCTGTTCATCCCCCAAACCCATACTTACTAGCTCCAGTCAAACTTTTGAAGGGGAAAATCTTTGTATATCTGTCTGTCTGCACCTCTATGCAAATGCAAGGAGATAAAGAAGTTCTTGTGGAACCAATGGGCACAGAGCCAGTTTGCATGAAGAAGTCATTTTCCCCCCCCTGGAGGACTTCAAAGAGGATGAAGAGGATCCCATCCAGGTCTCCTTCGGAAGGGAAGCCAGACTCCTTTAGAGAGCTCACCATGGCCTGGTCTCTGTTTTTCCTGGCACTTCTCAGCTTCTGCTCAAGTAAATCCCCCACAATTGTCTTTGGATGCTTGCTTTTAATTTCTTTTTGCTTTTTAACATGTCTTTAACTTTTCATGATTTTATTGTTTTTATATGGTTGTAAACCATATATGAGACAGAGGAATATATATTTTTTAATGAAGAAATGAATATAAGTATGGAGGACTTCAATGAACACTAAATAAAAAAAATCCCTTCCAGTAGCACCTTAGAGACCAACTAAGTTTGTTATTGGTATGAGCTCTCATGTGCATGCACACTTCTTCACATGCACATGAAAGCTCATACCAATAACAAACTCTAAAGTGGTCTCTAAAGTGCCACTGAAGGAATTTTTTTATTTTGTTTCGACTATGGCAGACCAACACGGCTACCTACCTGTAACTAAATCAATGGACACAGACCAAGATCGAATCTCTTTTCACTATGTACTCATCATAGGAACATGATGCTTTTGTGCTGTTTTTGTAACTTAACAAAGTCATGATTTATTTCCTGTTTCTTTGTACAGGTGTCTCTTCGCAACCAACAGTGACCCAGCCTGCTTCTTCATCTGTGACCCTCGGCCAAACAGCTAAACTCTCCTGCACAGCCAGTCATGGTGGTAACTGGCGCTACTTTCAGTGGCATCAACAGAAACCCGGACAGGCTCCTCGCTTGGTGCTCTTTGGGACCAGCAGGGGAGAAGGGATCCCAGATCGGTTCACTGCGTCTTCCACTGGGAACAATTACCATTTAACCCTCTCCAACACCCAGGCAGAAGATGAGGCAGTTTATTACTGTGGTGCCCGGGAGAGCACTGTTGGGTTGAAGTATCACCGTGATACTGCCAGATGGGGAACTGAGACAAAAACCTTTGCTCTTCCTGCCTAGAGTGAGAAACCAGAAGCACCCAAAAACATCATTCGTCACAATTGAGTGTTCTTTGTTTTCGAAAGAAATGTGTGATGATATCAGGTTATTTAGTCACACTGATGCTGTTAAGGAAATGATCTCCACCCATGAATGGACTCCACAATTATTGACTGGCAATCTTGGGCAAAGCGAAATTGTACTGGCAAGCCCCTCACCTATTGTGTGCAGCCTTGCTGGCATTCCCTAAGGAAAAGGTGGTGGGTGTGGACTGTGTTGTGAATAAGGTTGTGCCAACAGATGTCAGCAAAATGCAGAATGACCCAAAGAGGGCAGGGTGGGGTTCCTTGAAAACCGGAAATCATGATCTAAACTTCCTTTGGAATTACTTGAATTTAAATGTTAAATTTTAGATGAGCTTTGCTTAAATTATAGATAGGAAGAAAATCCGAGATTGAATAATAATTTCAGCTTGGATTCATGGGAAGTTTTGAGGTTTGGGGTTTTCCCAAAACTTTGTAAGTAAAACCTTGGTAATCACAGTTGTTGATCTTCCAATTCTCTGACCTTTGACCTGTGGGAAGAGAGGCTGGAGTAAGTTTCCTATATTTGATCAAAATGTCACACTATTTGCACCACATTCACACACATGTATGTTCAGTCCCTATAGGGTCAGGATCCTTGCCCCACTTCCATGGCCTCATTCATTCATTCATTCATTCATTCATCAAGATCAAACACACAGCAATCTCCTTGAGTGCACCTGATACAGATTCATTTCCAATTTGCTCCCATGAAATAACCATCTATCCTAGCCTTGGAAACGGCTGTGAATTCTCATATTTGGGGGAGGAAGAACAAATTATTGTATTGTTTCCTCAAGTTGTGTTTCTGTGTGATTGTTTCTGTGTATATTATTTCCAGGAATAAGATCTGCATTGGACAGAATGTAGCCTACTGAAACTGGTTCTCTTGCTATATTTGGAAAAGTTACTACAGATTCCCAACTTTTGGGGGTGGAAAACCTAAAGACCAAGGACAAATACTGCCTCCCAGTGCTCTGCATTTGGCCCTTCGGATTCTCCCCAGGAGTACCTGAAGAAGAGGCGTCTCTTTCTATGGCATTGTGTTTTACATCCCTTCCCAACATGGGAAGCCAGTTGTGTTGCATTTGAGAATGCTCCCTGCTCATTCTGCTGGGTTGCCCAATGGGCATCTGCCCCAAACTCCTGTCCTGATGTCATTATAGCCCTTCTCCTTTGTATCTTGGCCGAAGTGAGGACCGCCCACAGTACCATTATGAAAATAGGTCCTTTCTTCATTGGCTTCACACTAACACAAGCAGCTAAACAAAGAAGTTCTTGCTGAACCAATCAGGACAGAACTAATTTGCATGAAGGATTTGTTTGGTATTTCTTGGGGAATCCAGAAAGGAGAAAGAGGATCCCATCTAAATCTCCCTCTAAACGATTGTCACACTCCTTCAGAGATCTGACCATGGCCTGGCCCCTGCTTTTCCTGGCACTTCTCAGCTATTTCTCAGGTAAGGGTATGGAAGATTCAGTTGACATAAGACAACGTCAAAGCTATTTCTGCGATTTAACTATCATAGGAACATCATGCAGCTGTGATATATGAAAGCATAGAAAATATACTCAAGTCACAATTTCTGTGCTTTTTCTTTTTGTAAAGGTCTCCATTCACAGCCAACAGTGACTCAGCCGGGCTCCCAGTCTGTGTCTCTGGGACAAACTATTAAACTCTCCTGCACCAGAAATGGTGGCAGTAGCTGGAATTACTTTCACTGGTATCAGCAGAAACCTGGACAGGCACCTCGTTTTCTGTGGTATGGCTCCAGCACCCGGGGAGAAGGGGTCCCAGATCGCTTCACTGGCTCAGAGTCTGGGAATATGGGATACTTAACTATCTCCAACATCCAGGCTGAAGATGAGGCAGTTTATCACTGCTGTAACTATGAGAGCAGCGTGAGGTTCCACAGTGGTGAAATCTAATGGGGAACTGAGACAAAAACCTGTCACTCCTCTTTCTTACTATAGAGTAGCCTGAATCACTCAAGAGCATAACTTCACATGAGCAAGTTTTGTAGGGAGAAGCCCCCTCCCCTATTAGGCACACCCTTCTAGGTTGGCAGGAGCTGGGACAAAGCAATGGGAGCTCATCCCATCACATGGATTCGAACCACCGACCTTGTGATCGGCAAGCCCCAGAGGCTCAGTCAGCAGCATAGTTCGTCACTCAGGTGCCTGGTATGGGGGTGTGTCCTGCAGCCAGGGGCGGGGCAAGACTCTCCAAAGCTTGCAGCCTCTCTGCTGCCTCCCCCTCAGCTGTAGGGCGGCTGAGGGAAAGGCACTAGGCAGAGGCAAGTCCCATGCTGCCATTTCAGGCAGTGCAGAACCTGCAGGCGCCTAAGGTCTGGCTATTGGAATGGAGTCCAACACGCTTCCTCTGCGCCTCACTGGACTCCCACGGAAGCTCTCCGTCAGCTTCCTTCAGCAGAGTTCGACACAGCGGCAGAAGCCTGTTGCAATGCGTGTGTGTGTAATAAATCAGGCGTCCTTGCTTATCTCTAATAGTCTTTATTCGTGTAGAAAACGTCATCAATCAACCCGGCGAGAGAGCGCACATCATGCTGCCTCGCTGCACCAGCGAAGAAGAAAAAAAAAACAGACAGAGAAAACACTCCCCTCTGGAACAAACGCCACGCCTCAAAATGTGAGACGTCACTCAGAACTATTTAACCCTGTAAGTTCTGATTCTCTCCACATAAGGTACCACATCACTCCTAAACAGTTTTGTGAGCCTTTTAAAAAAACAACAACTCCTTTTGTCACCCCCACCTTAGTGATGACACCCGGGACAAGTTGCACCCCCCGCAACCCACTTCCTCCGCCACTGGGCTCAGTGGGTTAGACCACAGTGCCACTCACATCCATACATATACAGTGGAACCTCAGGTTACAGACGCTTCAGGTTACAGACACTTCAGGTTACAGACTCCGCTAACCCAGAAATAATACCTCAGGTTAAGAACTTTGCTTCAGGATGAGAACAGAAATTGCACGGCGGTGGCACGGCAGCAGCACGAGGCCCCATTAGCTAAAGTGGTACCTCAGGTTAAGAAAATTTCACATTAAGAACAGACCTCCAGAACGAATTAAGTTCTTAACCGGAGGTACCACTGTATACAGACAGATGTCAGTGGTGGTTCTGACTGTCTCCCCCTTTCTGGAAGCACGATTCCCCAACACCAGTGGTTTTTAACCACTGTGCCGTGGTACCCTGGGGTGCCTTGAACGATGGTCATGGATGCCGCAGGGAACACTGGCTCCATCACTCTTTCCTTCCCTCCCGCCTCTGATGCCCTCTCACGTCTCTCCCTCCCAGAGACTTCCACAGCTGTTTGTTGCAGCTGCCCTGGCTACAAGGTCCCCAGGCGAATGGTGCCTCTGGGGCTGGCCAGGGGGTGCTTCCCAGGACCCTGTGGGGCAGTGTGAGAAGGCAACTCTTTCTGGGGTGGGGTGGGGGCAGCTCAGAGACCAATGGCTGCCCAGATGACTCCCAAGAAGAGGAGAGAGGAGAGGAGGCTGAGGGAAAACTCCACAAGGGAGGGGACTTGAAAAGGGGTGAGGGGCTGCTGGCTCTGGAGGCAAGGGGTGACCTAACTGGGTTCCTGAGTCCCACAGGGGTGCCGCAGAATGGATCTAATAGGTCAAGGGAGCCGTGGACTCAAAAAGGTTGAAAACCTCTGCCCTAGACACACCCAGATCCCAAAATAGAACTGTTGACAAGGTCCCAGATATTCAAAAGATATCCATTCGTAATCCTCTCCAAATCCTGAGGAGCATTTTGCAATGCCGTTTGAAAGATGTGAGGCAGGATAGAAGGAGGAGGGTAGTTTGGTAGTTTGGATTTGATATCCCGCCTTTCACTCCCCTTCAGGAGTCTCAAAGCGGCTAACATTCTCCTTTCCCTTCCTCCCCCACAACAAACACTCTGTGAGGTGAGTGGGGCTGAGAGACTTCAAAGAATTGTGACTGGCCCAAGGTCACCCAGCAGCTGCATGTGGAGGAGCGGGGAAGCAAACCCGGTTCCCCAGATTACGAGACTACCACTCTTAACCACTACACCACACTGAGGGGAGGCAACTCCAGCCTGCAATGAACAAAGAGGCGCCCTGTGTTGGACTGAAGACTGCTTCCTTGGCAAGAAGATTGCTTAAAAGGAAATAGTTCTGCTCTGGTAAATCTGATCTTTTAAAAAAGTGAATATTCTACTGTACAATATTATATACATCCTTTGGGATGATCAGGGCTTGAGACACCAGGGGGAGATGTTGGATCAGTTTCTCTACATTTGACAGATTTGAACCTGCAGTAAAAAGTTACACAGATGAGCATGTTATCTGGGTGTTCCTCATGCATGGAACTCCAGTGTCTGCACACAACTTGATCTGCCTTATAATACACTCAGGTGACGAATGAGCTAAGCAGTCGTCTGGAATGGGGTCTGGTTCTGGCTTTGTATTCCTCTGCCAAATTTAGGGCCTGATCATTCGTGTTTAATGGCTTCAGCCCTTCTTTCTCTATCTGTAGGACGGGTGACGAACCTCAAGCTCATGGGCAAGATGTGGCCCTCCTGGCCTGTCTCTCTGGCCCTCAGAACTCTCCTTAAATCAAGCCCCCTTCCCAGGCGAAAGGTAAAGGTAAAGGTACCCCTGCCCGTACGGGCCAGTCTTGCCAGACTCTAGGGTTGTGTGCTCATCTCACTCTATAGGCCGGGAGCCAGCGCTGTCCGCAGACACTTCCAGGTCACGTGACCAGCGTGACAAGCTGCATCTGGCGAGCCAGCGCAGCACACGGAACGCCTTTTACCTTCCCGCTGGTAAGCGGTCCCTATTTATCTACTTGCACCCGGAGGTGCTTTCGAACTGCTAGGTGGGCAGGTGCTGGGACCGAACGACGGGAGCGCACCCCGCCGCGGGGATTCGAACCGCCGACCATGCGATCAGCAAGTCCTAGGCGCTGAGGTTTTACCCACAGCGCCACCCACGTCCCAACCTTCCCAGGCTACTACACCTCAAATAAGCCCTGGTCTGAGTCCTCCCAAAGTGCTTTTTCCTGCCAGGAAAGCAATGGAGTTGGGGACAGAGCCATGTCAGTGAGAGGCGTGTCCTTGGGAAAGGGGGCATGTCCTGGGAAAAGCCCAAGGACCAGGGGGACTGCCAGACGTTTGGCTCTGAGTCCTGAGGTTCCGCACCCCTGTCATTCACAAGGCAAATAAATTATGTCCTTGTTTTACATCACCCCCTTCAGGCAAAAAAATTTCAGTGGTCATTTGTCAGAAATTCATCACATTTCCGCATGATGCCTCTAACAAAGCCAATGGAAACAGACCTATTTGCATGTGAGATTATTTCTCATTTCAGGGGATTTAAGAGAGGAGGAGGAGGAAGGTGCATCTAGATTGAAGACTCTCCCTTCCTGTGACTTCACCATGGCCTGGCTCCTTCTTCTCCTCGCTCTTCTCAGCTACTGCTCAGGTCTGGTTCTGGGTGGTTAATGGGATCAGGTCGTCTTGTGCTGAGATAATGGGTCAAGCAACAAACCCATCCACCTTTTGCAATTTATCATAGAAACACAATGCTTTTCTGATCATTATAAACACAGAAAATGATGCATAGACTCTTTTCTTTTTCGTTTTGCAAAGGTGTCATTTCACAGACCGTAACTCAGCCAGCCTCGGAGTCTGTGTCCCTGGGCCAAAATGTGAAGCTCTCCTGCTCCAGAAGTAGTGGTGGTAGCTGGTACCCCTTTGGCTGGTATCAACAGAAACCTGGACAGGCTCCTCGCTTTGTGTGGTATGGCTCCAGCACCAGGGGAGAAGGGATCCCAGATCGGTTCACAGGTTCAGCCTCTGGGAACAATGGCTATTTAACCATCTCCAACATCCAGGCTGAAGATGAGGCTGTTTATTACTGTGGTGCCTGGGAGAGCACTGGTAGTAGCAAGTTCCACAGTGATACAATCTGATGGGGAACTGAGACAAAAACCTTCTCCTTTCCTCCCTACAGTAGGTAACCTGAATGATTCAAGAGCTTTTTTGAGCATGACAGTGCCAACCTGCTAACTCTGCCAGCTGAACCATTTCCTATCTAGAAGCAGAAGAGAAAGCCGTTTATTACTGTCTGTCTGATGACAGCAGTGAGCAGCACACAGTGACACAACCACAAAGGAATGTTAGGTCATTATAGAGCTTCAGTTGGCCTTGAGTGTAGCTGTTGTCTTATTTTTTGAGCCATTCTCCATTAGCGAATGAGAACAGAAACTGCATTCAAAATGCTTCGAAGGGCAGCAAACGTTTTGGCGAAACTCCTGAGGTGGGATGCATATGAAAAAGTCATCAGGATCCTTCCCCTATGGCAGTTGGTGACGAAGTCCAGTTGGAACAGGTCCAGAACTTTCCCAGAAGTGTTGGAAGAGACCATGAGGGTCATCTAGTCCACCCCCCTGCTATGCAGGAATCTTTTGCCCAATATGGGGCTTGAAGCGTCAACTCTGAGATTCAGAGTCTGATGCTCTACCAACTGAGCTATCTCTCTCCAGGTATTCTTCTTTACCTGTTTATATACTTTTTTCATCTTGGACTCATGTTCTAAAATATTGTCCCACTACAATTGCATGTAATTGGTTTCTGAGAAATGCTTTAGAACCTGACATTTTCCGCCTCTGTCTGTAGTGGGAGAAGTTGGACCACCTTCCCCATATTTCATAGAATTTAACTGCCCCGGAGAGTGTGAGCATCGCCAGCACCTGCAGAGCCAATGAAGCAGGAGGCAGCTTAGAAGGACACACCTGCTCAGCTTTCCACCCCCAGCTGCTCTTCCTACTCATTTGTGTGCAGAAATCCAACCGTAACTGTCAGTGTGCACACAACAGAGGCCGAGGCAACCTCACTCCCAACCGCTTCCCCTTCGCCTCATGCTTTGGAAAGTTTTGTGAATCTGCAAGCCTTGGAAGGAAGAAGGCAGTCTATGGTTGTTTCCACGAGAAGCTTATATGCATGCATTTATGTGTGTTTGTGCGCATGCTTCTTGTTTGTATTATTTGGAAATCAGACCTGTCTTGGCCAGGAAGTGGGAAAATGGAACTATTCACATCTTCAGAAAATTCACTAAGCCTCTCCTTTTAAAAAGTGTTTGGCATGAATGGTGAGAAAGAATAGCCTTACATATATTCCTCAACAAAAGTTACATACATTTCTCACTGAAATTGAGTCTTAGCAGGGTTGTGGCAGAGCACCTTCTGGTCCGGAGCTCTGGCACGAGTCAGAAGAGTCAGGAAGGTGTTCTGGCAATCACCCTGCTGACTCACATCAGAGTGAGCATTTTTTGGGTTCGGAGCTCTGGTGTGAGGACCCATGTCAGAGCGCTGGACCAAAAGACAGACATTCTTGGATGCAAGTAGTAGTGATCCCAGAATGTCCCACTTAAAACAGGACTGTTGACAGCTATGATGTTCGTTCTCTGGGTTTGGCTGCCACTCTTTCCAGTGCTGCTGTTAGTGTGGAGCTGAGAATCCTCTCGGCTGGGCCCCAAATAAAATCTCCCAGGCCTCCCCATTTCCCCAAGTCATTCCCCTCTTAAGCTGTCCCTCTCTCCCCAGGACACCCCCTCTCCACACTTAGCAGTCTCCTTCAGTGTTTTTGGCCATCCAGATTCTGTTTTTGAACTCTGATAATGCCTCTGGACTGCCTGAAAACGAGGACTCGGTCGTGGGCTGAGAGTGCAGAAACTATCCTATGGGGCAAGGATGAAAATCTAAAGGTGTTGCTCTGAACAGTTTTGCCTCAGGCCCCACCCAACCTGGAAAATTGCCCAGGTGGGGATGAACCCCTCTGTCAGAAAAAGGTTCCCTACCCCTGAGCTGAGGTAATTCTATGTTGCAGAATTAATGGACTAATTGGGGAGATAGGCTCTTTATATGGGAATGTGCATTAACTTCCCTTCAAATGTGTGAAGCCAGTAGACCTGCTGTCTTCAGGGACCCTCTTGCTCACTCTGCTATAGGAACCTCGGTCGTCCGCCCTCAAGTCCTGTCCTGAGAGCTCCATTGCTGGCTCCTGTTTCTTCTGGCCAGAGTGAGAACCAAACCCCATCACTCTTGGGCAAATGTCTCCTTTGAAGATGGGCTTTGGACAGACGCAAAGAAGGAGTTGAATAAGTTTTTGCAGAACCAATTACTGCAGAGCCTGACAAAGCAGCATATAGGTAGGTGAGGAACCATCACCATGGCCTCCTCCCAACCTCCTTTGTACATATCAGAGCCTTAGGCACCAGGGGGAGGTGTTACTTCCGTTTGTCTACATTTGACAGATATGCACCTGCAGTGAAAAGTTACACAGATGAGCATTTTATCTGGGTGTTCCTCATGCATGAAACTCAAGTGTCTGCACACAAATTGATCTGCCTTAGAATACACTCAGGTGACGAAGGAGCTAAGCAGTCGTCTTGAATGGGGTCTGGTTCTGATGTTGTATTCCTCTCTCAGATCTGATAACTCATGTTTAATGGCTTCAGCCCTTCTTTTTCTGTCTGGAAGAGAGGTGACGAATCTCAGGCTCATGGGCAAGATGTGGCCCTCCAGGCCTGTTTCTGGCCCTCAGGACTCTCCTCAAATCAAGCCCCCTTCCCAGGCTACTACACCTCAAATAAGCCCTGTTCTGAACACTCCCAAAGTGCTTTTTCCTGCCAGGAATATGTCCTTCGAATTTTATTCTGCCCTTTGCTCTCTTTGGTGGAGCACAGAGAGATGTTTGGATAGGCCTGGAAGGTGGTGTTACTATCTTCATTTTGCTAACTGGGCTGATTTTATGAAATTGTCTCTCAAAATCTACACACAGATGGAGATGGTTTTGAGAACACATGAAACTGGTGTTAATCCACCTCTCCCTCATGAGTCAGGGCGTGAACAAGAGATGCTATACTGGCCCATCCCTCTGGCTGCTTTTGCAATTCTGGCTCCCCATTTTTGCTGCAGCGCAAGGAGCAGCCTGGAGAACGAAAATATATTTGCCTTCAGGTTTTCCTGTGCAACTTCAGGACATAAATGGAACACACACATCGTCCCTCCAGACCAGGGCTGGGGGAAAAGGTATTCAGCACAAGGGCCACATTCCCTATTTCAGGGGCCACCTAAAAGTGGTAAACTTACAGGAGTCCAAAAGGGGGTGGACAGAGCAATCGATGTGAGACTCTTCTCATTGCCCACTAGACCACTTTCCATCCATGCCAAAGTCAGATGCACATGTCTCTCCATCCTCTGCCAGAAACAGGCAGGCCAGAAACAGAATCACCATTCATGGATGCAGTCTAGGCAGACAAGAGCAATGGAGGAGGGCACAGAGCCATGTCAGTGAGAGGCGTGTCCTTGGGAAAGGGGGCATGTCCTGGGAAAAGGCCAAGGACCAGGGGGACTGCCAGACGTTTGGCCCAGAGTCCTGAGGTTCCTCAGCCCTGTCTTTCACAAGGGAAATAAATTATGTCCTTATTTTGCATCACCACCTTCAGGCAAAAAAATTTCTGTGGTCATTTGTCAGACATTCATCACATTTCCGCATGATGCCTTTAACAAAGCCAATGGATGCAGACCTATTTGCATGAGTTATTATTTCTCATTTCTGGGGATTTAAGAGAGAGGAGGAGGTTGAAAGTGCAGCTAGATTGAGGAGCTGTTTGTCTCTGGGACTCTCCCTTCCTTTGACTCCTTCCATGGCTTGGCTCCTTCTCTTCGCAGTTTTCAGCTACTGCTCAGGTCTGGTTCTGGGTGGTTAATGGGATCAGGTCGGCTTTTGCTGAGATAATGGGTCAAGCAACAAACCCATTTACCTCATGTAATTTATCATAGAAAAACAATGCTTGTCTGATCGTTATAAACACAGAAAATGATGCATAGGCTTTTTTCTTTTTCTTTTTGCAAAGGTGTCATTTCACAGACCGTAACTCAGCCAGCCTCGGAGTCTGTGTCCCTGGGCCAAAATGTGAAGCTCTCCTGCTCCAGAAGTAGTGGTGGTAGCTGGTACCCCTTTGGCTGGTATCAACAGAAACCTGGACAGGCTCCTCGCTTTGTGTGGTATGGCTCCAGCACCCGGGGAGAAGGGATCCCAGATCGGTTCACAGGTTCAGCCTCTGGGAACAATGGCTATTTAACCATCTCCAACATCCAGACTGAAGATGAGGCAGTTTATTACTGTGGTGCCTGGGAGTACACTGGTAGTAGCAAGTTCCACAGTGATACAACCTGATGGGGAACTGAGACAAAAACCTTCAGTCTTCCTCCCTATAGTAGGTAACTTGAATGATTCAAGAGCTTTTTTGAGCAGGAAAGTGACACCCTGCTAACTCTGCCACCTGAACCATTTCCTACCTTGAAGCAGAAGAGTAGGCTGTTCATTATTGTCTGATGACAGCAGTGAGCAGCACACAGGGACACAACCACATAGGAATGTTAGGTCTTTATAGGGCTTCATCTGACCTTGGGTGTAGCTGTTGCTGTTCCAAGAAGTCTTATTTTTTGAGCCATTCTCCATTAGCGAATGAGAAGAGAATCTTCATTCAAAATACATTGAAGGGCAGCAAATGTTTTGGCAAAACTCCTGAGGTGGGATGCATATGAAAAGGCATCAGGATCCTTACCCTAGGGCAGTTGGTGATGAAGTCCAGTTGGAACAGGTCCAGAACTTTCCTAGAAGTGTTGGAAGGGACCATGAGGGTCATCTAGTCCAACCCCCTGCTATGTAGGAATCTTTTGCCCAATATGGGGCTTCAAGCGTCAGCTCTGAGATTCAGAGTCTCATGCTCTACCAACTGAGCTATCTCTCTCCAGGAATTCTTCTTTACCTGTTTATATACTTTCTTCATCTTGGACTCATCTTCTCAAACACTGTCCCACTACAATTGCATTTAACTGCTTTCCTAGAGATGCTTTAGAACCTGACATTTCCTGCCTCTGTCTGTAGGGGGAGAAGTTGGACCACCTTCCCCAGATTTCATAGAATTTAACTGCCATGGAGAGTGTGAGTATCGCCAGCACCTGCAGAGCCAATGAAGCAGGAGGCAGCTCAGAAGGACACACCTGCTCAGATTTCCACCCCCAGCTGCCCTTCCTACTCATTTCTGCACAGAAATCCAACCGTAACTCTCAGTGTGCACACAACAGAGGCCGAGGCAACCTCACTCCCAACCGATTCACCTTCGTCTCATGCTTTGGAAAGTTTTGTGAATCTGCAAAGCCTTGGAAGGAAGAGGGCAGTCTATGATTGTTTCCATGAGAAGCTTAGATTCGTGTGTGTGTGTGTGTGTGTGTGTGTGTGTGTGTGTGTGTGTTATTTGGAAATCAGCCCTGTCTTGGCCAGAAAGTGGAATAATGGAACTATTCACATCTTCAGAAAATTTACTACACCTGCCAAGTCTCTCCTTTTTAAGAAGTGTTTGGTGTTAATGGTGAGAAAGAATAGCCTTACACATATTCCTCAACAAATGTTACATACCCTCCAACAATTTTTCTCACTGAAACTGAGACATTAGCAGGGTCCTGCCAGAGCACCTTCTGGTCTGGAGCTCTGAGATATGAAAGCTAGGAGCTAAATGGCACTTTAAACTTTGGTTAAGGGCACAACAATGGAATGTCTAGGCACACTTTTTAATAAGAAGAATACAAAGCTGAAAATGAATGAACTGCAGCTAAAATCTTATATCTGTTTTTCACATGGTCTAGTCCTCATCTGAAGACTGTAAAAAACAAAGCAATACTTCCCCACTAAAGGGTCTCTTCTCCAGTCTTCAGAAAGTGGCTGGAAGTGAGGAGGCAGGAAAAGGTCCGCCTTTCCTTCCACTCTGCAGTTTTATTCTGAAATCTGAGGCGCAGCACTGTGCCCAGATGTCAGAAACTGTTCACGCTAATGAAATTTCTTGTTGCAGAATAAGCCTTGAATAATGGGAGTTTCGAATGCTGCCCCCATCACTCTTGTGCAAATGTCTCCTTAGAATATTGGCTTTGAACAAGGAGTCAAATAAGTTCCTGCAGAACCAATCACTGTAGAACCAATTTGCATGAAGAACCCCTTTGGTATTTATAGGGGGGTTTAGAAAGGAGGAAGAAGATCCCATCTTGATCTCTTTCCCAAAGGAAGCCACACCCTTTTGGAGAGTTCACCATGGCACAGCCTCTGTTTTTCCTGGCACTTCTCAGCTTCTGCCTAGGTAAGGGTATGGAGGACTTCTCAACCAAGATGACCAAGGGCCTGGAAACCAAGCCTTATGAGGAACAGTTGAAAGAGTTGGATATGTTTAGCCTGGAAAAGAGGAGACTTGTGGGGAGATATGATAGCCATCTTCAAATATCCCAAAGGCTGTCACATGGAAGAGGGAACAAGCTTGTTTTCTCCTGCTCTGGAGGGTAGGACTCTAGAGGTTGTGGACTCTCATTCTTTGGAGGGTTTTAAGCAGAGGTTGGATGGTCATCTGTCCTGGAAGCTTTAGCTGAGATTCCTGCATTGAAGGGGGTTGGACTAGATGACCCCTGGGCGTGTTCCACCTCTACAATTTTATGATTCTATGATTCTCAAGGGGCATCTTTCTTTGTGTGTGTTTTTCAAGGTGTCAGTTCACATCCAGCCTTGACTCAACCTGCCTCTGAGTCTGTCTCCTTGGGCCAAACAGCTAAACTTTCCTGCTCTAGAAACGGTGGCAGTAAATGGGATGGATTTCACTGGTTTCAGCAGAGACCTGGAGAGGCTCCTCTTTTCCTGTGCTATGGATCTAGCCAGAGAACAGGCATCTCTGATCGCTTCACTTGCTCCATCTCTGGCAACATGGGCTATTTGACAATCTCCAACATCCAGGCTGAAGATGAGGCTGTCTATTACTGTTGTGACTGGGAGCACAGCATCATTCAAGGGTTCCACAGTGGTACAATATGAGGGAGAAGTGAGACAAAAACCTTCTCCTTTCCTCTCTAGGGTGAGGCAGGCAGAATCATTCCAGAGTTTCTTGGAGCCTTTATGTGTCTTGTCTGTTTTGGACAAGAATCAGTGATGACATCAACTTATTTGGAGACAGGGATGCAAACAGTGAAGTGATATCATGTTAAATACCACCTGGTCACACCCCTCCCAAAACCAATGCTTTTTAGCCCACACCTGTCAAACCTTTCTGGAATTTTGAAAGGGAAAAGCTCTGTATATCTGTTTGTCTGCACCTCTATGCAAATACAAGTAGATAAAGAAGTTCTTGCAGAACCAATGAGCACAGAGCCAATTTGCATGAAGGAGACATTTGGTATTTCTGAGGGACTTCAGAGAGGATGAAGAGGATCCCATCTAGATCTCTTTCGGAAGGGAAGCCAGACTCCTTTAGAGAGCTCACCATGGCCTGGCCTCTGTTTTTCCTGGCACTTCTCAGCTACTATTCAAGTAAATTCCCCACAACTTGATTTTAATTTCTTTTTGCTTTTCACATGTCTTTAACTTTTCATGATTTTATTGTTTTTATATGGTTGTAAACCATATAAGAGACAGAGGAATATATATTTTTTAATGAATAAGTGAATAAAAGTGTGGAAGACTCAATGAACACTAAATAAAAAAAATCCCTTCCAGTAGCGCCTTAGAGACCAACTAAGTTTGCTTTTGGTATGAGATTTCATGTGCACGTAAAGAAGTGTGCATGCACATGAAAGCTCATACCAATAACAAACTTAGTTGGTCTCTAAAGTGCCACTGAAGGAATTTTTTTATTTTGTTTCGACTATGGCAGACCAACACGGCTACCTACCTGTAACTAAATCAATGGACACAGACCAAGATCGAATCTCTTTTCACTATGTACTCATCATAGGAACATGATGCTTTTGTGCTGTTTTTGTAACTTAACAAAGTCATGATTTATTTCCTGTTTCTGTTGCAAAGGTGTCTCTTCGCAACCAACAGTGACCCAGCCTGCTTCTTCATCTGTGACCCTCGGCCAAACAGCTAAACTCTCCTGCACAGCCAGTCATGGTGGGAGCTGGCACTACTTTCAGTGGCACCAGCAGAAACCCGGACAGGCTCCTCGCTTGGTGCTCTTTGGGAGCAGCAGGGGAGAAGGGATCCCAGATCGGTTCACTGCGTCTTCCACTGGGAACAATTACCATTTAACCCTCTCCAACACCCAGGCAGAAGATGAGGCAGTTTATTACTGTGGTGCCCGGGAGAGCACTGTTGGGTTGAAGTATCACCGTGATACTGCCAGATGGGGAACTGAGACAAAAACCTTTGCTCTTCCTGCCTAGAGTGAGAAACCAGAAGCACCCAAAAACATCATTCGTCACAATTGAGTGTTCTTTGTTTTCGAAAGAAATGTGTGATGATATCAGGTTATTTAGTCACACTGATGCTATTAAGGAAATGATCTCCACCCATGAATGGACTCCACAATTATTGACTGGCAGTCTTGGGCAAAGCGAAATTGTACTGGCAAGCCCCTCACCTATCATCTGCAGCCTTGCTGGCATTCCCTAAGGAAAAGGTGGTGGGTGTGGACTGTGTTGTGAATAAGGTTGTGCCAACAGATGTCAGCAAAATGCAGAATGACCCAAAGAGGGCAGGGTGGGGTTCCTTGAAAACCGGAAATCATGATCTAAACTTCCTTTGGAATTACTTGAATTTAAATGTTAAATTTTAGATGAGCTTTGATTAAATTATAGATAGAAAGAAAATCCGAGATTGAACAATAATTTCAGCTTGGATTCATGGGAAGTTTTGAGGTTTGGGGTTTTCCCAAAACTTTGTAAGTAAAACCTTGGTAATCACAGTTGTTGATCTTCCAATTCTCTGACTTTTGACCTGTGGGAAGAGAGGCTGGAGCAAGTTTCCTAAATTTGATCAAAATGTCACACTCTTTGCACCACATTCACACACATGTACGTTCAGTCCCTATAGGGTCAGGATCCTTGCCCCGCTTCCATGGCCTCATTCATTCATTCATCAAGATCAAACACACAGCAATCTCTTTGAGTGCACCTGATACAGATTCATTTCCAATTTGCTCCCATGAAATAACCATCTATCCAAGCCTTGGAAACAGCTGTGAATTCTCATATTTGGGGGAGGAAGAGCAAATTATTGTATTGTTTCCTCAAGTTGTGTTTGTTTCTGTGTATATTATTTCCAGGAATAAGATCTGCATTGGACAGAATGTAGCCTACTGAAACTGGTTCTCTTGCTATATTTGGAAAAGTTACTACAGATTCCCAACTTCTGGGGGTGGAAAACCTAAAGACCAAGGACAAATACTGCCCCCCCCCAGTCCTCTGCATTTGGCCCTTCAGATTCTCCCCAGGAGTACCTGAAGAAGAGGTGTCTCTTTCTATGGCATTGTGTTTTACATCCCTTCCCAACGTGGAAAGCCAGTTGTGTTGTATTTGAGAATGCTCCCTGCTCATTCTTCTGGGTTGCCCAATGGGCATCTGCCCCAAACTCCTGTCCTGATGTCATTATAGCCCTTCTCCTTTGTATCTTGGCCGAAGTGAGGACCGCCCACAGTACCATTATGAAAATAGGTCCTTTCTTCATTGGCTTCACACTAACACAAGCAGCTAAACAAAGAAGTTCTTGCTGAACCAATCAGGACAGAACTAATTTGCATGAAGGATTTGTTTGGTATTTCTTGGGGAATCCAGAAAGGAGAAAGAGGATCCCATCTAAATCTCCCTCTAAACGATTGTCACACTCCTTCAGAGAGCTGACCATGGCCTGGCCCCTGCTTTTCCTGGCACTTCTCAGCTATTTCTCAGGTAAGGGTATGGAAGATTCAGTTGACATAAGACAACGTCAAAGCTATTTCTGTGATTTAACTATCATAGGAACATCATGCAGCTGTGATATATGAAAGCATAGAAAATGTACTCAAGTCACGATTTCTGTGCTTTTTCTTTTTGTAAAGGTGTCCATTCACAGCCAACGGTGACTCAGCTGGGCTCCCAGTCTGTGTCTCTGGGCCAAACTGTGAAACTCTCCTGCACCAGAAATGGTGGCAGTAGCTGGGATCTATTTCATTGGTATCAACAGAAACCTGGACAGGCACCCCGTTTTCTGTGGTATGGCTCCAGCACCCGGGGAGAAGGGGTCCCAGATCGCTTCACTGGCTCAGCCTCTGGGAATATGGGATACTTAACTATCTCCAACATCAAGGCTGAAGATGAGGCAGTTTATCACTGCTGTAACTATGAAAGCAGCGTGAGGTTCCACAGTGGTGCTATCTAATGGGGAACTGAGACAAAAACCTTTCACTCCTCTTTCTTAGTGTGGAGAAGCCCGAATCACTCAAGAGCATAACTTCACATGAGCAAGTTTTGTAGGGAGAAGCCCCCTCCCCTATTAGGCTCACCCTTCTAGGTTGGTAGGAGCTGGGACAAAGCAGTGGGAGCTCATCCCATCACATGGATTTGAACCACCGACCTTGTGATTGGCAAGCCCCAGAGGCTCAGTCAGCAGCATAGTTCGTCACTCAGGTGCCTGGTATGGGGGTGTGTCCTGCAGCCAGGGGCGGGGCAAGACTCTCCAAAGCTTGCAGCCTCTCTGCTGCCTCCCCCTCAGTTGTAGGGCGGCTGAGGGAAAGGCACTAGGCAGAGGCAAGTCCCATGCTGCCATTTCAGGCAGTGCAGAACCTGCAGGCGCCTAAGGTACCACATCACTCCTAAACAGTTTTGTGAGCCTTTATAAAAAACAACAGCTCCTTTTGTCACCCCCACGGTAGTGATGACACCCGGGACAAGTTGCACACCCCGCACCCCGCTTCCTCCGCCACTGGGCTCAGTGGGTTAGACCACAGTGCCACTCACATCCATACATATACAGTGGTACCTCAGGTTACAGAAGCTTCAGGTTACAGACACTTCAGGTTACAGACTCCGCTAACCCACAAATAATACCACACATTAAGAACTTTGCTTCAGGATGACAACAGAAATTGCACGGCGGTGGCACGGCAGCAGCACGGGGCCCCATTAGCTAAAGTGGTACCTCAGGTTAAGAAAATTTCAGATTAAGAACAGACCCCCAGAACAAATTAAGTTCTTAACCAGAGGTACCACTGTATACAGACAGATGTCAGTGGTGGTCCTGGCTGTCTCCCCCTTTCTGGAAGCACGATTCCCCAACACCAGTGGTTTTTAACCACTGTGCCGTGGTTCCCTGGGGTGCCTTGAACGATGGTCGGGGTGCGGCAGGGGACACTGGCTCCATCCCTTTTTCCTTCCCTCCCTCCTCTGATGCCCTCTCACGTCTCTCCCTCCCAGAGGCTTCCACAGCTGTTTGTTGCAGCTGCCCTGGCTACAAGGTCCCCAGGCGAATGGTGCCTCTGGGGCTGGCCAGGGGGTGCTTCCCAGGACCCTGTGGGGCAGTGTGAGAAGGTAACTTTTTTTGGGGTGGGGTGGGGGCAGCTCAGAGACCAGTGGCTGCCCAGATGACTCCCAAGAAGAGGAGAGAGGAGAGGAGGCTGAGGAAAAACTCCACAAGGGAGGGGACTTGAAAAGGGGTGAGGGGCTGCCGGCTCTGGAGGCAAGGGGTGACCTAACTGGGTTCCTGAGCCCCATAGGGGTGCCGCAGAAAGATTTTATTTGGTCAAGGGAGCCGTTGACTCAAAAACACCCAGATCGCAAAATACAACTGTTGACAAGGTCTCAGATATTCAGTCGATACCCATTCGTAATCCTCTCCAAATCCTGAGGAGCACTTTGCAAAGCCATTTGAAAGATGTGAAGCAGGATATTTGTTCATGCACATTGTAGAACAAAAGGGGAGGCAACTCCAGCCTGCAATGAACAAAGAGGCGCCCTGTGTTGGACTGAAGACTGCTTCCTTGGCAAGAACATTGCTTAAAAGGAAACAGTCAGTTCTGCTCTGGTAAATCTGATCTTTTAAAAAAAGTGAATATACTACTGTACAATATTATATACATCCTTTGGGATGATCAGAGCTTTAGACACCAGGGGGAGATGTTGGATCAGTTTCTCTACATTTGACAGATTTGAACCTGCAGTAAAAAGTTACACAGATGAGCATGTTATCTGGGTGTTCCTCATGCATGGAACTCCAGTGTCTGCACACAACTTGATCTGCCTTATAATACACTCAGGTGACGAATGAGCTAAGCAGTTGTCTTGAATGGGGTCTGGTTCTGGCTTTGTATTCCTCTGCCAAATTTAGGACCTGATCATTCGTGTTTAATGGCTTCAGCCCTTCTTTCTCTATCTGTAGGATGGGTGACGAATCTCAAGCTCATGGGCAAGATGTGGCCCTCCTGGCCTGTCTCTCTGGCCCTCAGGACTCTCCTCACATCAAGCCCCCTTCCCAGGCTACTACACCTCAAATAAGCCCTGGTCTGAGTCCTCCCAAAGTGCTTTTTCCTGCCAGGAAAGCAATGGAGTTGGGGACAGAGCCATGTCAGTGAGAGGCGTGTCCTTGGGAAAGGGGGCATGTCCTGGGAAAAGGCCAAGGACCAGAGGGACTGCCAGACGTTTGGCTCTGAGTCCTGAGGTTCCTCACCCCTGTCATTCACAAGGCAAATAAATTATGTCCTTATTTTGCATCACCCCCTTCCGGCAAAAAAATTTCTGTGGTCATTTGTCAGACATTCATCACATTTCCGCATGATGCCTTTAACAAAGCCAATGGATGCAGACCTATTTGCATGAGTTATTATTTCTCATTTCTGGGGATTTAAGAGAGAGGAGGAGGTTGAAGGTGCAGCTAGATTGAGGAGCTGTTTGTCTCTGGGACTCTCCCTTCCTTTGACTTCACCATGGCTTGGCTCCTTCTCTTCGCAGTTTTCAGCTACTGCTCAGGTCTGGTTCTGGGTGGTTAATGGGATCAGGTCGGCTTTTGCTGAGATAATGGGTCAAGCAACAAACCCATTTACCTCATGTAATTTATCATAGAAACACAATGCTTGTCTGATTGTTATAAACACAGAAAATGATGCATAGTCTTTTTTCTTTTTCTTTTTTCAAAGGTGTCATTTCACAGACTGTATCTCAGCCAGCCTCAGAGTCTGTGTTTCTGGGCCAAACTGTGAAACTCTCCTGCTCTAGAAGTAGTGGTGGTAGCTGGGACCCCTTTGGCTGGTATCAACAGAAACCTGGACAGGCTCCTCGCTTTGTGTGGTATGGCTCCAGCACAAGGGGAGAAGGGTTCCCAGATCGGTTCACTCCTTCTTCCTCTGGGAACACTGGCTCTTTAACCATCTCCAACATCCAGGCTGAAGATGAGGCAGTTTATTACTGTGGTGCCTGGAAGTATGACAGCAGCATGTTTCACGGTGATACAATCTGATGGGGAACTGATACAAAAACCTTCACTCTTCCTCCCTGGATTACGTAACCTGAATGAGTGAAGAGCTTTTTTAAAAAAATAATAATATTATTAACATTTTAAGAACTACAAAGAAGAGAAAAAGAAAAAGAAGAGAAAAAGAATTAAACAAAACAATATAATACAATACAAAAACAAAAACACCACACAACACCAACACCAAAACATTAAATTAACAAAACCAAACAAACACAATTTAAAACACATCTAATAAGTTCAATATTTTAACTTTCATTCACTTGTTTCAAGGACCTCCTCACACCTCCCTTTTTGTATTCCACTTTAATTAACTGTTTCAGCAATTCCTTTCCATCTTCCTCTGTTTTCTGCCCTGTAATTTATCTTAACATATTCTAACCTTATTTTTCCCTTTAATACAGTATATAATTGTCTTAACATATTTTAACCTTATTTTCCCTTTAATACTAAAAATACAAAAAATCTATTTGTACTTAAATCCTTGTAACATTTCTACTAAAGCAATATAACTCCTTTCCAACATTTTCTAACACTCATTAATTTTACAATATTTATATAAATAGTCTTTAAACTTTTTCTAATCTTCTTCCACTGACCCTGCTCCCTGATCCCGGATTCTGCCAGTCATATCTGCCAATTCCAAATAGTCCATCAACCTGGTGATCTTCTGTCCGATGCTCTTAACTCTTTTCCAAGTCCCTTCTGCGGGTCTTCTTCATATTTATACATGAACTTTACTTTGTCTTCCACTTATCTTATTTTCATTTTCCTTCCTTTGAGGCTAAAGAGTAGATCTCGGGGAAACTCCCACCTAAAGGTGATTTTATTCCTTCTCGACAGGGCAACCAAATCGCCATAGTTAAATCTAAGATGAAAAAGGTATTTCGAGACGTCATTAAAAGTTTGGATCTTAGAATCAAGAGCTTTTTTGAGTCCAGTTGGAACAGGTCCAGAGCTTTCATAGAAGAGTTGGGAGGGACCATGAGGGATCACCAATAGTCAGCATGGATTTCTGAAAAATAAGTCATGTCAGACTAACCTGATCTCGTTTTTTGACAGAATTACAAGCCTGGTAGATGAAGGGAATGCAGTGGATGTAGCCTACCTTGATTTCAGCAAGGCATTTGACAAGGTGCCCCATGATATTCTTGTAAAGAAGCTGGTAAAATGCAGTCTTGACTATGCTACCACTCAGTGGATTTGTAACTGGCTGACTGACCGAACCCAAAGGGTGCTCATCAATGGTTCCTCTTCATCCTGGAGAAGAGTGGCTAGTGGGGTGCCACAGGGTTCTGTCTTGGGCCAGGTCTTATTCAACATCTTTATCAACGACTTGGATGATGGACTCAAGGGCATCCTGATCAAATTTGCAGATGACACCAAACTGGGAGGGGTGGCTAACACCCCAGAGGACAGGATCACACTTCAAAACGATCTTGACAGATTAGAGAACTGGGCCAAAACAAACAAGATGAGTTTTAACAGGGAGAAATGTAAAGTATTGCACTTGGGCAAAAAAAATGAGAGGCACAAATACAAGATGGGTGACACCTGGCTTGAGAGCAGTACATGTGAAAAGGATCTAGGAGTCTTGGTTGACCACAAACTTGACATGAGCCAACAGTGTGACGCGGCAGCTAAAAAAGCCAATGCAATTCTGGGCTGCATCAATAGGAGTATAGCATCTAGATCAAGGAAAGTAATAGTGCCACTGTATTCTGCTCTGGTCAGACCTCACCTGGAGTACTGTGTCCAGTTCTGGGCACCACAGTTCAAGTAGGACACTGATAAACTGGAACGTGTCCAGAGGAGGGCAGCCAAAATGGTCAAAGGCCTGGAAACGATGCCTTATGAGGAACGGCTAAGGGAGCTGGGCATGTTTAGCCTGGAGAAGAGGAGGTTAAGGGGGGATATGATAGCCATGTTCAAATATATAAAAGGATGTCTCACAGAGGAGGGAGAAAGGTTGTTTTCTGCTGCTCCAGAGAAGCGGACACGGAGCAATGGCTCCAAACTACAAGAAAGAAGATTCCACCTAAACATTAGGAAGAACTTCCTGACAGTAAGAGCTGTTTGACAGTGGAATTTGCTGCCAAGGAGTGTGGTGGAGTCTCCTTCTTTGGAGGTCTTTAAGCAGAGGCTTGACAACCATATGTCAGGAGTGCTCTGATGGTGTTTCCTGCTTGGCAGGGGGTTGGACTCGATGGCCCTTGTGGTCTCTTCCAACTCTATCATTCTATGATTCTATCTAGTCCAACCCCCAGCAATGCAGGAAAAAATTGTCCAATATGAGGAATCAGAGTCTCAAGCTCTACCATTTGAGCTATCTCTCTCCAGGGATCCTTCCCCGCCTGTTTATTTCCTTTTTTCATCTTGGACTCATGTTCTAAAATATTGTCTCACTAGGATTACATGTAACTGGTTTCTTAGAAATGCTTTAGAACCTGACATTTTCTGCCTCTGTGTGTAGGGGGAGAAGTTGGACCACCTTCCCCACATTTCATAGAATTTAACTGCCACGGAGAGTGGGAGCATCGCCAGCACCGGCAGAGCCAATGAAGCAGGAGGCAGCTCAGAAGGACACACCTGCTCAGCTTTCCACCGCCAGCTGCCCTTCCTACTCATTTGTGCGCAGAAATCCAACCATCACTGTCAGTGTGCACACAGCAGAGGCCGAGGCAACCTCACTCCCAACCGATTCACCTTCGTCTCATGTTTGGGAAAGTTTTGTGAATCTGCAAAGCCTTGGAAGGAAGAGGGCAGTCTATGGTTGTTTCCATGAGAAGCTTAAAAATGTGTGTGTGTGTGTGTGTGTATGCGTGTGTGTGCTTCTTGTTTGTATTATTTGTAAATCAGCCCTGTCTTGGCCAGGAAGTGGGAAAATGGAACTATTCACATCTTCAGAAAATTCACTAAGCCTCTCCTTTTAAAAAATGTTTGGCATGAATGGTGAGAAAGAATAGCCTTACATCTGTTCCTCATTTCTCGCAGAAATTGTGACTTAGCAGGGTTGTGGCAGAGCACCTTCTGGTCCGGAGCTCTGGCGCGAGTCAGAAGAGTCAGGAAAGTGTTCTGGTAATCACCCTGCTGACTCACACCAGAGTGAGCATTTTTTGGGTTCAGAGCTCTGGTGTGAGGACTAATTTCAGAGCGCTGGACCAAAAGACAGGCATTCTTGGATGCAAGCAGAAGTGATCCCAGAATGTCCCACTTAAAACAGGACTGTTGACGGCTATGATGTTATTTCTTTTGGTTTGGCTGCCACTCTTTCCAGTGCTGCTGTTAGTGTGGAGCTGAAAATCTTCTCAGCTGGGCCCCAAATAAAACCTCCCAGGCCTCCCCATTTCCCCATGTCATTCCCCTCTTAAGCTGCCTCCTCTCTCCCCAGGCCACCCCCTCACCCCAACCCCTGCTTTGCCTTCTCCTTCAGTATTTCCGACCATCCGGATTCTGTTTTTGAACTCTGATATTGCCTCTGGATTGCCTGAAAATGAGGAATTGATCGTGGGCTGAGAGTGCAGAAACTAGCCTGTGGTGCAAGGATGAAAATCTATTGGTGTTGCTCTTGAACAGTTTTGCCTCAGGCCCCACCCAACCTGGAAAATTGTCTGGGTGGGGATGAACCCCTCTGTCAGAAAAATGTTCCCCACCCCTGAGCTGAGGTAATGTGGAATTAATGGACTAATTGGGGAGATAGGCTCTTTAGATGGGAATGTGCATTAACTTCCCTTCCAGATGTGCGAAGCCAGTAGACCTGCTGTCTTCAGGGACCCTCCTGCTGACTCTGCTATAGGAACCTCGGTCGTCCGCCCTCAAGTCCTGTCCTGAAAGCTCCATTGCTGGCTCCTGTTTCTTCTGGCCAGAGTGAGAACCAAACCCCATCACTCTTGGGCAAATGTCTCCTTTGAAGATGGGCTTTGGACAGACACAAACAAGGAGTTAAATAAGTTCTTGCAGAACCAATTACTCTAGAGCCTATTTGCATGAAGAACCCATTTGGTATTTATAGGGGGATTTAGATAGGAGGAAAAATATCCCATCTTGATCGCTTTCCCAAAGGAAGCCATACTCCTTTGGAGAGGTCACCATGGCATGGCCTCTGTTTTTCCTGGAACTTCTCAGCTAATACTGCTCAGGTAAAGCTATGGAGGACTCACTCAACAAAACTATTTCCACTATAATGATTTAATATTTTTATTATTTATACCCTGCCCATCTGTCTGGGTTGCCCCAGTCACAGACTGTCCTTGTCATGGAGACTGAGTGCCTCTGCGATATCTGAGAACATGCAGAATGTATCCAACTCATGCTTTCCCCTCTTTTCTTGATGACAAGGGATCAGTTCACAGCCAACCTTGACTCAGCCTGCCTCTGAGTCTGTCTCCTTGGGCCAAACAGCTAAACTCTCCTGCTCAAGAAAAGGTGGTAGTAAGTGGGATGGATTTCACTGGTTTCAGCAGAGACCTGGAGAGGCTCCTCTTTTTCTGTGCTATGGATCCAGCCGGAGAACAGGGATCTCTGATCGGTTCACAGGCTCTATCTCTGGCAACATGGGCTATTTAACCATCTCCAACATCCAGGCTGAAGATGAGGCTGTTTATTACTGTTGTGACTGGGAGCACAGCATCATTCAAGGGTTCCACAGTGGTACAATCTGAGGGAGAAGTGAGACAAAAACCTTCTCCTTTCCTCTCTAAGGTGAGGCAGGCAGAATCATTCTAGAGTCTCTTGGAGCCGTTTTGTGTATTGTCTGTTTTGGAGAAGAAACTGTGATGACATCAACTTATTTGGAGACAGGGATGCAGACAGTGAAGTGATATCACGTTAAATACCACCTGGTCACCCCCCCAAACCAATGCTTTTTAGCCCACACCAGTCAAACCTTTCTGGAATTTTGGGAGGGAAAAGCTCTGTATATCTGTCTGTCTGCACCTCTATGCAAATGCAAGGAGATAAAGAAGTTCTTGCAGAACCAATGAGCACAGAGCCAATTTGCATGAAGGAGTCATTTGCTATTTCTGGGGGGCTTCTGAGAGGGTGAAGAGGATCCCATCTAGATCTCTTTCGGAAGGGAAGCCGGACTCCTTTAGAGAGCTCACCATGGCCTGGCCTCTGTTTTTCCTGACACTTCTCAGCTACTCCTCAAGTAAATCCCCCACAATTGTCTTTGGATGCTTGTTTGTATTTTTTTTTTGCTTTTAACTTGTCTTTAACTTTCTATGATTTCATTGTTTGTATATTGTTGTAAACCATGGTGATCTTCTATTTTATGAGACAGAGGAATATAAATATTTTTATAAATAAAAGTATGGAGGACTCAGTGAATACAGGCCAAGATCAAATCTCTTTTCATGATGTACTCATCATGGGAACATTATGCTTTTGTGATATCTGTGTAACTTAACAAAGTCATGATTTATTTCATATTTCTTTGGACAGGTGTCACTTCACAACCAACAGTGACGCAGCCTGCTTCTTCATCTGTCACCCTCGGCCAAACAGCTAAACTCTCCTGCACAGCCAGTAATGGTGGCAGCTGGTATGACTATCAGTAGCATCAACAGAAACCCGGACAGGCTCCTCGCTTTGTATGGTATGGCTCCAGCACCAGGGGGGAAGGCATCCCAGATCGGTTCACTGGCTCTTCCTCTGGGAACACTTACTATTTAACCATCTCCAACAGCCAGGCTGAAGATGAGGCAGTTTATTACTGTCTTGCTTGGGAAGGCAACAGTAAAACGTTTCACAGTGGTTCAACCTGATGGGGAACTGAGACAAAAACCTTTGCTCTTCCTCCCTAGAGCGAGAAAACAAGAAGAACCCAAAAACATGTCTAGTCATAGTTGAGCATTCTTTGTTTTTGACAGGAATGTGAGATGATATCAAGTTATTTAGTCACATTGATGCTATTAAGGAAATGATCTTCACCCATGAATGGACTCCACATTTTTTGACTGGCAGACTTGGGCAAAGCAAAATTGTACTGGCAAGCCCCTCACCTATCATGTGCAGCCTTGCGGGCATTCCCTAAGGAAAAGGTGGTGGGTGTGGACTGGGTTGTGAATAAGGTTGTGCCAACAGATATCAGCAAAATGCAAAACCCAAAGAGGGCAGGATGTGGTTCCTTGAAAACAAGAAATCATTATCTAAATTTCATTTGGAATGACATGAATTCAAATGTGTACTTTAGATGAGTTCTGCTGAAATTATAGGTTTGGTGAAAACCCTAGATTCAATAAACAACCGTCTGAAAGCTCAGGGGTGGAGGGTGTTGCAGTCTAACAACATCTGGGAGGAAACAAGATTCCCTCCAGGATTCTCTACTTTATCTTTGTGTTTTGCCAGGAGTAGGGAAGATCTGTCCTCACCTTTCCACTCACCCCTTCAACCAACCCATGGCCCAGCTGGGTTTACATCTAGTCAGGCCCCTGACAAAGCAGCATACAGGTGGGGAACCATCACCATGGCCTCCTCCGAACCACCTTTGTGCATATCAGAGCTTTAGACACCAGGGGGAGAAGTTAGTTCCATTTCTCCACATTTGACAGATTTGCACCTGCAGTAAAAAGTTAATCAGATGAGCATTTTATCTGGGTATTCCTTATGCATGAAACTCAAGTGTCTGCACACAACTTGATCTACCTTAGAATACACTCAGATGACGAATGAGCTAAGCAGTCATCTTGATGGGGGTCTGGTTCTGATGTTGTATTCCTCTCTCAGATCTGATAACTCATGTTTAATGGCTCCAGCCCTTCTTTCTCTATCTGTAGGACGGGTGATGAATCTCAGGCTCATGGCCAAGATGTGGCCCTCCAGGCCTGTTTCTGGCCCTCAGGACTCTCCTCCAATCAAGCCCCCTTCCCAGGCTACTACACCCCTAAGAAGCTCTGCTTTAGTCCTCCCAAAGTGCCTTTCCTGCCAGGAATATCTCCTTCGAATTTTATGGTGCCCTTTGCTTCCCTTGATGGAGAACAGAGAGAGGTTTGGATAGGCCTGGAAGGTGGTGTTCCTGGCTTCATTTTGCTAAACTGGGTTGATTTTATGAAATAGTCTCTCAAAATCTACCCCCAGATGAAGCTGGTTTTGAGAACACATGAAACTGGTGTTAATCTACCTCTCCCTTGTGAGTCAGGGCGTGAACAAGAGATGCTATACTGGCCCATCCCTCTGGCTGCTTTTGCAATTCTGGGGAGCACTTTTGCTGCAGCGCAAGGAGCAGCCTGGAGAATGAACATATATTTGCCTTCAGGTTTTCCTCTGCAACTTCAGGACATAAATGGAACACACACATCCTCCCTCCATACCAGGGCTGGGGGAAAAGGTATTCAGCACAAGGGCCACATTCCCTATTTCAGGGGCCACCTAAAAGTGGTAAACTTACAGGAGTCCAAAAGGGGGCGGACAGAGCAATCGATGTGAGACTCTTATCATTGCCCACTAGACCACTTTCCATCCATGCCAAAGTCAGATGCACATGTCTCTCCATCCTCTGCCCAGGCAGGCCAGAGACACAATCACCATTCATGGATGCAGTCTAGGCAGACAAGAGCAATGGAGGAGGGCACAGAGCCATGTCAGTGAGAGGCGTGTCCTTGGGAAAGGGGGCATGTCCTGGGAAAAGGCCAAGGACCAGGGGGACTGCCAGACGTTTGGCTCTGAGTCCTGATGTTTCTCACCCCTGTCCTTCACAAGGGAAATAAATTATGTCCTTATTTTGCATCACCCCCTTCAGGCAAAAAAATTTCTGTGGTCATTTGTCAGACATTCATCACATTTCCGCATGATGCCTTTAACAAAGCCAATTGATGCAGACCTATTTGCATGAGAGATTATTTCTCATTTCTGGGGATTTAAGAGAGAGGAGGAGGAGGAGGAGGAGGAGGAGGAGGAGGAGGAGGAGGAGGAAGGTGCAGCTAGATTGAGGAGCTGTTTGTCTCTGGGACTCTCCCTTCCTTTGACTTCACCATGGCTTGGCTCCTTCTCTTCACAGTTTTCAGCTACTGCTCAGGTCTGGTTCTGGGTGGTTAATGGGATCAGGTCGGCTTGTGCTGAGATAATGGGTCAAGCAACAAACCCATTTACCTCGTGTAATTTATCATAGAAAAACAATGCTTATCTGATCGTTATAAACACAGAAAATGATGCATAGTCTTTTTTCTTTTTCTTTTTGCAAAGGTGTCATTTCACAGACTTTAACACAGCCAGCCTCGGAGTCAGTGTCCCTGGGCCAAAATGTGAAGCTCTCCTGCTCCAGAGGTAGTGGTGGCTGGCTCAGCTTTGGCTGGTATCAACAGAAACCTGGACAGGCTCCTCGTTTTGTGTCGTATGGCTCCAGCAGGGGAGAAGGAATCCCAGATCGGTTCACTGGCTCTGAATTCGGGAACACTGGCTATTTAACCATCTCCAACACCCAGGCTGAAGATGAGGCAGTTTATTACTGTGGTGCTGTGGAGGTCACTGGTAGCTGGAAGTATCACAGTGATACAATCTGATGGGGAACTGAGACAAAAACCTTCTCCTTTCCTCCCTATAGTAGGTAACCTGAATGATTGAAGAGCTTTTTTGAGCAAGAAAGTGCCAACCCGCTAACTCTGCCAGCTGAACCATTTACTATCTAGAAGCAGAAGAGAAAGCCGTTTATTACTGTCTGTCTGATGACAGCAGTGAGCAGCACACAGTGACACAACCACATAGGAATGTTAGGGCTTTAAAGGGCTTCATCTGGCCTTGAGTGTAGCTGATGCTGTTCCAAGAAGTCTTATTTTTTGAGCCATTCTCCATTAGCGAATGAGAACAGAAACTGCATTCAAAATACATTGAAGGGCAGCAAAATTCCTGAGGTGGGATGCATATTACAAAGTCATCAGGATCCTTCCCCTAGGGCAGTTGGCGATGAAGTCCAGTTGGAAGAGGTCCAGAGCTTTCCTGGAAGTGTTGGAAGGGACCACGAGGGTCATCTAGTCCCCCCGTGCTATGCAGGACTCTTTTGCCCAATATGGGGCTTGAAGCGTCAACTCTGAGATTCAGAGTCTCATGCTCTACCAACTGAGCTATCTCTCTCCAGGAATTCTTCTTTACCTGTTTATATACTTTTTTTATCTTGGACTCAACTTCTCAAACACTGTCCCACTACAATTGCATTTAACTGGTTTCTGCGAAATGCTTTAGAACCTGACATTTCCTGCCTCTGTCTGTAGGGGGAGAAGTGGGACCACCTTCCCCACATTTCATAGAGTTTAACTGCCACGGAGAGTGTGAGCATTGCCAGCACCTGCAGAGCCAATGAAGCAGGAGGCAGCTCAGAAGGACACACCTGCTCAGCTTTCCACCCCCAGCTGCCCTTCCTACTCATTTGTGCGCAGAAATCCAACCATAACTGTCAGTGTGCACACAACAGAGGCCGAGGCAACCTCACTCCCAACCAATTCACCTTTGTCTCATGCTTGGGAAAGTTTTGTGAGTCTTGAAAGCCTTGGAAGGAAGAGGGCAGTCTGTGATGGTTTCCATGAGAAGCTTAAATGTGTGTGTGTGTGTGTGTGTATTTGTGTGTGTTTGTAGTATAGTGGTACCTCGGGTTACATACACTTCAGGTTACAGACGCTTCAGGTTACAGACTCTGCTAACCCAGAAACAGTACCTCAGGTTAAAAACTTTGTTTCAGGATGAGAACAGAAATTGTGCGGCAGCGGTAGGAGGCCCCAATACCTAAAGTGGTGCTTCAGGTTAAGAAGAGTTTCAGGTTAAGAACGGACCTCCAGAACAAATTAAGTACTTAACCCAAGGTACAACTGTATTTCTAAATCAGCCCTGTCTTGGCCAGAAAGTGGCACAATGGAACCTGCCAAGTCTCTCCTTTTTAAGAAGTGTTTGGCGTTAATGGTGAGAAAGAATAGCTTTACACATATTCCACAACAAATGTTACATACCCTCCAAGAATTTTTCTCACTGAAACTGAGACATTAGCAGGGTCCTGCCAGAGCACTTCTGGTCTGGAGCTCTGAGATATGAAAGCTAGGAGCTAAAGGGCACTTTACACTTTGGTTAAGGGCACAACAATGGAATGTCTAGTCACACTTTTTTATAAGAAGAATACAAAGCTGAAAATGAATGAACTGCAGCTAAAATCTTATACCCGTTTTTCACATGGTCCAGTCCTCATCTGAAGACTACCAAAAAGAAAGCCATGCTTCCTCTGCCCGCCCCATTAATATTCTTAAGTTTGTCGCTTCTCCAGTCTTCAGAGAGTGGCTGGAAGTGAGGAGGCAGGAAAAGGTCCTCCTTTCCTTCCACTCTGCAGTTTTATTCTGAAATCTGAGGCACCGTACTGCGCCCAGATGTCAGAAATTGTTCACGCTAATGAAATTTCTTGTTGGAGAAGAAGGCTTGAATAATGGGAGTTTCGAATTCTGCCCCCATCACTCTTGTGCAAATGTCTCCTTAGAATATTGGCTTTGGACAAGGAGTCAAATAAGTTCCTGCAGAGCCAATCACTGTAGAACCAATTTGCATGAAGAACCCCTTTGGTATTTATAGGGGGGTTTAGATAGGAGGAAGAAGATCCCATCTTGATCTCTTTCCCAAAGAAAGGCACACCCTTTTGGAGAGTTCACCATGGCACAGCCTCTGTTTTTCCTGGCACTTCTCAGCTTCTGCCTAGGTAAGGGTATGGAGGACTCACTCCAGAAGCCTATTTCCACTATAATAATTGAATAATTCCATTATTAATACCCTGCCCATCCGGTTGGGTTGCCCCAGTCACACACTGTGCTTGTCATGGAGACTGAGTGCCTCTGTGATATCTGAGAACATGTAAAATGTACCCAATTCATGCTTTCCCCTCTTTTCTTGATGACAAGGTGTCAGTTCACAGCCAACCTTGACTCAACCTGCCTCTGAGTCTGTCTCCTTGGGCCAAACAGCTAAACTCTCCTGCTCAAGAAATGGTGGCAGTAAATGGAATGAATTTCACTGGCTTCAGCAGAGACCCGGAGAGGCTCCTCTTTTTCTGTGCTATGGATCTAGCCGGAGAACTGGCATCTCTGATCGCTTCACTGGTTCCGTCTCTGGCAACATGGGCTATTTAACCATCTCCAAGATCCAGGCTGAGGATGAGGCAGTTTTTCACTGTGCTGATTGGGAGTACACTGGGAGTAACAAGCTCCACCGTGATACAATCTGAGGGAGAAGTGAGACAAAAACATTCCCTTTCCCTCCCTAGAGCTGAGAATGAACTAGCACTCAGGGGCCAATTTTTGTTGATGTCAGAGGAGCGTTTGAACTAAAGAGCTAAAAAGCGTGGAAAGCCCATTTGTCCTCAGTCACTTCTCAACCAAGATGACCAAGGGCCTGGAAACCAAGCCTTATGAGGAACAGTTGAAGGAGCTGGATATGTCTAGCATGGAAAAGAGGAGACTTGTGAGGAGATATGATAGGCATCTTCAAATATCTCCAAGGCTGTCACATGGAAGAGGGAACAAGCTTGTTTTCTCCTTGTCTGGAGGGTAGGACTCTAGAGGTTGTAGACTCTCCTTCCTTGGAGGGTTTTAAGCAGAGCTTGGATGGTCATCTGTCCTGGAAGCTTTAGCTGAGATTCCTGCATTGAAGGGGGTTGGACTAGATGACCCCTGGGGGTGTTCCACCTCTACAATTTTACGATTCTATGATTCTCAATGGTCATCTTTCTTTGTGTGTGTTTTTCAAGGTGTCAGTTGACAGCCAGCCTTGACTCAACCTGCCTCTGAGTCTGTCTCCTTGGGCCAAACAGCTAAACTTTCCTGCTCTAGAAACAGTGGCAGTAAATGGGATGGATTTCACTGGTTTCAGCAGAGACCTGGAGAGGCTCCTCTTCTTCTGTGCTATGGATCTAGCCGGAGAACAGGGATCTCTGCTCGCTTCACTTGCTCCATCTCTGGCAACATGGACTATTTGACGATCTCCAACATCCAGGCCGAAAATGAGGCTGTCTATTACTGTTGTGACTGGGAGCACAGCATCATTCAAGGGTTCCACAGTGGTACAATCTGAGGGAGAAGTGAGACAAAAACCTTCTGCTTTCCTCTCTAGGGTGAGGCAGGCAGAATCATTCAAGAGTTTCTTGGAGCCTTTATGTGTATTGCCTGATTTGGACAAGAATCTGTGATGACATCAACTTATTTGGAGACAGGGATGCAAACAGTGAAGTGATATCATGTTAAATACCACCTGGTCACCCCCCCCCCAACCAATGCTTTTTAGCTCACACCGGTCAAACCTTTCTGGAATTTTGAAAGGGAAAAGCTCTGTATATCTGTCAGTCTGCTCCTCTATGCAAACACAAGTAGATAAAGAAGTTCTTGCAGAACCAATGAGTACAGAGCCAATTTGCATGAAGGAGTCATTTGGTATTTCTGGAGGGCTTCAGAGAGGATCAAGGGGATCCCATCTAGATCTCTTTCGGAAGGGAAGCCAGACTCCTTTAGAGAGCTCACCATGGCCTGGCCTCTGTTTTTCCTGGCACTTCTCAGCTTCTGCTCAAGTAAATCCCCCACAATTGTCTATGGATGCTTGTTTTTAATTTCTTGTTGTGTTTAACTTGTCTTTAACATTTTATGAGTTTATTATTTTTATATTGTTGTAAACCACTGTGACATATTTTTTTATGAGACAGAGGAATATAAATATTTTTATAAATAAAAGTATCGAGGACTCAGTGAACACAGGCCAAGATCAAATCTCTTTTCACGATGTACTCATCAAAGGAACATAATGCTTTTGTGATATTTCTGTAACTTAACAAAGTTAAGATTTATTTCCTATTTCTTTTTCAAAGGTGTCAGTTCGCAACCAACAGTGATCCAGCCTGCTTCCTCTTCTGTGGCCCCCGGCCAAACAGCTAAACTCTCCTGCACTGGCAGTCATGGTGGTAGCTGGTACTACTTTCAGTGGCATCAACAGAAACCTGGAGAGGCTCCTCGCTTTGTGATCTATAGTACCAGCACCCGGGGAGAAGGGATCCCAGATCGGTTCACTGCCTCTATCTCTGGGAACACTGGCTATTTAACCATCTCCAACACCCAGGCTGAAGTTGAGGCAGTTTATTACTGTCTTGCTTGGGAAGACAACAGTAAAACGTTTCACCGTGGTACAACCAGTTTGGGTACTGAGACATAAACCTTTGCTCTACCTCCCTAGAGTGAGAAAACAAGAAGAACCCAAAAATATGACTAGTCATAGTTGAGCGGTCTTTGTTTTTGACAGGACCGTGTGATTATATCAAGTTATTTAGTCACATTGATGCTATTAAGGAAATGATCTCCACCCATGAATGGACTCCACATTTTTTGACTGGCAGTCTTGGGCAAAGCAAACTTGTACTGGCAAGCCCCTCACCTATCATGTGCAGCCTTGCTTGCATTCCCTAAGGAAAAGGCTGTGGGTGTGGACTGGGTTGTGAATAAGGTTGTGGCAACAGACATCAGCAAAATGCAAAATGACCCAATGAGGGCAGGATGTGGTTCCATGAGAACTGGAAATTATGAACTAAATTTCATTTGGAATGATATGAATTCAAATGTGTACTTTAGATGATTTCTCCTGAAATTATAGGTTTGAAAAAAAAAATGCCTAGATTCAATAAACAACCATCTGAAAGCTCAGGGGTGGAGGGTGTTGCAGTCTAACAACATCTGGGAGGAAACAAGATTCCCTCCAGGATTCTCTACTTTATCTTTGTGTTTCGCCAGGAGTAGGGAAGATCTGTCCTCACCTTTCCATCCACCCCTTCGACCCACCCATGGCCCAGCTGGGTTATCATCTCGTCAGGCTCCTGACAAAGCAGCATACAGGTGGATAACCATCACCACGGCCTCCTCCCAACCTCCTTTGTACATATCAGAGCTTTAGACACTAGGGGGAGATGTTAGCTCCGTTTCTCTACATTTGACAGATTTGCACCTGCAGTAAAAAGTTAAACAGATGAACATTTTATCTGGGTGTTCCTCATGCATGAAACTCCAGTGTCTGCACACAACTTGATCTACCTTAGAATACACTCAGGTGACGAAGGAGCTAAGCGACTGTCTTGAAGGGGGCCTGGTTCTGACTTTGTATTCCTCTCTCAGATCTGATCATTGGTGTTTAGTGGCTTCAGCCCTTCTTTTTCTGTCTGGAAGAGAGGTGACGAATCTCAGGCTCATGGGCAAGATGTGGCCCTCCGGGCCTGTCTCTCTGGCCCTCAGGACTCTCCTCAAATCAAGCCCTCTTCCCAGGCTACTTCACGTCAAATAAGCCCTGGTCTGAGCCCTCCCAAAGTGCTTTTCCTGCCAGGAATATCTCCTTTGAATTTTATGGTGCCCTTTGCTCCCTTTAGTGGAGTACAGAGAGATGTTTGGATAGGTCTGGAACGTGGTGTTACTGTCTTCATCTTGTAAAACTGGGTTGATTTTATGAAATGGCCTCTCAAAATCTGCCCACAGATGGAGATGGTTTTGAGAACACATGAAACTGGTGTTAATCCACCTCTCCCATGTGAGTTCGGGGTGAACAAGGCATGCTGTAGTTGCCCATTCCTCTGGCTGCTTTTGCAATTCTTGGGAGCACTTTTGCTGCAGCGGAAGGAGCAGCCTGGAGAATGAAGATATAAAAAAAGGTATTCAGCACAAGGGCCACATTCCCCCTTTTAGGGGCCACCTACAAATGGTAAGCATATAGGAATCAAAAAGGGGGCGGACAGAGCAATCGATGTGAGACTCTTCTCATTGCCCACTAGACCACTTTCCATCCATGCCAAAGTCAGATGCACATGTCTCTCCATCCTCTGCCCAGGCAGGCCAGAGACACAATCATCATTCATGGATGCAGTCTAGGCAGACAAGAGCAATGGAGGAGGGCACAGAGCCATGTCAGTGAGAGGCGTGTCCTTGGGAAAGGGGGCATGTCCTGGGAAAAGGCAAAGGACCAGAGGGACTGCCAGACATTTGGCCCAGAGTCCTGAGGTTTCTCACCCCTGTCTTTCACAAGGGAAATAAATTATGTCCTTATTTTGCATCACCCCCTTCAGGCAAAAAAATTTCTGTGGTCATTTGTCAGACATTCATCACATTTCCGCATGATGCCTTTAACAAAGCCAATGGATGCAGACCTATTTGCATGAGAGATCATTTCTCATTTCGGGGGATTTAAGAGAGAGGAGGAGGTTGAAGGTGCAGCTAGATTGAGGAGCTGTTTGTCTCTGGGACTCTGCCTTCCTTTGACTTCACCATGGCTTGGCGCCTTCTTCTCTTCGCCGTTCTCAGCTACTGCTCAGGTCTGATTCTGGGTGTTTAATGGGATCAGGTCGGCTTGTGCTGAGATAATGGGTCAAGCAACAAACCCATTTACCTCGTGTAATTTATCATAGAAACACAGAAAATGATGCGTCTTTGTCTATGGGCCAAGCCCAAACCATTCAAGCATTCTCCCTCTCCAAGCGTGGACACTGGGATGGCTTTTAAGGGTACTAACAGAAACCTGGGTCACTTGTTGGCTTTATGTTTTATGATCTTTTCAGCTGGGGAGAAGGGATTCATTCAGGTGGGAAGCAAAACCTTTTCTTGAAACTGCAAATCCAGTCCTCTGAAAGGAGCTGTGCAGACTTGCCAATCCAATCCAGACATTGAAATAGGATAGAAAATGCCTCATTTCCCGGTTAATTAAGAAAGCAGAAGGAAGGTGAAGCTAGATCAGAGAGCTGTTTGCCTCTCAGGCTCACCCTACTTTTAACTTTCCCCATGGCCTGGATCCTTGTTCTCTTCGTGTTTCTCAGTTCTTGCTCAGGTCTGGTTATGGAGGTTTAATGGGCTCAGCTTGGCTTGTGCAGGCATAAAGTGCCTGTCAAAAACAGTTATCTGCTCAGGTTATGGCTGCAAATCCAGATATTTAAGCTGAAGCTCGTGGCCAAGTCTCTATTATTAGGGTACTGTGTACATTGCAGTGGGGTTAGCAATGGATACTTCACAATGTTATGAATCTGAATATTTGCCTTGCAAATTGTTTCAATTGCAGGTCAAAACTGTGTGTGATGCCTGCTCTCCCAGTTCTCACCTCTAAGGGGAGATGTTGATGCATCTTCTCAACATTTGGCAGAATAGGATAACAGCACAGACTGTTTCCTCCTGTTGCACCTAGAGCACGGCAGGAAAATGTTTGCTATGCATTGTTCACTCCAAACTACTAATGTATAGAGCTCAAGGGCCCCAAAATAACTTTCTCTACCCAAGAATATTACCTAAGACTCTGAGTACGCTTAGGCAAGTTGTGTGTAACGGGTTCTCAGAGAAGACCCATTGGAATGAAAAGTCTGAAGCTGAATGCAGCCCAAGACCATGTTTGCTGTAAGGCTGATGCATGGATGGACTGCCTTGGGCAAAGAAAGTTTGTCAAGGGCAGGCATAACCCACAGGTTTCCCTATGGATGCTATGGGGCTGCATCTCCCGCCATCCCTGACAATGAGCTGCACTTGATGGAGCTGATGGGAGCTGAGGTCCACAAACAGTTAGATGTTTCCTTTTCTGTGTGTCTGTACTGCTGGACCGAGGAGGAGGAGGAGGAGGAGGATGGCATGGCTGCCGCTGTTGAGGCCCCGCTCTGTGTGATGTGCCACCTCTGAGGTGCAAGCAGAGGGCAGGGGTGCCCTGGGCAGGAAGAAAAGGGGAGCCGAGCGCAAAGAGTCTTGATTTTTATTTTAATCTTTTGCATCCGCATCTAATATTGCCCCTTTCTAAAATTCATTTATTGATGTGTGTTTTTATTTTTGCAAACCTACCAAATCATAAAATATCATAAAATCAATATTACGGGGTTTTCTCAGGACCGTGGAGAGCATGTGTCTTGTGCCCTATTGGTGCAGTGCTGGTGCCACTCGCACTTCTTCTCTGTGGGGGGACAACAAAAAATGGGGTGTCGAAAAGAATCCAGATGGGGGGAAATGAGAAATGTCACTATTTTCCTCTGAGGAAGGTTGGAGGATATGTGTGCTTTGTTTTCTGAAAGCCAGATTTCTGTCTGCCATAGCTAGGAGAGAGTCCTGCAGAGCAACAGATGAGAGACTCTGGTCATTCTACACAAGGCCACTTTCTATCCATGCAAAAGTCAGAGAATTCTGCCTCGCATGCTCACATATCTCTTGATCCTTCACAAAGACAGGCCAGAAACATGATCACCATTCATAGATGCAGACTTTTGTGACAAGGAAAGTGAGAGGGAAATGGAAAATGTAGAGTGACATTTCCCATGTGTAACATCATTTTCCCTCCCTGCAAAAAGGTGTGAATGGAGGCCACATAAACAGTTGACTTGGTTCAATTTTCTTGCAGACAAATCAGGATAAATTTGCAATAAGCAGCAATCCCAGTCCAGTATTCTGATGCTCACGACAGCGTCTCTTGGACTTTCTCATAATCTGCTACTTGATCATTTCCTTTTTAACTCGGATACCAAGGACTGGACCTTCCTTATGCAAATCACCCCCTTTGTCGCTAAGCATGATGCCTCTGCCCAAGCCAATGGATGTGGACCTATTTGCATGAGAGATCTTTCCTAATTTCCAGGGGATTTAAGAGAGGAGGAGGAGGAGGAAGGTGCAGCTAGATTGAGGAGCTGTTTGTCTTTGGGACTCTCCCTTCCTTTGACTTCACCATGGCTTGGCTCCTTCTTCTTTTCACCATTCTCAGTTACTACTCAGGTCTGGTTCTGGGTGGTTAATGGGATCAGGTTGTCCTGTGCAATAATAATGGGTTGAGCAACAAACCCATTTTTCATGTAATTTATCATAGAAACACAATGTTTTTCTGATGCATATATTTTTATTTTTTCAAAGGTGTCATTTCACAGTCTGTAACTCAGCCAGCCTCGGAGTCTGTGTCCCTGGGCCAAACTCTGAAACTCTCCTGCTCTAGAAGTAGTGGTAGCTGGTACAGCTTTCACTGGTATCAACAGAAACCTGGACAGGCTCCTCGCTTTGTGTTTGCTGGTACCAGTACCCGGGGAGAAGGGATCCCAGATCGGTTCACTGGCTCTGAATCCGGGAACACTGGCTCTTTAACCATCTCCAGCACCCAGCCTGAAGATGAGGCTGTTTATTACTGTGGTGCTTGGGACAGAACTGGTAGCAAGTTCCACAGTGATACAATCTGATGGGGAACTGAGACAAAAAGGCATTCACTCTTTATGCAAAGAGAAAGTAACATGAACCACTCAAGAGTTTCATTGAGCCTGAAAGTGGCAGCATAGGTGCAGACTTGAAATGGTCATGGAAGAAAGTCAATCTGGTATATGTGTTGGAAGAGGCTGGTGGGGCAAGAAAGAGTTTGTGTGCAGCTGCTGATGTTAGTAGGTGACCATCGTTTCAAAGACTATCAACAGCAGTGTTAGAAACTGAGATATGAAAGCTAGGAGCTAAATAGCATCTTAAACCTAGGTTATGGGTGCAACAACAGAATGTCTAGGTGCACTTTTTAAATAACAAGAATATACCTCTGCATGATATGCCATCTCTGATGTGAAAGCAGAGGGCAGGGCCACCCTGGGTAGGAAGAAAGGGGGAGAGGAGCACAAGGAGCCTTGATTTTTTATTATTATTGCTTTAGCAACCACATCTATCAATCCCAGGCTATAGCTAGGAGAGAGTCCTGCAGAGCAACAGATGTGAGACTTGGAAAGCGAGACCTTCAAGCATTAAATTTTAGAGTGTGGAGTGCAGACATTCCAGAAATAAATTTTCTTCCCTGGGACACTGGGACTGCAAATATGTATCAGGGAATAAGAGTGATTGGCTTATTTGATTCCACTTCTGAGTCACATTGTTTGGACCTCCCCACTTCGGTGCCAAATTGAATCTTTCCGTCCTTTTATAATTCCAATTTTCCCTACTCATGGGTAGTTACTTTTAAGTCGAATTGTCCCAGGAAGAAGTCAGCGCTCTCCGGTAACGGCTGTGCAGCTTCGCTCCGAGGAAAAAGCAGTCGATTCACAGCACCGCGCCGCTCACCCCGCTTCACTCCGGGTCCCGTAGTCGGGATCCCCCGCGAATTGGGGGAGGCGCAAAAAGTGCCCGCCGAATCCCACGCTCACAGGATTCTCCCGCCTGTGATTTTTAAAGGGTCTCTGATTCACCGTAGCGGTACAGACCCGATTTCCTCGAGGCGGCTCCTTCCTAGTCAGAAGGAATCAGCCATTACCGATCGCGCTAACCCGGAAGTCCTTGATTCCACTTCTGAGTCACATCCCACAACTTATCTCAAAGGGTTTTACAGTAAAAAATAAAGTAAAAAAATGAATGAATGAGCAATGAAATCAGTCAAGAACAATTTCATATGTGAAAACTTTAAAAAAAAATGATTCCATATCCAAGAGCTTTGCTAGCTTTGCTTTGGGGTAAAACCTTCAAACCTCTGAATGTTCACTGTTTGGCTTGAATTTGCCTGGCATAACAGAATGGATCTCTGTCCCTGTCTCAAATACTCTGGTGACTTCTAAGTTTCTGTTGTAGACAAGTGTTAAGTAGCAGAGAGATTCTGCTGAAGTGCTACTCAATCAGGAAGTCTCAAAAATAACTCAGTGCGGTTTGTGGTTTTTTTAAGTGAGTTTAGAACCAACCCATCAGAAGAGTTTGTGGTCTTCAACTCTCATCTAGCACCCTGCCACATAATGGGGGCTCCAACATAATGAATTCACAGGGCCTGGTTTAGTTTTGCTTTGTTTCTTTAAAAGCTTTCAGTGCTTATAGAACAAGTAAAATGAACAAGAACAATAAAGAACCAAGATCTAGGCTTGCATGCAGGAGAAAAGCAATTTAGCATCTGTCAGGGACTCAGCGGGAGCGCAGGGAGGAGAGGAGATGGAGAGCGAGGGGGAGCAATCCGAGGGCAGCGTAGGAGAAGATGACAGCAGCCCGATAGATTCCACGAGCCTCTCCAGCGAATCGGAAGATTCACAGAAGGGGGTGCCGATGGGCAGGGCAAGGGGCGACCCAAGGGGGACACCCCAGAAGCAAGGGGCCAGCGGGGACTCCCAGAGCAGCAGTTGGAAATCAGGACCAGCTTCCCCACCAGAGCGTAGTGGGGGGGAGGAGTCCCAGGTGTCAGAGCCCACATATGCACCACCAGCGAGAGAAGATGAGTCAGGGTTGACCACGCCTCCATCGGAGAGCGAGTTAACGGTCAAGAGGAATGTTGCAGGCTGGGCGCGCGTGCCAAGTTCAAATGTACAGGCGAGCGGCACAGAAGGTAGCCCGGATAGGGAACCAGGTCCTAAAGCCCGCCGGAAGGAGGGGCAAGAATCATCAGGGTCAGCGTCAGAGGAGTCCAGGAAGGATGAAACCCTAGCGGGCAGGAGGTCCCAGAGGAGAAAGGAACTTAGGAAGAGGTGGAGCAAGGCGAGAGTCTTAAACTGGTGTGGAAGGGGAGGAGACTCAGACGGGACTTCGCCGGTCTAAGGTCGAGACGTAGAGCTGCACGCTGCGGCTTTAAAATGGAAACTGAACCTCAATAAAGACTTTTGTACATAACTACAGCCTAGCGTTGGTCCTCTGTGAGCTGGGACCTGGAGGCAGCTCTGACAGCATCAATAGTAAAATGTCAGTTGAAACAGGAAAGTTCTTCAGGCACTTTTAAGTTGACAAGAGGCTAAATATACTTATATTGGGAGAGAATTCTGAAGAGAGGGGGCTGCTGTGGAAAAGGCCCTGCTCCTTACAGAACAGGCATATTATTGGACTCCACATTCCATCAACCCAAGGCAGCATGGCCAATGCTCATGTGATGAACTCTGAGACTGTAGTCTTGTGAGATGATTGAATAAGAGTCTCCAACAGAAGGTTATTGCAGATCATAGCTCCAGGGGGTTAAAGTGGGATGATTGCCAGGGGTTAGCGAGCAGAGCAAGAAGGGTCTCACCCCATAGGTTTTGATGGATTTTGTATGTGAAGCATGGTGTCTTGTCTACCTTTGGCCTGTATGGGGAGGTGTTGGACAAGCATTCATAAAAATTAACTGTCAGAGTCTGAGCACCACCTGTACCTCTGTAACAAATGAAGCAAGATGCTGCTCAGGAAACATCTGGTCAGGATTCTACAACACAACACACCGTATATGCATCCCCATCAAAAGTTAGCTCTCTGAGCAAAATTGCAAACAAAAATGGCTATATTGAGAGCAATCTGCACACTGAGATATGGATTTTTGTGAGGATGTAATACTTCACGTACAAACCGATGTGGCAATGGACAAACTGAACTTCAGACTGGAAAATGAGAAACTGTTATAATAATAATAATAATAAATTTTATTTATATCCCGCCCTCCCCAGCCGAAGCCGGGCTTAAACTGATAGATTCATCCATCCCTATTCTTGGTGTGGGGAACCTGTGGCCCTCCAGATGTTACTGAACTACAGCTCCCATCAGCCCCTGCCAGGAGGGTCAATAGTTGAGGGTGATGGGAATTGTAGTCTATCAACATCTAGAGGCTGACAGGTTCCCCACACCAAGAGGCTCAGGAAGGAAATTAGTTATCGGTAGCAGCCAATGAATTTCTGAAGATATTTGCATACGAGGAAACTTCCTGAGTTTGAGGGGTTTAAAGGATAATGGCACAACTCTCCCCTCCAGAAAGCTCTTTGCCAACCAAGCTGTGAATTCCTCACCATGGCCAGACTTTTGATGCTCCTTGTATTTCTTGCTCACCTTTTGGGTAGGTCATTTTTTAAAAAATGCCTAATTGGAAATCCTTCCCTGTTTTCCTTTTCTCAGTGTGACTAATTGACAGCCTTCTCTTAATGATCTTCCAATTCCACTTAATTTTTCTGACCTTTTTTTTTTTTTTTTTTGTTCCAGGCTGCGATGCGGAGTTTACAATGACTCAGCCACCTTCTTTGTCAGCCTCCATCGGAGATACAGTCAAAATCTCCTGTAGGAGAAGCACTGAGAGTGTAGATGATTATTTCAACTCCTGGTACCAGCAGAAGCCCAACAGTGCTCCAAAACTGTTAATGTATGGTGATGTGCATAGGGAGTCAGGGATCCCAGATAGATTCTCAGGCTCCCTTGACAGCTCTGCTAACTCTGCCATCTTAACCATCTCCAGCCTTCAAGCAGAAGATGAGGCTGATTATTACTGTCTGTCTTATGACAGCAGCTTGCAGCACACAGTGACACAACCACATAGGGAAGTAAGACAAAAACCTCCTTGCAGATGATGGGCTTGATTTGGCCTTGAAAGCAGCTGATGAATGCTAGCGCGTACCAAAAATAGTCTTCTTGTTTGAACCATTCTCCATCACAGAACAAGAAAAGAAACTGCATTTTGAAATTGTGGAAGGGGAGCAAACATTTTGGCAAAATTCCCGAGGTGGGATCCAATGGGACAAAAAACCCATACAATTATAACCCATTGAAAATGCCATGAGGATCTTTCCCATAGGGCAGTAGATGGCAGATCACTGTGTGTGTGAAGTCCAGCTGGAGGAGGCCCTGAAGTGGTCTCTGTTTTCCTACCTCTCTCTCTCTAGGAATTCTTCCCCACCTGTTTATATACCTGTTCAGCAGGAACTCGTGTTCCAAAACCCTGCTCCACTCCTGTCACATCGTCTTCGCCTCTTAGAAATGATGTGGAACCTGCCAATTATCTATCTATCTATCTATCTATCTATCTATCTATCTATCTATCTTACAGATTTCTTAGTTTACAAAAAAGATCTGCATTGTCTATTTTTTCAAGTTGCGTTTTCTACAGATCAGTTTCATTTGTTGTGAGACATTAGTGTTACATACAGTGTTAGGTTAGGAAGAAAAGAGGGGGGAGGCGGGGGGGGAATGTTGAGCCTGGCATGCCACCCGCTATTCCACCACACAGCACAAAACCTCCAGACAAAAACTTGGCAAGCCAAAGGCTTATGCCGCCCAGCAGACTTCCACAAAAATAACAAACCCATATCAACACAAGAAATACAAGACAGACTAGGGGACACCCAAATGTCTTGGCTTACACACCACCAATTACATGCCCTCTTAAACAATCCAGTAGTAAAATCAGCAGCAACTAGGCCTTTGACAACCTTCAAAAACCTCCTCCTAACATGGTTATTCCAAAGGCCAAAAAAAAGACCCCAAAAACCCCGTTGCCCTCTGAGGGGTGGCCTCCAGCACTCCCAGGCTGCAGCTCTGTGAATGGCCACCTTAAAACTGGAAGCAGCAAAATGGAAGGTCTGAAGCTCAACATCAAAAAAACTAAGATCATGGCCACTGGGCCCATCACTTCCTGGCAAATAGAAGGGGAAGAAATGGAGGCAGTGAGAGATTTTACTTTCTTGGGCTTCATGATCCCTGCAGATGGTGACAGCAGTCACGAAATTAAAAGACTCCTGCTTCTTGAGAGAAAAGCAATGACAAACCTAGACAGCATCCTAAAAAGCAGAGACATCACCTTGCCAACAAAGGTCTGTATAGTTAAAGATATGGTTTTCCCAATAGTGATCTATGGAAGTGAAAGCTGGACCATAAAGAAGGCTGATTGCCAAAGAATTGATGCTTTTGAAATATGATGCTGGAGGAGACTCTTGAGAGTCCCATGGACAGCAAGAAGATCAAACCTATCCATTCTTAAGGAAATCAGCCCTGAGTGCTCAATGGAAGGACAGATCCTGAAGCTGAGGCTCCAAGACTTTGGCCGTCTCATGAGAAGAGAAAACTCCCTGGACCCCGATATTGGGAAAGACTGAGAGCACAAGGAGAAGGGGACGACAGAGGACGAGATGGTTGGACAGTGTTCTCAAAGGTACTAACATGAGTTTGAGCAAACTGCGGGAGACAGCGGAAGACAGGAGTGCCTGGTGTGCTCTGGTCCATGGGGTCACGAAGAGTCAGACACGACTAAACGACTAAACAACAAAAGCTGAGTCCACAGGCAAGTTTCTATTCTATATCTGCAAGATCTAAAAACCAGGCCATATCAATCAAATGTGTTTCCCGGAAAACCATGGTCTTACTCCAACTGCTTGAGCACTGAATATCAGCATTGGTTTTCATATTATATAACCTTCCTGTTCATGTTGAGCATAGCTATACAATGACTGCTTTTCCAGCTTTAACCTTTAAGGGGAGATGTTGGTCTATGTTTGGCAGATTAGTGGTTCTGAGATCACCTGCTCCTGCTTGCACCTGCGATGTGAAGTGAAGCAGGAGAATGTTCACTAAGCATGGCTACATGTCTGATGCTTTCTGTTCACTCATGCTCAGATTCGCATGAATGCAGCAAATATATCAGGTACAAGTACACCTTCTGCAGACAAAAAGAGTCGGAAAAGAATGTGCAAGTGCGTGAATAGATTAATTTCATTTCCTCATTTGTTTCCGTTTTTAAAAAAGTTTCATTCACTTTGGTTTCTGTTCTCTGGAGTGCATTTGGTGTTCTGCCTGATCGTTTCCCCCTTGAGTGCATTAGTACAACTCCATTGATAAAGATGCTTAAATGTCTCGTCTTGTGGTGTTTGGAGGAAGGAGTGCCCTCCCTTCAGTGGAGTGGGTGCCTTTCATTTAGAAACTCCTGGGGCTTTCATGGCTAAAAAAAAGCCTATTGCACAAAAAATCTGATTTCTCCATCCAGTTTGACCTCTGGTTCTGCCCACTCCTAGAACCTGCCCCCCAGATGGGATTTCAAGGGATGAAAGTAGATATTTGGACCACATCTTGCTTCCAATTCATAGGAGGGGGAGGGGGAGGGGGAGGGGGAGGGGGAGGAGGAGGAGGAGGAGGAGGAGGAGGAGGAGGAGGAGGAGAAGAAGAAGAACCCTACAACCCTTGTTGGCTGAGCACAGCTCTCCATTGATCCAGGAGCCACTCATAACTAAACACTCTTGTCAGAAGGTGTCTCTATTTTCCAGGGACAGTCCCAGATTTACAGAAGCCATCTCGGTTTCTGATTTGATCCTAGAAGGTCCCACTTTTCCTTATGGAGTTCTTATTTTAATTGGAGAAATGTTGGAGGGTATAAAGTTATCTGACCTCCAAGCCATCTGAAGGCAGCTCCGTTTTGGGAAGTTTTTTTAAAATGTCTAATATTTTATTAGGCTTTTATATATGTTGGAAGCTGCCTAGAGTGACTGGAGCAACTCAGGCGAGTGTGGTATTAATAGTAAAATTATTACAGTGGTACCTCGGGTTAAGTACTTAATTCGTTGCGGAGGTCTGTTCTAAAACCTGAAACTGTTCTTAACCTGAAGCACCACTTTAGCTTATGGGGCCTCCCGCTGCCATCGCGGGCTGGAGCAAAATTTCTGTTCTCATTCATCCTGAAGCAAAGTTCTTAACCCGAGGTACAATTTCTGGGTTAGCGGGGTCTGTAACCTGAAGCATATGTAACCTGAAGTGTACATAACCCGAGGTACCACTGTATTATTAATATTATGGAATAGGACATCCCTGTTTTCATTGGATAAATGTTGGAGGGTATGCATTATATTAGGGTTGCCATATTTTGAAGAGCAAAAAAGAGGATGCTATGACGACTCTCATTTTAAATACCCCTGCTACATGTAGGCTATAGAAGCTGTGGTATATTGCTGAGGGCAGCTGGAGAAGAGAAGAGGAAAGCAAGTCTTCAGCCACCAGTTATGTCTATGTCTCATCCAGAAAGTATAGCCAGAGACATTTTGGCAAATTTAAAAAATCCACCTGGGCAGAAATTCCCCCCTGAAAAAGAGGACATGTCCTGGAAAAAGAGGACACATGGCAACCTTACATTTTATGGCAAAAGGTTGCCTTTCCACAACTTCTGCTTGGTGTGCCAACACAAATGTGAAAGCAGGGGATATTTGCCGGGAAATATCGGAGGGTGTTAGGGGGTTCTGTTGCACAACAATTCTGACATGCAACTCCCAATCTGACTGAGGCTTCTCTGCTTTTCCCAGTAGCTAGACGTGAGATTGGCAGAGAAGGTGAAAGGTCTGAGCAGGACTGCCTGAGGGAATTATTAGAGACACATGAAGCACTCATCCTCCTGGCCCTCATCCTTTCAGGCACATCCCTCAGTTCTTGCCTTGATGGTCACCGCAAAATAGGTCTTTCCCAAGTTAGTGTTATCTCAACTTTTATCATTGTGAGCGATGCTTCAGAGGCAAAATGCTTCTCCCAACCTAGGAATCGGCAAGTCCTAGGTGCTGAGGTTTTACCCACAGCGCCACCCGCGTCAATAATAATAATAATAATAATAATAATAATAATAATAATAATGGTCAATTATCCTTTTCCCAAAGGTGTCATTTCACAGTCCCTTATGACTCAAACAGCCACCAAGCCTGTGTCCCTAGGGCAAACAGCTAAACTTTCCTGCCCCTCCAAAGGTGAAGTGAACATTATTGCCTGGTATCAACAGAGACCTGGACAGGACCCTCGCTATGTGCTCTGTAATACCAGCAGCAGGGGAGAAGGGATTCCTGATCAAATCACTGCTTCCCTCTCTGAGAATCTAGACGTTTGTTTTGCAGTTTTTGTAGACACAGGTCTGCACTGACTGCTGAATGCACTCAAATTGCTGTTTGTTCCAATCCAGCGTTAAAAAGCGGGTTTTTGCAGGGAAAGTGCTGGAGGGAGGAACCCCCCCTCCCCCGCAAAAAAAAATATGCTCAGACATGGTGCAGGACCAAAGGTAAGCATGGATGAGCCCCAAGCCATTTTTGCATTACTTTTTAACAGGAAAATAAGGTGTATTCCAGATTTCTACATTAGATCTCTCTCAGTACATTATTGCACAGTGGTATTTCCCCCCAGGGACACGGGTGGCGCTGTCGGTTGAACCACAAAGCCTAGGACTTGCCGATCAGAAGGTCGGCAGTTCGAATCACCGCGACAGGGTGAGCTCCCGTTGCTTGGTCCCTGCTCCTGCCAACCTAGCAGTTCAAAAGCACAGTGCAAGTAGATAAATAGGTGCCACTCCAGCGGGAAGGTAAACGGAGTTTCCGTGCGCTGCTCTGGTTCACCAGAAGCGGCTTAGTCATGCTGGCCACATGACCTGGAAGCTGTACGCCGGCTCCCTCGGCCAATAAAGCGAGATGAGCGCCGCAACCCCAGAGTCAGTCACGACTGGACCTAATGGTCAGGGGTCCCTTTACCTTTACTATTTCCCCCCTACACACAGGACTAAACCAATAGCCTTCTCTCTTCTTTTAAAAACACTCTTCCTTATGCAAATATCCTCTCTGTCCCTTGGGTGGGCTGGAACATCCCGCCTCCTCGGAGAATGAGTGACATTCCTAGCAAAACCAATGGGAGCCAATAGCTTTGCATGAGACCCTTCCTCTTCAGTTCCCTGGGGTTTTTAAGAAAGAAAGCAGGAAGGTTCCTACCAGTTCTCTGTTTCTTTGAGAAAGTCCAACTAGACAGCTCACCATGGCCTGGTTTCTGTCCTTGCTTGCATTTCTCAGCTACTTCTCCGGTAAGAATGTGAAGGATTCCTTTTCCACATGTTTCTGGAACACCACCACCAATGATCTTATGTGCTTTTATGATGTTTGTGAGCAACATAACTGAATCAATATATTTCTTTTCCTTTTGCAAAGGTATTGTTTCGCAACCCACGATGACTCAACCTGCCTCTGTGTCTATGTCCCCGGGACAAACGGCTAAACTCACCTGTACAGCCAGCACTAGTCCAAGCAGCACCTATATTTACTGGTATCAGCAGAAATCGGGACAGGCCCCTCGCTTTGTGCACTGTGGTGGCTGCAATCGAGGGGAAGGGATCCCAGATCGGTTGACTGCTTCCCGCTCAGGAAACACAGGCTATTTGACCATCAGCAGCATGCAGGCTGCAGATGAGGCTAAGTATTACTGTGCGGCTTGGTTTAGCAATGAGTTACACTGGGATAAAGTATAATAGGGAACTGAGACAAAAACCTTCACTCTTCCTCCTTCACAGCTGGGACTTGAAAAGCCCTAGAGATGTTCATTTGGTCTGTGTCTGAACCTCTTTGCATCCTAGATACTGAGGGAATAGAAATGTCATTGCCTCTGATGTAAACATTGTAGTTTGGCTTTTGCTGCCCAATGCCCCATGGGACTCTGAGTCCCCGAAGTCCATGATCGGTCAGAGAAAAAGGGATGGAGACTAGAACCAGTGGAAAGCAAGGCAGATTGTAATGGGTTTAGGGATTCCTCGTGCGTAAGTTGCCACCGCTCCTGGCTAGGTTACCTGGTTAACCCTTTCTGACTGAACAGCCTCCAGCATCGTGACTGTCTCAGTCACTGGCAGAATCTGTCAGTAGGCGTTTCTTGAACCTTTTCCAGCATAAAAGCTGTTTGACGCCAAGTCTCCTCCTACTCTCCCTGCGCGGAAGTCTTCTGCGCAGAGAGGGTGTGGGCAGCAGAGGATCCGTGCTCTCCCCGTTGGTCTCCGGCGAGGAGTCCTGGAGCCTCCTCTCCGATTCCCCCATCTGCCCCCCTTCTCCACTGGTGTTACACTGATTTCCTTCCCCAGCAGATGGGCTGCCTCTCTCCCTGCTGGGACCCTCTCCAGCATCACTCTGGAGCCTTCCCTCCGCCTGTAGCTCCGATGGCAGTTCCCTGACACAGATATTTATTTGTCTGTTGCAACAGAGTTGCCCCCCTTTCCCAACAAAAATCCTGGCTACGCTCATGCCCCTCCCTGCTTTAAAAGGGCAACAGTGTGCTCCTGTTTTTGCAAAGGACGCTCAAAGTCTTAATGTGATTTGAAAAGGGGAGGGAGACAAGGAGTTATCAGTTTATTTACTTGCAGTGTCTTTTATCTGCCCAGGAGGTTTGCAGAAGGATAGTAAGCGAGAGGTGATAAAATGAATGCAGTTATAGGTTCAGGCACCCCTTCCTTCCTACAGTACTGTATCAGGTATGACAAGGGTAACGTTCTGCCTCGCATGATTGTCAACTGTCTATGTCTGGCAGACTGTGAAATTGTGACATCTGCATCCTTCTGATGTAAATCATGGGGGTTTGGCTTTTGCTGCCCAACTCCCCATGGGACTCTGAGTCCCCCAAGTCCATGATCGGTCAGAGAAGAATGGATGGAGGCTGGATCCAGTGGAAGGCAAGGCAGATATTTATTTTCCTGTTGCAACAGCGTTCCCTTCACTTCATCCAAGGAGGGGGAGACCCTGAACAAAAGTGTGCAGGAACCTTTAAGGACTTTTGATATTGCCCAGCCCCCTTAGCCAAAGACCACCCCAAGATCATCATACATACATCGTAGAAGGCAGGTCTACAACAGAAATCCTGCCTGCCTGATAATAGTCTCTGATTGCATTACCTGGGCAGCCTGGCCATTCTTTTGTGATGGTAAATACTTTTATTCCTGAATCCAGGTCACAGCCTCACCCTATTCATACACAAATACGCCCTAAAGACAGGATTTGTAAGGGGAAAGACAATGGAAAGACAATGGGAAGGCTTTCCCCATTTGCCTCCCTTACTGCAGAGGAATATTTGAGGTCATTGGGAGAGTCAAAATAGCTCCAGGATTGCTCTCCTGTACTATTTCAGACACATGGTTCATATATTTCGATATGTGTGCATTTATTAATATTTATTGTTTATTTGAGGGACACAGGTGGCGCTGTGGGTTAAACCACAGAGCCTAGGACTTGCCGATCAGAAGGTTAGCAGTTCGAATCCCCGTGACGGGGTGAGTTCCCATTGCATTTCTGACCTTGCTGGAGCTGTTTGCTTTGCAGAAATACTTTCATGGGCTTGCAACATGAACTGGCCATCTGCAATGCATGTTGATCAAACGTTCCTTCGGTGTTTTTGCCTGGTTGGAATGTGTCTCTATGTCGTTTTAATGCCTCTCGCTTGCTTGGATAGTGGGCAGTAAAGTGTGTGGAGAAATTCACCTGCTGTACAAAGGAAAATGAAGTTGGTTTTTAATTTATTTTTGCTTTTTTTCACTTGTTTTTAACTTTCTATGACTTTATCGTCTGGTTATATATGCTTTTATATTGTAAACTGCTGCAACATATTTTTGTGATACATCAGTACATAAATATAAGTAAATAAGTAAATAAATACATAAACACAAACAAACAAACAAATAAAATCTCTGCCCTCTGCTCCCCATCCTTGCTGGCATAGAAGACAATGTGTTTAATTATTATTTGATGATATTTAACTTTACTGTTTACTATTATATTCTAATAAATTATTGAATATTGCATTATGTGGTATAGGTTGTTTATTTTAAGGTTATGTTTTTATTTTATGTATTGGAGCAGATTGTTATTAGGTGTGTGAACTTTGCTGCCTCCTTTGTTGTTTCTTCAGCTTGTAAGCCGCCTTGCGCATAGTAATATAGAAAGGTGGTATACACATTTAAAGTGAAATTTTAAAAAAAGGAGATAAAAAATGAATATGCACATTTTTAACCCCCTTCCCCTCAATATGAAAACACTCTGTGGTGCAGTTTGGAAAAAGAAATCCAGTACATACTTTTGATTTAATAATAATAATAATAATAATAATAATAATAATAATAATAATTCTTATTTATACACACACACACACCCAGCCAAGGCGGCTAACAAGCAACAATAAAAACAAGTTGAACGAATACAACTTAAAAACAAGATTAAAATACAACATTAAAATATTGAAACAGTAAAAATATTAAAATGCAGCCTCATCACAGGAGGGGGGGGAAAGAAAGAGGGGGAAGGAATCAAATTGATTTTGCTGTTCTTGAGCAAATGCAGGGGGTTCTTCCTGCCCTGTTTGCAGCCAATTAGCAAGCAGCAGATTTGCATAGAAGGACGGACCCAAATCCTGGAGCCACTTAAGATAGGATGTGGACCAGATAAATCTTGCCTCAGGAAGCCAAGTGTTCCCAATCTCCCATCATGACTTGGACCGTTGTCCTTGTGCTTTTTTGGACTTATTGCTCAGGTGAGGGTTGAAGGTTTTCAATTTGCAGCTTTAAATAAATCAAGGCATGCCCTTTTCTGTTACTTTAATAAAAAAAAGATCAGCTTGCTCAGCACCCTACAAAACTAAGCCAGGTGTTTACTCTTTTCTCTGTTTCCAGGTATCAGTTCGTTGCCTGTGATGACTCAGGCTCCCTCCCAGTCTGTGACTCTGAGGAACACAGTGAGATTCACCTGCACTTTGAGCAGTGGATATGAGGGCTGGGGTATCGAGTGGTATCAGCAAAGAGAGGGGCAGACCCCTCGGCTTGTGGTGTATTCTAATACCTACAGAGCCAGTGGGATCCCAGATCGGTTCTCTGGCTCCAAATCAGGCAGCGAGCGCTATCTGACCATCACTGGTGTCCAACCAGAGGATGAGGCCACATATTACTGTGGTGCAGGTGATAGCAGTGGGTTGGCACAGTGATGCAATGACAATAGGAACTGAAACAAAAACCTCTGCTGAAGGAAGGAAGGAAAGCATTTGCTTTGTTTCAAGGAGCATTTCAGATCTTCTGAAACAAGAATAGGAAACCACACTGCCCAATTGCGTGTTGAGGTCCCCACCCCACCCCAAATAACTCACACATCACACGGAATTTTTGTTTAAGGTTTTGGGCATAATTTTGGCCACAACTTTATTAAAATACAAAAAATGTGAGTGGTTGCTTAGGCATTGGTTGCAACTATCTGCCCCCGGTGGGGACAGACTGACATTTCGCAAGCCTGCGAAAGTCAGAGAAGGGGAATACATTTCGGGGATAGTGACGGAACAGGGAACCTGCCCTCAGCCCTCCCCAACTGCAACCAGGGGCTCTTGTGTGGCCCTAGCCCCTTGACAGGGTTCGGACAAAAGCAAAAGTGAGCCCCTGTATTCCTTTAACGGAATCCCTTGCAGCAACAGCAGCATTAGAGGGGCAGGCACAGCCAATCCATGCCCCTCAACCAAACAAACCATAAACCAATGCCTAACCGCAACCTTACAAGTTGTGACGATTTGCTACACAGTAGGCAAATACCAAATGTCACCTGCCAATCAGCCAGATGGACAAAATTCTTACCGGACCCCTGCCCCAAGAGCAGATGACCCCATGACAGGCATAGCAAGGTCAAGTGAACAACCCTAAATATAGGGGGGGGGCAATCCAATGCATAGAGCGAAAAGAAGAAGCTCTACGCTTCGTGCAGGGAGTTTTAACATTTCTGGCTGTCAATCACAGAATGGCACCAACAACAAGGGAAGCCCAATCACAACAGTGGCCAATGATCAATTAGTCCACCCCATAACTTTGGAGTGTCTTGTTGGTCCCCACCACAACATGTGCTCTCCATGAAGGAGAACATGCTTTATGGTGCTGGAGGAGACTCTTGAGAGTCCCATGGACTGCAAGAAGATCAAACCTATCCATTCTTAAGGAAATCAGCCCCGAGAACTCACTGGAAGGACAGATCCTGAAGCTGAGGCTCCAGTACTTTGGCCACCTCATGAGAAGAGAAAACTCCCTGGAAAAGACCCTGATGTTGGGAAAGATTGAGGGCACAAGGAGAAGGGGACGACAGAGAACAAGATGGTTGGACAGTGTTCTCGAAGCTACCAGCATGAGTTTGACCAAACTGCGGAAGGCAGTGGAAGACAGAAGTGCCTGGCGTGCTCTGGTCCAGGGGTCACGAAGAGTCGGACACGACTAAACAACTAAACGACTAAACAACAAAAGCTGAGTCCACAGTCAAGTTTCTATTCTATATCTGCAAGATCTAAAAACCAGGCCATATCAGTCAAATGTGTTCTGGAAAACCATGGTCTTACTCCAACTGCTTGAGCACTGAATATCAGCATTGGTTTTCATATTATATAACCTTCTTATTCATGTTGAGCATTGCTATATGATGACTGCTTTTCCAGCTTTAACCTTTAAGGGGAGATGTTGGTCTATTTTTGTGCCTGGCGTGCTCTGGTCCCTGGGGTCACAAAGAGTCGGACACGACTCAACGACTAAACAACAACACCGCCCAAGGCAACCTGGAGAACAGCAACAATTGACAAAAGATTGACATACAGCTGTACCTTGAAAGTTGAAAAGAATCCGTTCAAGAAGTCCATTCGACTTCTAAAACGTTCGAAAACCAAAGCACGGTTTCTGATTGGAAGCTCCTGCTGCCAATCAGAAGCCGTGGAAGCCCCGTCAAATATCTGGCTTCTAAAAGAACGTTCGAAAACCAAAACACTCACTTCCGGGTTTTGATCATTCGGGAGCCGAGTTGTTCAGGAGCGAAGGCGTTCGGTATCCAAAGTACGACTGTAATATATTACAAGGACAGGAAGAAACACTGCGGACAGAATAATTGCCACACACAGGAAGGAGAGAGTTTGAAAGTTTCATCTGTAGGTATAGAAATCATTCAATGTGTCAATTCGAATGGAAGTCATTAAAACTGCAGTTGCGATATACCATATTTTTCGCTCTATAAGATGCACCAGACCATCAGACGCACCTAGTTTTTGGAGGAGGAAAACAAGAAAAAAAATATTCTGAATCTCAGAAGCCAGAACAGCAAGAAGGATCGCTACGCAGTGAAAGCAGCAATTCCTCTTGCTGTTCTGGCTTCTGGGATAGCTGCGCAGCCTGCATTCGCTCCATAAGACGCACACACATTTCCCCTTACTTTTTAGGAGGGAAAAAGCAAGTCTTATAGAGCAAAAAATACGGTATTTGGACTGGAGCATGATTGAAATTTGTAAGATTTTGGAATGCAGAAATAAAGAAGATAATCAAACCATTAATTCTAGCATGTGGGGGGGAGTAGCTAAATTGTATAATTTGGCATCTCAGTGATTGGTATTATTGATTGTATTATAATTTGGCATTGTTATAATGAGGCTATTATTGGATTGTTGTAATTGAAAACTAATAAAACTTATTACAGTCATACCTCGGGTTACAGCCACTTCAGGTTGTGTTTTTTTGGGTTACGCACCTGCTGAAACCCGGAAGTACTGGAACGGGTCACTTCTGGGTTTTGACAGTTGCGCATGTGCAGAAGCGCTAAATCGCACATTGCGCATGTGCAGAAGTGCCAAATTGCACATGCACAGACGCGCCATTGTGGGTTACGAACGTGCATCCCACACGGATCACGTTCGCAACCCGATCGTCCACTGTATAAAACAACAACAAGAAGCAGCATTTTTTCATAAAACTGATCATGGGAATTATTAAATATGCAGCCTTTCCAAAGATAACCACGTTGCCCTCATCTTTGCTAGGGATGGGATTTTCTGAACAACTCAGTTGTCGACTGATCCACACAAATTCTCCCCCTTCTAATGCCGCTCTCTATCTTCAATCCTGATGAGAAGCAAGATGTTTTCTCACTAGTTCCACACACAAAAAGGAGCAGTCCCCACATACAATATGCATGATTATACATATAATCATACAGCAGATATTTTAGGCGGATTTGCATTCCACGTTTTCAAAAAGTAACAACCGCGTAAGCGACACACATCAATGCATATAAATGTATCAACTTATTTGCATGTTGAAACTTGTAAAATTATGCAGGAAAAATAAAGTTCTGCAAAAGGTAGATGTTATTATTTATTTTCACTCCTCTCGCACCCTGGATGGAGCGAGATAGGAGCTTGGTTTACTGACCTCGATTACATAGAGTCAAGAGTCTCTTTCTCTTTTTCTTGGGAATTATAGGACTACAACTACCTAAATGGTGTAGAAATTTATTCATGTATGCGACCACAGCAGCAAAAATGTTACTTGCCCAAAAAAGGAAAGAAGAAGAAGTCCCAGCAAAGGAAGAATGGATACAAAAACTTATGGAATATGCAGAAATGGTGAAACTTACCAGAAGAATAAGAAATCAAGATAACAAACTTTTTTATATATATAAAAGAACGGAAATGGTTTATTGAATATTTAGAGATAAATTGTAAACTGATAAAAACACTGTCAGGTTTGTTGTAATAATCTGTAGCTGCATAAGAGTATATATTCAAAGAAGATAAATAAATGAGTAAGTTAATTTGGATATGCAGAAGACACTAAAAATAAATTTAAGGAACCGCAGAAAGATGGGGAAGGAAGTCAAGTTTTAAAATGTCAAAAGGATTGTAAAATCAGTTAAATGTATATACCTGAAAAGTAGAAATAATATTTCAATTTGTTATTTTTAAAGAGTCATTCACACACACACGCACCGTCACTAGGAAATATCCTTTTAATAGGATTTTGTTGGAGCAGGCAGGTGAATTATCAGGTGCAGAATGCGTTAAGCACTCTCCCTCCTGTCTCCAGATTCACTGGGACAAATCCCTCAGTCTTTGAATTCCTGGTAGGAAGAAAATAGGTGTCTCCCAAGTTTCCAAAATCACCCTCACCGAGTTCCCACTCAATCCTATTGCTGTGAGTGAAGCCAATCATTTCTCTTGCCCCAGGATGATTCAGCATCCATCCTTCTTCTTTTTAAAGTCTCTCCCTCATGCAAATGTCTTCTCTGATCATTGGCTGAGAGGAGTGGGATTTCTCCAGAGTCAATGGGTGTCAATAGCTTTATATGACAGATCCTTCATCTGAAGCTCCTTGCAGGGTTTAAGGAAGAAGCAAAAAAGGTTCCAACTAGTTACCATTTTGCTTTTCAAAGTCAAACTTCTCTTGAGAGCTCGCCATGGCCTGGGCTCTGTCCTTCCTTGCAATTCTTAGCTGTTTCTCAGGTAAGAGTTTAGAAGACTCAATTTTCCATTGGATTCTGGGCCAACCACAAAACTATTTATATGGGGCACATAGCATAGTGCTTGGCAGATATCTTTGAGCACAATGGTTAAATCTAGGTTTTACAATGCATTCTTTTTTCTTTTTATAAAGTTGTGATTTCACAGGTTACTTTAATTCAACCTGCTTCTCAGTCTGCATCTCCTGGACAAACGGCAAAACTCTCCTGCACTCACACCAGCAGTCTGAGCTACATTGGCTGGTATCAACAGAGACCTGGACTGGCCCCTTGCTATGTGCAGATGAATGGCTACAATCGGGGAGAAGGGATCCCAGATCGGTTCACTGCTTCTGTCTCTGGGAATAGTGGCTATTTAACCATCACTGACATCCAGCCTGAAGATGAGGCTGACTATTACTGTGGGGGTGGGTTTGACAGCAGCGTGTTCCACAGTGATCAAATCTGATGGGGAACTGAGACAAAAACCTTCTCTCTTCTTTTTTCAGTGCAGGGAGCTGAGAACTGCTACAGAGTGTTTTATTTGATCGCGCCTTGAGCTTTTTGACTGAGAGAGCCAGGCGCAATATACTGCAGAGAACCTGGGGGTTGGCTTTCAGCTGCACAGCTCCCCAAGGGACTATGAGTACCCTACACCCATGATCAGTCAGAGGAGAATGGATGAAGGCAGGATCCAGTGATAGCAAGGCAGACCTTTGTTTTTTTCTGTTGCAACAGAGTCCCCACCAGCAGGTTTGGGTGCCTGGGGCAGCACACCCGAGGGGCGGGACAAGCTGCCCTTAGCGGTGGGCAAGGGTAAGGCAAGCTGCCCATGGCACTATGGGGCCTCCAAAGTCTGACTGCCTCCTCCCACTCAGCCACCCTACAGCTGGGGGGGGAGGCAGTGGGTGGGCCGTTTGGGCAGTGTGGAGCTTGTGCGCACCCAAGCTACTGCGTCTCTCCCAGGAGAGATGCGTGGCTTGGGTGCATTGCAGGCCCCGCAGTGAGTGCTGCCTGGCATTTTGTCAACCCCCCCCCCCGTGGTGATACCGGGTGAGATCCGCACCCACCACTCAACCCTTCCTCCACCCCTGGTCCCCAGCCTCTTGCAAGGAGGTGAGAGAGACCAAGACATTGCCCAACTCCTTGGCCAAAAACCACCCAAAAAGAATCATACATACATCACAGAAAGAGGCAGAAAGTTGAGGTTGTGGCTTTTTCCTGTCTGCCAAGATACCTGATAATGTATTACTGATTGCAATACCTGGGCAGTGTGGCCATTCTTTTGAGACAGTACATTCTTTTGTTCTAACCCTTAAGGCAGGATTCAAAGGATTTGTAACTGAAAGAACCATTGGGATAGTTTTCTCCAACATATCTCCTTCAGTAGAGGAAACATTAGAAGAGCCAAGATGGCTTTTGGGGATGGTTCTGTGTGCTAAAATAGTGTATTTTTCTGGCCATTCTTTTGAGATGGTAAACCCTTTTGTTCTAAAATGCAGTTCACAGACCCATCCTATTTATATACAATTATGCCCTTAAGACGGGACGCGGGTGGCACTGTGGGTTAAACCACAGAGCCTAGGACTTGTTGATCAGAAGGTCGGCAGTTCGAATCCCCGTGACGGGGTGAGCTCCGGTTGCTCGTTCTCTGCTCCTACCAACCTAGCAGTTTGAAAGCACGTCAAAGTGCAAGTAGATAAATAGGAAGGTAAACGGTGTTTCTGTGCGCTGCTCTGCTTCGCCAGAAGCAGCTTAGTCATGCTAGCCACATGACCCGGAAGCTGTACGCTGGCTCCCTCGGCCAATAAAGCGAGATGAGCGCCACAGCCCCAGAGTCTGTCACGACTGGACCTAATGGTCAGGGGTCCCTTTACCTTTACCTATGCCCTTAAGACAGGATTCAAAGGATTTGTAACTGAAAGAACCATTGGGATAGGTTTCTCCAAGGTTTCTCCTTCTGTAGAGGAAACATTTAGAGAAATTAGAAGAGCCAAGATGTTGTGTGGGGATTGTTCGGTGTGCTAAAATGTGTATTTTTCTCAGGAAATATTTCCTAAATTTTGAAGGGTGAAGGATTGGTTTTCTGTGGAGTGTGTGTCTGCTGTGTGTGTGTGTGTACCCTCAAGTTTAATAACCAACAAAAATGATACCGGATTCCAGTCATGGTCAGGATCACCAATCAAACCACTGTGCTCAATAAATGCACATCGCAGATTGCCAAAACCTGTTACACATCCATTACAGATGGGTGCCTGCAGAGCAAAGAAATCCGTTGGCTTCTGGACCCACCCACAAACCATGTGGCTCCTGAAAATTTCCTATTTAGGGAAAGTGGCCCTGGGAATTTAGCCCTCCTCCTGAGGTTGAGGGCAAACTTGGATGCTGGAACAGTATCCTGTGAACAGGAGAAGGAGGCCTTTAACAGAGACTTCTTACAGTGGAGATGGAAAAAGGGCAGAGAGAGGAACTTGTGGGAGGGATCATCAGAGACAGGACTGTTTATCACACACACCCCACTCCTGCTCCATGAATCTCAAGGACAGATTTATCAATCCCTAGATTACTGTTTAGCGGGAAATAGGTAGTTCCCAAGTTTCCATCTCTCTCTCCCTGCCCCCCAATTTGTTCTCTCTAGATTCTTACTTCACTGATCAGAGCTTCATAACCTGCATATTCCTCTCATCCCAGGACAAATTCACCATCCTTACTCCTTTTTAAATTATTGCCCTCATGCAAATGTCTTCTCTCTTCATTGGCTGGGAGGAGTGGGATTTCTCCAGAGCCAATGGGTGTCAATAGCTTTATATGACAGATCCTTCATTTGACGTTTATTTCAAGGTTTAAGGAAGAAGCAGAAAGGTTCCAGCCAGTTCCTGTTTTGCTTTCTAAAATTAAACTTCTCTCGAGAGCTCGCCATGGCCTGGGCTCTGTCCTGCCTTGCAATTCTTAGCTGCTTCTCAGGTAAGAGTTTAGAAGACTCAATTTTCCATTGGATTCTGGGCCAACCACAAAACTATTTATATTGTGCACATATCATAGTGCCTGGCAGATATCTTTGAGCACAATGGTTGAATCTTGGTTTTACAATGCATTCCTTTTTCTTTATATAAAGTTGTGATGTCACAGGTTACTTTGATTCAACCTGCTTCTCAGTCTGCATCTCCTGGACAAACGGCAAAACTCTCCTGCACTTACACCAGCAGTGTGAGCTATATTGGCTGGTTTCAACAGAGACCTGGACAGGGCCCTCGCTTTGTTCATCGTAATGGCATCGACCGCGGAGAAGGGATCCCAGATCGGTTCACTGCTTCCGTCTCTGGGAATAGTGGCTATTTAACCATCACTGACATCCAGCCTGAAGATGAGGCTGAATATTACTGTCTGGGTTGGTTTACCAGCGTGTTCCACAGTGATCAAATCTGATGGGGAACTGAGACAAAAACCTCTTTTCTTCCTTCAGTGCAGAACTCTGAGAACTGCTACAGAGCATTCTATCTGATCTGTGCCTTGAGCTCTTTGAATAAGAGAGCCAGGTGCAAGATATTGTACAGAAACTGGGGGTTGACTTTTTGCTGCTCAACTCCCCAAGGGACTATGAGTCCCCTAAGTCCATGATCAGTCAGAGGAGAATAGATGGAGGCAGGATCCAGTGATACCAAGGCAGATCTTTGTTTTTTTCTCTTGCAACAGAGTCCCCGCCCTCTTGCCAGCAGGTGAGAGAGACCAAGACATTGCCCAACTCCTTGGCCAAAAACCACCCTAAAAGGATCACACATACATCACAGAAAGAAGCAGTCTAAGATTGAAAATTTGAAGTTGCAGCTTTTTCCTGTCTGCCAAGATACCTGACAATGTATTACTGATTGCAATGCCTGGCCCTTCTTTTGAGATAGCAAATACTTTGGTTCTCAAATCCAGATCACAGACCCATCCTATCCATACACAAATATGCATTTAATACAGGATTCAAAGGGTTTGTAAGTGAAAGAACCATTGGAACAGTTTTCTCCAACATATCTCCTTCTGTAGAGTAATCAGAAGAGCGAAGATGGCTTTTGGGGATGGTTCTGTGTGCTAAAATAATGTGTTATTTTCTCAGGAAATATTTCCTAAATTTTGAAGTGGTTGACTAAACCCTTCAGTACCATGAACAGGGAAAGAGGTGTTTGGCAAGCTTCCACATTTCCGGTACAGAAGAGGGTGAGGGATGCTACAGCTGTGGGGTTTTTCCCCTCATCCAGAACTGAGGTAGAAGCCTTCTCTCTCATTTAAATATATTCCCCTTCATGCAAATATCTTCTTTGCTCTTTGGCTAGGATGGAATGCCCCGCCTCCCTCAGAGGAAAAGTGGCATTTCCCACAAAGCCCAATGGACGTCTACAGCTTTGTATAAGACTCCCTTCGGTTTCAGTTCTGAAATATACTTGGAGTCGAGAGTGGATTTCATGCTCTTTATTCAGCTCATAGTGGTGAGGAGGAATAAATGTTCCCCCAAAATATCTGCTTTATATACATTATTTACACAATGGGCCCCATGTGATTGGCTAATTCTGGGATTCTCCTGTAGGTCAATCAGGTTGTGGATTTACTTTCACCTGGAGCTGGATTGGGTGGCTCCTGCGGGCCAGTCATACTGCTGCATTGTTCTAGGACCAATCAGACTGCTGCATTTTGGATCCTATTCAACTCAGTACATAGCAAGCTCCTAGGCAGATATAAGAGTAAACTGGGCAGATATAAGAGAGGAAGGTTCCTACAAGTTTTCTGTTTATTTTACAAAGCCCAACTCCTCTACAGAGCTCGGCATGGCCTGGGCTCTGTCCTTCCTTGCACTTCTCAGCTATTTCTCAGGTAAGGATGTGGAGGGCTCCTCTTCATAGATTTCTGGGCCAATAAAACCAGCTCTATGGAACTTTGATCACGCAGCTTTTATGATGCTTCAGTGCAAACCAAATGAATCAATGCCATTTTTCTTTCTTTCTGCTAAGGTGTAATTTCTCAACATACTCTGATTTAACCTGGCTCTGAGTCTGTTTCCCCGGAACAAACTGTGAAACTCCCTTGCACTGCCAACACTACTCTCAGTGGCACCTATGTTGCCTGGTATCAACAGAGACCTGCTCAGGCCCCTCGCTATGTGCATGGTAATAGCGACAGCAGGGGGGAAGGGATCCCTGATCATTTCACTGCTTCCCTCTCTGGGAATACGGGCTATTTAACCATCACCAACACTCAGGCTGCAGATGAGGCTGACTATTACTGTGGGGCTTGGTTCAGCAGCATGCTGCACACTGCTAAAATCTGACGGGGAGCTAAAACAAAAACTCCCAATCTTCCCTTCTTTTCTTTCCATGGTTCATTTTACACAAAATCCCTACATATTTTAGGTAAACTAAACCATTCAGTACTCCATTATTGCATCCATCAAAAGCTGTTTACACTGTTGAATTTATCTTAATGTTGCCAGTCTCTTCAGTTGTGCACAATTATTTCCCATATATTCAATGAACATTTTCCAATCTTCTTTAAATGTATGTTGTTCTTGTTCTCTTATTGTATATGTTAAGTCTGCGAGTTGTGCATATTCTGTCAACCTACATTGCCATCCTTCTTTGCTTGGGACCTCACTCATTTTCCATTTGGGGGCTAACAAAGCACAAGCCACAGTAGTGGCATACATAAATAACCTTTTTTGAGACCTGGGAATTTCAGTTTGAATTATCCACCACAGAAAGGACTCTGGTTATTGGAGGAAAGCACTTTTAAACATTTTTTCAATTCGTTATGGATCATTTCCCAATACCCCTTTACCCTTTTACAAGTCCACCACATATGAATAATCTTTGCATCCTAGAGATTAAGGGAACAGCAATGAGATTGCCTCCCATTCCTTCTCGAGGTTGAGTTCGCACACAAACCCCTATTTTCCATGCACAGATCAATACATCTTGCAGATTTAGTTATTTCAGTTCGATCCCACCCTCCCTCCCAAAGCAAAAAGGGAAATGAAAAGTTTGCAGGTCTATAAGACCACAAGTAGAGACTTATTGGATCAGGTCAAAGGCCCATCTAGTCCAACATGCTGTTCTCACAAACAGCCAGCCAGATGACTATGGGATGCTTGCAAGTGGGACCTGAGAGTGACAGGGACTCTCCTCACTGGGGATTCCAAGCAGCTGTTACTGGGAGGCAAATTTATTCCAACATTGGAGGCAGAGTGCTGTGCATTATGGAATAACTCTTACTGTGGTCTCATGTGCTACATAGTTGCAGAAAATCACTGTAGGAATTCCATGACATGGTAATATCACCAAGTCGGTCCCTAGATTCATACTTCATAGTCCTGCCCTGATGACATCACTGGCCAGACGTAGGAGCATTACCACAAAATGTATATCCAAGATTAAAAAATAAGTCTACATCAGCCAAAAATATTCTAGAAAAGCTTCTTCTTACACAAGTCCCTAAAAGAGTGGTGATACAGCACCAGTAAAGAACATTATTCACATTACACCATTAGTTTTGATGTTGTACAAAGCCTATAGGATGACTGCTATTTCACATTTAACCTTTAGGGGAAGATATTGGTCCACTTTTCTAACCCTGGTCAGAATAGGAGATGTGAGAGACCTCCAGGGCCCCTGGCACCTGTGGTGTGAATTGAAGCAGGAGAATCTTCACAGCGCATGGGTCCATTCACAGTGCTTCCTGATCAGCCATGCTCAGTGTTGGGATGCAATTGAGATGTAGATACATTTCATTCCATCATTTGTTCTTAGGTTAGAATATGTTTGGAAGTTTCATCCCCTTTGGTTTCTGTTCGTTCAAAATGCATTTGTCCGTTTCTTTGATGGCTTTTCTGTTCAGCCCACCGCAGCAACGATTACGAAAGGAGTGTCATTTTCTTTGGGAGTAGTGAAGTGTGTCCCGGTCCAGGATTTTGGTGCTTTTTAGGTGCTTCAGCACTTAGCCTTGATCCAGGTGCTTTCCAGAGAGTAAATTCCCTCACTTCACTCATTTCCAAAGATACTTCTGAGCTGTGCCACTGGCAGAAAGAACCCCAGGAGATATTGTGTCCAAAGCAACTAACATTGTAAGCATGGGTGGGGAAGTGCAGGCTTTGGTGGTCACATAATAAACTTAAATGACCTCCCTATCCAGCCGTCAGAATTCTCCCTAGGCTACACCTCTCACCAAACCTGCTGTGATGGCCTGGGATTCGGAGTCGGATGCTGAACCTGAGGGATCCCAGCCTGCACAGGAGTCCCCGCCTCCAGAACCAGCTGAGCCGGGGCTGGGACTTGAGCCTGAAGGTTCCTCACCTGTGCTGAATCCTCAGGTGCAGGCACCAGCTGAGTCTGCTCTGGCTCCTGAAGTGATGGAGGACCCATTGCCTGCAGGTGCTCCACCCTCAGCCCCATCAGGGGAAGCTGAGGTTGCCTCTGGGTCCAGTAACCCTCCAGCCTCTACTGAGTTGCAGAGGCTCAGGGCAGAGAGGCGGAGGGAACTAAGATCCTGCAGGAGGAGTGCTCGCCTCCAGGCCAGGAGAGGCGAGTCACCTGAGGAACATGGCCGTCCTATACCTCGGGGCAGATAAAAGCCAGCCAGCCCCAGCCCCAAGTTGCGGAAGCAACACTGTTGGTTGTCAGTTCCTGCCTGAATCCTGTGCTGCATCCCGCCTCAGCTTTTATGGACTGCCTTCATATTGCTCCTTTGACCTTGGACTGGACTAGGACCTCATCTCTCAATCTCCCCACGGGACCAGCATACCTGCCCTATGTCCTAAAGCAGAGTCCACAACTCCCTTGACCATCTACATTTTTCCTATGGCACCCCTGTGGGACTCAGGAGCCCATCTATGTCCCCTCTTGCCGGCTGTGCACCTCTTTTCAAATACCTTCCTTTTTAGTGTGTTCCCTCAGCCTCCTCTCCTCGCCCCTCTCATTGGGAATCCTCTGGGCAACAGCCACCACCGCTACCCCTGGTCTCTGAGCTTCCAAACCCCACCATGCCACAAAGAGAGGTGCCTCCTCACACTGTCCCACAGGGACTTGGGAAGCACCCCCTGGCCAGCCCCAGAGGCACCATTCACCTGGGGAGCTTGTACTCAGGGCTGTTGCAACAAACAGCTGTGCAAGCCTTTGGGAGGCAGAGATGTGAGAGGGCATCACAGTAGAGAGGGAAGGAAAGAGGGGCAGAGGCCAGCGTTGCCCATGGCACGCTGATCCCATTCAAGGCACCCCAGAGTGCCACTGCGCACTGGTTGAAAACCACTGCATTTGAGGATCTGAGAGACCCCCTGCAATGTGAAATGAAACAGGTGAATCTTCACTGCTGTTTCCTGTTCAGTTATACTCATTTCCTTTATAATTTAATGTTTTAGTGTCATTCACTTTGATTCATTCATCTGTCACTCCATTTGCTCATTTGCTTGATGTGTTGAGCTCATTGCCATGGCCTTGGCAAAACCAGCTTAATTTTCTTGGAACGGTGTGTGTGTGTGTGTGTGTGTGTGTGTGTGTGTAGTCAGCCTGGTTCCAGCTCCTCCTCCACATCAAGATCACCTCTTCTTTTTAAATAACCTCTTTCATGCAAATGTCTTCTCTGATCATTGGCTGGGAGGAGTGGAATTTCTCCAGAGTCAATGGGTGTCAATAGCTTTATATGACAGATCCTTCATCTGAAGCTCCTTGCGGGGTTTAAGGAAGAAGCAAAAAAGGTTCCAACTAGTTACCATTTTGCTTTTCAAAGTCAAACTTCTCTTGAGAGCTCGCCATGGCCTGGGCTCTGTCCTTCCTTGCAATTCTTAGCTGCTTCTCAGGTAAGAGTTTGGAAGATTCCCTTTCCGTTGGATTCTGGGCCAAACACAAAACTATATTGTGCACATATCATAGTGCCTGGCAGATATCTTTGAGAACAATGGTTGAATCTAGGTTTTACAATGTATTCCTTTTTCTTTTTATAAAGTTGTGATTTCACAGGTTACTTTGATTCAACCTGCTTCTCAGTCTGCATCTCCTGGAGAAACGACAAAACTCTCCTGCACTCACACCAGCAGTCTGAACTATATGATCTGGTATCAACAGAGACCTGGACAGGCCCCTCGCTATGTGGATCATAATGGCATCGACCGCGGAGAAGGGATCCCAGATCGGTTCACTGCTTCCGTCTCTGGGAATAGTGGCTATTTAACCATCACTAACATCCAGCCTGAAGATGAGGCTGACTATTACTGTGGGGCTTGGTTTGGCGGCACTGATGGGTTCCACAGTGATCAAATCTGATGGGGAACTGAGACAAAAACCTTCTCTCTTCTTCTTTCAGTGCAGAACTCTGAGAACTGCTACAGAGCATTCTATCTGATCTGTGCCTTGAGCTTTTTGACTGAGAGAGCCAGGTGCAACATACTGCAGAGAACCTGGGGGTTGGCTTTCAGCTGCACAACTCCCCAAGGGACTATGAGTCCCCTAAGTCCATGATCAGTCAGAGGAGAATGGATGAAGGCAGGATCCAGTGATACCAAGGCAGATCTTTGTTTTTTTCTCTTGCAACAGAGTCCCCACCCTCTTGCAAGCAGGTGAGAGAGACCAAGACATTGCCCAACTCCTTGGCCCAAAACCACCCAAAAAGGATCACACACACATCACAGAAAGAAGCAGTCTAAGATTGAAAATTTGAAGTTGCGGCTTTTTCCTGTCTGCCAAGATACTTGACAATGTATTACTGATTGCAATACCTGGGCAGTGTGGCCCTTATTTTGAGATGGTAAATACTTTGGTTCTCAAATCCAGTTCACAGACCCATCCTATCCATGCACAAATATGCCTTTAATACAGGATTTAAAGGGTTTGTAAGTGAAAGAACCATTGGAATAGTTTTCTCCAACATATCTCCTTCTGTAGAGTAATTAGAAGAGCCAAGATGGCTTTTGGGGATGGTTCTGTGTGCTAAAATAATGTTTTATTTTCTCAGGAAATATTTCCTAAATTTTGGTTGACTAAACCCTTCAGTACCATGAACAGGGAAAGAGGTGTTTGGCAAGCTTCCACATTTCCGGTACAGAAGAGGGTGAGGGATGCTACAGCTGTGGGATTTTTGCCCTCATCCAGAACTGAGCTAGAAGCCTTCTCTCTCATTTAAATATATTCCCCTTCATGCAAATATCTTCTCTGCTCTTTGGCTAGGATGGAATGCCCCGCCCCCCTCAGAGGAAAAATGGCATTTCCCACAAAGCCCAATGGACGTCTATAGCTTTGTATAAGACTCCCTTTGGTTTCAGTTCTGAAACATACTTGGAGTCAAGAGTGGATTTCATGCTCTTTATTCAGCTCATAGTGGTGAGGAGGAATGAAAGTTTCCCCAAAATATCTGCTTTATATACATTATTTACACAATGGGCCGCACATGATTGGCTAATTCTGGGATTCTCCTGTAAGCCAATCAGGTTGTGGATTCACTTTCACCTGGAACTGGATTGGGTGGCTCCTGCGGACCAATCATACTGCTGCATTGTTCTAGGACCAATCTGACTGCTGCATCCTGAATCCTATTGTTCTAGGACCAATCAGACTGCTGTATTTTGGATCCTATTGTTCTATGACCAGTCAGACTCCTGCATTTTGGATCCTATTCAACTCAGTACATAACAAGTTCCTAGGCAGATATAAGAGTAAACTTGTAGGTTCCTACAAGTTTTCTGTTTATTTTACAAAGCCCAACTCCTCTACAGAGCTCGCCATGGCCTGGGCTTCCTTCCTTGCATTTCTCAGCTATTTCTCAGGTAAGGATGTGGAGGGCTCTGTTTCATAGATTTCTGGGCCAATAAAACCAGCTCTATGGAACTTTGATCACGCAGCTTTTATGATGCTTCAGTGCAAACCAAATGAATCAATGCCGTTTTTATTTCTTTCTGCTAAGGTGTCATTTCTCAACATACTCTGATTCAACCTGCCTCTGAGTCTGTGTCCCCGGGACAAACTGCTAAACTCCCTTGCACTGCCAACACTACTCCCAGTGGCACCTATGTTGCCTGGTATCAACAGAGGCCTGGTCAGGCCCCTCGCTATGTGCCTTATAATGGTGGCAGCAGGGGGGAAGGGATCCCTGATCATTTCACTGCTTCCCTCTCTGGGAATACGGGCTATTTAACCATCACCAACACTCAGACTGCAGATGAGGCTGACTATTACTGTGGGGCTTGGTTCAGCAGCATGCTGCACACTGCTAAAATCTGACGGGGAGCTAAAACAAAAACTCCCAATCTTCTTCCTTTGCAGCAGGGAGTTGCGAACCATTAGATAGAATCATTTAATCTGAATTTGATCCCTTTAGGACTTCCGGGTTGGCACCTCCAGCAATGGCAGAGCTCCTCCGATTGGGAGGAACTTGCTACGTGGAAAGTAGGGTCTGAACCGCCATGGCGAAGGCGGAGACCCACTGAAATCACAGGCAGAAGAAGCCTGTGAACTTGGGATTCAGCTGGCACCTTTCGCACCTCCCCTACTCGTGGGGAAACCCTGTTTTGGGGATCCGGAGTGACGTGGGGTGAGCACCGCGGCGCTTTGAATTGACTGCTTCTTTCACAGAGTGAAGCCGCATTGCTGTTGTCGGAGAGTGCTGACTTTTTCCTGTGGACAACTGGACTTTAAACAACAACCCATGGGTAGAACGGAAAATTGGATCTTTAAATACCTTAATTTGGCACCGAACGGGGAAGGTTCAAAACAGGAAGTCCGCCTTCCCTTCTTGTAAATAGACTGAAGCAAAGAGGTTGCAAGCTAAGGTCTTGGAAAGCCTCACGCAAAGGATTAAATTTCCATCGATTGAAACTATTAAACCCCCCTTGGAAGCAGGGGAAGAGGGGGGAAATTGTGGGTTGTGCTTCCTGCAGGAGAGAGTGATAAAAATTAAATTACCACTGCTCTGAACCCCTGGGAACGGGCTGCCAGCAGATTGACATTTTGGAAGAGTTCATTGACAGCGAAAAACAGTCAGTTAATAAGAGAAATATATTGTTTCCATTGTCCGCTTCTGCATTTTAAAAGGAAGAAAAAGTAACTGAAAATTGAAACTATCTTTACTTTTGGAATTGTGTTGGAAAGGATTGATACAAGTGGAGACTGTTCCCCTCTAGAGGGAGTCTTTGAAACTATTACAAGAGTGGAGCTGAGGAATCCAGCTGTACGATAAGAACTGTGAGAACCAGAGATTGACCTTGGACATTCAAGAATGCCGGCAGGAGAAGCATTAGTGTCTGCATTTTGTAGGATAAGCCATCTGTTGGAACAGCTTCATAAAAAGATAGATGCTATGACTTCTAAAATTCACATTTTGGGACCAAAAGTGAGTACCAACACAGAAATAACTCAGGATCTGGCACAGGAATCTATTTTAATAGGACAAATTGTTGAAAAGGAGAAGGAGAAAATTCCTGTTGTCGAACCTAAAGCAATACAAGGGGGAGCCTTAACCTCACAGAGGCAAACTGAGGGTTACAAGTTGAGGCCCTTTATGACTGAAACTAGAAAAAGTCAGATTGTGAAGATCGGAGCCTGGCCTGGACTGGAAAAGGAAAGTTGGAGAGATCCCCTTATGCAGGGATCAATTGACTTTTGGGATATGGACTTGGGTCAGGAGGAGATCGGAGCTTTGGGGGCCTCTGGATTTGGAGGAACCTTGAAACAAGATTTGAAATACTTTATGGATCCTAGTTTTAACTATGGAAATTTGGCCGACCTGTCGAGAAGGAATAAAAGTACTGTTGGGTCAGAGCTTCCCCGAGATCTGCTCTCTAGAATTAAAGAATATGAAGAAGACTGGCAGAAGGGACGTGGAGAAGAGTTAAGAGCCTCGGACATAAGATCTCCAGGTTGATGGACTGTATGGGGTTGACGGAAGTGACTGGCAGAGGCCGAGACCAGGAAGAGGAGACGGTGGAAGAAGATTGGAAAATTTAAAGTCTATATAGGGAAATTTCGTAAAATATAACGAGGGATAGAAAAATCTTGGAATGAAATTTTATGGCCTTAGTGGAAATGTTTTAAGAGGTTAAGTGTAAATAGGTATATTAGTTTTAATGGGAAATAAGATTAAAAATATTTTAAGACAATGGAATTGCTGAGATAGCTTATAGAAGTGGAATACAAAAAGGGAGGTGAGAGGGGGTCAATGAAACAAGGGAATGAAAGATAGATTATGGTAAAGGTATGGCAAAAGAACTTTGACTATCCAATCCTGCGGAGAGAGAGCAAAGGAATATAAATTCCCATTGCCCCTAATCTGGGGACGGGACGTCAGGACAGATTCTTTTGAAGAAAACAGATTTGGACAGATAGAAATAAAAGAGAAACAAATTGACTTTAATGTTGCCCTCTGCTTTTGCTTTTTGTAAGGAAACAAAGTACTAGAAAATTGAAAGTAAATCTTCCTTTGTTTGATACATTTTAAAGATGGAGGTTAAACAGAAGTTGTGCCCTCTAGAGGGAGTTTGTTAGTTTCTTTGTTGCAGTTCACAAAGAGGACATAACAGCTGTGGGAACCAGCGTGAGACCAGATACTTGACCTTGACTAGAAATGAGCAGGAAGGAAATTCTACTTTCTGCCCTTGGCAAAGTGGATGCTATGCTACAGCAGCTGCAGGAGGACATGAACTTGGTGGATGAAAAACTGGATGTCATGGCTGCTGTAGCTAGAAAGTATGAGTTGACAGGAGAAGAAGAGAGAGAAACTTTACAATAACCAATCCAGGAAACTGACTTAAGGCAAATCCAAGGGCAGTGGAAGAAGGAAGAGATTGCTATTATACCTCAAAAGTTACAAAATGAGAGATCTAACGTCATTGAACTTAAAGGGTGTCTGCAAACTTTTGGAGTTAAGGAAATCCTTAGCTCTAGTGGGACTGTGAAACAAGAGGACAAGTACTTTTGGAGCAACTATTGTTTGGATTACAAAATCAGCAATGGGGAGTGGAACTGGGGGGAATGGAACAACCTGATAAATGAAAATGGAGATTATGACTGTATGGAACTCCCCAGAGATCCACTCCCCAGGGAGAAAGGGAAGAAACCACGAAAGATTACGACAAGGGACAAGGAAGCGTCGTATCATAATCAGGATCAAGAAAGTCAGCAGAGGGGGCATGGAAGTGACTTGAGAGCCTCAGACATTAGAACACCTGACTGAAGGTGAAAACCTAAAGGAAAGAAAGGACAGACACAACCCGGAACCAGGAAGAAAGGGACGATGGACAAAATTAGAAGAGAATTTTCTTTTATATATCTTGTTATCTCTGAGTAATATTAATGAAATAATAGATTGTGCCGGAAAGGAAATAATTGGCTTTAGCAGAAAGACTTGAAGGCATTAAGTATAAATATAATTCAAATTCTAAATTTTAAAGTTTATGGTTTGGAAGGTAAAGATAAAGTTAAAGATAATATTGATAAATTGAGATAGATTGTTAAGATAAAATATTTTTGACAAATATGGGAAGAATTTGCTGAAATAACGATAAAATTGGAATACAAAAAGGGAGGTATGAGGAGGTCTAAGACACAAGATAATGAAATGAAGTAACTTTGAATTTATACACTTTTTTCTCTTTTTTCTTCTTTCTGTTTTTTCCCCTCTTTTTGTTTTTTACTTTGTTGATGTTTTTAATGTTTTTGTACTTTGAAAATTTGAATAAATATCATTTTTTTAAAAATGAAACAGGTGAATCTTCACTGCTGTTTCCTGTTCAGTTATTTCCTTTATATTTTTTATGTTTTAGAGTAGTTTCATTCACTTTGATTCATTCATCTGTCACTCCATTTGCTCATTTGCTTGATGTGTTGAGCTCATTGCCATGGCCTTGGCAAAACCAGCTTAATTTTCTTGGGGTTGGGGGGAGAGTCAGCCTGGTTCCAGCTCCTTCTCCACATCAAGATCACCTCATCTCTTCTTTTTAAATAATCTCTCTCATGCAAATATCTTCTCTGATCATTGGCTGAGCTACAACATCCCACCTCTTTAGAGGAGTCACATTAGCAGCCAAGTCAGTGGGCGTCCAAATTTACATGACCAACCCTTCATCTTTAGCTCTTGGGAGATTTAAGGAAGAAGCAGGAAGGTTTCTGACACTTCTCTGTTTCTTTTAGAAAGTCAAGCCCTTCTAGAGTCCTCACCATGGTCTGGGCTCTGTCCTTCCTTGCACTTCTCAGCTACTTCTCAGGTAAGAATTTGGAGAAGTCCCTTCCCATAAGAAACCAGAAAAACTATTTATACCATGAATTTTATTATTGTGCCTCTCTGATATTTGTGAACATAATAAGTGAACCAAGTTCATTCCCAAAAGTTTTTACGTTTGTAAAAAAACAACAACAACCCAGAAGCTTTTCTTTTGGGAATTATAGGGAAAGAACTACATAAAATCTATAGAAATTTATTTATGTATGCAGATACAGCAGCAGGAATGCTACTCACCCCAAAATGCAAAGATACAAAAACTTACAGAATATGCAGAAATGGCAAAACTTACCAGAAGAATAAGAAATCAATATGACACATTTTTTTATATAAAAGAATGGAAATGGTTTATTGAATATTTACAGATAAATTATAAACAGATTAAAAAAATTGGCAGGATTATTGTAACAACCTGCAGTTTCATAAGAATATATATTTATATAGATAATTAAATGAGCAAATTAAATGAATTTGGATATGCAGAAGATAATAAAAAATAAATGTAAGGAACCGTAGGAAGAGGGAGAAGGAAGTCAAACTTTGAAATGTTAAAATGACTGTAAATTTAATGAAATGTATAAATTTGAAAAGTATAAACAAAAACAAGTTCATTTCCCCCCTTTCCCTCCAAAGGAGTCATTTCACAACCTTCTGTGACTCAACCTGCCTCTGAGTCTGTGTCTCCGGGACAAACAGCTAAACTTTCCTGCACAGCCAGCGGCAGTGCAGGAATGTACTGGTATCAACAGAAACCCGGACAAGTCCCTCGCTATTTGCATTGTGATGGATGCAGCAGCAGGGGACCAGGGATCCCAAATCGGTTCACTGCTTCCCGCTCTGGAACAGTGGGCCACTTAAGCATCACCAACCTTGAGAGCGAAGACAAGGCTGTTTATTACTGTGCTGTTTGGTTAAGCAGCTCGTTCCACTGTGGTAAATTCTTATGGGGAACTGCGACAAAAACCTCTCTTCCTCTTTGACACCTTGAATTGCTGCAGCTCTTAATCTGATCTGGGCCTGGGGCTCTTTGAAAGATAGAGCTGGAAGGGAGGAGAAAAGACCGTGGTCTCCGTCCCTTCTCCATGTTGTGGTCACCTATCCACTTTCCAAGCATAGAGGGATACACACTGCATGTGGGCTAAAATGGTGCAATTGGTAGAACATGAGACTCTCTTTTTATAATAACTTTTAAAATTCATTTTCACTTTTAACAATTATCATCATACGTAAATCGTAATCACTTTCCAAATAGGATTCTCAGAATCCCAGAACTTCCTTCCATGTTTTCCCTAGATATTCTTTTCAAACTGCATCGTATCATATTCTCCATATGTTCTTAAAACTCAGTTTTTATCATAGTTCTCGCTTCATTGCAAGCGTGTGTTTTTTAAAAAAAATCATGCCAGTGTTTTTAATTATTTTTTTTTTGAATAATTTTTTTATTAATTTCCAAATTTTTTAACATAAACAAAAACAACATAAAAACAAACACAAAAACTCATATTTTCATAACCTTATTTCCATAACCCTCTTTTCCCGGACTTCCCCATACCTTTCCCTTTTTGCATCCTTAATTTTAAACCATTATTCAGCAACCCTTCTTAAGCAATTAAATGTAAATTCATTCTCTTTTTCAATTCCACCCTAAAATTAAACACAATTTTCCGCTGCAATTCTACGTCTTCCTTTCCCTCAGCATTTTAGCACTCCTCAATTTTGTAATAGTTCTTAAGATACATCTTAAATTTCTTCCAATCTTCTTCCACAGTCTCTTTCTCTTGGTCGCGGATTCTGCCGGTCATTTCTGCCAATCCCATAAAGTCAATCACTTTCGCCTGCCATTCCTCCAGCGTGGGTAGCTCTTGTGTCTTCCAATACTTTGCTAGAAGAATCCTTGCTGCCGTAGTAGCGTACAAAAAGAAATTCTTATCCTTCTTCGGCACCAACTGGCCGACCATACCCAAGAGAAATGCCTCTGGTTTCTTGTTAAAGGTGCACTTAAGCACTTTCTTAATTTCATTATAAATCATTTCCCAGAAGGCCTTAATCTTTGGGCAGGTCCACCAAAGGTGGAAAAAGGTACCTTCAGTCTCTTTACATTTCCAACATTTGTTATTGGGCAAATGATAAATCTTCGCAAGCTTGACTGGGGTCATGTCCCACCTGTAAATCATTTTCATAATGTTTTCTCGTAAGGCATTACATGCCGTGAATTTAATACCTGTGGTCCATAACTGCTCCCAGTCAGCAAACATAATGTCATGACCTATGTCCTGTGCCCATTTAACCATAGCAGACTTCACTGTCTCCTCTAATGTATTCCACTTCAACAGCAAGTTATACATTCTTGATAAATTCTTAGTATTGGGTTCTAACAGTTCTGTTTCTAGTTTCGATTTCTCCACCTGGAAACCAATTTTCCTGTCTTGTTTGTAAGCCTCCATTATTTGAAAATAATGGAGCCAATCTCGTACCTTGGACTTTATTTTCTCATAACTTTGTAATTTAAGTTCACCACCTTCTTGTTCTAAAATTTCAGAATATTTCGGCCAATTAGTTCTCATATTAAGTTTCTTTACCTCCTTGGCCTCCATAGGTGAAAGCCACCTGGGAGTTTTATTTTCCAATAAATCTTTGTACCGTATCCAAACATTATATAGCGCTTTCCTAACAATGTGATTTTTAAAACCCTTGTACACTTTAACCTTGTCATACCAGATATATGCATGCCAACCAAAGTTATTATCAAATCCTTCCAAATCTAGAATGTCTGCGTTTTCAAGAAGTAGCCAATCTTTTAACCAGCAGAAAGCTGCCGATTCATAGTACAGTCTTAAGTCCGGCAGGGCAAACCCCCCTCTTTCTTTAGAATCGGTAAGTATCTTAAACTTAATTCTGGGCTTTTTGCCCTGCCAGACAAATTTAGATATATCTTTCTGCCACTTCTTGAAACAGTCCAGTTTATCCACAATTTGTAATGTCTGAAACAAAAATAACGTTCTAGGCAATACATTCATTTTGATTACTGCAATTCGACCTAACAAGGAAAGCTTCAGGTTTGACCATATTTCTAAATCTTTCTTTATCTCAGTCCAGCACTTATCATAGTTATCCTTAAATAAGTTTACATTCTTAGATGTCATGTTAATCCCCAGGTATTTTACACTCTTTGCCACCACTAACCCAGTTTCCTCTTGGAATCTCTCTCTTTCAACATTTGTTAAGTTTTTTTCCAGTACCTTGGTTTTTTGTTTGTTCAACTTAAATCCTGCGACCTGGCCGAATGCTTGAATTAATTCTAAAGCTCTTTTGGTACTAGTGTCTGGCTCTTGCAAGATCAATACTAAGTCGTCTGCAAAGGCCTTCAATTTGTAATGTCTGGCTCCGACCTGAATCCCTTTTACCAGCTGGTCCCCCCTAATCATGTTTAACAAAACCTCCAGGACCGATATAAAAAGTAATGGGGATATTGGGCACCCCTGACGTGTCCCTTTTTCTATAGGTAATTCATCCATGACCACATTATTTACAATTAACTTTGCCTTTTGCTCAGAATAAATTGCACTTATACCATTTTCAAACCTTTGGCCTACCCCCATCCCATGGAGATTCTTTTTCATAAATTTCCAGGATATATTGTCAAAGGCTTTCTCCGCGTCCACAAAAATTAAAACTGCCTTTGTATTAATGTTCACTGTCAACATTTCTATAATATCGATTATATTCCTTACATTGGTAGATATATGCCTACCCGGGAGAAAGCCTGCCTGATCTTTATGAATCTCCTCCACCAACACCTTCTTTAATCTTTTTGCCAAAATGTCTGCAAAAATTTTATAATCCACATTAAGTAATGATATAGGGCGATAGTTCTTGATCTGTTTTTTATCAACTTCAGTCTTTGGTATAAGTGTGATGAAAGCTTCTTTCCACGTCTCAGGTACCCTTTCCCCCTCTAGTATCTCGTTGCAAACCTCCTTAAGCGGCTGTATTATCCAGTCTTTCAAAGCTTTGTAGTATCTGGAGGTTAATCCATCTGGCCCTGGAGATTTCCCCAATTGCATATTTTGAATGGCACCCTCAATTTCTTGTTCAGTTATTTTCTCGTTTAAAAGCAACATACTTTGTTGCGAAATTTTTTGTAATCCATATTTCTTGAGAAATTCTTCCATTTCTCTTTCGTTTTCCGGCCCTTGTGCGTAAAGTCTTCTGAAATAACTCTGAAAGCAATTACTGATCTCGTTTGGTTTAGAAATGTTCTTTCCATCTACCTCCAAACTTGTGACTGTGTTCAATTTCTGTCTCTTCTTCAATTGCCATGATAGGAGTTTTCCACATTTATCTGCCGATTCGAATGTCTTTTGTCTCATTCATTTAATTTTCCATTCAATCTCCTGATTCATCAGTTCCATATATTGCTTCTGATACAGTTTAATTTCTCTCAAGATCTCATGTGACTTTGGATTAGATCTCAATTTCTTTTCACTGTCTTTTATCTTTTCCAAAATTTTATCTTTCTTCTCCTGCTGTTTCCTCCTTTTCAAGGAATTCTGCTGTATTAGGAAACCCCTCATCACGGCCTTGCTTGCGTCCCAGATTACTCGTTTCTCCACTTCTGTCCTCAGATTTATCTCAAAGTAGTCCTTCAAAGTCTTTTGGGCCTTTTGGTACACCTCTGGATCTCTGAATAAGGTGTCATTCATTCTCCATCTAAAGGAACCAGCTGTTGTTATCTTCATTTCCATCTTTACCGCATTATGGTCGGAGCATGTCTTTGGGCAGATTTCCACTTTCTTTATCTTTGGAGCCATTCCACTAGTAATCCATATTTGATCTATTCTTGTCCAGGTCATCTGTGATTCTGAGAAGAATGTTCCCTCCCTCTCGAGAGGATTTCTTGTTCTCCAAATGTCAATCAGGTCCAAGTTGTCAGTCATTTCAAAGAAAGTTTTAGGTAATCTCCCGTCCTTGGAGATCACCTGTCTTTGTGCTTTGTCCATATTTGTAGAGACGACACCGTTCATATCCCCTAAAAGAATCACCTTATAGTCCAAATAGTCCATTAATGTCTCGTGCAATTTCTTGTAAAATTCTGCCTTCCCTTCATTCGGTGCATAAATTCCAAATATCAGAATTTTTTCTCCTTGAATCTGTATCTCAATTGCCAAAATTCTACCCTGTTTATCTTTGAAAATCTGTTTTGGAGCCAATTTCTCTTTTGCATAGATCACCACTCCTCTTTTCTTAACTTTATCTGATGAAATAAATTCTTGTCCCAATCTTTTATTTATAAGTAGTCTTCTCTGTGCCCTTGTCACATGGGTTTCTTGTAAACAAATCAGATCCAATTGTTCTCTTTTCAAAATATGAAAAACCTCACGCCTTTTTCTGGGAAGGTTCAGTCCATTACAATTGCAAGTTAAGAATCTCAGAGACATTGTTAATTAGTTGCCCCCAACTGCACCCTGCAGCTGTTCTTCGTCCGTTGGTGATTTAAGTCCAAATGTCAAGTTCCCCAAATCTGTATCCGAGGTTGAGTTTAAAACCCCTTTCACCAAGTCCTCTCCGTACTTGTGCAGAAATTGTTCTTTATCTTGTACTGTTCTTATCTTGACTTTCTTTCCTCTAAAATTAAAAGACAAACCCTGTGGAAATTCCCACCTGAAAGGTATGTTGTTCTTCTTCAGCAGGTCCACCAAAGTCTTGAATTGAGTTCTCACCTCCAGAATATATTTTGGGATATCCCTGTAGATTTGCACAGAGACGTTTTGAATCTGAAGTGTTTTCTGGTAATGCAAACTTAGTATCTTGTCTCTTTCCTCTTTGGATCTCAATGTTATCAGGCAGTCCCTTGGAATCTTCCTACCTTGCCTTCTGCCCAGTCTGAAGGCGGTTGTTATCACAAATTCTGTTCCCTCTAGGTTTTCCTGCCAAAAGTCTGAAATTTCTTTTGTGAGAAAGTCCACTAGGTTGTCCCCTTCACTTTCTGGAACCAGCCTAAGTCTTAAATTCTTCTCCTTACGCTGCATGTCCCATAAAGAAAGGGTCGCCTCATGCTGGTCAAGCCTCCTGCAAACCGGTACTAAATTTTCCTGTGTAGATTCCGCAGTGGATTTAGCTTCTTCTGCTATCTTCCTTATTGTGGCGTTTTCCTCGACCAATTTGTGTATAATCTCTGTGTTAGATGTCACACTCTTGGTGTTCAAGTCTAATTTTGCCGTTAAATCTGCCAGTTGCTTAGTATTTTCTGTACTCTGTTTATTCAATCTTTCTAAAGATTCATTTATTTTCAGTAATGCCTGCGTCACTGACTCCATGAATGCACTTATTCCTTTTTCCTGTCCGCCTGAACCTGTTGGCAATAATCCTGATAAAGAGCCCCTTTTCTTTTGTGCTGCCTTAGACTTAGATCTTGTTGCTATCTCATCTGCAGGGCCACTCATGTCCCAAGGTCGTTCTCACAGGAACAGGTCTTGAATGGAAAAATCCAGTGACTTTGTTTTTAACAGTCAGTGTTGCAACTGTTGCCTTCAACCCTCTAGAGGGAGCCAAAATGTTCAAAAGAACAAGGAAACAGTGAATCCAAAAACCCTCAGAGGGAAAAAGTTGCTAAACACTTCTCTCAGTCTTTTTAGTTGCAACCATGTTAATTCTACAAAGTCTCAATAAATTGTATCAATAAAGTCCCCACTTTGCAACATCTGACAGTTGCCTGTCAAAGTGCTTCACCCAGGCAGTCCGTTCCCAGAGTCAGAGTCTGCAGTAAATTGTCCCTTTAAAACTTTTCCCGCAGGTTTCCTTTCTTCTTCTCCCCCCCCCCCCCCCGTTCCTGCTTACTGGGGGGGGGGACTTAAGCTCAATGCTAGGGTTAGTCCTTTTTAAAAAAATTATCCTTAAATATATCGATTACAGCTTGCTGGATCCGTTGCTTTAGCAGTCATGCAATCTGGGGAAGGCAGACTTCCTTTATTTACCGTCCCCACTTTCGGCCGAATTTTTAAGAAATTTAATTTAAAGTCCCGATAAGGTTGCCAATCCTACTCACGGGAGTCTCTTTCAGTCCAAATTTCAGGAAGGAATTGGCGCTCTCCGTTAATGGCGATGCGGCTTCACTCCACGGGCTGGGTAGCGACTCTCAGCTCTGCGCACCCCCGATGCTCCTCCGGAGCCTTTAAAAAGGCTCTTTTGCAGTAAAGGGGGGCGCAAACGATGCCCACCGAGTCTCCTTGTTCACAGGCTTCCGCGCCTGTGATTTTAGGGGTCCCCGCTTCGCCGTAGCGGTCAGACCCGAACTCGTGGAGCAGCTCCCTCTCCAGAGATCGGAGAGCGAGCCGCCATTAGCGCTGGCGCCAACCGGAAGTCGGCAGTGTTTTTAATTATTTACAGTGTTTTTTCACATAACTTATAAAATTTCCCCATTATTAAATTTATTGTTCTCTTGATCCATGATTTTCCTGGTCATTTTCGCCATTTCAGCATAGTCCATCATCTTTATCAACCATTCTTCTTTTGTAGGTAGTTTGACCTCCTTCCATCTTTGAGCAGGTAGAGTGTGAGACGCTTAATCCCTCACTCTCTTTAAAAATAAATAAATATTTATTTGGTTTTTCAAATTAAAATTTTACAGTCACATGTTCAGCTTACAACATAAAAACAAGATTCCAAGTAATCTCTTGGACTTCCCTCCTTCCCTTTGTTGATCCTGTTGTTAATCGTTTCCTCCTGCACCTTTTACGATAATCCAAAATCTTTTACCTCTCCGTTGTATCCAAAATTCACCATTAAAGTACAAGTGTTATTCCAATCCTACTAACGATTTTAACTGTTTACAACGGTCTTTAAGGTAAGTTACAAATTTTCCCCATTCGTTATTAAAATTTTGGTCTTTCTTCCTGATTTCTGATTCTTCCGGTCATTTCGGCCATTTCACCATAATCTATCAACTTGTTCTGGCATTCTTCCCTGGTAAAGACTTTATCTTCTTTCCATCTCTGGGCTAGAGACTCTTAATCTCAAGGTTGTGGGTTTGAGCCCCACATTGGGCAAAAGATTCCTGCACTGCAAGTGGTTGGACTAGATGATCCTTGTGGTTTCTTCCCACTCCACAATGCTATGATTCTATGTAACACTTCAAGCTCCCAGGACAGTCTATACAAGATCTCAAAGTAGCTGTTCTATTACAAAGGAATTTCAGAAATAGACTGGAAAGAGAAGCTGCTGAATTGCAACTTATTACCAAACTTAAAACCATGGAGAGACCTGGTCTGAACAAAGACATTGGATTCTTATCTCATTATACATGACAAAGCCATTTTTCACCTTCTCACCCCTTGCTTTTTCCTGTAAGACCTATTGCAGTCGTTAAGAGTCGTCAACAGGCTCATCACAGCTATCTGCCAATCACCCAATCCCACCACCCTTCTGAGTAATACCCCTCCCCACCTTCTCACTATATAGAAGGGTCTGGTGACTTCTGTTTCAGTGTATCTGAAGAAGTGTGCATGCACACGAAAGCTCATACCAAGAACTAACTTAGTTGGTCTTTAAGGTGCTACTGGAAGGAATTTTTTTATTTTGTTTTGATTATGATTCTATGCTTCAAAAACAAACAACAACAACAAATTATTACTTATACCACACCCATCTGACCAGACCTCCCCAGTCACTCTGGGCAGCTTCCAACAGAACATTAAAAACACAATAAAACACCAAACATTAAAAACTTCCCTAAACAGGCTGCCTTCAGATGTCTTCTAAAAGTCAGATAGTTGTTTATTTCCTTGACATCTGCTGGGAGGGCATTCCACAGGGTGGGCACCACTACCGAGAAGGCCCTCTGCCTGGTTCCCTGTAACCTCACTTCTTGCAGCGAGGGAACCACCAGAAGGCCCTCGGCGCTGGACCTCAGTGTCCAAGCTGAACGATGGGGGTGGAGATGCTCCTTTGGGTATACTGGGCTGAGGCCGTTTAGGGCTTTAAAACTCTGCACCAACACTTTGAATTGTGCTCAGAAACGTACTGGGAGCCAATGTAGGTCTTTCAGGACCGGTGTTATGTGGTCTCAGCGGCAGCCCCCAGTCACCCAGGTTGCCAATTTATTAACCAAGTGTGCCTGCAGAGTGAAACACTTCATTAATTTTCCCAGCATGGGAGATGCCGTTTCAAAGGTAGAATGTTACCTCCTGTACAAAGAGTTAGGTCCATTATTCCATGTGCTTTTGCTTCTGGTTCTGCCCACCATAAGCGCAAGGCCTGCAAAATGTTTTCCAGGGAAGAATATGCCCCTGAGTAAGGTTCCCCATCCCTGATCTAGAGCAGTGTTTCTCAAGCTTTTTCTGACCATGGTCTCCTTCCAACCTTGTTTCCTTCGTGTGCCCCCCCCCCAGTCCTACCAGTAAAAAGGTAGCTATTCTGTTTTATTTATAATTCTTATTTATTTATAATTTTTATAATTTTTATAATTACTGTGGTATTTTGGTTGTTCTGCAGGGACTTTTCTTTAATCCACTTGCCATGAGATTTGGCAACCTGCAGTGTGTACTGAGCTCACTGGGTGATCTTCATGTGAAGAAGAAGATTCAGTCAGATGCCATTTTAGTTCCATCCGGCTCTATCCTTGAAAGAGCTTCAGGTATAAATTTAGCTCCATACCAAATCTTCAGGAGGAAGAGTGAAGGTTTTTGTCTCAGTTCCCCATTAGACTTTATCACAGTGCAACTTATTGCTAAACCAAGACCCACAGTAATAGTCAGCCTCATCTTCAGCCTGGATGTTGGTGATGGTTAAATAGCCCATATTCCCAGAGATGGAAGCAGTGAATCGATCAGGGATCCCTTCTCCCCTGGGACAACTATTACACTGCACATAGCGAGGGGCTTGGTCAGGTCTCTGCTGATACCAGGAAATAGTGTCACGTCTACTGCTGGCGGTGCAGGAGAGTTTAGCGGTTTTTCCTGTGGATACAGACTCAGACGCAGGTTGAGTCAATGTATTCTGTGAAATGACACCTTTGGAAAATGGAAAACAATTAACCTTGTTTGTGCTTCCAAATCTCTAACGGGTCCCATGATTAATGAACAGTATTGATTTGTTGTTGAGCCAGAATCTGAGGGAAAGGGAGTCCTCCACACTCTTACCTGAGAAGTAGCTGAGAAGTGCAAGGGAGTAGAGAGTCCAAGCCATGGTGAGCTCTCTAGAGGCTTCTGACTTTGTCAAAGGAACAGACCACCGACAGCAGGCTTCCTGCTTCTCTCTTAGGTCCCGAGGAACTGCAGATTGAGGGTCTGTCATATAAAGTTATTGATGCCCGTTGGCTTTCCTAGAAATGCCTCACCTCTTCTCAGGAGGCAGGATATTCCAGGCCAGCTAATGATCATAGAAGACATTTGCATGAGGGAGGGGATTTAAAAAGAAGAGGGGAGGCTCCCGGCTTTGTACTGGGATGACGAAAATGTGCAGCCAGATTGCATTTAATCTTTGCATTTCTGAAAGATTGGACACATTTGGTTCCCTAAAACAAAGAAAATTGAAGGTAGCAAGAGTCCAGGAGAAATATTACAGTGGTACCTCAGGTACAGATGCTTCAGGTTACAGACTCCGCTAACCGAGAAATAGTACCTCGGGTCAAGAACTTTGCTTCAGGATAAGAACAGAAATCGTGCGGCGGCGGTGCAGCGGCAGCGGGAGGCCCCATTAGCTAAAGTGGTGCTTCAGGTTAAGTACTGTTTCAGGTTAAGAATGGACCTCCAGAACCAATTAAGTACCTAATCCAACGTACCACGGTATAACTTTGATGCAGTCTGGGGCAACTTCATAGTGCAGTGCCTATGATCAACAGTACAGTTTGGAGTGCACAAAGCTCATATTTTAATTAGTATTTGTTCCTCTTTTCTCCTATCTTTGTATACCTGTCAGGGACTGGACTGAAGGGGACAAGATGGAGGAGGAATGGTGGAGATCGCCCCACCTTCTCCTGAAGCTTCCAGAGAAGAGGAAAGCAGTATTGAATTACAGCAGGGGTTTGAGGAAGGTCACAGCTCAGAGAAAGGCAAACAGAACAGCTGGGAGAGTTGGGAGGTCTTGGGAGAAGAGACTGAGAGAGAGAGCAGTCAGCTGACACGTTATCACTGGAGAGTATTTCTGACCCCCCTTCTCCCAGAACCTGGCAGTCGTTGAGGGTGCAAGAGTAAAGGACTCAGAGTTGGCCACTGTAAGGGGAAGTGCTGTTGCTAAGAAGGGAGGGGGAAGGAGCTCAATTGGGGCAACGCCATCAACAGAGACAGTGTTCCTTGTCTCCCACTGTTATGATTGAAGTAAGAACTCCTCTTTGTTTTTTCTGCTTCTTGCTTCCCCAAAGCTTGACAATACTCTGCAGACCAGGATCCTGGCTTTGTCCTGGGATGACAGAAATATGCAGCCAGATCACTTCTCCCTGGTTGTAGCCTGTGCTGGTCCTGTGGGTTACCCGAGAGGCAAGGTCCAAGTCTGGTTCATGGTCAAAGGTGAAATGAGGAGGCAGTCCATAGTAGCTGAAGCTGGGTGCAGGGCAGGGAATCAGGTGAAGTCAGGAACAGGCTTGCAAGCAGGTAGCCAGGGCAGGACAGGAGCTCAGGCAGGTAAGCAGGACAGGATTCAGGCAGGAACTAGCAACAACCAATGTTGCTCCCACAACTTGGGACTGGGGCTGGCCGGCTTTTATCTGCCCCGAGGCATAGGGCGGCCCCGATCCTCTGGTGACTCGCTTCTCCTGGCCTGGAGGCGAGCACTTCTCCTGTGGGAACTTAGTTCCCTCCGCCTCTCTGCCCTGAGCCTCTGCAGCTCAGGAGAGGTTGGAGGGTTACCGGACCCAGCTTCCACTGACGGGGCTGAGAGTAGAGCACCTGAAGGCAATGGGTCCTCCATCACCTCAGGAGCCAGAGCAGACTCAGCTGATTCCTGCACCTGAGGACCCAGCACAGGTGAGGACCCTTCAGGCTCAGGCCCCAGCCCTGGCTCAGCTGGTTCTGGAGGCGGGGAATCCTGTGCAGGCTGGGATCCCTAAGGTTCAGCATCCGAGTCCGAATCCCAGGCCATCACATAGGCATTCTTCTGAATATAGTGTGGGGCCTGTCCAGGTCTCTGTTGATATCAGCCAATAGTGTAGATAGTACTGCTGTAGCTGCAGGAGAGTTTAGCTGGTTGTCCCAGAGCCACAGATGTGGAGGGTTGGACTAGATGACTCTCCAGGTCCCTTCCAACTCGATAAGTCTATGATTCTATGAATACATATGGGAGATGGCCAAATCCTATTTGAGTCTATTAAAGATGGGTGCGTGCAGAGCAGATAAATTCAAGTGAGATCACATGTTGACAAGACGGAAGAACGTTTAGTTTTTCAGACAGTCCATGTTATTTTCTCCATTCTTAATTAAAAGTTCTTTCTTCTTGGTTTCTTATTCTTCCAGTACGTTTTCCCTTTTCATCGTAGTCCATTAGTTTTTTTTGCCATTCTTCCTTGGATGGGACTGTATCTTCTTTCCATTTCCGAGCAAGCGTCATCTGGGCAACTGTTGTTGCATACATAAACAGCTTTTTTCTGGTCCCTGGGTATCTCTGCACCAAATATTCCTAAAAGAAAAGCTTCTGGTTCTTGTGTGTGTTTTTTTTATTAAAAGTTATCTTCAACATTTTCCCCCAACTCATTATAAGTAATAATGTCATATACCTACACAAATTACTCTGCTTCTATTCTTCATTGAGCAAAAATAATTGTTATATACAATTCTAAAGGTACCCTTGCAATGCCAGAGTGAAGCAAAGAATGTCAGGCCACCATGATGATATATAATGACATGAAAAGGATGCTTAAAATAACGTTTGTAAAAACAACAATCAGAAGCTTTTCTTTTGGGAATTATAGGGACAGAAGTACCTAAACTGCATAGAAACTTATTCATGTAGGCTACTACAGAGGCAAGAATGTTACTCGCCCCAAAATGGAAAGAAGTGGAAGTCCCGGCAAAGGAAGAATGGATACAAAAACTTATGGAATATGCAGAAATGGCAAAGCTTACCGAAATAATAATAATAAATATTAATACCACACCCTCCCCAGCCAAGACCGGGCTCAGGGCAGCTAACAATCAATAATAAAAACAAGTTGATTAAAATACAGCTTAAAAAACAAGATTAAAATACAACATTAAAACATTAAAATGCAGCCTCTTCACAGGAGGAGAAAGGAAAACAGAAAGAGGGGGCGGAAATAAGAAATCAAGATAACAATTTTTAAAATAAAAGAATGGAAATGGTTTGTTGAATAGTTACAGATAAACTATAAACAGATAAAAACATTGGCAGGATTATTGTAACAACCTGCAGTTTTATAAGAGTATATATTTGAAGAAGATGAATAAATGAGCAAACTAAGTTAATTTGAATATGCAGAAGATGTTAAAAACAAATTTAAGGAACTGCAGAATGAGGGGGAAGGAAGTCATGTGTTGAAATGTCAAAATGATTGTAAAATTAGTGAAATGTATAAAATTAGTGAAATGTATAAACTTGAAAAGTATATATATAAATTAAATGTGTTCATCTTGTACACAGGCTTATGCGATGCCTGCTATTCCAGATTCAACACTGAGGGGGAGATGTTGGTCTATTTCTCCCACGTTCTGCAGATGAGGGGACCTTAGCTGCCCCCTGAGGCCCCCACACCTGTGGTGTGAAGTGAAGCAGGAGATTCTACACACTATGGGTGAGTACATGTCTGGGGCTTCCTGCTCTCTGCTGCTCAGAGTTAGGTTGCTATCAAAAATGTCACACATATACCTTATCAAGACAACAGAGATGGAATAATCTCCATGAATGTGTCAGGTCAGGGAAAAGTAATTCCTTTCCTTTCTTCATTAGTTTCCTTTTTTAAAAAGTTGATTCACTTTGGTTTCCATTTTTTCAGCTGCGTTTGTTCAATAGTTTTTCCATGGAGTGCATCACTGACTCCATTGCAAAGCAAGATTAGTGTCAGGAGTCCAGGAGCCCTGTGTTGATAACACAGCGCACGAGTCGTAATTAGCTGGAAGATTGATTGCAATACAAATAATTAGCCTCGGACGCCTAACCGCATGTTCGATGCTTATGAATCAGTTGACCCTTCTGAGGAATGCTTCCTGGTCCAGCAGAATATCCTATGACCCTTCCATTTCTGGCTTTGCTTTCTATCTAAGACCTTTCCCATATGCCTGCTCCTTCGGCTAATTAACTCTCCTTCTGGTGAGGAACTGATTTCCCTCCTACTTTCCAAAATTGCCTGTGTTTCCTGAGAGAGTTGGTTTCTCTCTAGCACGCTCTCTGCATTCCGCTCATTCTCAAAGCGAGGGGGAGTTGATATACGACTATTTGCAGCTGCCTGGGAAAAATGCGAGTCTTGCTCTTGTTGGCTGCTTCTTAACTCATACTCTGCTCTTATACCTTGGGCAGAAGTGTTTATGACACTTAGCTTCCTTTGCTTTGTGGGGGGAAACGCCCCCCAGTCTACTCTTTGGGGAATGTGGGATGCATGACATCCCATAGTTACATTGCTGGAAAACTCTACATGTGGCCCAGTTGACAAGATTTGGTGAGTCGTTGAGATGCCATAAAATGCCTCCGCAATGTTCATGCCACATTAAAACCAGATGAACAGAGAACATTGATTTATTCTTCACAGTCCTGTTCTGAAGACACAACTGGGGACCCCAGAGGTCATAAAGCCAAATATCTGACAAACATTGCGAGAATCTGACATCCATTCTTCTGGGGCGTGATAGTGACAAGGTCTACATGGGGTGACTTGTCCTTTTACACATGGAAAAATGAGAAGGGTACTTCTGTGTTTCCATACAACATGCATGCATGCCAACCATAGGCCTCTTTTGTCTCTTAATTACATTGCAGACACTAGATAACTTAAATCTTTTAGGGGAAAAGTGGGATATAAATTTAATTGTACATAAAGTTAATTTTGGGGGGTGGGAGGGACGGGACTTAAGACATACTCCCTAACAGGTAAAGATGTTCTGGAAAGGCCACATCTTAGTCAAGTGCCCAAGAGTGGCACTGGGCACTAATAAACTTCATCACATTTCTTGTGCTTCTTGTTCAGTCATTCTCAGCTGCCTGGGAGATAGATTCATGTCATTTCCCCATTCATTTTAGTTTTTGAAGCTTTTCTCAATTTGGTTTCCATTCATCAGTACCATTCCTTTGTTTGAATGGTGTTTTCTTTTTACTGAGCACATTACTATGGCTGTTACAAAACAAGCTTCATTTTCTTTGCTGGAGGGGCAAAATGTGTCCCCCTCTCGTCTGGACTATGGGGGGCGGGGGAGCAAATATTTAATTGGAGCTGCCTTCCTCCCTGCCAGTCCTCTGATTCTTCAGTATTTGGGGTATTGTTAACAGGAAAATAGCTGTTCCTCGGATTTACACACAAACACCTTATTTGTTGGGACGTGGGTGGCGCTGTGGGTTAAACCACAGAGCCTAGGACTTGCTGATCAGAAGGTCGGCGGTTTGAATCCCCGCGACGGGGTGAGCTCCCATTGCTCAGTCCCTGCTCCTGCCAACCTAGCAGTTCGAAAGCACGTCAAAGTGCAAGTAGATAAATAGGTACCACTCCGGCGGGAAGGTAAATGGCATTTCCGTGCGCTGCTCTGGTTCGCTGGAAGCGGCTTAGTCCTGCTGGCCACATGACCCGGAAGCTGTATGCCGGCTCCCTTGGCCAGTAAAGCGAGATGAGCGCTGCAACTCCAGAGTCGGCCACGACTGGACCTAATGGTCAGGGGTCCCCTTTACTTTTGCCTTTACCTTATTTGTTCCATCTCTACTCATAGTTCTGTGTGATGCTTCAGAACCTACATATTGCTCCCACACCAGGAGCCTTCCTGCTTCTTTGAAAAATAACCTCTCTTATGTAAACACCATCTCTCTTTATTGGCTGAGCTAGAATGCCCCACCTCCTCAGAGGAAGATTGGCATTTCTAGCAAAGCCAATGGCTGCCGATCCTTTTATATGACAGAAACGCCGCCTGCAGTTCTGAGGAGATTTAAAAGAGAAGCAGGGAGATCTCTGCCAGTGATCTGTTTCTCGAGAGAGATTCCAGTTCCTCTAGAGAGCTCATCATGGCCTGGGCTCTATCCTTCCTTGCGCTTCTCAGCTATTTTTCGGGTAAGAATGTAGAGGACTCCCTTTCCACCGGCCTCTAGCCCATTGCAGAACTATTTATATTATGTTTTTATCACAGTGCCAGCCTGATATTTAGGAGCAGAAGGAATGAATCGATGTCATTTTATTCTTTTTTCTTTTCCACAAAGGTGTCATTTCACAGCGTGCTCTGACTCAGCCTGCCTCTGAAACTGTGTCCCTGGGGCAAACGGCTAAACTCTCCTGTACGTCCAGTGATGGTCGCAGCAGCAGCTATGTTGCTTTTTATCAGCAGAGACCTGGACAGGCCCCTCGCTATGTGCAGTATGTAGGCAGCAACAGGGGGGAAGGCATCCCGGATCGATTCACTGCTTCCTTCTCTGGAAACACTGGCTTTTTAACCATCACTGGCATCCAGCCTGAAGATGAGGCTGTCTATTACTGCGGGGCTTGGTTTAACAGCTATAGCTTGTTGCACGGTGATCAAGTCTGATGAGGAACTGAGACAAAAACCTTCCGTCTTCCTCTGTCATAGAAGGGAGTTGAGAATATATATTAATGTAATCTGTTCCTGAAGTTGGTTTTTGTTTTTTGGGGAAGGACATAGGTGAAGGAAACAGAAATTGCACTGGCTCCCATCAGTTCTTTACATTGAGGTCAGCCCAATCTTCCATGCACAAATCATATTTTACATATTTAATTTCCATTCTGCCCTTCCACCCAAAGAAAAAAGAAAAGAAAGAAATGGAAGGCCACAAGCCAATAGGACCACAAGAAAAGTCTTACCGGATCAGGTGAAAGTCCCCTCTAGTTCACTATCTCATTTTCACAGGAACTGGCCAGATGGTGGTTGTTATTATTATTATTAATTGAATTTATACTAGAAGCCTGCAAGCAGGACCTGAGTCGACAGTAACTCTCCCCTCTTGCAATTCCAGACCAGACAGCATTTGTTCAGAGGCAACTTTTATTTGGAGACAAATTTCTTTCAACTTTGGAGGTAGAACATCAGACCTTCCAAGTGTCCCTATTTTCCAGGGGCAGTCCTGGATTTATAGAAGCTGTCTCGGTTTCTGATTTGATCCCGGAATGTCTTGCTTTTCCTTAGGATGTCCCTATTTTAATCAAAGGAATATTGGTGGGTATGGAGTTATGCAATCCCCGAGCCAAGGAGATCAGTAACTACGCAACCGTTAGAAGACATCTGAAGGCAGCCCTGGAGAAAGTATTTTTTTTTTAAAAAATGCTCTATTGTGTTTTTATATATGTTGGAACCTACCCAGAGTAGCTGTGGCAACCCAGTCAGATGGGAAAAGTAATCACTATCGTTACCATCACCATCACCACCATCATCATATTGGCCCGAATATAAGTCACAGCCCCCCCCCCCCAATTTCTGATCTGGAAAAGTTAAACTGAAGCTTATATTAGCAGCTTTATGATAAATGAAGGGGGAAGGTTGCTGGCAAAGTGGCTCCTCGCACTGCTTCCTGGGGGGAGGGGGAAGGGAGCCATGCCACTTTTAACTAATCCAGAACGCGGCAGCTAGACTGGTGACTGGGAGCGGCTGCTGAGACCACATAACACCACTCTTGAAAGACCTGCATTGGCTCCCAGTATGTTTCCAAGCACAATTCAAAGTGTTGGTGCTGACCTTTAAAGCTGTAAACGGCCTCGGTCCAGTATACCTGAAGGAGCGTCTCCACCTCCATCGTTCAGCCCAGACACTGAGGTCCACCCGAGGGCCTTCTGGCGGTTCCCTCACTGCAAGAAGTGAGGTTACAGGGAACCAGGCAGAGGGCCTTCTCGGTGGTGGCACCCGCCCAGTGGAATACCCTCCTGCCAGATGTCAAAGAGAAAAACAACTACCAGAGTTTTAGAAGATATCTGAAGGCAGCCCTGTTTAGGGAAGCTTTTAATGTTTAATAGCTATTGTATTTTAATATTTTGTTGGAAGCCCTCCAGAGTGGCTGGGGAAACCCAGCCAGATGGGTGGGGTATAAATAATAAATTATTATCATTATCATTATTATTATTGGCAGAATATTGGAGAGTTCTATCCCTATCCAGAACTCTCCCTCATGCAAATATCTTGTCTTCATTGGCTGGTCTAGAATGTCACACCTCCTCAGAGGAGGTGTGGCGTTTCTTGCAAAGTCAATGCGTCAATAGGCGTCTATGTGTGGAAGAGGAAGGGTCTATATATATGAGACCCTTCCTCTTCAGTTCCTGAGGGGATCTAAAATAGCAGAAGGACGGTTCCTGACAGTTCACTGTTTATTTGAGGAACCCCAACGCCTTTTGAGAGCTCACCATGGCCTGGCCTCTGTCCTTCTTTGCACTTCTCACCTATTTGTCAGGTAAGGATGTGAAGGACTCCCCTTACATAGTTTCTTATTATATTTGTGAGCAAAATAAGTGAATCGATGTCTTCTTCTTTTTCTTTGTGCAAAAGGTGTCCTTTGTCAACATACAATGACTCAACTTGCCTCTGAGTCTGTGTCCCCAGGACAGATGGCTAAACTCTCTTGTACAGCCAGCAATAGTCACAGTGGCACCTATATTTTCTGGTATCAACAGAAACCTAGGCAGGCCCCTCGCTTTGTGCATGTTAATGGTGGCAGCAGGGGAGAAGGGATCCCTGATCGATTCACTGCTTCTGCCACTGGAACCAATGGCTATTTAACCATCACCAACATCCAGGCTGAAGATGAAGCTGTCTATTACTGCGCAGGTTAGTTTAACAGCTATAACTTGTTGCACAGTGATCAAGTCTTATGGGGAACTGAGACAAAAATCCCTTTACTCTTCCTCATTCACAGCTCTGAAGACACCACTGAGCAGACAAAGTAACAGTACTCTTAAATGTAAGGCTGTATTACTGAAATGCTCTCTATGTGAGTCTACCCTTGTGACTAGTCCGGAAGCTGCAGGTGGTGTTAAACAGTTGTTCCTGGGGGACGATGTCCCAAAGGGCAGTTCTGGGAAGGGAAACTGATTGTGAACAACAACTTAAACATTCCATGTCAGACAAAGGTGTTCTGGAAAAGCCTATTCTCACTCAAATATAACAACAACAACAACAACAACAACAACAACAACAACAACAACAACTTATTTATACCCCGCCCATTTGACCGGACCACCCCCAGTCACTCTGGGCAGCTTCCAAAAGAACATTAAAAACTTTCCTAAACAGGGCTGCCTTCAGATGTCTTCTAAAAGTCAGATAGTTGTTTATTTCCTTGACATCTGATGGGAGGGCGTTCCACAGTTCTACCGAGAAGGCCCTCTGCCTGGTTCCCTGTAACTTCACTTCTTGCAGTGAGGGAACCGCCAGAAGGCCCTCGGAGCTGGACCTCATTGTCACGGCTGAACAATGGAGGTGAAGACACTCCTTGGGCTGAGGACCAAGATTAGTCCTGGAGCACTGATAAAGGCCACTAAGTCTCCTTTTTCACACCATAAGTGTTCATGCTGCTATACATAACTTATCTACTTGCTCGCTTTCGAACTGCTAGGTTGGCAGAAGCTGGGACAGAGCAACAGGAGCTCACTCCGTCATGGGGATTCAAACCACCAACTTTCTGATCAGCAAGCCCAAGAGGCTCAGTGGTTTAGGTACTGCTGCAGCGGGAAGGGGAACAACATTTCCATGCACAATACCAGCTATTCTAGAGTTCACCCTTAGGGGGCTGTGTTGCTCAATTTCTCCCACATTTGGTACGTTAGAGGATTCGAGAGATGGCCTGTGCCCCAGCACCTGTGATGTGAAGTGAAGCAGAACACTCCCATTCATGGCTCCTTTTCTGGTGCTTCCTGTTCAGTCATATTCAGTTTACTGGAAGATGTGTGCAGACAGATTCATTTCATTTCCCCATTCGTTCTATTTTTTGAAGTTTTGACCGTTTCTCTTACCTGGGTTTCCATTTATTGGCACTCTGTTTGTTGAACTTGTTTGACTGGTTTTCTATTGAGCTTACTACAATGACTGTCACAAAGCAAGCTTACTTATATTTGAGACGAATAATGTGTCTCTAGCATGGACCGCAGGAAAAAAAAAACTACCTTTACCTGAAGCTCTCAGCCCCAGCCCACTCCTATTGACTCTTTAGCATTTAGATTACTAAAGTGTGTTCTCATTAATAGAGAGCACGTGTTGCGGTGGGGTCCGGAAGGCCACCCCTCTGTTGCTGGGTGGCGTAGTTTGGATGACCATCCACAGTGATTGGGCGGTTGGGTTGTTGGGCAAATTTTTGTGTTGCCATTTAGGGGGTTGGACCAAAGGTTATAAAATGAAGTCACGCAACTCTGACTAGGCACTTTTGCTGTGTGCATCAGATCACCTGCCCACCCTCCCTAATTTTAGGAATCTTGATTGACCTTGCTATGCCTGTCATGGGGTCGCCTGCTTTTGGGGCAGGGGCCTGGTAGGAATTTTGTCCATTTGGCTGATTGGCTGGTGCCATTTGGTTTTTGCCTACTGCGTAGCAAATCGTCACAACTTGTAAGGTTGCGGTTAGGCATTGGTTAAAAAATTGGTTGGTAGAGGGGTAAGGATTGGCGGTGCCTGCCCCTCCAATGCTGCTGCGGAAAGGGAATTCCGTTAAAGGAATCCAGGGGCTTGCCATTCTTTCGTCCGTAACCCTGAAGGGGGCTTAGGGCCATGCAAACCCCAGGGAGCATGGGGGGGGGTGAGGGTCAGGTGCCTCGCTCCATGCTCTCCCCAATATTGTTTTCCCTTACTGGCTTTCGCTGGAATCCGGAAGTCAGTTCTGCCCCTAGGCATGGGGACAGATAGTCATAACCAATGCCTAAGCAACCACTCACATGTATGTATTTTAATAAAGTTGTGGCCAAAATTATGCCAAAAACCTTAAACAAAAATTATGTGTGAAGTGTGAAGCATTTGGGGGTGGATTGGAGGACCTCGACATGCAAATGTAAAAGGTAAAGGACCCCTGGATGGTTAAGTCCAGTCAAAGGCGACTATGAGGTTGCGGCGCTGGGACAGAGCAACTATTAACAGGAAAGTAGACAGTTCCCACGGTTACACCCACACATTCACATTTCCCCTCTTCCTATTCTTATTCATAAACTATATATTACTCCCATTCCAGGGCAAAGCCAGGACCCTTCCGTCGTCTTCTTTTAAAACTCTCCTTTATGCAAATATATTCTCTGCTCACTGGCTGAGCTAAAATGTCCTGCCTTCTCAGAAGAGGAGAAGAGGCATTTCTGTCAAAGCCAGCGAGGGTCAACATCTTTATAGGACAGCTCCTTCCTCTTCTGTTCCTGCGGGGTATAGAAGGAAACAGGAAGGTCCCTGCTGCTTAACCTTTTTGTTGAGAAAGCCCAAGTCATTTAGAGAGCTTAACATGGCCTGGGCTCTGTCTTTCCTTGCACTTCTTGGCTATTTCTCAGGTAAGGATGTGGAAGATTGCCTTTCCACCGGCTTCTGGGCAAATTAGCACCAACTGTAGTATGCCTTTATCATACCGCTTTTAGGATGTTTGTGAGAAAATCCTTTGAATCAATATCTTCTCTTTCTTCCTTTCTCTTTTTGCAAAGGTGTCATTTCTCAACATACTGTGACTCAACCTACATCGGAGTCTTTGTCCCCAGGACAAACGGCTAAACTCCCTTGCACTGCCAGCAGCAGACCCAGCGGCGGCTATATTCACTGGTATCAACAGAAAGCTGGGCAGGCCCCTCGCTATGTGCATTATAATGGTGGCAGCAGGGGAGAAGGGATCCCTGATCGATTCACCGCTTCTGGCTCTGGGAATACTGGCTATTTAACCATCACCAACCTCCAGGCTGAAGACGAGGCTGTCTATTACTGTGGGGCTTGGTTTAACAGCTATAGCTTGTGGCACAGTGATCAAGTCTTATGGGGAACTGAGACAAAAACCTTCCACCTTCCTCCTTCACATCTGGCAGCTTAGAATCACTAGAGATATGTCATGGAATTCGACTCAGTATTGATCTAGAGCAGATTCCAACATACCTGTATAGTTAGCAGAGTAAAAACTTAAACACATCGCAGGGTTCCCAAAAAATTAGACCAGAGGCTTTGAAAATTTCATCCAGCAAAGCTTTACTGCTACTGGTATTGTGCATTAAGTAGAGTTATATGAGGCTGGATATATCCCCCATAGACCTCTGCTTTTTAGACACAGGACAAGTGTGGATAAGCCCCTAGTCCAGTATGCTTTTCTCACATGAACCAGCCAGATTATTATGGACCTGACTGCAACAGCACTCTCCCCGCCATTTTTATTTGGAAGCATACATCTTCCAACAGTAGAGATACAATAGTCAGTTTTAATGAACTGCTCTGTTTTTTTAAATTTTATTTCACAAGATTTATATACACCTCTTGATTATAATGAAGCCTCAAAGTGGTTCACAAAATCACAATAAATCAATGAAATTATCCGCAATGAATTGTTTTGAACTCCTGTTCAAAACTTGCAGAAACAATTGAAATCAACAATAAGCTACAAAGAGATTAAAACCCCTGTCAGCATTCCACCCAGAAAGGCTCACCTAAATAAAAATATTTTCAACAGGTACCACAAACAGTGCAATGAAGGCACTGCTGGTGTCAATAGGCAGGGAGTTCCGAAGTTTTGGTGCTGCCACATGAAAAAAAGTTTTTTTCTAAATGCATAACAGCGCTGATTTTGCAGGGTTGAGTGGGCGTACATGGGGAAAGGCATTCTGCAGTGTGCATGCATGATGTCAGCGTGTCACACGGCATGCATGCATGTCGTGTGCATGTTGTATGGCCACGGCCCCCTCAATCATGGGGGCAAGCCAGCCCACTTGCAGTCAGAGTCATCTCCGAAGACAACATAGACCCTTGCCACAGTGCATATGCTAAAACCATCAAAATCTTAACAAAAACAGAATGATACACAGTAACTTCCATCGCTTGGTCTGTTGTCCACAAATGAAAAGATGCATTTAATGTATGATATATAAAGGGACGAGGTTGCCCAATGTCCCTGCTGTTATTTATATTAATATTAGAAGTGCTGGTTTGAGTAAACACTTACAACTAAAGAAAATAAGCATAAAAGTTAAGATGTAATAACTTGGAAAATATGTATACACGATGTATGAAGTTGTAAATGGGGCAGGGGGAGGGGAGGGGAGGGGGGTTAAATATGCTCTCTGTTTTTGAAAACGCAAATAATCATAATAATAAAGAGACATGTTAGCAGCAGTACTGGTCTGCAGTACTTTGTATATACAAGACAGGAGGAAAGAAGGAACAAATACTAATTAAAATATGCACTTCAAGGCAGGCTCGTCAACTCTTGATTAGTGTCTAATGTTAAGTCATCTTGTGGATAAATATGTCATGAGAAATAAACGAAAACTCTTTGTGGCATTTGTGGATTTAAGAAGTGCCTTTGATTCGGTCGACCGCAACAAACTATGGACTAAATTAGAACACCTTGGTATCGACCCATATCTACTCACACTGATTCAAAGTTTACATTCTAATAACCAAATATATGTTAAAGTATCAAAAAATGGTAGACTTGCAGGTCCTATTCTGAATAATCGAGGAGTTAGGCAAGGCTGTATCTTGGCCCCTACCCTATTTAATTTATTTTTATCTGACCTACCATTAGTCCTTCAAAACGCAACCACTCATACACCTTACTTAAATAATTGCCCACTCTTTTTATTACTTTATGCAGATGATGCTGTAATTATTTCACTCTCTGTTTTGGGTTTAAAAAAATTATTTAAGAGTTTCTCAAACTACTGCTCTCTCAACAATCTCAAAATTAATTATGATAAGACAAAGATTATGCAATTCAGAAAGAGAGGGAACCCAAAAGGCTGTATAATTAATGGACATCTAATACAGGAAGTTAAGCACTTCAATTATCTGGGAATCACATTTAAAAATAATATGAATTGGAATACACATATATGTGCTGCAATAGTTAAGGCCAAAGTGACAGCCCACCATATTAAATCCTATTTTTTTTCTCCAGTAGGAAACAGATTTATTCCAGCTGTATTGCAAGTGATTGACATGAAACTTTGTGCCCAACTTCTATACGGCACACCAGTGTGGATTTCAGGTGACCTCAAGAGGTTGGATAAATTTCATGCATCCCTTCTGAGGTCACTATTAGGTCTTGCAAACTCTGTAAAATATGAAACAATATGTTGTGAGCTGGGAATATTGCCTTTATCAGTAAGAGCATGGCTGAGGACCTTGAAATATTGGATCTTCCTCCATTATAGAGCCCTATCCCCTAATTCTCTACTTTACGATCTTTTAAGTGATAGTGCAATTTACAACCTATCATTGATTTGTAGGAGAAAACTGGATTCGATAGGGCTCACTCTAACTGACTTTGAAATTTCTGATCCCAAAGATACATGGGAAATTATCAGGAAGACTCTTACAGAAAAAAGTGTTCTCGCCATGCTTGAGGTTGCAAAGCACAGCACCTGCTCTCCTATCCACTTAAATCTCCCTTTGTGTAGAGATTTCCAAAAGGGATACATGACAAATCTGAAGAAAAATGAATAGTGTAGGCTGTTTATGTTGGCCAGATTTAACATGTTTCCCTCGGTGGTTGTGAGAGGAAGATACTTAGCTATCCCAGAATCAGAGCGTCTCTGCAAATGCAGAAAACAGGAACCCGATACTCTAGAGCATATATTCTTTTCCTGTGATTTTGGCAGCTATGCCAGAAGACAATTATTTGAGGCCCTAAAATTTAATAGACAGAGCTCTACACAACCAACTGTTCAGGACCTGCTGGCGGACAGCGATGAGCAAATCACTTTAATAGTGGCTGAATTTTTAAGTGCTGTCCATGAAGAAAGAATGGGCCATGATAAAGAGATTTAGTGGTTTTAATGGTAGGTGATGTTGCTGTGTTGTATTATATCATTTATGTACATCGATTTATGTACATCGATTTATTTCTGGGAGTTAAGAATAGGAATGGGATAAAATATGTTCGCTGAGCCCGTATCTTATACAGTCTGTATATGATGTTTGTTTGTTAATGTGTGGTGTGCTATGCCTAATAAAGGATTTTGAATTAAAATATGCACTTCGTGCACTCCAAACTGTGTTGTTGACGATAGGCACCGTTCATCATTTGTATGATCTATAAAGTCGCCCCACACTGTGTCAAAGTTATAATATTTTTCCTGGACTTTTGCAACCTTCAATTTTCTTTGTTCTAAGGGAACCAAATGTGCCCAATCTTTCAGAAATGCAAAAGATTAAATGCACTCTGGCTGCACATTTCCGTCATCCCAGGACAAAACTGGGAGCCTCCCCTCTTCTTTTTAAATAACCTCCTTCATGCAAATGTCTTCTGTGATCATTGGCTGGCCTGGAATCTCCTGCCTCCTGAGAAGAGGTGAGGCATTTCTAGGAAACCCAATGGGCATCAATAACTTTATATGACAGACCTTCAATCTGCAGTTCCTGGGTGACCTAAGAGAGAAGCAGGAAGCCTGCTGTCGGTGGTCTGTTTCTCTGACAAAGTCAGAAGCCTCTAGAGAGCTCGCCATGGCTTGGACTCTCTGCTCCCTTGCACTTCTCAGCTACTTCTCAGGTAAGAGTGTGGAAGACTCCCTTTCCCTCGGATTCTGGCTCAACAACAAATCAATACTGTGCATTAATCATGGGACCCGTTAGAGATTTGGAAGCACAAACAAGGTTAATTGCTTTCCTTTCATTTTTCCATCTTCCAAAGGTGTCATTTCACAGAATACGTTGACTCAACCTGTGTCTGAGTCTGTATCCCCAGGAAACACGGCTAAACTCCCTTGCACCGCCAGCAGTAGTCGTAACTATATTTACTGGTATCAGCAGAGACCTGGACAAGCCCCTCGCTATGTGCATTATAATGGTGGCAGCAGGGGAGAAGGGATCCCTGATCGATTCACTGCTTCCCTCTCTGGGAATATGGGCTATTTAACCATCACCAACGTCGAGGCTGAAGATGAGGCTGACTATTACTGTGGGTCTTGGTTTAGCAATGAGTTACACTGTGATCAAGTCTAATGGGGAACTGAGACAAAAACCTTCACTCTTCCTGCTGGAGAGGGCATTCAGATTTGGTACGGAGCTAAATTTATGCCTGAAGCTCTTTCAAGGATAGAGCCGGATGGAACTAAAATGGCATCTGACTGAATCTTCTTCTCCACATGAAGATCACCCAGTGACCTCAGTACACAATGCAGGTTGCCAAATCTCATGGCAAGTGGATTAAAGAAAGGTGCCTGCAGAACAAATCACCGCAGCAAGAACTCACATTCAAGTGGTTGAAAATGTTGGCATGTGGCAAAGATGACCACAACATTGCTGGACAAAGCCAGCAGGGCCTTATTTTATCAACTTGCACTGACCAGACACAGTAAAATTACTATTACTAAAAGATAAGAGGGGGACTTTGGCCATATCAGACAAACATGCTGTGGAAATAAGGGAATGAAAGATAGACTAATGAAATGGTATGCTATATGTTTTTTTAAATTGTTGTTGTTTTGTTTTGTTTAATTTAGTGTTAAGTTTGTGCTTTGTATTGTTTATTGTATTGTTTCTTCTTTTGTTTTTGTTTTCTTGTCTGCCGTAAGTTTGAAAAGTAATAAAGATTATTTAAAAAGCAAACAAAAAACAAACAAACATGCTGTGGAAAATCAGGGTCTCACCTAAATGTGTGAATACCTATGTAATGCTGAAGCACTAAGAATGAAAATGAGTTTTCACATAATACTCCATTAGGGCTCATGTTGTTGGCGGCTTATATGATGCCTGCTATCCCTGATTTTATCTTCAGGGGGAGATGTTGGTCCACTTCTCACAAACTGGGCAAAATGAGGATCTGAGAGCAACCCCCACACCTGTGATGTGAAATGAAGCAGGAGAATCTCCACCATGCATGGCTCCATCTGTAGTGCTTCCTCTTCAGTCCTGCTCAGAGTTTGGTTGGCATTCTGATGTTTGGGGTGGAGGAGTGTTTTCCCCCTCTGCTCTGGACCCCAGGAAAAATGCTAATCTATTTCTGGAGCTCCCCTGCTGCCTTACCAAGTCTTTGGTGTTTGGATTACTGTTCACAGGAAAACAGGATCTTCCTGGTTTTCCAGATCCTGCCTTAGTTCCCTCTCTACTCTATTTACACCATTTTAGTCTCATTTCTGAACTACACCAAGATCCTTCCCCCCTCTTCTTTTTAAATACCCTCACACGTGTAAATATCTTCTGTTTATTATATGTGTATCTGAAGAAGTGTGCATGCACACGAAAGCTCATACCAAGAACTAACTTAGTTGGTCTTTAAGGTGCTACTGGAAGGAATTTTTTTTGTTTTGACTATGGCAGACCAACACGGCTACCTATCTGTAACTGGAACTATGGAAGGCACCACATTGAGCCGCATGAAATGGAAGTCCATCAGTGTATCTGAAGAAGTGTGCATGCACACGAAAGCTCATACCAAGAACTAACTTAGTTGGTCTTTAAGGTGCTACTGGAAGGAATTTTTTTTGTTCTGTTTATTAGTTGGACTAGAAGGTCAGAGGAGGAGTGGCATTTCTAGCAAAGCCAATGGGCACCAGTAGCTTTCCAAGACAGTAACGTCACCTGCAGTTCCTGGTGGGATTTAAGAAAAAATCCAGAAGATCCTTGCACCTTATCTGTTCCTTTGAGAAAGGCAGGCTTCTCTAGAAAGGCCCTGAGCTCTGGGCTTCCTTGCACTTCTCAGCTACATCTCAGATAAAGATGCAGATGACTCTTCAGGTTTCTGGGTCCACAACACCCATTATATTCTGCATGTATCATTGCACTTTGAGGCTATTTGTTAGCATAATTGATGAATATAGCTCTTCTTCTTTTCATTTCCTCCCCAAAGGTGCCATTTCTCAACATGCAACGACTCAACCTGTGTCAGGGACAGGGCTGCACTCAGGAGGGATGGTGGGAGCCTCGCCCTCCCCCTGCTCCTGCTCCTGCTCCAGATCCTGAATCTTCCCAGGAGCTTGAGGACAGTATAGATTTGGAACAGTGGTTTGCAGAGGGGCATAGTTCAGAAGGCAGAAGCTGGGAAGTACTGGATGGTGAACAGCTAGGAGAAGAAACACTGGAAGAGAGAGAGTTAACAGATTCACAGTCTCTGGACAGCCTTCCTCCACCGCTCTCCCCAAAATTGAGAAGAGCTCAGAAAGTGGCCTTTGATTGGACTTAACTGTCCAGGGGTCCTTACCTTACTTCACTTATTTGCCCTGAATGCCTCCCTAGGCACATGGAATCCTGGAAGATGTAGTTTCAAAAACACCTATCATCTACATTCTAGAGCGTGGGTGGAGAAAGGTTGGAAGTGGTCAAATATGACCCTCCAGTCCTCTCTTATCAGGCCCTCAGAATTCTTGCAGGGCCACACATCTCTCCAGGACACAGACCACGCCATGCCTGCTGCTTGACCTGAAATGTTTTTGCCAGGCTGAAATGTGTCCTTGAGCTGTGAGCCTGTGATAATACTGATTGGAATATAGGAGTGTTGGGGAGTGTGTTGAAACCTTTATCTTTTGCATGGCTGGAATGCATACAATTCTACCAACGCCTGGTTCAAATTCACTATTCCATCTACAGTGGTACCTTGGGTTACATATGCTTCAGGTTACAGACACTTCAGGTTACAGATTCTGCTAACCCAGAAATATTACCTCGGGTTAAGAACTTTGCTTCAGGATGAGAACAGAAATCGTGTGGTGGCAGTGGGAGGCCCCATTGGCTAAAGTGGTGCTTCAAGTTAAGAACAGTTTCAGGTTAAGAATGGACCTCCGGGACGAATTAAGTACGTAACCAGAGGTACCACTGTACTTTTGCTTCTGGCTCTACCAAGCACTTCTGAAAAAGTAGCTTTTGAAACGTTCCTAGTGAGATAATGCAGCTCTGGGAATTGTCCCCCACTCTTGAGCTAGAGGATAGAGTCAGATTCTGAGACAGGTGAGGGAGGCCTTCAACAGAGACCACTGAGACGTCAATAAGTTTGGTGGGGTTGGAGAAAGGCCAGAGCTGGTTGGAAGGATTATCCAGATCAAGACTTGTGAAGCTTTCTCCCTCCTGGCCCCTCATTCGCCAGGGCAAATTCCTCAGTCTTCTGTTAAAAGGAAAACAGTGGTTTCTCAAGTTTCCCCAATTTGTTCACTCCCTATTCCTATTTCTGCAAACATTGCCACAGAAAGTTCATATTTCTACTATCCCAGGACAAAGCCAGGAGTGTCTCCTCTTTCAAATACTCTTTCTTATGCAAATGTGAAATGTCTTCTCTGTTCATTGGCTGACTTGGAATGTCCCGCCTCCACAGGGGTATTTCTAGCAAAGCCAATAGGCTTTAAGCGACATACCTTTCATCTTTTGGTCCTGGAGGATATAAGAAAGGAGCAGTACGGTCCCTGCCAGTTCTCTGTTTCTTTGAGAAAGTCAGTCTGCTCTAGAGAACTCACCATGGCCTGGTTTCTGTCCTTCATTGCATTTTTCAGCTACTTCTCTGGTAAGGATATTGTGGACTTGCTTTCCACAGATCTAATTCCCAGCAACAAAACTATTTATATTGCAGATTGATCTTAGTGCCTGCCTGATATATCTGAGCACCCAAAGTGAATCAAGACAATGGTTTTCATTTCTTTTTTACACAGGTGTCATGTCACAGTCTCCCATGACTCAAGCAGCCTCTGAGTCTGTGTCCGTTGGACAAACCACTAAGCTTTCCTGCACCCCCAATGGTAAAGTGGGCTACATTGCTTGGTATCAACAGAGACCTGGACTGGGCCCTCGCTATGTGCACCAAAATGGCCAAAACCGAGGTGAGGGCATCCCGGATCGATTCACCGCTTCCCTCTCTGGGAATGTTGGCTATTTAACCATCACCAGCACTCAGGCTGAAGATGAGGCTGATTATTATTGCGGTACATGGTATAGCAGTATTAATGCATTCCACGGCGCTCAAATCTAATGGGGAACTGAGACAAAAACCTTCTCTCTTCCTCCTTCAAGCTAGGAGTTCAGATTTGCTACAGAGCTTCATTTGATCTTTACATGGGACTCTTTGAATAGTAGAGATGACAGATCCTCCAGGTGTCCCTATTTTCCAGGGGCAGTTTGGGATTTACAGAAGGCATCCTGGTTTCTGGTCTGATCCCTGAATGTCCCACTTTCCCTTAGACAGTAGTTCTCAACCTGTGGGTCCCCAGATGTTGATGGACTACAACTCCCATTATCCCTGAGCTCTGGCCTTGCTAGCTAGGGGTGATGGGAGTTGTAGTTCAACAACATCTGGGGACCCACAGGCTGAGAAAGGCTGCCTTAGAATGTCTCTACAGTATTTCCATCAGAGAAATGTTTGAGATTAGGTTATGCAACCCCCCAGTCATGGAAATAAGTAACTATATAGCCTTTAGAAGACCTCTGAAGGCAGCCTTCTACAGGGAAGTTTTTTAATGTTCGATGTTTTATTCTGTTTTTATATATGTTTTATTATTATTTAATAATAGTAATAGTAATAGTAATAATATTGAAGTTGATTCAGAAAACAAAATATTAGTTAAATAACAATATTAAAGATGAGAATTAAAAATTGCAATATAAATAAGAGTATAATAAACATAAGAAATGACAAACACTGGTGGAGGGAAGTCACGTAGGCATAACATTTATGTTTGCATTTTTGTGTTGTTGGTATTTGAATGAGTGTAGTTGCAATGTTGTGTGTGCATTGCATATATAAAAATAATAATAATGATAATAATGATGATGATGATGATGATGAATAGGACATCCCTATTTTCTTCAGAGAAATGTTGGAGAGTATATGAGAGGGACTGCAACTCATTCCAGTCCTTTATCCAGGTCAAAAATCACTCATCCAAGAAGTGGACATAGATCAATGCACATTGCAGATTTCAAATTTTTACTCCAAGTTCATTCAAGGTATCCGCTGAGCAAAGTCCTCCATCAACATCATCCGTTGCTGAAAATTTTTACATTTGGCACAGATGCCAGAGGTGCTGCATGTTTAAGATACCGGGGGGGAAAACACTCTGTGAAACTTGTGGCAGTTTAAACTCAGAATTTATGCTTCGTTTTACCGGCCTAATATCACTAGCCAGACACAGAAACATAACAGTAAAATATATGCAATTATAGATGATAGATAGATAGATATAGATATATCCACATTCCTCACTGTTCTAAGATGTTCCATGTGAAAAAAAAACCATTTTCACTAGGTTGGAATGTGTTGTTGGAAGGTAAGTTCTTGGTTAATGGAATGAAGGGGTGTTGGGGAGTGTGTTGGAACCATGGAATCTTGCATGGCTGGAATGTACCCTACTGTGCAAAGATCAGGGGCAAAGGAAGACGTTGTGACACCCAGATGTCCCTGATGCGCTGTATAGCGGTTTGCCGCCAGCGCTGTTCCAGTGCCGTATGGACGGTGCCGGCATCCCTCCATCGCCGCTACAGCCACAAGGGGAGGATCCCGGCACCATCCGTATAGCGCTGGAGCAGTGCTGGCAGCAAACCGCTATACAGCGCAAGTGCGGCGACGCTACGTACAGCACATGTGTGTGACACAGCACATGCGCAGTTTGCCGCCGGCACCGGGATCCTCCGCTCGTGGCTGCAGCTGTGAACAGAGAATCTTCCACATGCAGCTGTGGTGGAGCGATGGCTGCTCGTGCCACCGCAAGCCCCTGCGGGGAGATTACTTGTCACCCCTTAGACATGGAACCCAGGGCGTACGGCCCCCCATGCCCCCCTGTTGTGACACCACTGGCAAAGATAAGGGTCAGGCTCACTGGTTCATCTACTTTTGTTTCCGGAAACACACCCCTCCCCTCATGCAGCCCCTGAAAACTTCTTCCTGGTGGAATGTAACTGTAGGAATTTCCTCCTGATCCTGAGCTAGACGGCAGACTCAGATGCTGGGGTGGTATCCTGTGCACAGGAGAGGGAAGCTTTCAATGGAGACTTCTATGGTGACTTTAAGTAAGTTTGATGGTGATGGAGAAAAGGCCTGAAAGGAGGAGCTGGCTGGAGGGATCCTCAGAGACAGGACTGTTTACATGTTCCCTTCCTCTCCCATCGTTCTCAGGGACAGATTTTTCTGTCCTTGGATTACTGTTTAGAGAGAGAGATGGGTATTTCCCAAGATTGGAAAATGTTTATGGAATATATGGGGGAGGAGGAATTGTGTACACTTGAAAACGCTGGCAGCATTAAGATAAATTCAGCAGTGTAAATAAGTTTTGATGGATCTAATAATGTAATACTGAATGGTTTAGTTTATGTAAAATATGCAGGCTTTTATGTTATGCAAAACAAGTCATGGAAAGAAGAAGTCCTTGATATTTTTAGAAATGAATATTCTAAAATGTAAAATAGAAAATTCAATTAAAATTATTAAAAGATGTTTCCCAAGTTTCCATCTCACACCCACCCTGGCCTGATTTGTTTTCTCAAGATTCTTATTCCAGTGATCAATGCTTTACAAAATTCAGATTTCCCTCATCCCAGTACAAAGCTGAGAACCTTCCCTCTTCTTTTTATATACTCTTCCTCATGCAAACATCTTCTTTGTTCATTGGCTGAGATAAATTGTCCCACCTCCTCAGAGGAGGAGTGGCGTTTTAGCAAAGCCAATGGGCACCAATAGCTTTATATGACAGGACCTTTGTCTCCAGTTCCTGGGGAGATTTAGGACAGAAGCAGGAAGGCTCATCCAGGTACCCTTTGTTTTTAGAAAGTCAAACCATGCTCACCAAAGCCTGGACTCTGTCCTTCCTTGCACTTTTCAGCTACTTCTCAGGTAAGGAAGTGGAGGACTCATGCTCCTCAGGACTCTGGGAGAACTGCAAACAGATCATAATGCTTCCTTCATATCTGGAAGCAGAAGCAAGATTAAATGTTTTCCTTATATTTTTCCATCTTCCAAAGGTGTCATTTCACAGAATACAATGACTCCACCTCCCTCTCAGTCTGTGTCACCAGGAGAAACCACTAAACTCTCCTGCACCGCCAGCAGCAATCGTGGCAATATTTACTGGTATCAGCAGAGAGCTGGACAAGCCCCTCGCTTTGTGCAGTGTAATGGTGGCAGCAGGGGAGAAGGGATCCCTGATCGATTCACTGCTTCCCTCTCTGGGAATATGGGCTATTTAACCATCACCAACACCCAGGCTGACGATGAGGCTGTTTATTACTGTGGGGATTGGTTCAGCAATGTGTTACACGGTGATCAAGTCTGATGGGGAAATGAAACAAAAACATTCATGTTTCCTCCTTCAGAGCAAGGAGTTTAGATTCACCACAGAGCTCTCTTCATTCTGAGCCTAAAATCTATAATTTGGAAAATATTTGGATTTTATGATTTGTATTGTTATCATTTGGATTAATTGGTATGATATGTTTGATTTGGTAAATGGAAACTTAATAACAATTATTTATTAAAAATAATAATAAAATGCTTTGTTTCTTCACTTGTTGTTGCCCAGGGGTCCTTAGAGCAGGAAAGGTGGAATAAGTTTAATAAATAAATAAATAAATACCTGAAATACTTAAAATGTAAAGAGTAAGCCATTATCAGGCAAAAAGGTTTGGAAATCCAAGTCTTACTCAAAGGCCTGAAGCAGTAGCACTGGGCCACTGGCAAACAACATCCTATTTCCTATTAGGTACCATTAGTGTTCATGTAATTAGCTGATATGATGCCTGCTATTCCAGCTTTAGACATTAGGGGGGATGTCGGTCCACTTTCCCCCCAATTCGGCAGATATGGGGATATCAGAGGCTATCTGCACCCCCTACACCTGGGACGTGAAGTGAAGTTCACTACGTGTGGCTACATGTCTGGTGCTTCCAGTTCAGCCATGCCTCTGAGTTAGTGTCATATGAAGAAATGTGATGACTTCTTAACATACAGTTATAAAAGGTGAAGGACCCCTGGAGGGTTAAGTCAAGTCAAAGGCGACTATGGTGTTGCGGAGACCTTCTGCAAATTCACTCTAGCTTCTAGCCAATGAGGAAGAGCCAGCAGATTTGCACAAGAGACCCATTCTGGGTATTTGAGAGGGAGCAAGTGTTGGAGAATAGCAAGGGGCACCCCTTGACCTCAGGACCCTGGACAGCACAGACAGGATGGAGTGGTCCTTGCTCCTTTTCACCTTCCTTACTAGCTGCTCAGGTGCAGAAAACCTTTCCTTCATGCTCTTGTCCTCTACAGAGGAAGAAAGGAAGCTATCTCATATTTGGTGGAACATTGGTCTATTGAGCTTAGGGTTGCCTGCGCTGACTGGCAGGGTTTCTGCCCTCTGCCGTGCCTGGCGCTGTCAGTATACAGAAAGCACATGCTAGACCACTCAACTGTGCCCCTTCCACATTATTCTGGTCTGATTTATTGGTTTACTAGCATTACAGCACACAAACACTTATTGCTTTCTTCACAAATCTCCATTTCTCACTTCTGCAGGGTCCTTCGCCCAGTTCACCCTGACGCAGTCGGCTACTCAGTCTGCATCCCTGGAAGGTACCGTTCAAATCTCTTGCACAATCAGCAGTGGCCACATCTTTGGAGGTTTCGGTTGGTATCAACAAAAAGCAGGAAAGAGCCCAAGTTTTATCCTGTGGCGGAAGATAATCAAAGACGAGACAGATTTTGGACCGGAGTTCTCCAGCTGCTTCTCTCCTTCCAATGATGCCCCGAAGAAAGTGGCCAATTTAACCATCACCAATGTGAAGTCAGAGGATGAGGCTGACTATTACTGTCTTGCTGGAACTGGAGACAAGTCACACAGTGATGAAACCAGAATGGGAACCTGACTCAAAAGTGCTTCCCTTTTCTCTGTGTTGATGGTCTCACATTGCCAAAGTCATTTTTCCCAGACTCCCTTTTCCCTTCTCCCCATTTCCACCCTCCTTTTCATTTTTAAAAAAATCTTTTTGCCAAGCATAAAGCTGAATGTGTGTGAGCTAAATATGTGTGTTTCTTGCGGGATGCTTACTTACAGATTGTGCATTTGGGATCTTGCTAATTTTTGGTAAACCTCTCTGTTGCCTGTAATCCCTGCTTTCTGCTGTAGGGGGAGATGTCAGCCCTTTCTCCCCCAATTTTTGCAGAAACCTATTATATCAGACTTCTCCTGTACACCCTGCTACTCTGTTGTGAAGTGGAGCAGAAGTATGTTTGGCATACATGAGCAACTCTGTCCGACGTTTTCTGTTCAGTCAGAGATCAACTACCCACTGGCATTTTCCTTTCCATGGGACTGAGACTTTGTACTGGCCCTGCATCCCGTACATCCTGCCTCAGTGGATGGTCTTGCCTTTCAGCTCTTACGGTCCACACGGATTTAGGCCATGTTTTAGAAAAGTCATCTGCTCTTGGGGCAGGGGCCCAGTAGGAATTTTGTCCATCTGGCTGATTGGCTGGGGCCATTTGGTTTTTGGCTACTGCGTAGCAAATCGTCACAACTGGTAAGGTTGCAGTTAGGCATTGGTTTATGGTTTGGTTGATTGAGGGCCATGGATTGGCTGTGCCTGCCTCTCTAATGCTGCTGCTGCAAGGGATTCCATTAAAGGAATCAGGTGGTCACTATTGCTTTTGTCCACCCTAGCAAGGGGCTTGGGCCATGCAAAAGCCCCTGGCTGCATTTGGGGAGGGCTGAGGGCAGGTTCCCTACTCCGTCGCTACCCCCAATTATATTCCCCTTTTGTCACTTTCACAGCCGTGCGGAATGTCAGTCTGTCCCCCATGGGGGGGGGGCAGATAGTCGCAACCAATGCCTAAGCAACCACCCACATTTTTGTATTTTAATAAAGTTGTGGCCAAAATTATGCCAAAAACCTTAAACAAAAATTCCTGTGTAATGTGTGAGTTATTGGGGTGGCCCTGGGGACCTCGAGACGCAATGTTTGGTTGCAGGAGACACTTATATGTAGATGAAGAGACCTTCTGCAAGTTCACTCTAGATTCTAGCCAATGAGGAAGAGCCAGCAGATTTGCATAAGAGACCCATTCTGGGTATTTGAGAGGGAGCAAGTGTTGGAGAATAGACCTCAGGACCCTGGACAGCACAGACAGGATGGAGTGGCCCTTGCTCCTTTTCATCTTTTTTACTTGCTACTCAGGTGAAGAAAACCTTTCCTTCCTGCTCTTGTCCTCTACAGAGGAAGGTGGAACATTGGTCTATCGAGCTTAGGGTTGCCTGCACTAACTGGCAGGGTTTCTGTCCTCTGCTGTGTCTGGCACTGTCAGTGTGCAGAAAGCAGATGCTAGACCACTCAACTGTGCCCCTTCCACATTATTCTGCTCTGATTCATTGGTTTACTAGCATTACAGCAAACAAACACTTACTGCTTCCTTCACAAATGTCCATTTCTCCTCTCTGCAGGATCCTTCACCCAGTTCACCCTGACGCAGACGGCTACTCAGTCTGCATCCCTGGAAGGTACCGTTCAAATCTCTTGCACAATCAGCAGTGGCTACAACTTTGGAGGTTTTCGTTGGTATCAACAAAAAGATGGAAATAGCCTGAATGTTATCCTGTTGCGGGACATAGGCAAAGACAAGACAGAATTTGGACCAGAATTCTCTAGCCGCTTCTCTCCTTCCAATGATGTCCCAAAGAAAGTGGCCAATTTAACCATCACCAATGTGAAGTCAGAGGATGAGGATGACTATTACTGATTATTTTTCCAGATCCCCTTTTCCCTTATCCCTGTTTCCACCCTCTTTTTCAATTTTTTTAATAAAAATCTTTTTGCCAAGCATAAAGCTGAATGTGTGTGAGCTAAATATGTGTTTCTTACGGAATGCTTACTTACAAATTGTGCAATATGGGTCTTGTTGATTTTTGGTGAACCTCTCTGTTGCCTGTAATCCCTGCTTTCTCCTGTAGGGGGAGATGTCAGCCCTTTCTCCGCCCAATTACTACAGAAACCTATTATATCAGCCACCACCTGTACACCCTGTTACTGTGCTGTGCTGTGCTGTGAAGCAGAAGCACGTTTGGCAGACGTGAGCAACTCTGTCAGGGGAACCTGACTCAAATGTGTTGATGGTTTCACATCGCCAAAGTAATTTCTCCCAGATCCCCTTTTCCCTTCTCCCCGTTTCCACCCTCCTTTTCATTTTTAAAATAATATTTTTGCCAAGCAAGTGTGTGTGAGCTAAATATGTGTGTTTGTTGCGGGATGCTTACTTACAGATTGTGCAGTTGGGGTCTTGCTAATTTTTGGTAAACCTCTCTGTTGCCTGTTATCCCCGCTTTCTCCTGTAGGGGGAGATGTCAGCCCTTTCTCCGCCCAATTACTGCAGAAACCTATTATATCAGACACCACCTGTACACCCTGATACTCTGCTGTGAAGTGAAGCAGAAGCACGTTTGGCAGATGTGAGCAACTCTGTCAGACGTTTTCTGTTCAGTCAGAGATCAACTACCCATTGGCATTTTTCTTTCCATGGGACTGGGACTTTGTACTGGCCCTGCCTCCCGTACATCCTGCCTCAATGGATGGTCTTGCCTTTCAGCTCTTACAATCCACATGGATTTAGGCCATGTTTTAGAAAAGTACCACAATCATTGTGGATTCTGAAAACTTCAAGATGAAGAATTAAGGTTCTAGGTCCCAACTAAAGACAAATGACAACTGAAACTGATGGAATATGCACAGCTTGCAGACTTAGCATAAGTCAACAAGAAGAACATACATTTAGAGAAGATTGGAAAGCATTTACTGTACATATGGGACATAACTGTGTACAGCTGAAAACGCTGGCAGCATTAAGATAAATTCAACAGTGTAAATAAGTTTTGATGGATGCAATAGGGGAATTGTTGTTGTTGTTGTTGTTTAGTTGTTTAGTTGTGTCTGACTCTTCGTAACCCAATGGACCAGAGCACGCCAGGCCCTCCTGTCTTCCACTGCCTCCCGCAGTTTGGTCAAACTCATGCTGGTAGCTTCGAGAACACTATCCAACCATCTCGTCCTCTGTCGTCCCCTTCTTCATGTGCCCCCAATCTTTCCCAACATCAGGGTCTCTTCCAGGGAGTCTTCTCTTCTCATGAGGTGGCCAAAGTATTAGAGCCTCAACTTCAGGATCTGTTTTCAGTGAGCAATAGGGGAATACTGGATGGTATGCTTTTTGTAAAATATCCAGGGATTTATGATACATAAAATGAACCATGGAAAGAGGAGATGGGAAGTCGTAGATATCTAAAGGATGTGAAAATGAGTACTTTAAATTGTAAAAAAGAAAATTTAATAAATTCAGTAAAAGAAATAAAAAGAAAAATGCAGCGAGCAGAAAGAAACAGAAATGCCTCCAAAAAGGCGTGGCTGGCTCACACTCTGAAGAGAAGCCCTCTATGCTGCAAAGCGTGTTCTCCTTCATGGAGAGCACGTGTTGCGGTGGGGGCCGACAGGTTGTGGGCGGGCTAATTGATCGTTGGCCACTGGTGTGATTAGGCTTCCCTTGTCGTTGGGAAGAAGTTCATGTTGCCATTTGTTGACTGACAGCCAGAAATGCTAAAACTCCTTGCACGAGGCTAGACTTTCCTCTTTTCGCCCATGCATCGGATCCCCCCCCCCCATATTTAGGGTCGTTCGCTTTGACCTTCCTATGCCTGTCATGGGGCCGTCTGCTCTTGGGGCAGGGGCCCAGTAGGAATTTTGTTCATCTGGCTGATTGGCTGGGGCCATTTGGTTTTTGCCTACTGCGTAGCAAATCGTCACAACTTGTAAGGTTGCGGTTAGGCATTGGTTAAAAAATTGGTTGGTAGAGGGGTAAGGATTGGTGGTGGTGCCTGCCCCTCCAATGCTGCTGCGGAAAGGGAATTCCGTTAAAGCAATCCAGGACTTGCCATTCTTTCAGTCGTCTTCTTTTAAAACTCTCCTTTATGCAAATATATCCTCTGCTCACTGGCTGAGCTAAAATGCCCTGCCTTCTCAGAAGAGGAGAAGAGGCATTTCTGTCAAAGCCAGCGAGGGTCAACATCTTTATAGGACAGCTCCTTCCTCTTCTGTTCCTGCGGGGTATAGAAGGAAACAGGAAGGTCCCTTCTGCTTTACCTTTTTGTTGAGAAAGCCCAAGTCATTTAGAGAGCTTAACATGGCCTGGGCTCTGTCTTTCCTTGCACTTCTTGGCTATTTCTCAGGTAAGGATGTGGAAGATTGCCTTTCCACCGGCTTCTGGGCAAATTAGCACCAACTGTAGTATGCCTTTATCATACCGCTTTTAGGATGTTTGTGAGAAAATCCTTTGAATCAATATCTTCTCTTTCTTTCTTTCTCTTTTTGCAAAGGTGTCATTTCTCAACATACTGTGACTCAACCTACATCGGAGTCTTTGTCCCCAGGACAAACGGCTAAGCTCCCTTGCACTGCCAGCAGCAGTCCCAGCGGCAGCTATATTCACTGGTATCAACAGAAAGCGGGGCAGGCCCCTCGCTATGTGCATTATAATGGTGGCAGCAGGGGAGAAGGGATCCCTGATCGATTCACCGCTTCTGTCTTTGGGAATACTGGCTATTTAACCATCACCAACCTCCAGGCTGAAGACGAGGCTGTCTATTACTGTGGGGCTTGGTTTAACAGCTATAGCTTGTGGCACAGTGATCAAGTCTTATGGGGAACTGAGACAAAAACCTTCCACCTTCCTCCTTCACATCTGGCAGCTTAGAATCACTAGAGATATGTCATGGAATTCTACTCAGTATTGATCTAGAGCAGATTCCAACATACCTGTATAGTTAGCAGAGTAAAAACTTAAACACATCGCAGGGTTCCCAAAAAATTAGACCAGAGGCTTTGAAAATTTCATCCAGCAAAGCTTTACTGCTACTGGTATTGTGCATTAAGTAGAGTTATATGAGGCTGGATATATCCCCCATGGACCTCTGCTTTTTAGACACAGGACAAGTGTGGATAAGCCCCTAGTCCAGTATGCTTTTCTCACATGAACCAGCCAGATTATTATGGACCTGACTGCAACAGCACTCTCCCCACCATTTTTATTTGGAAGCATTCATCTTCCAACAGTAGAGATACAATAGTCAGTTTTAATGAACTGCTCTGTTTTTTAAAATTTTATTTCACAAGATTTATATACACCTCTTAATTATAATGAAGCCTCAAAGTGGTTCACAAAATCACAATAAATCAATGAAATTATCCGCAATGAACTGTTTTGAACTCCTGTTCAAAACTTGCAGAAACAATTGAAATCAACAATAAGCTACAAAGAGATTAAAACCCCTGTCAGCATTCCACCCAGAAAGGCTCACCTAAATAAAAATATTTTCAACAGGTACCACAAACAGTGCAATGAAGGCACTGCTGGTGTCAATAGGCAGGGAGTTCCGAAGTTTTGGTGCTGCCACATGAAAAAAAGTTTTTTTCTAAATGCATAACAGCGCTGATTTTGCAGGGTTGAGTGGGCGTACATGGGGAAAGGCATTCTGCAGTGTGCATGCATGATGTCAGCGTGTCACACGGCATGCATGCATGCATGTCGTGTGCATGTTGTATGGCCACGGCCCCCTCAATCATGGGGGCAAGCCAGCCCACTTGCAGTTAGAGTCATCTCCGAAGACAACACAGACCCTTGCCACAGTGCATATGCTAAAACCATCAAAATCTTAACAAAAACAGAATGATACACAGTAACTTCCATCGCTTGGTCTGTTGTCCACAAATGAAAAGATGCATTTAATGTATGATATATAAAGGGACGAGGTTGCCCAATATCCCTGCTGTTATTTATATTAATATTAGAAGTGCTGGTTTGAGTAAACACTTACAACTAAAGAAAATAAGCATAAAAGTTAAGATGTAATAACTTGGAAAATATGTATACACCATGTATGAAGTTGTAAATGGGGCAGGGGGAGGGGAGGGGGAGGACTCTTACAGAAAAAAGTGTTCTCGCCATGCTTGAGGTTGCAAAGCACAGCACCTGCTCTCCTATCCACTTAAATCTCCCTTTGTGTAGAGATTTCCAAAAGGGATACATGACAAATCTGAAGAAAAATGAATAGTGTAGGCTGTTTATGTTGGCCAGATTTAACATGTTTCCCTCGGTGGTTGTGAGAAGAAGATACTTAGCTATCCCAGAATCAGAGCGTCTCTGCAAATGCAGAAAACAGGAACCCGATACTCTAGAGCATATATTCTTTTCCTGTGATTTTGGCAGCTATGCCAGAAGACAATTATTTGAGGCCCTAAAATTTAATAGACAGAGCTCTACACAACCAACTGTTCAGGACCTGCTGGCGGACAGCGATGAGCAAATCACTTTAATAGTGGCTGAATTTTTAAGTGCTGTCCATGAAGAAAGAATGGGCCATGATAAAGAGATTTAGTGGTTTTAATGGTAGGTGATGTTGCTGTGTTGTATTATATCATTTATGTACATCGATTTATGTACATCGATTTATTTCTGGGAGTTAAGAATAGGAATGGGATAAAATATGTTCGCTGAGCCCGTATCTTATACAGTCTGTATATGATGTTTGTTTGGTGTGCTATGCCTAATAAAGGATTTTGAATTAAAATATGCACTTCGTGCACTCCAAACTGTGTTGTTGACGATAGGCACCGTTCATCATTTGTATGATCTATAAAGTCGCCCCACACTGTGTCAAAGTTATAATATTTTTCCTGGACTTTTGCAACCTTCAATTTTCTTTGTTCTAAGGGAACCAAATGTACCCAATCTTTCAGAAATGCAAAGATTAAATGCACTCTGGCTGCACATTTCCGTCATCCCAGGACAAAACTGGGAGCCTCCCCTCTTCTTTTTAAATAACCTCCTTCATGCAAATGTCTTCTGTGATCATTGGCTGGCCTGGAATCTCCTGCCTCCTGAGAAGAGGTGAGGCATTTCTAGGAAACCCAATGGGCATCAATAACTTTATATGACAGACCTTCAATCTGCAGTTCCTGGGTGACCTAAGAGAGAAGCAGGAAGCCTGCTGCCGGTGGTCTTTTTCTCTGACAAAGTCAGAAGCCTCTAGAGAGCTCGCCATGGCTTGGACTCTCTGCTCCCTTGCACTTCTCAGCTACTTCTCAGGTAAGAGTGTGGAGGACTCCCTTTCCCTTGGATTCTGGCTCAACAACAAATCAATACTGTGCATTAATCATGGGACCCGTTAGAGATTTGGAAGCACAAACAAGGTTAATTGTTTTCCTTTCCTTTTTCCATCTTCCAAAGGTGTCATTTCACAGTCTACGTTGACTCAACCTGTGTCTGAGTCTGTATCCCCAGGAAACACGGCTAAACTCCCTTGCACCGCCAGCAGTAGTCGTAGCTATATTTCCTGGTATCAGCAGAGACCTGGACAAGCCCCTCGCTATGTGCATTATAATGGTGGCAGCAGGGGAGAAGGGATCCCTGATCGATTCACTGCTTCCCTCTCTGGGAATATGGGCTATTTAACCATCACCAACGTCCAGGCTGAAGATGAGGCTGACTATTACTGTGTGGCTTGGTTTAGCAATGAGTTACACTGTGATCAAGTCTAATGAGGAACTGAGACAAAAACCTTTACTCCTCCTGCTGAACAGGGCATTCAGATTTGGTACGGAGCTAAATTTATGCCTGAAGCTCTTTCAAGGATAGAGCCGGATGGAACTAAAATGGCATCTGACTGAATCTTCTTCTCCACATGAAGATCACCCAGTGACCTCAGTACACACTGCAGGTTGCCAAATCTCATGGCAAGTGGATTAAAGAAAGGTGCCTGCAGAACAAATCACCGCAGCAAGAACTCACATTCAAGTGGTTGAAAATGTTGGCATGTGTTAAAGATGACCACAACATTGCTGGACAAAGCCAGCAGGGCCTTATTTTATCAACTTGCACTGACCAGACACAGTAGAATCACTATTACTAAAAGATAAGAGGAAGATTTGGGCCATATCAGGCAGGCATGCTGTGGAAAATCAGGGTCTTACTTAAACGTGTGAAGAAGTATGTAGTGCTGAAGCACTAAGAATGAAAATGAGTTTTCACATAATACTCCATTAGGGCTCATGTTGTATGTAGCTTATATGACGGCTGCTATCTCTGATTTTATCTTCAGGGGGAGATGTTGGTCCACTTCTCACAAACTGGGCAAAATGAGGATCTGAGAGCAACCCCCCCACCTGTGATGTGAAATGAAGCAGGAGAATCTCCACCATGCATGGCTCCATCTGTAGTGCTTCCTCTTCAGTCCTGCTCAGAGTTTGGTTGGCATTCCAATGTTTGGGGTGGAGGAGTGTTTTTGCCCTCTGCTCTGGACCCCAGGAAAAATGCTAATCTATTTCTGGAGCTCCCCTGCTGCCTTACCAATTCTTTGGTGTTTGGATTACTGTTCACAGGAAAACAGGATCTTCCTGGTTTTCCAGATCCTGCCTTAGTTCCCTCTCTACTCTATTTACACCTGTCAGGGGCTCAGCGGGAGCGCAGGGAGGAGATGAGATGGAGAGCGAGGGGGAGCAATCCGAGGGCAGCGTAGGAGAATATGACAGCAGCCCGATAGATTCCATGAGCCTCTCCAGCGAATCGGAAGATTCACAGAAGGGGGCGCCGATGGGCAGGGCAAGGGGCGACCCAAGGGGGACACCCCAGAAGCAAGGGGCCAGCGGGGACTCCCAGAGCAGCAGTTGGAAATCAGGACCAGCTTCCCCACCAGAGCGTAGTGGGGGGGGAGGAGTCCCAGGTGTCAGAGCCCACATATGCACCACCAGCGAGAGAAGATGAGTCAGGGTTGACCACGCCTCCATCGGAGAGCGAGTTAACGGTCAAGAGGAAAGTTGCTGGCTGGGCGCGCGCGCCAAGTTCAAAGGTACAGGCGAGCGGCACAGAAGGTAGCCCGGATAGGGAACCAGGTCCTAAAGCCCGCCGGAAGGAGGGGCAAGAATCGTCAGGGTCAGCGTCAGAGGAGTCCAGGAAGGATGAGACCCTAGCGGGCAGGAGGGCCCAGAGGAGAAAGGAACTTAGGAAGAGGTGGAGCAAGGCGAGGGTCTTAAACTGGTGTGGAAGGGGAGGAGACTCAGACGGGACTTCGCCGGTCTAAGGTCGAGACGTAGAGCTGCACGCTGCAGCTTTAAAATGGAAACTGAATCTCAATAGAGACTTTTGTACATAACTACAGCCTAGCGTTGGTCCTCTGTGAGCTGGGACCTGGAGGCAGCTCTGACAACACCATTTTAGTCTCATCCCAGAACTACACCAGGATCCTTCCCCCCTCTTCTTTTTAAATACCCTCACACGTGTAAATATCTTCTGTTTATTAGTTGGACTAGAAGGAAGGCAAAGATAAGGGTCAGACTCACTGGTTCATCTACATTTGTTTCCGGAAACACATCCCTCCCTGCATGCAGCCCCTGAAAACGTCTTCCTGGTGGAATGTAACTGTAGGAATTTCCCCCTGATCCTGAGCTAAACGGCAGACTCAGATGCTGGGGTGGTATCCTGTGCACAGGAGAGGGAAGCTTTCAATGGAGACTTCTATGGTGACTTTAAGTAAGTTTGATGGTGATGGAGAAAAGGCCTGAAAGGAGGAGCTGGCTGGAGGGATCCTCAGAGACAGGACTGTTTACATGTTCCCTTCCTCTCCCATCGTTCTCAGGGACAGATTTTTCTGTCCTTGGATTACTGTTTAGAGAGAGAGATGGGTATTTCCCAAGATTGGAAAATGTTTATTGAATATATGGGGGAGGAGGAATTGTGTACACTTGAAAACGCTGGCAGCATTAAGATAAATTCAACAGCGTAAATAAGTTTTGATGGATCTAATAATGTAATATTGAATGGTTTAGTTTATGTAAAATACGCAGGCTTTTATGTTATGCAAAACAAGTCATGGAAAGAGAAGAAGTCCTTGATATTTTTAGAAATGAATATTCTAAAATGTAAAACAGAAAATTTAATTAAAATTATTAAAAGATATTTCCCAAATTTCCATCTCACACCCACCCTGGCCTGATTTGTTTTCTCGAGATTCTTATTCCAGTGATCAATGCTTCACAAATTTCAGATTTCCCTCATCCCAGCACAAAGCCGAGAACCTTCCCTCTTCTTTTTATATACTCTTCCTCATGCAAATATCTTCTTTGTTCATTGGCTGAGATAAATTGTCCCACCTCCTCAGAGGAGGAGTGGTGTTTTAGCAAAGCCAATGGGCACCAATAGCTTTATATGACAGGACCTTTGTCTCCAGTTCCTGGGGAGATTTAGGACAGAAGCAGGAAGGCTCATCCAGGTACCCTTTGTTTTTAGAAAGTCAAACCATGCTCACCAAAGCCTGGACTCTGTCCTTCCTTGCACTTTTCAGCTACTTCTCAGGTAAGGAAGTGGAGGACTCATGCTCCTCAGGACTCTGGGAGAACTGCAAACAGATGCTATGCATTTATCATAATGCTTCCTTCATATCTGGAAGCAGAAGCAAGATTAAATGTTTTCCTTTCATTTTCCATCTTCCAAAGGTGTGATTTCACAGGATACGATGACCCAACCCCCCTCTCAGTCTGTGTCACCAGGAGAAACCACTAAACTCTCCTGCACCGCCAGCAGCAATCGTGGCTATATTTACTGGTATCAGCAGAGAGCTGGACAAGCCCCTCGCTTTGTGCAGTATAATGGTGGCAGCAGGGGAGAAGGGATCCCTGATCGATTCACTGCTTCCCTCTCTGGGAATATGGGCTATTTAACCATCACCAACACCCAGGCTGACGATGAGGCTGTTTATTACTGTGGGGATTGGTTCAGCAATGTGTTACACGGTGATCAAGTCTGATGGGGAAATGAAACAAAAACATTCATGTTTCCTCCTTCAGAGAAAGGAGTTTAGATTCACCACAGAGTTTTCTTCATTCTGAGCCTTAAGCCTTTTCAATAGCAGGGTTGGATAGAACTAAAATGACATCTGATTCCAGCCCCTGTTCCACGTCAGTATGACCCAGCAAGCAATTGCTTTTAAAATGCTTTGTTTCATCACTTGTTGTTGCCCTGGGGTCCTTAGAGCAGGAAAGGTGGAATAAGTTTAATAAATAAATAAATACCTGAAATACTTAAAATTTAAAGAGTAAGCCATTATCAGGCAAAAACATCTGGAAATCCGAGTCTTACTCAAAGGCACTGGGCCATTGACAAACAACATCTGATTTCCTATTGGTACCATTAGTATTCAGGTTGCTGTAATTAGCTGATATGATGCCTGCTATCCCAGCTTGAGACATTAGGGGGGATGTCGGTCCACTTTCCCCCCACATTCGGCAGATATGGGCATGTCAGAGGCTATCTGCACCCCCTAAAACTGTGACGTGAAGTGAAGTTCACTACGTGTGGCTACATGTCTGGTGCTTCCAGTTCAGCTATGCTCTGAGTTAGTGTCATATGAAGAAATGTGGTGACTTCTTAACAGTTATAAAAGGTGAAGGACCCCTGGAGGGTTAAGTCCAGTCAAAGGTGACTATGGGGTTGTGGTGCCCATCTCACTTTAAAGCTGAGGGAGCCAGCGTTTGTCCACAGACAGCTTTCCAGGTCATGTGGCCAGCAGGACTAAACCGCTTCTGGTGCAACAGAACACCGTGACAGAAGCCAGAGCACACGGAAACGCCGTTTACCGTATTTTTCGCTCTATAAGATTCACCAGACCACAAGACGCACCCAGTTTTTGGAGGAGGAAAACAAGAAAAAGAATATTCTGAATCTCAGAAGCCAGAACAGCAAGTGGGATCGCTGTGCAGTGAAAGCAGCAATCCCTCTTGCTGTTCTGGCTTCTGGGATAGCTGCACAGCCTGCATTCACTCCATAACACACACACACATTTCTCCTTACTTTTTAGGAGGGAAAACGTGAGTCTTATAGAGCAAAAAATACGGTACTTTCCCGCCACAGTGGTACCTATTTATCTACTTGCATTGGCGTGCTTTCAAACTGCTAGCTTGGCAGGAGCTGGGACAGAGCAGTGGGAGCTCACCACTGTTGCATGGATTCGAACTGCCAACCTTCTGATCTGCAAACCCAAGAGGCTCAGTGGTTTAGACCACAGCGCCACCCATGTCCCCATACAGTTATACCTTCTGGTGGCAAAGAGAGATGGAACAATATTTATGAATGTGCATTGGGTATGAATTCACTTTTGTTTCCTTTCACTGGAGCTGCATTTGTTCATTATTTTTTGTTCATTTTTGTTCATTGTTTTCCACTGTCTTTTGGGGTGCAAAAATTTGGGAAATGTGTTGCTCCGGTCATGCATAAGCCCTTAGCTTTGACTCAGGTGTTCTTACATTTTCAAATCCCAGGACTTATTTAGACAAAGCCAAGGGCCTTTCTCCTCCTTTTAAAAAATAAGCATCTCTGCTCATTGGCTGGCCTAGAATATCACGCCTCCTTCAAGGAGGCGGGGAATCTCAAGCAAAGCCAATGGGCATCAATGACTTTACATGACAGATCCTTTTTCAGCTTTGGTTCCTGGGGAGGAAGATTGAGTCTCATTGCTACCATTTTGCTTCAAAGAGGCAAACTCATCTCACCATGTGCAAATCTCTGTGTTTCCTTGCTCTTCTCAGTTACTTCTCAGGTAAGTGTGTAGTGAATTCACTTTCACAGCAGCCCAAAGGTCAGAAAACTAGCCTAGCTGTATTGTGCTATTGCCCTACGACTGGAACGTAGCACCTAAAAGATTTTCCCATCTCTTCCAATGGACCTCTGTGTTCTTCAGGACAGGGACTCCAGCAGATCCCAACTCAACTGGAGATCTGGTCTGTATACATAGGAACAGGGTCTTCCGTGTGGTGGCACCTAAACTTTAGATTTCCCTCCTGCTAAATATTAGGGGCCATCTCTGTTGTCTATTTGATCTCCCTCTTCCAACAAGCCTTTCAAGTGGAAGTTCTGTCTGTGCTAGATAGATAGACTTTGTGCATGTATATGAAATTGTTTTGATTGTTTGGATATGAATTTCTAAAGTGGTTTTTATTGCTGCTGCTGGTTTTTTAAATTGTTAAATCACTTCGAGATACCGTATTGGCCTGAATATAAGCCTCACTCCCCCCCCCCCCAATTCCAACCGTGAAAAGTTAAAGTGCGACTTAAATTCACGACCTTACAAAAATGGGCTTTTACGATATCGCTGCTGAAACAGACATACGGTAAAACAGAACAGGTGTGAGTGCCTGTGGAATTTTAAAGGAGCGGCTTATATTCGAGCTAATACGGTATGTTATAGGAATTGGTGTGTAAATGGAAGGAAATAAACAAATAGCTGCTTTTCTGATATTCAGCAGCACATAAAATATATTGAGCTTATATGTGTTTGTTTGTTTGTTTGTTTGCAAAGGGGTCATTTCCCAGTCACCTTGGACTCAGCCCATCTCTGAGTCTATATCCCCAGGACAAACGGCTAAACTCTCTTGCACCGTCAGTGGTACCGTGAATACTATTTACTGGTATCAACAGAGATCTGGACAAGTCCCTCGCTATGTGCATTATGCTGGCGGCAGCAGGGGAGAAGGAATTCCCAGTCGTTTCACGGCTTCTGTCTCTGGGAATGTTGGCTATTTAACAATCAGTAACATTCAAGCTGAAGATGAAGCAGTTTATTATTGTAACATGTGGTCTAGCAGTGCCAGCTCGTTGCACTGTGAAAAATTCTGATGGGGAACTGAGACAAAAACTGTGTAACGGAGGATAAAGGATCATTTGTTTTGCGCCTGAACAAGACTAGTTGGCACCTCGCTCGTTTTCCATTTAGGGGCTAACAAAACACAGGCCGCAGTAGTAGCCTACATAAATAACCTTTTCTGACACCTTGGAATTTGAGTCTGTATTATCCCCGACAGAAAGGACTCTGGTTTTTTGGGGGGGAAGTATTTAAAACATTTTTTTCTCAATTCATTATGGATAATTTCTCAGTACTCTTTTACCCGTTTACAAGTCCACCACATATGAGAGAAGAAGAATTGGCTATTTAACCATCACTAATGTCCAAGGTGAAGGCGAGGCTGACTATGACTCTTCAATGCGCTATAGTATCGGCAGTTTGTTTCACCGTGATACTTTCTCATGAGGAAGTGGGACAAAACCTTCCCCAGGGAATGAAGCTGGAGCTACAGCAGAGCTTAAATTGATCTGTGCCTAATGCTGTTCGAGTCACAGCATACCATCCAACTTTTTCAGGTCTAAAACCAGGATACACAATATGGTCACTGCAATATCACGTGAAAAAATTTGATGTTTCTTTTTTCTGGGGCACTTGGTGGGTATGTCATAGGCCACATTCACACCATACATGTAAAGCACTATGATACCACTTTAAACAGTCACGGCTTTCTCCCATAGAATTCTGGGAGCTGTACTTTGTTAAGCATACTGAGGATTGCTAGGAAACCCTAATACCCCTCACAGAGCTATAATTTTCAGAGGGGTTTTTTTTTTAACTCTGTCAATCCCTCATCCCAGGGAACTCTGGGTAATTGTAGCTCTGTGAGGGGAATCAGGGTCTCTTAGCAACTCCAACATGAAAATAAAAAACAAACACAAAGCACATTTGCCAAGGTTCTCATGAATTTGAATTTGATGATTCTATATAAACAACAAGGCCGCAACTTACATAGCAGTTATGTAGCACCCTGCTTGTGGTTAACGCTTAGCTGGAATGAAATATTCAACGCAGCAATAGAAATTAAAATAATAATTTATTTGTCAGACAAATAAATGATAGGCACAGTGGTATATGGTTACCAAAGCTCTGCCCACTCCAGCCCTGATGGCCAGCACTTATATTTCCTCAGCCCAGCCCCCTTGCTCCTCCTTTGGCTGCCTCTGTCCAATCAGCCTGGTTGAAATTCCTACTGGCTGTTTCCTAGAACCAATCATAAAAGATACACCCATTTCCTATTACCTTTTATGGGAGACAAAGAGCTATATTTCTTTCTATCCATAAATGGCAGACAAGTAGCCATATATCTTACATTTGCCTCGACAAGGCACCTTAATTACCAGATCACCTTTTGCCCCTTTTGCCCTATTCACTCCAAAACAGATGGCTAAAACAGATGGCTCATGGTATTATTTTTGTTTGAACAGAGATCTTGGGTTCACATTCTCACACACCATCAATGAAATAAGAATCTAACATAAGAATCTAACATTTCTTACTTTCTATATCCTTTGCATAGTTACATTTAAGCCAATATATTTCATACATAACATATATAGATTTTTAGAAGCAAAGGCCTTTTCAAAGTAAAAAAAAAGGAACTCAGTTTACAGCCTCAAAAGCCTCTTCAGTTTACACCCCCCCCCCTTTTCCAGCCAGCTGCTTTTCCCATTAGCTCTTGCCCTTTAACCTTAGGAAAATGTGGCTAGTCTGATGGGAGGCACATGGTTTTATTTTACTATTTACCAACTTTAATTGTGTTTTTTCAGCTTTTTATATTCTGTAATATGTAGGGTCAGTGTAACCTTTGCTCCCAGCCTGTAATTCCCTTTTACAACTTTGAGAATTTTGTCTCCTGCTATAAATCAGGGGGGCCCTGTTCAGGAAGATAAACATCTTGCCAAAGTACTTAGGCAGCTGTTTATCTGCCAGGCATAAAACATTTGAAAATCTTTAAGCTCATTTTAAAATACAGGCCTTGATCAGATGCCTCAGTTACACTGGGAATCACGCCTAAAGCCAAAATCACGTACAGTGGTACCTCGGGTTAAGAACTTAATTTGTTCCGGAGATGTGTTCTTAACCTGAAACAGTTCTTAACCTGAAGCACCACTTTAGCCAATGGGGCCTCCTGCTGCTGCTGCATCGCCGGAGCACGATTTCTGTTCTCATCCTGAAGCAAAATTCTTAAACTGAGGTAATATTTCTGGGTTAGTGGAGTCTGTAACCTGAAGTGTATGTAACCTGAAGTGTATTTAACCTGAGGTACCACTGTATAGTAGTCAAAGAACATTGGTTGCAATGGTGGGTGGGATTGCCAAAGTCGTTTATTTTTTTAAAATCCCCTTTTCCCTTATCCCTGTTTCCACCCTCTTTTTCAATTTTTTTAATAAAAATCTTTTTGCCAAGCATAAAGCTGAATGTGTGTGAGCTAAATATGTGTGTTTCTTGCGGGATGCTTACTTACAAATTGTGCATTTGGGATCTTGCTAATTTTTGGTAAACCTCTGTGTTGCCTGCTATCCCAGCTTTCCCCTGTAGGGGGAGATGCCAGGCCTTTCTCTCCCAATTTTTGCAGAAATCTATTATATCAGACACCACCTGTACACCCTGATACTCTGCTGTGAAGTGAAGCAGAAGCACGTTTGGCATACATGAGCAACTCTGTCAGAGGCTTCCTGTTCACTCAGAGATCAACTACCCATTGGCATTGTTCTTTTCATGGGACTGGGACTTTGTACTGGCCCTGCATCCCGTACATCCTTCCTCAGTGGATGGTCTTGCCTTTCAGCTCTTATGGTCCACATGGATTTAGGCCATGTTTTAGAAAAGTACCACAATCACTGTGGATTCTGAAAACTTCAAGATGAAGAATTAAGGTTCTAGGTCCCAAATAAAGACAAATGGCAAGTGAAACTGATGGAACATGCGCAGCTTGCAGACTTAGCATATGGAATAAGAGAACAAGAAGAACATACGTTTAGAGAAGATTGGAAAACATTTACTGTATATATGGGACCTAATTGTGTACAGCTGAAAACGCTGGCAGCATTAAGATAAATTCAACAGTTTAAATAAGTTTTGATGGATGCAATAGGGGAATTGTTGTTGTTGTTGTTTAGTCGTTCAGTCATGTCCGACTCTTCGTGACACCATGGACCAGAGCACGCCAGGCACTCCTGTCTTCCACTGCCTCCCGCAGTTTGGTCAAAGCTGGTAGCTTCGACAACACTATCCCACCATCTCGTCCTCTGTCGTCCCCTTCTCCATGTGCGCTCAATCTTTCCCAACATCAGGGTCTCTTCCAGGGAGTCTTCTCTTCTCATGAGGTGGCCAAAGTATTAGAGCCTCAACTTCAGGATCTGTTTTCAGTGACCAATAGGGGAATACTGAATGTTATGCTTTTTGTAAAATATCCAGGGATTTATGATACATAAAATTAACCATGGAAAGAGGAGACGGGAAGTCGTGGATATCTAAAGGATGTGAAAATGAGTACTTTAAATTGTAAAACAGAAAATTTAAAAAATTCATTAAAAAGAAAGAAAAAGAAAAGAAGCAGTGAGCAGAACGAAACAGAAATGCCTCAAAAAAGGCGTGGCTGGCTTGCACTCTGAAGAAAAGCCCTCTATGCTGCAATGTTTGGTTGCAGGGGACACTTACATGTAGATACGGAGACCTTCTGCAAGTTCACTCTAGCTTCTAGCCAATGAGGAAGAGCCAGCAGATTTGCATGAGAGACCCATTCTGGGTACTTGAGAGGGAGCGAACCTTGGAGAATAGCAAGGGGGAGCCTTTGACCTCAGGACCCTGGACAGCACAGACAGGATGGAGTGGTCCTTGCTCCTTTTCACCTTCCTTACTTGCTGCTCAGGTGAAGAAAATCTTTCCTTCATGCTCTTGTCCTCTACAGAGGAAGAAAGGAAGCTATCTCATATTTGGTGGAACATTGGTCTATTGAGCTTAGGGTTGCCTGCGCTGACTGGCAGGGTTTCTGCCCTCTGCCGTGCCTGGCGCTGTCAGTATACAGAAAGCACATGCTAGACCACTCAACTGTGCCCCTTCCACATTATTCTGGTCTGAATCGTTGGTTTACTTCTGTTACTGCAAACAAACACTTATTGCTTTCTTCACAAATCTCCATTTCTCCCCTCTGCAGGGTCCTTCGCCCAGATCACCCTGACGCAGTTGGCTACTCAGTCTGCATCCCTGGAAGGTACAGTTCAAATCTCTTGCACAATCAGCAGTGGCTACAGCTTTGGAAGTTTCGGTTGGTATCAACAAAAAGCAGGAAAGAGCCCGAGTTTTATCCTGTTGCGGGACATAGGCAAAGACAAGACAGATTTTGGACCGGAGTTCTCCAGCCGCTTCTCTCCTTCCAATGATGCCCCGAAGAAAGTGGCCTATTTAACCATCACCAACGTGCAGGCAGGGGATGAGGCTGACTATTACTGTGCTGCTTGGTCTGGAGACAAGTCACACAGTGATAAAACCAGAAGGGGAACCTGACTCAAAAGTGCTTCCCTTTTCTCTGTGTTGATGGACTCACATTGCCAAAGTCATTTTTCCCAGACTCCCTTTTCCCTTCTCCCCGTTTCCACCCTCTTTTTCATTTTTTAAAAAATCTTTTTGCCAAGCATAAAGCTGAATGTGTGTGAGCTAAATATGTGTGTTTCTTGCAGGATGCTTACTTACAAATTATGAAGTTGGGGTCTTGCTAATTTTTGGTCATTTTGTAGTTATTAGGTGAACAAAGAGATAAATGGCAACAGTGTGCTCCTTTTTTTGCCCAGAACGCTCCAAGTCTTAATGTGATTTGAAAAGGGGAGGGGGACAAGGAGTTATCAGTTTATTTACTTGCAGTGTCTTTTATCTGTCTGCACTACCCAGGAGGTTTGCAGAAGGATTGTAAGCAAGAAGTGATAAGTTCAATGCAGTTATAGGTTCTGGCACCAGAGGGGGCTCCCTTCCTTACTGCAGTACTGTATGAAGTATGACAAGGGTGAGGTTCTGCCTCGCATGATTGTCAACTGTCTATGTCTGGCAGACTGTGAAATCGTGACACCTGCATCCTTCTGATGTAAATCATGGGGGTTTGGCTTTTGCTGCCCAACTCCCCATGGGACTCTGAGTCCCCTAAGTCCATGATCGGTCAGAGAAGAATGGGTAGAAGGGAAGACAGGTATTTATTTTCCTGTTTATTTTTCCAAGGAGGGAGAGACCCTGAACAAATGTGTGCAGGAACCTTTAAAGAGTTTGACATTGCCCAACCCCCTTAGCCAAAGACCACCCCAAAATCATCATACATACATCGTAGGAGGTGGGTCTACAGCCGAAATCCTGTCTGCCAGGATGCCTGAGAATCATGTGAGAGTTTGTTTGTTTTTTTTGTTATTGGGTTTTATAAACAAGAATGTTATACAAATAAGTATACCAAGTTTTCTCATGTATATCACAAAAAAGCATAATAAATGTGGGGGAAATATTGACAATGTACAGTATCTTTCACAAACTCTCCCCACTCCACGCTAAGTAGAATAATAGAATAATGTGATAGTTAATACTTTAATTCCTGAATCCAGGTCACAGGCTCACTCTATTCATACACAAATATGCTCTTAAGACAGGATTTGCAAGCAAAAAGACAAAGGGAAGGCTTTCCCCAATTGCCTCCCTTACTGCAGAAGAATATCTGAGGTTATTGGGAGAGTCAAAATGGCTTCAGGATTGCTCTCCCGCAGCCTGCTGGATCAGACTAAAGACTCATCTCATCCAGCATCCTGTTCTCACAGGGACCAAAAGATGCCTCAATGGGCAGCTTTAATTCTTCTGACCAAAGACTGTGGGTGAATGTCGGTCCCTCCCTGACCAATGAGGAAGAAGTATATTTGCATGCATGCTCCAACAAGAGGTTGAACATCAAATGTGGGGAATGAGCTCAACCCGTATCCTCACTTCCTGAGGAAGAGCAGCTTGATTTGGATCTGCTACCACGATGCTTCTGTCTCTGTTCCTTCTCCTCACTTGCTGCTCAGGTGGAGACCAAACCCTTCTCTCCCACTTTCCTCAGTCCTCCATCCACTCACTCGCTGCCACCTTTGGTTAACTTTGCAATGCATGGAATTCATCTCCTTCCAATGATGCCCCAAAGAAAGTGGCCAATTTAACCATCACCAACGTGCAGGCAGGGGACGAGGCAGTTTATTACTGCGGTGCATACAATTCTGCAAGTGGGTCTTTCACGTTACACAGTGATACGGCTAGCTAAGGTTCTGAAACAAAAACTCATCATGCTCAAGTTCCTCAGGCTTCATTGCAGCCTTGGCCCAGCTGGTTTTAGCCCCCGACATCCATTAGCCCCAGACAGTATGGCTGTTTTGCACTACATATTTCTCCAGAAATGTTGAACCTCCCCATGTTCTGCACTGCAGCTGTGCTGATGGCTGGAGCTGATGGGAGCTCAAACTCAAAGCATCTTTAGAGCACCAAGTCAAAGAACAGTGCTTCGTTACATCAATGGATGGCCCAGAGTTGTTGTTTTTTGTGAAGACCTCCTCATCAGTGTTCCCTTATAGCATTCTGGGGCCAAATGGAAAGGCTTTCCAAAGTAGGGAAAATACAGAGAGAACGAAGACAAAAGAAGGAACTTAGACTTCCGGGTTAGCGCGATCGGCTAATGGCGGATTCCCTCCGAGCTCCGGAGGGAATCGGCTCTGCTGAAGACGGGTCCTACCGTGCCGGCGACGCGGGGACCCTCAGAAACCGCAGGTGCGGAAGCCTGCGGACTTGGTGACTCGGTGGGCACCTTTAAGCGCCCTCCCTGACCCACGAAGAGCCTTTTTAAAGGCTACGGAGAGGGTACGGGGAGCGGCGTGGTGCTGAGAGTAGACCGCTACTTCAGTGGAGCGAAGCCGCGTGCCATGGCCGGACAGCGCTGACTTTTTTCCCAAAATTCGGACTGGAAACAAATAACCCGTGAGTAGAATGGAATTTGGACTTTAAAATCTATATCTTTGAATTCGGTACAACTGGGGGATGTGCTAAAGGGAAGTCCGCACCCCCCTATCTACAAACGATCTAAAGCAAGGATCGGTGGACTAAGGTGGAGAGTACTGTTTTTGGTGTTAGATAAAAAATATTTCCATGAGTTTGACAGAAGAAGTCTTCGTGCTGGAGAGAAAGTGAGGAGTTTTGGAAGCTTTTGTGTAAACCCCCCCCCTCCCGAACCCGGGAGCGTCCTGTGTGTGAGCCGGAGGAAAAAGAACAAGGAGTTTGACAGCTGTCAAAGGAGCTGTCAAACGGGCGGCTAAAATTTAAGAACTTTGTTATTTAATAACTTTCTGAACTAAAAGTGTTGCTTTTGAACTGAGGTGGCTGGAAACAACGTAGTCATAAACAACAAAGTAACGGGCTGTTGGAAAAGGACTATCAAGCAACTGTAATCCCCCTAGGGGGAACTAGAGACATTACAATGGCTGCAGAGGGAAAATTACTGGTAGAGATAGAAAGAATGTTTTTTGTCGTGGGAATCCTGCAAGAGCAGAGTACGGCTATGAACAAAGAACTTATGACCTTGAATTCCAAAACAAACGACTCTGCTGAATGCATAAAGTATTTGCCTGATAAGGAATCTGCAGCTGAACCAGAAAAAACTTTTTTGGAACCGATGGAGAGAAAAGAAGGAATGGAAAAAGTGCAGGAAAATATCAATCAGAAGCCCATATTGTCAGGAAATAAAGAAGAAGATCTTTGGATTACAAATCTGCGAAAGATGAGAAAGATGAAGGAGGAAGTCCCGGGAGCACTTGGAATATTGGAATTCAAAAGAGTAAAGAAATATGATTGGGACTTCCTCCTTGAGTATGGGAGATCAACTGACTTTTTGCAGCAACTGCTATTAAGTATCTTGGATGGAAGAAAATATGATGTGACTGAGATAGAATTCCTTCGAGACCTGAGGACCAACAAAAAGGGCTACCAACAAAATCGGCAGAGAGAGACTGACAGAGACTTGAAGGCCTCTGATGTGAGGAATCCGGGCTAGGATAATTTCTTTGGAAGGGATGGAAACTGGGGTAGGGAGGGAGGGGAGAACAGAATTTCAAAATTTTATGATTTTTGTATTTGGCCATTATGACATATAATTAACAAAAATACAAAGGGAGAAATTCGTGGAAGGGTAATTAGGTCGACCTTAGAAAAAAAAGATTTAATGTTTAAAAGAGAATTGGATAAATTAAATTTGGATAAGTAAAAAGGATTAAGTTTAAAAATAACAATAATATGTTAAAGATGGGAGATAAGAACTTGCTGAACTAATTTTTGGAATTGGGATGTATGAAGAGGGGGTGGGGGAAGTCAGGGAAAGGGGGTAATGAAAATAAGAGTTAAAAAATATATATGTTTTGTTTTTGTTTTTGTTTTATAAAATGTGAAAACCTAATAAAAAATTTATAAAAAACAAAACAAAAGAAGGAACTTAGAAAGAGCAGGCAGCTCTAGGACAAACCATTAGTGTGTCCAAAAGTAAGCCATGGGCTGGTTACACCCCCTTGGGCCTCAGGTTGCCAAAGAAGTTTGAGTTGGTTGCTTTTAAAGGCGAACCTACCCAACATGCAACTCCCAGAACAACTCCAGAACCAAAAATGCCTACGTGAAGTTTGGACTTCTCTGAATCGTTGTGAAGTCGTTCTCCAACTAAGAGATGTGCACAGAAATGGGGAAACTTTTGGAGAGAGAGTGCATGATCCATTCACTGGAAGTAGGGTTCTCAAGAGAACTGGAAGACATGCAACAAGAACAATGCAGTTATCGTTTCAGGTAACAGAGGGAGCGCTCTTCCTACAGCTGAGCGGCACCATGAATGAGGACAGTGAGCTTCTGCCTCACAGATCTTCTCAACTGCCTATGCCTGGGGGACTGTGACATTTTAACACCTGCATATAATGGAAAGGGGCGATGGATAAAGTGTCATGAGACATAGAGTAGAATAATGGCTGCACAGAATCATTCCTGTAGTCCATCATGACATGTCAACTCCGTTACAATACTCAGTCCACACACACCCCACTTGCATTTTGTAATAAAAACCATGGGTGTTCAATAGGGACTGAGGCTGCACATGAGTCTCTGCTAAATCAGACCCATCTCTGTCTTGTCCGGTATTCCCCTTGCAATGCCAGCCAGCCAGAGGGCTCTGGGAAGCAGAAGCAAAGAGAATCACAACCTGATGTGCCCAGAATCTGATATATTGCCTCTAGACATGGAGGTTCCAATTAGGCAACATTTTAATCTTTCGTGTGAGTCATCACCTCCATATCTTTCCAAGTTCACAAAACAAATGGAGTGCTCTTATACATCAGTGGTTTTTTCATCATGTTATCGTTCAGAGTTTAATCCTGGGATGGGAAATCTCAGGTTTGGGGTCTGAATATGGCCCCCCAGGCATCTCAATCTGGCCCTCAGAACTCTCCCTAGCTGACACTTCTCACCAGTGGCGTAGCGTGGGGGGTGCAGGGGGGGCCGGCCGCACCGGGCGCAACATCTGGGGGTTAGGGTTAGGGGGCGCAAATCCACGGGTTAGGGGTGCAAATTACTTGCCTTGCCCCGGGTACTGACAACCCATGCTACGCCACTGCTTCTCACTGTCCCTTCCTTCATACACAGAGTGCCTTTTCCTGAATGAAATGCATCCTTGAGCTCTGACAATGCCCCTTCCTTCTCTGAAGATGGAAAGGAGGATGCGGGTCCTTCAGGCAGAAATGTGGCAACCCAAAATCAGGATTGAAAAAATGAGGAACAGAGAGGAACCGAAACTGACTGATCCATCCCTTGCTACCTGAGCGGCTGCATGCAATGAGCAGAATCAGCCCTCGCCAGGCTTTAACTCTGTAGACAGTCTTGGTGTGGGTAGGAGGAGGGGGCGTTGCTTTTGGAAGCAAAGGATTTGAATGTGGGGCTGGGTCACAGGTTCTCTGCGAGGCTTAAGAGAGGAGCACAGGGTCTGAGCTGGTAAACCCCCTGTGCCTTCCTGCCTTGGGAAGGTTTTCTGATCTAGATTCCCATCATGCTCTGGGCCTCCCTTCTCATCACCCTGCTCACTTACTGCTGCTCAGGTACGAAGGAAACATGCATTTGCCTGTGTGTGTTTTTGAACCATCAGAGACTCCCTTTCTGATGAGATGCTTCCTTCTCTTCGCAGGTTCCTTAGTAAGGCAGCCTCCATCCGTCTCCGTGTCTCGGGGGCGGGATGCTCAAATCACCTGTTCAAGGGATAAATTGGACACTCACCATCAACAGTGGTACCGGCAGAAACCTGGCCAGACCCCTGAGCTGATCATCTACGGTGGGAGCAACAGGCCCAGCGGGATCTCGGACCGTTTCTCTGGCTCCGTGTCTGGCAAGACAGCCACGTTAACCATTGCCAGAGCAGAGGTGCAGGATGAGGCAGAGTATCACTGCTTGCTCTGGTGGGACGGCACACAGCACTGGCCACAATGACACAGTCAGAGGGGGAAGTGAGACAAAAACCTGTAGCTGTGAAAGAGGAATTGCTAGCGCATTGTATGTTGATGCTGGAGGGACCTTTCTCTGGTGGGGATCATGCGTGGAAGGAGAGCTGATTCTTCTGGGCCTGCAAATCTTTTCCATTCTTTGTAGGCTGAGTTCTCTCTAGTTATATCATATATGGACCCAACGTTTATGGCAGAGATGGGGAATGTCAAGCCCTGGGGCCCCAATACAGCCCTGCGCAGTCCTTGGGATTCATCTCTAAGCCACACCCCTCACCAGCCCTGTTTTTCTCCCTCCTTAAATGTGTTTGCCTGGCTGGACTGTGTCCTTCACCTCAGATCACTGATTTTGCCAACCTAGATGGAAAGCAGTGTCTTTTATCTGTCTGCACTGCCCAGGAGGTTTGCCGAAGGATTGTAAGCGAGAGGTGATAAGTTGAATGCAGTTATAGGTTCAGGCACCAGAGGGGGCTCCCTTCCTTACTACTGCACTGCACCAAGTATCACAAGGGTAACGTTCTGCCTCGCATGATTGTCAACTATCTATGTCTGGCAGACTGTGAAATCGTGACACCTGCATCCTTCTGATGTAAATCATGGGGGTTTGGCTTTTGCTGCCCAACTCCCCACGGGACTCTGAGTCCCCCAAGTTCATGACTGGTCAGAGAAGAATGGATGGAGGCTGGATCCAGTGGAAGGCAAGGCAGATATTTATTTTCCTGTTGCAACAGAGTCCCCTCCCCTTCCAAGGAGGGAGAGACCCGAACAAAAAGTGTGCAGGAAGCTTAAAAGACTGTTGACATTGCCCACTCCAAAAGTGTCATACATACATCATAGTAGGCGGGTCAACAGCAGAAATCCTGTCTGCCAGGATACCTGAGAATCGTGTGATAGTTTGCTTGTTTTTTTTTACAAGAATGTTATACAGTGGTACCTCAGGTTACATACGCTTCAGGTTACATATACTTCAGGTTACAGACTCAGCTAACCCAGAAATAGTACCTCGGGTTAAGAACTTTGCTTCTGCATGAGAACAGAAATCGTGCTCTGGCAGCGCGGCGGCAGCAGGAGGCCCCATTAGCTAAAGTGGGGTTGCCGCCACAGGAGGGGGGGCATGGGTCACCGCTTCACACTCCCCCCCCCCCATTTAGGGAAGATAGACTAAAGGATTCTGCCCAAGGCCTGAAACCGCCAAAGTTTTGATGTTTTGCTACGGGGAAGGCAAAACCTGCCAATGTAGGGAAATTCCTTCCCAGTCCTTCAGCAGCAACCATCAGTGACCGTAGCAGTGCCCACATACCTGTAAAGAAGAGGTTAATCTGCAAAAAGAAGGCATAAACTGAGGGAGGGCAAGGTGGGAGAAGCTCTGGAGCTGACTGAGGATTTCCAGGTAAGTTCCATCCTCTATTGTGTGTGCAGTGCGGTCCCCACCCTACCTGGTCAACTCCCCTGGCAACACCTCCCTGGCCAAGATTGGTTAATTGTCTGAGGTTAGGCGGGAACCTCCAGGTATCCAGCTAGGAGAGGCAAAGCCAGGCTGTATTTCCAGGAATCGCATAGGCTCAGGGGGAGGGGGGCTGCATGCAACCACTCAAAAAGTGTCCCCCATTTGATGTGGGCAGCGGCCATTACAATGTTTAATTTATCTTAATGCTGCTTTTTCTGCTTTGTTTTGTTTCTCATGGGGAAAAAAGGGTTTGTATTTTAACTTTTGGGGGAAACTGAATTATAATAACTTTTTGGAGAGTCAGGGGGTGGATCTACACTCATGGTTTTTAACGTTAAGGAAGTGTTAAGGTTTTGAATTCTGGTGCTGGAGGAGACTCTTGAGAGTCCCATGGACTGCAAGAAGATCAAACCTCTCCATTCTGAAGGAAATCAGCCCTGAGTGCTCACTGGAAGGACAGATCCTGAAGCTGAGGCTCCAATACTTTGGCCACCTCATGAGAAGAGAAGACTCCCTGGAAAAGACCCTGATGTTGGGAAAGATGGAGGGCACAAGGAGAAGGGGATGACAGAGGATGAGATGGTTGGACAGTGTTCTCGAAGCTACCAGCATGAGTTTGACCAAACTACAGGAGGCCGTAGAAGACAGGAGTGCCTGGCGTGCTCTGGTCCAGGGGGTCACGAAGAGTCGGACACAACTAAACAACAACAACAACAAAGTGTTAAGGAGTGGTTTTGATATGGACACATGACATCCTCCTTTTAACATTCATAATGTGTCATTAAAATGTGACACCAGAAGGAGCTGCAGAGCAACCAGCAGCAGGGAGGCAGCTTTTTGGTGAAATAAACTAAAAAGCAAGTATGCCCTGTGACGTTTTAGAATAACATTAAACGTTCTAATAACGTTAACAGTATAGATCCAATCAGGGAGACCTTGAGATGCCTTATGAATGGCATGATCCAACTTGGGGACATGAGAGTCTGGCCAGAATCACCCCATTTCACCCCATTATGGGGGTGCATCCAGAACGATAGGCACATCATTTCAATTTGAAGCTCCATGTGAGATGGATTGTCTTTGCTCCCTTTTGGGTGAAACTGACGTCCAGCTGGACTTGGGGCTTATAGGCTGAGTAACTTTCCAGACTATATATGTGTGTGCACCAATGGAGGTTCAGCAGATTAGCATAAGGGGCGGGGCATGGAAGTTGCCTACTTAAGGAAGTGGGTTGGAGTAGAAAGCAGGAAGAGCATGTTCTGAGCAACAGAGTCTGCATTTCCCAGACGTCGGAGAGCTTTTTATCATGTTTGAGGCATCTCTCATTGTCCTCCTGGCGACATGGTGCACAGGTGAGCAGAGTAGGATGGGCTACCTTTCATCCAGTACCTTAAACACAGAACGGGTTCAGAGAAACTAACGGTCTTCTTCTTTCCCCAGTCTCCAGTGCCCAGCCTGTGGTGACTCAGGAGCCTTCTATGTCAGCCTCTCCTGGACAGACATTTAGATTCTCCTGTTCCATGAGCAATGCAACAGTGACAAACTATTGGCAGTCTTGGTACCAGCAAAAGCCTGGCAGCCATCCCAGATTGCTGTATTATTACTATGGCAGTGCAAGCGCTGGTTCTGGGGACCTCAGTCGGTTCTCCGCTTCCAAGGAGGCATCCCAAAATACCTGGTATTTAACCTTCAGCAACATCCAAGAAGCAGACGAGGCTGACTATTACTGTGCTGTGTGGTATCACCCAGGTAGCAAGTGCCACAGTGATGCAGTCCTATGAGTAACTGAGACAAAAACCTCTGACTGCAGATCAAAGGCGCTTTCTTTCAAAGCACCAGGGTTACAATGAGACTCTCTGCAGAATCAGAAGCTGTGTGTGTGTGTGTGTGTGTGTGTGTAGACACAGGTGGCACTGTGGTCTAAACCACCAAGCCTCTTGGGCAGGGGTCAGCAAACTTTTTCAGCAGGGGGCCAGTCCACTGTCACTCCGACCTTGTTTGGGGCTGGACTATATTTTGGGGGAAAAATATGAACGAATTCCCACGCCCCACAAAAAACCCAGAGATGCATTTTAAATAAAAGGACACATTCTACTCATGTAAAAACACGCTGATTCCTGGACCGTCTGGGGGCTGGATTGAGAAGGCGATTGGGCCGTATCCGGCCCCGGGGCCTTAGTTTGCCTACCCCTGCTATTGGGCTTACCTATCGGAAGGTCAGCAGTTCAAATCTGTGCAACAGTGGTGAGCTCCCATTGCTCTGTCCCAGCTGCTGCCAACCTAGCAGTTCTAAAGGATAGCACCTTGAGTAGATAAAGAGGTACTACTGTGGCAGGAAGGTAAACAGTGTTTCCATGTGCTCTGGCTTCCATCACGGTGTTCTGTTGCACCAGAAGTGGTTTAGTCATGCTGGTCACATGACCCAGAAAGCCTGAAAGTAAGATGAGTGCCACAACCCAAAGTCAAATTGGACTGGACTTAACTTTCCAGGGGTCCTTTAGCTTTACGTGTGTGTGTGTGTGTGTGTACGCATGCACGCACGCACGCACGCACGCGTCACAACATCTCTACCACTCATTTAGTACCAATGACTCTCTGCCCCAGACCAAATGACCTAAAACAATGTCTTCATGTTCTTGGTCTGGTTGACACTTGCTTCATAGCCTTCTGCTTCTCTTCATATAACAGTCGGAGGTGGAGGATCCACCAATTAGCAACAGGTAGATTTCCATAAGGGGCGGGGCATGGAAATTGTCTACTTAAGTGGGACAGAATCAAAAGCAGGCAGTGCAGGGCATCTTCTAAGCAACAGTCTGCATTTCCCAGACATCTAGGAGCATTTTATCATGATTGGCGCATCTCTCCTTGTCCTCCTGGTGACATGGTGCACAGGTGAGCAGAGTAGGATGGGCTACTTTTCATCCAGTACCTTAAACACAGAATGGTCTCAGAGAAACTAACAGTCTTCTTCTTTCCCCAGTCTCCAGTGCCCAGACTGTGGTGACTCAGGAGCCTTCTATGTCAGCCTCTCCTGGACAGACAGTTAGACTCTCCTGTTCCATGAGCAGTGCAACTGTGACAAGCTATGACCAGTCTTGGTACCAGCAAAAGCCTGGCAGCTCTCCCAGACTCCTGTATTATTACTATAGCAGTGCAGCCGCCGGCTCTGGGGACCTCAGTCGGTTCTCCGCTTCCAAGGAGGCATCCCAAAATACCTGGTATTTAACCATCAGCAACATGCAGGCAGCAGATGAGGCTGACTATTACTGTGCTGTGTGGTATCCCCAAGGTAGCAAGTGCCACAGTGATGCAGTCCTATGAGGAACTGAGACAAAAACCACTGACTGCAGATCAAAGACACTTTTGTCCAAACACCAGGCTTACAATGAGACTCTGCAGAATCAGAAGCTGTGTCCTTATTTTCTCTGTGTGTGTATTTGTGTGTGTGTGAATGTGTGTATAGACTCAGGTGGCCCTGTGGTCTAAACCACCGAGTCTCTTGGGCTTGCCGATTGTAAAGTTGGCCGTTCAAATCCCCATGGTGCAGTGAGCTCCTGTTGTTCTGTCCCAGCTTCTGCCAACCTAGCAGTTCGAAAGCACACCAGTGCAAGTAGATAAATAGGTACCGGTGTGGTAGGAAAGTAAATGATGTTTCCGTGCGCTCTGATTTCTGTCAAGGTGTCCCGTTGCACCAGAAGCTGTTTAGTCCTGCTGGCCACATGACCCAGAAAGTTGGCTGTGGACAAATGCCGGCTCTCTCGACCTGAAAGTGAGATAAGTGCCACACCTCAAAGTCGAATTCGGCTGGATTTAACTGTCCAGGGGTCCTTTACCTTTGTGTGTGTGTGTGTGTGTGCGTGCGCGCGCGCATGCATGCACGCACACACGTGTGTCACAACATCCCTAACACTCCTTTAGTACCAATGACTCTCTGCCCCAAACCAAGTGCTCTAAAACAATGTCTTCATGCTCTTGGTCTGATTGACATTTGCTTCATAGCCTTCTGCTTCTCTTCATATAACAGTCGGAGGTCTGGAATGCTAATCCTGGGGATTGAATGTGCTCCTCTGGACCTTTCAATCTGACCCTCAGGTCTCCCCCCTAACCACATCCTTCAGCTACACTTCAAAGAGTATGGGAGCTTTCTGACTTGCTGTTTCTTCTTCATGCAAAATTGGGAGAATACACCTTTTCTCCATCCCTACTTGCTTGAAAATTTCTCCTACTGCGCTGTAGCACCCTAAGGTGCACCAATTCATAGTCAGCCTCACATCTCAACCCTTTTGTTGCGATATATCAGAGGTGCTGGAATGTTTTTCTGGAGAGTGGGAAAAGGCAAAGGCGTCATTTCCCCTTCCTTTCATCCTGAAACCTCCCTGGGTGACATGAAGAGGGAAGGCTTTGAATTGCAGGAAATATAGTCATCCCTAGTATAAAATCTTAGTGACACTAGCAAGCCATTTCCCTCGGTCATCCTCAAATTCCCCAGCAACACAAACAAAAAACAAACAAACACAAATCATTTGGACTCCAGAGCTCTTTGATTCGATGAGCTTGGGTTATTTTCCAGACTACTTTGTGAGGTTCTTGTTGTCAGTGTTTTGTTTTTAAGTTTAATTTCCAAATTAGTTTGGTAATTCTGGCGTGAGGGGGCACCAGTCAGGAGAAATCATTGTCTTGATTTTGGATGACCACATTTCACTTCCAAAGTGGCAGATATGTGGGCCATTCAAATACCACGTGAGAACAATTAATATGCCGTTTCACTTTGGACCATGAATGAGATGGATTGAGTCTGCTCCCATTTCACTGCAGTTGACACCCAGCTGGATGATAAGCTACCCCAATTTATTACAATGAGTAGCATGAAAATGTGGACCAATTAGAAACCGGTAGATTTCCATAAGGGGCGGGGCATGGAAGTTGTCTACTTAAGTGGGACAGAATCAAAATCAGGCAGTGCAGGGCATCTTCTAAGCAACTGTCTGCATTTCCCATACATCTAGGTGCGTTTTATCATGTTTGGGCCATCATGCGTTGTCCTCCTGGCGACATGGTGCACAGGTGAGAAGAGTAGAAAGGGCTACCTTTCAGACAGTACCTTAAACACAGAATGGTCTCAGAGAAACTAACAGTCTTCTTCTTTCCCCAGTCTCCAGTGCCCAGACTGTGGTGACCCAGGAGCCTTCTAAGTCAGCCGCTCTTGGACAGACGGTTAAACTCTCCTGTTCCATGAGCAGTGCAACTGTGACAAGCTATGACCAGTCTTGGTACCAGCAAAAGCCTGGCAGCCCTCCCAGGTTCCTCTACTATTACTATAACAGTGCAGCTGCCGGCTCTGGGGACCTTAGTCGGTTCTCCGCTTCCAAGGAGGCATCCCAAAATACCTGGTATTTAACCATCAGCAACATCCAAGAAGCAGATGAGGCTGACTATTACTGTGCTGTGTGGTATCACCCAGGTAGCAAGTGCCACAGTGATGCAGTCCTATGAGGAACTGAGACAAAAACCTCTGACTGCCGATCAAAGGCACTTTCTGTCCAAACACCAGGCTTACAATGAGACACTCTGTGGAATGGGAGCCAGGTATGCTGAGCTTTGCCTCCAAACGTCAGCTTGGGTGCCATTATCATCTGCCTCCACCATGCCCTCCAACATTTCTATGATAAAAATTGGGACCTCCTATTCCATAATACCTTGCTCATCTGACTAAGTTGCCCCAGTCACTCTGGGCAGTTTCCAACATATGCAACAGTGCAACAGTGACCAGCTATAGACAAGCCTGGTACCAACAAACACCTGGCAGCCCTTCTGGGTTCCTGTATTATTACTATACCCATGCTGTTGCAGGCTCTGGGGACCTCAGTTCTCTTCTTCCATCCCCAAATATTTAATATTTAACCATCTGCAACATCTAGGCAGCAGATGAGGCTGATTATTACTGCAATGTGTGGCATCCCTAAGTGGAATGTGTCACAGTCCTAAGAGGAACAGAGACAAAAATCTTCTGGTACGCTCTCTCTCTCTCTAAGTAGTATTAGATGCCACTACAATCTCTGCTGCAGGTGGCGCTGTGGGTTAAAGCCTCAGCGCCTAGGGCTTGCCGATCGAAAGGTCGGCGGTTCGAATCCCTGCGGCGGGGTGCGCTCCCGCTGCTCGGTCCCAGCGCCTGCCAACCTAGCAGTTCGAAAGCACCTCCGGGTGCAAGTAGATAAATAGGGACCGCTTACCAGCGGGAAGGTAAACGGCGTTTCCGTGTGCGGCTCTGGCTCGCCAGAGCAGCGATGTCACGCTGGCCACGTGACCCGGAAGTGTCTCCGGACAGCGCTGGCCCCTGGCCTCTTAAGTGACATGGGCGCACAACCCCAGAGTCTGTCAAGACTGGCCCGTACGGGCAGGGGTACCTTTACCTTTTTACAATCTCTGCTGAGTGGATGCACGAGATTCCAGAGGTTCCAGGCCCTTACCTGGGTGTAGTGGATCCCACCTCTAGCCACCAAAAATATGTAGCAGATCCCAACCCTTATCACCAATGAGTAATGCGGCAGACTGACCCTGATACCTGCCCCCTATTAAATATAGTGCACACACCTCACTGTACACCGACTGATATTGTCAGAGCTGCCCAAGGTCCCAGCTCACAGAGGACCAATGCCAGGTTGTCGTTATATACAAAAGTCTTTATTGAAGTTCAGTTTCCATTCCAAAGCCGTAGCGCGCAGCTCTACGTCTTAAACCCTAGACCGCCGAAGTTCCGTCTGAATCTCCTCCCCCCTGACACCAGTTTAAGATTCTAGCCCTGCTCCACCTCTTCTCTGCTCTCTTCTCCTCTGGGTCCTCCTGTCCGCTGGGGCATTCCCCTTTCTGGACTCCTCTGACGCTGAGTCCCCTGACTCCTCCCCCTGCCTCCGGCGGGCTTTAGGACCCGGTTCCCAATCCTCGTTCTCTGCTGCCCTGTGCACCTGTACTTTTGAACTTGGCTCTCGCGCCAACCCAGTGACCTTCCTCCTGACCGTTACACTGCTTCTGTCACTGCTTCCCTCTTCCGGGATGCTAGCTGGACCTGACCTCCCCTCCGTTGCCTGACTCTCCGATGGAGGCGTGGTCAGCCCTGACTCCTCTTCTCTCCCTGGTGGGGGAGACGCTACCCCCGATACCTGGGACTCTTCCCCCCCACTATGCTCAGGTGGGGAAGCTGGTCCTGATCTCCAACTGCTGCTCTGGGAGTCCCCGCTGGCCCCTTGCTTCTGGAGTGTCCCCCTTGGGACCCCCCTTGCCCTGGCCACCGGCGCCCCCTTCTGTGAATCTTCCGATTCGCTGGAGAGGCTCATGGAATCTCTCGGGCCACTGTCATCTTCTTCTACGCTGCCCTCAGATTCTTCCCCTTCGCTCTCCATCTCCCCTCTTCCCTGTGCTTCTGCTCCTGAGCCCCTGACATATATGAAGTGGGGAGCTTGTATGAAGGAAAACTTAATGAATTAAAATCTCAGGCGGAGGTTGAACAAACACGAGAAGAATTCTTAAGCAAAAAAGGAGTTTGGGGAGCGAAGCAGGTCAGGAAATGTGTTCTTTCATGTAGAAGTTAACTTATTTACTTACTTCAGTTATGGTCAAATAGATTGGCGCCCTCACATTGCAGAATGCGACAAGGCCCCTAGAGGGCGGCCTTGCTCTAAAAATACTGGAACGAATGAAATGTGTGCAGGAAACTGGGGAAGGATGTTGAGGTATAAGATCTTGCATTGCACTTGTCAACCAGATTCATGATGACACATTAATACTACATCTCTTCTTTTTTTTTTTTAAATAATATTTATTAAAATTTTCAAGGGTTACAAAAAGCAAAAGTAAAAGCAATAACACCAAACAAAAACAAAACAACACATCACATCACAACAAGAGAAAGAAAAAAAGGGACAAAAAACAAAAAACACAACTAATCTTCCCAACTTATTTTTCATTCGCTTATTTCCTTGACCTCCTCACACCTCCCTTTTTTGTATTCTAATTCGATTATCTATTTCAGCAAATGCTTTCCATCTTTTCCAATTTTTGTTCTGTAATTTATCTCAATATAATGTAACTTTACTTTCCCTCCTTTCACCAATTTTTTTCCTTTTTTTTTTAAACCTTCTTTTAACATTAAAACTAAAATGCTTATATGTGTTTAACTCCTTATAACATTTCTGCTAAATCCATAAAATATCAATCCATCATTTTTCTATCACTCATTAATTTTGCGATATTTCTATATATAAACTTTAAGTTTTCCAATCTTCTTCCATCAACTCCTCTCCCTGGTTTCGGATTCTGCCAGTCCTTTCCGTCAATTCCATATAGTCCATCAACCTGGGCAAGCTACATCTCTCATGCACACCACCCTGGCATTCAGAGTGCTGTTTCCCTTACGTTCTCTTGAACGTACCCCAAGGATAGGATGATGGAGAAGCCACAAAGGGAGCTTGCAAGTATGGCTGGAGAAAGACACTGTGCCACTCCAATGCATAGAGGCAGTCTTGGTGGCCAATCAACAGGGAGTGAATTTGCATAAAGGGAGCATTCAGTGGCTTTGATGGGCTTTAAGAGGAAGCTGCCTGGGTTCATCCTTAGGAAGGAGAGTTCATCACCCATGTCCACCATGGCCTTGTCTCCTTGTCATCTTCTCATCCTGGTCTTCACTTATTACTCAGGTACTGAGATAGGTACCTCCCCAATTTTAGATCCCTTTTCCTATTATTGGGCACATCTTGATCTTGGTTTTGGGCACCCAGGTCACTTGAGCTGATTTGAGTGGAGGGGCTGATGGACCCATGACTTTGCCTTGAGCTGGGATATGTGTAGAGAAGATGCTCATTTGGGTCTATAGTGTCCCAGGCGCCAATTTCTGCATGCATCCCCACTCAAGCCAAGGTCAGTCCATCCACCAACCCCTTGGTCTTCCAGTTATTTATCTCTGCATATATTTCACCCCCTTCCAGGTTCTGTGGCCCAATACGTTCTTAATCAGCCACCATCAGTCTCTGTATCTCTAGGACAAACGGCAGAATTCTCATGTTCAGGAGAAAGGGTTGATAAGCACTATGTTCAGTGGTACCAGCAAAAACCTGGTGGGATCCCCAAGGCACTTATATATGAGGACAAGGAAAGACCTGCTGGGATTCCAGAACGATTTTCTGGTCGCAGCAGCGGAAAAACAGTCACCTTAATCATCGCTGGTGTTCAACAGCAAGATGAAGCTGATTATTACTGTGAAGGATGGGATAATGTCACTGCCTCTCGGCACAGTGGTGTGTTCAGAGGGGGAAGTAAGACACAAACCTTTGGTCCTCAAAGGCAGTTGCAGCTGCCACATCTTACTGGGTCTCAGGTGGCTGAAGATGCTTCCTGTTTTCTTCCTGGAGACTTTCTCCACTCGTTGAGGTGCAGCTGGGTATTTCTGCTCCATTGGCTGTGATGTTGTTACCATCACCCTCTGACCTTGAGATGAGACAAGCAAGACACTCAGAGGTGGCTGGAGCATATTGAGGCTGGTGAAGCAGAAGGCAGGGAGACCAATGATGTTTAAAATACAGTGGTACCTCTGGTTTTGAATGGGATCCATTCCGGAGGCCTGTTCGCAACATGAAAAGAACACAACCCGCGTCTGCGCGTCTGCACACGTGCGGGTTGTGATTCGCCGCTTCTGCACATGCGCATGATGTCATTTTGCGTGTAACCCTTTCCGGTATTTCCGGGTCACCACAGGACATACCCTGAAAGAATGTACAGTGGTATCTCGGGTTAACATATGCTTCAGGTTACAGACTCTGCTAACCCAGATATAGTGCTTCAGGTTAAGAAGAAGAAGAAGAAGAGTTTGGATTTGATATCCTGCCTTTCACTCCCTTTCAGGAGTCTCAAAGCGGCTAACATTCTCCTTTCCCTTCCTCCCCCACAACAAACACTCTGTGAGGTGAGTGGGGCTGAGAGACTTCAGAGAAGTGTGATGAGCCCAAGGTCACCCAGCAGCTACATGTAGAGGAGCGGAGACCCGAACCCGGTTCCCCAGATTACGAGACTACCGCTCTTAACCACTACACCACACTGGCTCTCTCTGGTAAGAACTTTGCTTCAGGATGAGAACAGAAATCGGGCTCCGGCAGTGCGACAGCAGCAGGAGGCCCCATTAGCTAAAGTGGTGCTTCAGGTTAAGAACAGTTTTAGGTTAAGAACGGACCTCCGAAACGAATTAAGTACTTAACCTGAGGTACCACTGTAACATGAAGCGGACATAGCATGAGGTATGACTGTAATGTTTGTGAAAATACCAGAAGCTTTTCTTTTAGGAATTATAGGGACACAACTACCTAAACTTATTCATGTATGCTACTACAGAGGCAGCAACGCTACTCACCCCAAAATGGAAAGAAGCAGAAGTCCCAGCTAAGGAAGAATGGATATAAAAACTTACGGAATATGCAGAAATGGCGAAACTTACTGGAAGAATAAGAAATCAAGATAACAAACTTTTTATAAAAGAATGGAAATAATTTAATAATAACTTATTATTTATACCCCGCCCATCTGGCTGGGTTTCCCCAGGCACTCTGGCCAGCTCCCAAGAGAATATTAATAATAATTTTTTTAAGTGACAAAACATCACGCATTAAAAACTTCCTGAAACAGGGCTGCCTTCAGATGTCTTCTGAAATATAGTTGTTTATTTCTCTTGACATCTGAAATACCGAAAGAATAGGAAATCAAGATAACAAGCTTTGAATAAAAGAATGGAAATTGTTTATTGAATATTTATAGATAAATTGTAAACAGGTAAGAACATTGGCAGGATTATTGTAAAACCTGCAGTTTCATAAGAGTATATATTTCAAGAAGATGCATCAATGAGCAAACTAAGTTAATTTGGATACGCAGAAGATATTAAAAATAAATTTAAGGAACCGCAGAAAGGGGGGGAAGGAAGTCAAGTTTTGAAATGTCGAAATGATTGTAAAATCAGCGAAATGTATGAACCTGAAAAGTATAAATAAAAAAATTGGAAAAAAAGAATGACATGCCAACCTTCCGTTCATGTTTCCCTACTGACCAATCAGAACAGAACTGATTAACATGGAGGTGGAGCATCTCTACAAACAGGAGTGATTTAAAGACTCGTTTCCATATTCACCCACACTGTCCTGGGTTCCTTTTCTTTCCTCATTCTAAATTCAAATTTCAGCATGGTTTGGGTTTGCCTTGTTAGCCTGCTGGCTACTTGGTGCGCAGGTGAGAGGAAGTTATGTATACATGAACACCGTCGCTGCGATAAGCGTTCCTAATGCAACCAGCATGAATATTCTTTCAATATTCTTTTCTTCCAGGGTCAAGTTCTCAGCCTCTGCTATCTCAGCCGGTGTCAGTTTCAGTGCCACCAGGAAAAACAACCACACTTTCCTGTTCCTTAAACAATGGATTCAGCATTGATAGTTTTGCTGTGTCCTGGTTTCGGCAGAAGCCTGGGGGTTCGCCAGAGTACCTCTTATTCTATCATACAGATTCTATCAGGCACCAACGCTCTGGAATCCCCTCTCGTTTCTCCGGTTCCAAAGACGTCGCCAGGAACAGTGGCTATTTAACTATCTCTGGAGCCCTCGCAGAAGACGAAACTGATTATTACTGTGCCACATTTCAAGGCAGCACATGGCACGGCGACGCAGTTCAAGGGGGAACTGAGACAAAAACCCACACATTTATTCTCCTTGAGGAAATCAGTCATATACGTCAATGCAGAGATTTCACCAGAACTAAGAGAACAATTGCAATTGTCTCAGCTCTTTCCCATTTAGAAGGTGGCTTTGCTTCCGAAATTTTGCCAGACCTGACATTTGCCCTGGCCTTGCTGGGTATGACTTTTGCACCTATTTGGTGTGAATGAGATGGCAATGCTCCTGGACTAAAATTGTCTACCAAAAACTTCACTCTTGTGGCTTATCACCCTGACAGCTACTCACTTGGGATTTTAGTAAAGCAAACAGTCTAATTTGGCAGCAAGTAAATCAGGCATAGGCAAACTCCGGCCCTCCAGATGTTGGGGACTACAATTCCCATCATTCCTGACCACTGGTCCTGTTAGCTAGGGATGATGGGAATTGTAGTCCCAAACATCTGGAGGGCCAGAGATGGCCTATGCCTGACCTAAATGATAATGAGTGTCAGAACAACTTGGCCACAATAAGAAAATTTTGCCCATGTTATGACTATTTCCCACCTTCCATTTTGACTATCTGGCACCCTCTCTGCATCACCTAGCAATTCCAAAATATAGGCACGCTTTTACCCCCGAAATATTGAATGTCTTGCCCTCAGCTGTACTTGAGGGACGATTCCAACAGATTCCACACGAAAAACACTTATGTCCCTGGGGAGATGGCAGTATCAAATCAGCGATGCATGTCCTTCTGGCCTGCACTCTTTATAAAGACTTGAGGAATGAGGTTCTTGCCCCTCTTTTATTGTCCATTCCGGGTCGCCCAGCCACTGCCACAGTGTCCTTTCTCTTGGCAGATCAAGATGAGCAGGTGACAGCAAAAGGTTGCAAGGGTTTTAGCTGGGGCAATCAGAATAAGGTCCACTACTTGACTACTGATTCAAAACCCTAAAATGCATTTTATATAATCGACTTCTTATTTGTATTTCTATTCTTTGCATATCGTATTGTTGTTTTATTGCTATGGCCGGTGGCTGATGCAAATAAAGATTCATTCATTCAGATGGCAGTGCTCTAGTCTAGTCTTAACATAGCAGCGCCCGCATAACTGTGAAGAAAAGTTAACCTGCAAAATAATGCATTAACTGAGGGTGGGTAGGGTGGGAGAAGCTCTGGGGCCAAGTGAGGATTCCCAGGTAAGATCCTCCCTCTATTGTGTGCAGTGGCGTAGCGTGGGTTGTCAGCACCCGGGGCAAGGCAAGTAATTTGCACCCCCTAACCCATGGATTTGCGCCCCCTAACCCGTGGATTTGCGCCCCCTAACCCTAACCCCCAGATGTTGCGCCCGGTGCGGCCGGGCCCCCCTGCACCCCCTACGCTACGCCACTGATTGTGTGGGCAGGTAATCCCTCCCCTACCTGGCCTGATCTCCTTGGCAACGCTTCCCCCCAGGTGGGATTGGACAACTGACTGGGGTAGGCGGAGACCTCCAGGTATCCCACCTGAGGGAAGGCGAAGCCAAGCCTATGCTGATGGATCCAGGGGCTCCAGATCCAGGGGCTGCGCGCATCCACACAAAGGTCACCCCTGTTTTATGTGGGGAGCGGTCATTCCCAGACATTTTCATGAATACCAGAAATTTCCACTGGATGAAATTTCCTGAGGCAAAATCCTGGACATATGGCAACCCTATTCTTGTTTTTGTATTCAGAAAATTCACTACATATTCCAATGCTTCTTCTTTGAAAAATGTGTTTGGCAATAATGTCAAATAATGTCAAATTTTCCCCATCAAATGTTTCCTCCTTGAGTCAGGCTACCTCTCCTACACAGGCCTGCAGTTAGGCTGCAGGTGTCAAGCTTCAGATCTCTGGTCCTTTTTAAAAAATATTTTTTAAATTAAATTGTTCAATAAAATAACAAAAACAAACACAAAAAAGCATAATGTCAAATACAATAACCACCACAAACAAAGAAAAATATACACAAAAACAATATCAAATCCAAAAAAATGGGATTCTCTGAACCCCTTGACTTCCCTCAGCTGCATATCATATCTACTCCGAATTATTTCTTTTTTTACCTCAGATTTCTTGTACTATTTCTAAAATGACAAGTGTTTTGAACATCCTGCCAATGTATTAACCTGTTTCCAATACTTTTGCAAATACATAATAAACATTTCCCATTCATTTTTGAATCTCTTGTCGTCTTGATTTCTGAGCTTTCCAGTTAATTTCGCCATTTCAGCATAGTCCATTAACTTGGTTTGCCAGTCTTCTTTGGTCGGGACTGCTTCCTCCTTCCATCTTTGGGCTAATAATATCCGGGCCGCCATCATAGCATATATAAACTCCCCCCCCCCCGATCTTTTGAAATCCTACAATGTTGGGTTCTACAATACCTTGTTAAAAAGGCTTCTGGTTTTTTTAAACAAAGGTTACTCTAAACATTTTTTTCATTTCATTATAAATCACTTCCCTGAATTTTTTAACCTTCCTACATTTCCACCACATATGATAGAATGTACCCTCTGCTTCTTTACATTTCCAACACTTATTAGGAGATCTGGGGTCCTAAACTCAGCCCCCCCCCTTATCTTTGTAGCGGATGTTTCACACTCTCCCCAGTTCATTCCCTCACTCCACTGCTTTGCAGTCTCCTGGAGTGTTTTTCGTCTACTATAGTCTGTCCTTGAACCCTGATAGCACCTCTTGGTGACGTGAATAGAGGAAAGAGAGAAGTGTGAGAGTGCAGAATCTTGCCTGTGATACAAAGGTAAAATTTACTTGTGTTACACTGCCCACTTTTTCCTTGCCTAGATAGGAATGCAGCCACCAGTCTGAACAAGCCTCCCCATCCCTAATTAAGGTCGTTTTCGGCTTTGGACTTAATGCCCTATCTTGAGAAGGAGGCTCTCTAGATGGAAATACGTGTTGCTTCAATTCAAAGTGTGTTGAGCCAGTACTGCTACATTTTAGAGACCCTCGTTCTGTGGAGTTGGCCCATGACATCTGCTTGCCTCCCCAAGTCCTGCCCTGATTGCACCATTGCTGCTTCCCTTTTATCCTGGCCAAAGTGAGGACCGCCTACAAGAGTTTCATGCAAAATTATCTAATTAGCATTGGCTGTGCACTCCCCCAAGCAAGCCAATAAAGACATTCTTGTGGATCTAAGGACCAGAGAATAAATTTTCACGAAGGACCTGCTTGGCATTTCTTGGGCAATTTGGAGAAGAGGAAGAGCCCAACTAGGTCTCCTTCGGTAGTGAAGTCACACTCTTTTAGAGCACTCACCATGGCCTGGCCCCTGGTTTTCCTAGCCCTTCTCAGCTACTGTGCAGGTAAGACTATGAAGGACTTGCTCCACACAGGAGAACATCTCACCCACTTTCATTATGTATTTAGCACAAGAACATCATGCTTCTGTGAGATTTGAAACATGGAAACTGAACAGACGTCCTGTTTCTCTTTCCCCCCTTTTCGTAAAGGTGTGACTTCACAACCAAGTTTGACTCAGCCTGCTTCTGAGTCTATGTCTCCAGGTGAAACTGCGAAACTCTCCTGCACCAGAAATGGTGGTAGTAGCTGGGATGCATTTCACTGGTATCAACAGAAGCCTGGACAGGCTCCTCGCTTTCTGCTCTATGGCACCAGCACCAGGGGAGACGGAATTCCAGATCGGTTCACTCCTTCTTCCTCTGGGAACACCGGCTATTTAACTATCACTAACATCCAGACTGAAGATGAGGCCGTTTATTACTGTTCTGACTGGGAGTACAATATCTTGAAGGGGTATCACAGTGGTACAATCTAATGGGGAACTGAGACAAAAACCTTCTCTCTTCTTCTTAGAGAAGGGAAAACTGATTCACTCATGGGCATAACTCTGTGTGATTGAGGTTTGCCTGCTCAAAACCTAGAAATGAGGGCACCTTTCCCCCAATGCCTTCTCTCTCTCTCTCTCTCTCTCTCTCTCTCTCTTTCATTTTTGACTTTTTCATTTGTACAAACATCAAATAGAAACACAATACAGTGGTACCTCGGGTTTCATACGCTTCAGGTTACAGAATCAGCTAACCCAGAAATATTATCTCGGGTTAAGAACTTTGCTTCAGGATGAGAACAGAAATTGTGCGGTGGTGGTGCAGCGGCAGCAGGAGGCCCTATTAGCTAAAGTGGTGCTTCAGGTTAAGAACAGTTTCAGGTTAAGAACAGACTTCCAGAACGAATTAAGTACTTAACCCCGGGTACCACTGTACGCTACAAATATCCCCTTTGACTTACCTCCCCCTCTATTGTGGTTTCATACTGCATCACCTTTCTAATTCCAATTATTTATAAACCCCAGGTTGGTTGGAATGGCATCTTCCTTCTGGGAATTCTGCACATTCCCTCTTTCTTTACTGACCTCTGCAGTAGAAGGAGCCCCCCACCTTTCTCCTTGCCTGCTCTGACATGTTTCCTCCACAACTGGGACAAGCAGCCTTCCAAAGTTTCCTCCTTCTTCCCACATTCCTCCAACTGCCTCATTGCCAGGTCTGCACCTCCCTCGCAGTGTGTCCCTTTTGCCAGGTGGGAAAGATTGTGCTCTCCATGCAGAGCCGAATTTAGGTTTGATGAGGCCCTAAGCTACTGAAGGTAATGGGGCGCTTGATATGTCCAGCTGTCCTTTGTCATCAACAATTTGTCACTGTTTTTTGTGTTGAATATATGCTATATGGTAATTTTTGAACCTAATAGGTATCTAAAGCCATTTGCACATGCAGAATTTCCTTTAAAAAAATTTGGGGGCCCCAAGAGAGTGGGGAAAGTGTGGGAGAACATTTCTTTGACACAATGCCATCTAGGTATCTAAATCCATTTGCACATGCAGAATGCAGGCACCCTATATATAGAAATGAGCAAACCAGTGATATTTTAGGGAGCAGGCTAGCAGGCGGGGCCCATTACTTACATCATAGGAGCCTACACAACACAAAACACTGTTGCCGTATGTAGGGTTTATTTTATTTGTTTTTCATCTTATATTTTGGAAATGTACATCCAGGTTTTATTCCTTTAATTTTTTGGAGGCCCCCCAAGAGAGTGGGGCCCTAAGCTATAGGGTGTTTAGCTTATACATAAATCCAGTGTCTCTATGTCTTCGCTGTGTTTACTTCTGATCCAGCCCCCAACAGAGATGGGACCACTGCTGCCTCCTCCCAGCTTCCCTTATGAAAATCAATTCTGTTGCCTTTCTTTTTGTTATGGCTTTATGTATTCACAGTGCAGACTGAAGTCAGTCATGGTTTTCGTTGTCTCCCCCACCCTCTGGTAAAAACCATTACACCCCACGTACCAGCAGGTGGTGCTGTGGTCTAAACCACCGATCCTCTTGGGCTTGCCACTCAGAAAGTCGGCAGTTCGAATCCCCGCAATGGAATGAGCTCCTGTTGCTCTGTCCCAGCACCTGCCAACCTAGCAGATCCAAAGCATGCCAGTGGAAGTAGATAGATAGGTACCACTGCAGCAGGAAGGTAAACGGCATTTCCGTGCGCTCTGTTTTCCATCACAGTGTCCTGTTGCCCCAGAAGCGGTTTAGTCCTGCTGGCCACATGACTCGGAAAGCTCTCTGCAGACAAACGCCAGTTCCCTTGGCCTGAAAGTGAGATGAGCACCACAACCTTATAGTTGCCTTTGACTGGACTTAACCATCCAGGGGTCCTTTACCTTTACCTTTTACATGCAGAAACACAGCACAAAATCAGGTCCAGGAAGAGAACTGGTGACAGTGTTCTAGCCAGGATACTCAAAACGTATCCATTCATAATTTCCTCCGATTCCCAAGGAGTGCTTGGCAATGGCGTTTGAAATAGGCATTCAAGGATACCTTTTCATGCACATCCCAGAGTGAAAGAGGAGGTGACTGCAGAGCAAAGAGTCTAGCCTGATATTTGACTGAAAACTGCTTCCTTTATGATAAGTTTGCTTAAAAAGAAATCTTCAGTTCTTCTCTGGTAAATCTGGTGTGGTTTTTTTAAAGGTATTTTATTCTGAAACATGATATACATCCTTGGTGATAATCTGAGCTTTAGACACAAGGGGAGACATTGGTTCAGTTTATCTACATTTGACATAATTCATTTCTGGAGTCCCCAGATGTCCTTGCACCTGCAGTATGAAGACAGAGTTCAGTAACAGATGAGCAGTTTATTTGGCTGTTACTCATGTATGGAACATGGGACGCAGGTGGCGTTGTGGGTTAAAGCCTCAGCGCCTAGGGCTTGCCGATCGAAAGGTCGGCGGTTCGAATCCCTGCGGCGGGGTGCGCTCCCGCTGCTCGGTCCCAGCGCCTGCCAACCTAGCAGTTCGAAAGCACCTCCGGGTGCAAGTAGATAAATAGGGACCGCTTACCAGCGGGAAGGTAAACGGCGTTTCCGTGTGCGGCTCTGGCTCTGGCTCTGGCCAGAGCAGCGATGTCACGCTGGCCACGTGACCCGGAAGTGTCTCCGGACAGCGCTGGCCCCTGGCCTCTTAAGTGAGATGGGCGCACAACTCCAGAGTCTGTCAAGACTGGCCCGTACGGGCAGGGGTACCTTTACCTTTACCTTTACATGTATGGAACTCAAGAGGGCTGGATTTAGGTTTGATGGGGCCCTAAGCTATTGAAGGTAATGGGGCCCTTTATATGTTCAGCTGTCCTTCGTCAACAACAAATTGTCACTGTTTTTTGTGTTGAATATATGCTATATGGTAATTTTTGAACCTAATAGGTATCTAAAGCCATTTGCACATGCAGAATTTCCTTTAAAAAAATTTGGGGGCCCCAAGAGAGTGGGGAAAGTGTGGGAGAACATTTCTTTGACACAATGCCATCTAACCTCCCTGCAACTAAAACAGAACAAAAATCAATCCATTTTCCAGGATTCTTATTCTGATGCCAGCATCTCGAAAGGAGCATTTCCCCATCATTTACTACCTGATTCCTTTTTAAATTGGAGGTGCCAGGGACTGTATCATGCACATTTTGTGTCCTTTAGCGCTAAGCTGTGAGCCCATCTCTTTCTCTCTTCCCGTGAGTGACAGTCCCAATCTGCCTTGATCATGGCAAATCATCCTACTTCTACTTCAGGTCATCTCTCTCTCTCCCTCCCTCCCCCCCCCTCTCTCTCTCTCTCCAAATCAGTCCTATTGCATCTGGTTGAGCTCCTTAATCATGCATTCCAAACAGAGACATGCAGTTCTAGCAGAGCCAATGAGCACAGTTTGGATTTGCATGAAGTGGCCGTTCATCAGCTCCAGGCCATTTAAGAAGCAAAAGGCTGAGGTTCCAGCCAGTTGCCTGTTTGGATAAGAGAGCTCACCATGGCCTGGACTCTGTTTTTTCTGGCCCTTCTCAGTTACTGCTCAGGTAAGGATGGGAAGGAATAACATCTCTTTTGCCATGGAGCCAACAGCACAATAAACTATAATATATATTCATTTATTATGTTAATTTATTATGGAAACTTAAAGCTCCAGTGATATTTGAGAAGACAGAGGATGGAGAGTCATGCTATTCTTTTTCTTTTTCAAAAGGTGCCAATTCACAGCCAACAGTGACTCAGACAGGCTCCCAGTCTGTGTCCCTGGGCCAAACTGTAAAACTCTCCTGCTCTAGAAGTAGTGGTGGTAGCTGGTACAGCTTTCACTGGTATCAACAGAAACCTGTGCAGGCTCCTCGCTTTGTGTGGTCTGGCTCCAGCACCAGGGGAGAAGGCATCCCAGATCGGTTCACTGGCTCTCAGTCCGGGAACACTGGCTCTTTAACCATCTCCAACATCCAGGCGGAAGATGAAGCAGTTTATTTCTGTGGTGCCTGGGAGGGCACCGGTGGTGACAAGTTCCACAGTGATACAATCTGATGGGGAACTGAGACAAAAACCTTTTCTCCTCTGCCCTGCCACAACGAAACCTGAGTTCCTCAAGAGCAGAGTTGGGCCTGAATGAGCTCATACTGTTTTTGACAGGAATGTAGAATGATATCAGATTATTTAGACACAGGAATGCATTTAGAGAAATGACGTCACTGTAAATATCTGGCACAGCTCAGCAATAAATTGCAGCCCTTAGTTCTTAACTCTCTCTTCCCCCATTTCCAGTGAAGGCATTCCCACTTAGCGTACGGCAACAAAGAAGGGAATTTGAGACTGCATGACAAAGTGAGAAGCTTAAGGGTTTTGATGATGGTCTTGGAATTTGGGGACTATGCCTCACACATATTCCCCATGAACGGTTGGCTCTTTCAGAGTATTTTTTTAACAGCTCCTTAATGCAAATCAGTTCTTTTGTTTTGGACTTTATTATTGCACATTTGCATTCCCAGTAGCAAAGCCAATGAAGGCACAGGAATGGACTTGCATGAATCCTCAGCTCTGGGGGATTTAAGCAAGGGCATGGCGAAGTCCCAGCCAGTTCCCTGTTTGACTCAGAAAACCTCCCTCCTTTGGAGAGTCCACCATGGCCCCAGCTCTGCTTTTCCTGGCTCTTCTCAGTTACTGTTCAGGTAAGGAGGCAAAGAGATAATCTTAGGTAAGTGCAAGAGACAAGAAGAAGAAGAAGAATCTAAGATGGTTATCAAAGAAACATATTGCTCCTGCGATATTGGGGAGCACAGAGGATCAAAGTATTTTATTTCCCCCGTTTCCCTTTTTTGCAAAGGTGTCACTTCACAGCCAGCCTTCACTCAGCCAGTCTCCCAGTCTGTGTCCCCGGGTGAAACTGTGAAACTCTCCTGCTCTCAAAATAGTGGTGGTAGCTGGAGCAGGTTTCACTGGAATCAACAGATAGCTGGGCAGGTTCCTCGCTTTGTGTTTGCTGGTACCAGCACCTGGGGAGATGGGATCCTGGATCGGTTCACTGGTTCTTCCTCTGGGACCACTGGTTATTTAACCATCTCCAACATCCAGGCTGCAGATGAGGTAGTTTGTTACTGTGGTGCCTGGGAGTATGACAGCAACATGTTTCATGGTGGTCCAATCTGATGGGGAACTGAGACAAAAACCTTTGATCTTCCACTCTGGAGTGAAGAATGAAGAGCTCATTTTCTGTGCCTTAAGAGCTTTCAAAGTCTCGAACCAAAGGGCTTTGCACTCACTTCTCTCTGGCTGCCATCCTACGCTGACAGTTAAGAAAATATCCTTCTCTAATAGTTAGCTGATCTCTGATATTAAATGTTTATGTTTTTACTGTATGATTTACATCTGATTGCTGCAGACTGCTGTGATATGTTTTTTCCTGAATAGTGGGGTATGAAGATTTTTAAACAAATAAATAATATGGTAGGACTTACACACCCAACCAACCAACCAGCCATGAGTCCACACAGTCTGTTGTGATGCCGGAGGGGACAAATGATAAAGAGGAAAGTTTCTCTGTCTTTTTCTGTCTATTTCTGTAAAGGTGTCCATTCACAGCCAGCAGTCATTCAGCCAGACTCCCAGTCTGTGTGTCTGGGCCAGACGACTAAACTCCCCTGCTCCAAAAGTAGTGGGAGCTTGGACAGTTTTTACTGGTATCAACAGAAACCCAGAAACGCTCCTCGTTTTGTGCTCTATGGTGCCGACAAGAGGGGAGAAGGGATCCCGGACCGGTTCACGGGCTCTTCCTCTGGGAACACTGGCTATTTAACCATCTCCAACATCCAGGCTGAAGATGAGGCTGTTTATTTCTGTGTTGACTGGGAGTACACCGGTAGTATCATGTTTCACAGTGATACAACCTAATGGGGAACTGAGACAAAAACCTGTTCTCTTCCTCCCCAGAGTGCAGAACGGACTAGATCCGTGGAGCATCATTTCATCTGTGCCAGAATATTTTTTGCTATCTAGATTTGTAAGGCTCAGTGAGGCCATCTGGGCTCTGACACATTTCAATGGCAGGACCACTCACCAACCAACTGCACCAGCAATCTGTACCCCCATTAGAAAAGGAATTTCCCCCAAAATCTCGATGGATCTTTTCTATTTTGCTCCTTCATTTCATTGATTACTCACTTCTCATCTGAAGATCTCCAAGAGACAGCAAAAAGATACACAGCACACAACACCTTGGGGTGGGGGAAAGTAGGGCGAATCATATGATACATTAATGCTGATAAGGAAAAATTTTGGGGTGTGAATTTACTCCGCTGCCCAGTTCATCAGGGTGCCAGTCCTCATGGATCTCCCCGGCCAGCAAAAGAAGGATTCTCCAGTCAAGTTAAAGAAGCAAATGGCAGTCAGTACACCTGATCTTTATTTCTTGCAAGAAGGTTCAAACACACAGAGTAGGAACCCTGAGTATGGGGTTGCGTGAACTTTTAAGACCCCTCCCCATTTCCCATAATACATTATCCAACAGCATCATCGAAACATCACAAATATGTCACAAAGTAGGAGTGTTTGGCGTGTAGAAACATGAGCCCATCACACCCACCCCTGTCAATAGCTCCCATTCCCAACACCTTTTTTAAAATAATATTTATTAAGGTTCTGAAAGTTACAGAAAGAAAAGAAAAAGGATTAAACATAACAAAACAATACAATACAATACAATACCAAAAACAAAAATACTACATATACATAACAAAAACAAAACAAAAACAATTAAAAACAACAACACATCCAATACTTTCAATGTTATTAACTTTCATTTGCTTGTTTCCTTGATCTCCTCACACCTCCCTTTTTTGTATTCTAGTTCGATTAGATATTCCAACAAATCCTTTCCATCCTTCCCAATTTTTATCCTGATACAATGTATCTTTACCTTTCCTCCTTTCATCTATTAATCTATTTTTACTTAATCCTTTATAATACTTCTGCTAAAGCCACATAACTTCATTCCAGCCTCCTTCTAACATTCCTTAATTTTACAATGTTTCTGTAAATAAACTTTAAATTTCTTCCAATCTTCTTCCACCGACTCTTCTCCCTGGTCTCGGATTCTGCCAGTCATTTCCGCCAGTTCCATGAAGTCCATCACCTTCATCTGCCATCCTTCCCGGGTGGGTAGATCTTGTGTCTCCCAGTACTTTGCAATAAGTATTCTTGCTGCTGTTGTAGCATACATAAAGAAAGTTCTATCCTTCTTTGGCACCAATTGGCCGACCATGCCCAGGAGAAAGGCCTCTGGTTTCTTCAGAAAGGTATATTTAAATACCTTTTTCATTTCATTATAGATCAACCATTCCCAACACCTTTTAGGTACCCTCTTCCCCAAAGAACAATAAAAGTATTGACACATCTCCCTGGCCGCAAGGCTTTCCTAAGCTTCTCATTTGAAAGTATCAGGATTCAATCCTCCATCCGGATGGATTTCTGTCTGGGGTATGTGCTGCCCTTGATCACCTCCTGTTGTGAGGCTAAGTTCACACCTTATGGAGGGGCAGGGAGTATGTGACCTTATGCTTAAGGGATTCTGGAGGCAGGGCAGTCCTGGATTCCCCTCTTCCAGAGGAATCATTAGCCCTTGAAACCAAGGAAATTGGTCAAACCGTTGAATTTTGGTGATTATTTGTTAAGTTTCTACTGTTTTCTATATCGGATTGTCAGAGGAAACAGTACAATACATGGTCTCAACTTATTGCTACAATTTTATAGACTACTTTAATGAGCCTCCTTGCTGTTGTCTATGTATGGCGCTTGTATCAACAGTCAGTGCCCTGGCCTTAGTTTGGGGCTGTGGTGGGAACTTGGGTGGAGTCGTTAAACAGCCCCCCCATTCCTTGTTTTAACAACGCATTGATATTTCATATAACATAACATCGATTAAAAAACATGCTCAAATTATAAACAAAGCAATCATCAGACCCATTAACGAATAGACAAAAATGAACAAAACCTCAACTTCCACTCGTCCAATAAAACATTCACATCAAACCAACAATTTTCTCCCCCCCCCCCTTTAATCTTTCCACTCCACCCAGAGGTCAGGTGCGGAGGGCAGCTGTTGCAAATTGGGGGGGGGGAGTCTCAGCAGGGGTTGAGCACCTGCTCCCCCTTCTGTTTTAAAAAGGAGCAATTCTCACACATCACATACATGATTATTAGACAATTTACAGCATGTATCTACAGGGGCGTAATGATGATAATGAGGATGAGGATGATTTTATTATTAATGTCCCACCCATCTGGCTGGATTTCCCCAGCCACTATGGGCAGCTTACAGCACACAAAATAATTCTAAAATGTACATAGCCACTTGGGGGGGGGGGGGAGAGACATAGGGCATGTGAATGAGCCCAGTCTCCCAAAGGCGAGGCCGGGATCGCAGGGTGCAGTGCTGTTGCATCCTTCACAAGGCATGTTTCCGTGGTGGGAAACGTTCACTGTGTACAAGACAAGACCCATTCTCATTTTTTAAAAAACCATTTATGCAAATCTGGGTGCATTTGCATGAAGGGGGCATTCCTCAGCCCTAGAGGACTTAAGAAAGCAAAGGGTGAGGTCCCAGCCAGTTGCTTTTGTGTTTTGGAAAGCCTCTCACGATGGCCTGGACTCTGTTTTGCCTGGCCCTTCTCAATTACTGTTCAGGTAAGGATGCAAACAGATAACCTCATGTAGACCTGAGAGATAAAACCAAAATTACTTGTAGTGTTTATTTATTATGGAAACTTAAAGCTCCAGTGATATTTGAGAACACAGAGGATGGAGAGTCATGCTTTTCTTTTTCTTTTTCAAAAGGTGCCAATTCACAGCCAACAGTGACTCAGACGGACTCCCAGTCTGTGTCCCTGGGCCAAACTGTGAAACTCGCCTGCTCTGCAAGTAGCGGTGGAAACTGGGGCTACTTTCACTGGTATCAACAGAAACCTGTGCAGGCTCCTCGCTTTGTGTGGTATGGCTCCAGCACCAGGGGAGAAGGGATCCCAGATCGGTTCACTGGCTCTCAGTCCGGGAACACTGGCTCTTTAACCATCTCCAACATCCAGGCGGAAGATGAAGCAGTTTATTTCTGTGGTGCCTGGGAGGGCACCGGTGGTGACAAGTTCCACAGTGATACAATTTGATGGGGAACTGAGACAAAAACCTTTTCTCCTCTGCCCTGCCACAACGAAACCTGAGTTCCTCAAGAGCAGAGTTGGGCCTGAATGAGCTCAGACTGTTTTTGACAAGAATGTGGTGTGATAGCAGATTACTTTAGACACGGGAATACATTTAGAGAAATGGCCTCACCATAAACATCTGACACAGCTCAGCAATAAACTGCAGCCCTCACTTCTTAATTCTCCTTGATGGCTAGGTCAAAGCTCAACAACTTTGCCAAAAAATGATCATCAACTTTTGTGTCCGGATTTTCACATTTTTAAAAATGGCAACCCTGTTAATAAATAAATAGCTGGGTTGTCGTTTTTTAATTTCCTTGCAAACAAGTCACAATGAATGTTCAAAAAGCAGTAACCCAGTCCAATATTCTATATTCTTCTTCTCACTCCAGAATCTCAAGATCTTTCCCACTATCTGCTGCTTGATCTATTTATCTCTGGTGCAAGGAACGGGACCTTCCACATGCAAGTCACATTCTTTGCCATTAAACTTTCATACCCCTTTATCCCTCTTCCCTTGAGATATCCCCATCAGCCTTGATAAGGAAGAATTATCCTGCTTCTTCCTTAAGGTCATCTTCTACCAGACAAGCACCATCACTAATACCATTTTTAAATCTCCTTTCTGCTAAAGTATTATAGTGCATCTCATTTTGATATTGCATTTTGTATTCTCAGAAGAGAGACAAAGTTCTAACAGAGCCAACGAACATGGGGTGTCCATTAAAGGACCATTCATCAGCTCTGGGGAGATATAAGAAAGGAAAGTGTCAGGTCCCACCCAGCTTCCTGTTAGATTCAACATGCTCTTTAAATGTATTCTAATTGTTTCTGTTATTTCTTAGGAAATTCACATTGTAATGCAATAAAAGGCAATATGTAAGAAATGAAAAAAGCAATGAAAATACAATTAAACATGTAGCACCTAACACAGCACATTACAATTACTATAATAGGCAGAAAAATTATTAAGCACCCATCCTTAAGACCCTATGCAATTTGATATGCACAACTCGTAGACTTAACATATAGAATAAGAGAACAAGAAGAACATATATTAAAGAAGATTGGACAACTTTTATTGAATATATGGGGAATAATTGTGTACAGCTGAAACCCTGGCAGCATTTAGATAAATTCAGCAGTGTAAACAAGTTTTGATGGATGCAATAATGGAATACTGAACGGTATAGTTTTTGTAAAATATGCAGGGATTTATGATATGTAAAGTGAACCATGGAAAGAAAAGAAGGGAAGTCATTCGTATCTTGAGGAAGTAAAATGAGTATTTTAAATTGTAAAACAACCCACTTGGAAATTGGCCAGGGTCTTATATATATAAATTTCCAAGTGGGTTGTGTTTGGAAATCTTTCATCTCACCTCCAGGCCCTGAGAAACTTTGCCATGGAAATCTCAGTGTGTCTGGCTGTTGATAGAGCTGCAAACTCTGCAGTCCTGTCTTTAATCTGTAGGGGGCGATGTCGGCCCACTTATACCAGATTTAGCAAAAATTATATGACCGCATAAACTTCCTACAACTGCGGTGTGAAGTGAAAAGGAAGGATGCTCTTTATTTGTGAGTAAATCTCCTGTGCCTTCCAACTCATTCAGGTGCTAATATTCTGCATCTCTAATCTAGAATATGAGACACGGGGCTGACCAAAGGGGGAACACTTGGGGCTCCAGGTGTTACTGAACTGCGAGTCCCATCAGCCCCCTCCCAGACATCATGGCCAGGGGCCAGCCTTACTGGATACTGTAGATAGGACCAAAGGTTCCCAAATCCTGGTGCATATTGTGTGTGGGGGGGGGGGATAAGAAGAACAAAGTTTTATTTTTGCTCCCATTCCTTGTCAACATTTAATGCAATTAGGTGCCAAAATCAGGTGCAATCAGGTGCCAATCAGGTGTATCTGAAGAAGTGTGCATGCACACGAAAGCTCATACCAGTAACTAATTTAGTTGGTCTCTAAGGTGCTACTGGAAGGAATTTTTTTTTATTTTGTTTCGACTACGGCAGACCAACACGGCTACCTACCTGTAACTAGGTGCCAAAATGTTTTACATATTTTACATAAACTAAACCCTTCAGTATTCCATTGTTACATCCATCAATACTTATTTACACTGTTGAATTTATCTTCATGCTGCCAACGTTTTCAAGTGTACACAATTTCCCCCCGTGTATTCAAGCAATATTTTCCAGTCTTCTTTAAACATATGTTCCTCTTGCTCTCTTATTCTATATGTTCGCATATTCCATCAGTTTAAGTAGCCATTCTTCTTTAGTTGGGATCTCTCTTGTTTTCCATTTTTCCGGGCTAACAAAACATGGGCCACAGTAGTGGCATTCCTAAAGAACCTTTTTCTTTTTTCTTTTTGCACCTGGGAATTATATTCTTCTGAGCTCTTGTCCCCCTTCACCTCTACTCTCCTGAGCTTTGGTCCCAGCATTTGGCAGAGGGTCCAGGCAGCAGATGCTGAGGATGGCAGGGAGTGCTGGCCAAATATTGGAGGGTGGAGCTGTGTGTGCCTTGTGGTCTGGCCAGCCTTCCCTGAGCTCCCCTGCTGCTCTCTGGGGTGGAGAAGGAAGCTCTTCATGTCAACACTGTTGAGCAGAGATGCTGCCACGGATGGCCCAGTTCACTTCTGAATATGGAACGGAAAGGGAAATAAAATGCCTTAGGCTGGGCCTGCCTGGACTTCACCAACCATTATTGAGAGGGGTTATCTCGCCACGTCCTCAGTTTCATCCTGAATAAAACAAGACAATATCTATTTTTAAAAACAACAATGCTCTTTTTGTCAGGCTTCAGAGAATCTGATCCCTCGCCAGGTAGAAGCCAAAAAGCAGATAGACAAGAAGAGTTAATTTATTCAGTATTCACAGAGAGAGACAAAGGAATACAGTCTTTATCAAATAATGGCGTTGCTCCGAGTAAATTCAACCCCCCCACCCCATCTGTCCTATTCCATGTCATCCCTGCGCTGGCTGATCTGTGCTTTCTGCCTCTGAGCTTTCTGTTCTCCTACTCTCAATGCCCACCTAGTCCTGAGAAGGAGGGGGGTCTGGAATGCTTCCCAAAGACACTGAGTCTGTCTGCTCTCTTTCCCCTAGTTATTCTTCTTCCTGCTGTTCCTCTCCCAGGATTTCCCAGCTTCTCCCATCTGCAGCCTCTGAACTATGCCCTTCTGCAAACCGCTGTTCTACATCTATACTGTCCTCCTGCTCTCGGTAAGGTCCAGGAGAAGGTGGTTGGGGGGCAGCCCCTACAATTCTTCCTCAGTCCAGCCCCTGACTGACACTTTTATGCAAATTAGTTTTATTGGATTTGTGTGTGTTTTTGGTACGGCACTGTATATTCTCAGCGGTGGCATGTGGTTCTAGTTAAGTGAATGAGTGCAGGGTGGATTTGCATGATTTGCATTTGTTCATCAGTTCCAGAGAGATTAAGGAAGGAAAAGGTGAGGTCCCAGCTAGTTGCCTGTCGGATTAAGAAGGAGACACTGCTTTGGAGAGCTCACCATGGCCTGGACTCTGCTTCTCCTGGTCCTCCTCAATTACTGTTCAGGTAAGGAAGTGGAGACAGCACAGCACAATTTTCTGTATTATATAGTCATCATATGAATGTGGTGTTTTTCTGATATTGCAGAGAGTAATATATCAAGGGTCTTTCCCCTTTCCCTTTATTTTTTTGTAAAGGTGTCGCTTCACAGGCAACCTTGACTCAGCCAGCCTCCCAGTCTGTGTCCCTGGGCCAAACTGTGAAAATCTCCTGCCTCCAAAGTGGTGGTCTTGATTCCTCATACACATTTGCCTGGTATCAACAGAGACCTGCGCAGGCTCCTCGCTTTGTGTTTGCTGGTACCAGCACCCGGGGAGAAGGGATCCCAGATCGGTTCACTGGCTCTCAATCCGGGAACACTGGCTATTTAACCATCTCCGACACCCTGGCTGAAGATGAAGCTAATTATTACTGTGGTACTGATGAGTCATCTGGTGGTTACAAGTATCACAGTGGTACAATCTAATGGGGAACTGAGACAAAAACCTTTTCTCTTCTGCCCTGCCACAACGAAACCTGAGTTCCTCAAGAGCAGAGTTGGGCGTGGGGAACTGAGACAAAAACCTTCACCCTCCCTCCCTACAGCAAAAAAACCAGAATTACTTGAGTGCAGAGTCAAGAACGAATGGGTTCTCTCTCTCTCTCTTTAACAAGAACGTGCAATGATATCAGGTAATATGGACACACAGATGCTTTTAGAGGAATAGTCTCAACTTAAATACTGTACAGTGGTACCTTGGGTTAAGTACTTAATTCGTTCCGGAGGTCCGTTCTTAACCTGAAACTGTTCTTAACCTGAAGCACCACTTTAGCTAATGGGGCCTCCCGCTGCTGCTGCACCGCCAGAGCACGATTTCTGTTTTCATCCTGAAGTAAAGTTCTTAACCTGCAGCATTATTTCTGGGTTAGCGGAGTCTGTAACCTGAAGCGTACGTAACCTGAGGTACGACTGTATGTGGTCTCACCAATAAATGGCAGCCCACAGTTTTTGTCTGACCCTGATCAGGGGCGTCTTACCCATAGAGGCTAGTGGCGTGGGGCACCAGGGCGCCAAATTCTGGAGGGCGCCAGGGAAAAGGCAGAGGCTGGATGCGGCACCTCCTGGCACCAGCTCACCGTCCTCACCCGCCTCCACCGCACCCGGAGCCTCTGCCTGCCGTGGCCACCGTGGCACACAGCAGCCAGCTGAGCCAGGAAGCGCTGCCATCAGCTCCGTCTCTTCCCCACCGGAGGAGCCGCCCTCCAGACACTGCCTTCCTCCAGCCCCACCGGCAGCGCCGTCCTCCCTAAAAATAGGTCGACAACTCTGGGAAATGGTCGGGGGGCGGGGGGGGGGGCGGAGGGAGCTTTGCACCCTTTACAAGCCATATCCTTTGTCAAGCTTTGGTCATTTCCAGAAAGGGCACTTTGCACAGGTTTGTATTGATGTGTGCACTTCTTATTCTAGGATCAGACAGAGAGTGGCGAGAATGCAGCCCATTGAAAATGCTTCTCTTCTTAAATTCAGATGATTAACTACATATTCCAATTTAAAATAAAAATGAATTGTTTGGCATTTATGGCGAACAATAACCCACATAAAGGTAAAGGTAAAGGGACCCCTGACCATTGGGTCCAGTCGTGGCCGACTCGGGGGTTGCGGCGCTCATCTTGCTTTATTCGCCGAGGGAGCCGACGTTTGTCTGCAGACTGTTTTTCCGGGTCAGCATGACTAAGCCGCTTCTGGTGAGCCAGAGCAGTGCACGGAAACGCCGTTTACCTTCCCGCCGGAGCGGTACCTATTTATCCACTTGCACTTTGATGTGCTTTTGAGCTGCTAGGTTGGCAGGAGCTGGGATCAAGCAATGGGAGCTCACCCAGTCACGGGCATTCGAACCGCCAACATTTTGATCGGCAAGCCCTAGGCTCTGTGGTTTAACCCACAGCGCCACCTGCGTCCCAGATAACCCACATACTCGCCTTTAAACATTGGTTAAATGGATTAGGCTACAACCCTGCTTACTGTAGTGCAGTTACAAAGTGGGTGGGAATCCTCTGGCCTAGGAGGCAAATGTAGCCCTCCACAGCTCTCTGTGACCCTTCAGAATCTCCCCAGAGCAAATGCCTCTTAAGGCACACCCCTCGTCCACATTCTTCACCCGCCCTGCTTCACTGCCCATTTGTGTGTATTTTGGCTCTCTGGGTTGTCTCCTTGAATTCTGATAAAGCCTTCTGAATTGAGGGAAAGAGGGGCGCATGGGGCATAGAAACTAGCCGACAGTAGAAAAGTAGGATTTGTGTGTTTTGCTCCACCTACCTTTCCCTGTCATTCTCCTTCCAACCTGAACAATTTCCCAGATTGGAGTGCAGCACTCAGACTTGGGACTCAGCTACCTTAGTTTAAAAACGTTTTGAATGTGTTGTTGTTGTTGTTGTTTTATGTGATATTTATTAAAGTTTTCAAAGATAAAACAAAAAGAAAAGAAACAACAAAAATACAGAAATACAGAAATACAGAAATAAAAACAATTTAAAAACACGTAAAGTTTCCGTTCTCTTATTTTCTTTTAACTTATTTTCCCGACCTCCTCATACCTCCCTTTCTTATATTCCAATTCAAATTGTTTGTTCAGCAAATCCTCCACTAATTCTTTTAATTATTTCAAAACCTTATTTTCCATATCTCTTAAACATTACAGCTGAAAACCACTTAATTTCTCTCCAACATCATTCTAACATTCCTTAATTTTACAATATTTCTGCAAATAGTCTTTAAACTTTTTCCAGTCTTTTTCCGCCACCTCTTTTCCCTGGTCTCGGATTCTGCCGGTCATTTCTGCCAGTCCCATATAGTCGATCATCTTCATCTGCCATTCTTCCAGAGTGGGTAGATCTTGTGTCTTCCAGTATTTTGTGATGAGTATTCTTGCTGCTGTTGTCGCATACATAAAAAAAGTTCTGTCCTTCTTTGACACCAATTGGCCGACCATGCCCAGAAGAAAGGCCTCTGGTTTCTTAAGGAAGGTATATTTAAATACCTTTTTCAGTTCATTATAAATCATTTCCCAGAAAGCCTTAATCCTTGGGCACGTCCACCAAAGGTGAAAGAATGTACCTTCAGTTTCTTTACATTTCCAACATTTATTATCGGGCAAATGATAAATTTTTGCAAGCTTGACTGGGGTCATGTACCACCTGTAAATCATTTTCATAATATTCTCTCTCAAGGCATTACATGCCGTAAATTTCAAACCGGTGGTGCATAACTGTTCCCAGTCAGCAAAACATAATGTTATGTCCAACATCCTGTGCCCATTTAATCATAACAGACTTCACCGTCTCATCCTGGGTATTCCATTTCAGCAGCAAGTTATACATCTTTGACAAAATCTTGGTTTTGGGTTCTAACAATTCTGTTTCTAATTTCGATTTTTCCACCTGGAATCCAATTTTCTTGTCCAATTTATAAGCCTCCATTATCTGATAATAATGAAGCCAGTCTCGCACTTTGTTTTTTAGTTTCTCAAAACTCTGCAATTTCAGTTTGTCTCCCTCTTGCTCCAAAATTTCCCAATATTTTGGCCATTTGGACTCCATATTAAGTCTTTTAAAAGCTTTCACTTCCATTGGAGACAACCACCTTGGGGTTTTATTTTCCAATTGAATGTGTTGTTGTTTAGTCATTTAGTCGTGTCCGACTCTTCGTGACCCCATGGACCAGAGCACGCCAGGCACTCCTGTCTTCCACTGCCTCCCGCAGTTTGTGTTATAGACATGCAACACTAGATGCCGCTGGAGAGCACAACAAAAACTATGCATTTTTCCCTTGCGGTTTTTTTTCTTATAACAATTTAATTTCTGACTTATTTATAGCATTCCCTTCCCTGTGTGTAGATACACCCTAAAATGGTTTTTCCATGCCTGTTAAGATAATCATAGGACTTAATAGAGCAACACAAGAAGGAGGCTCTTTGTATGATACATACCACGCAACCGTCCCAAATTAAGTCCGACATTGTGGATTGTCAGAAGCCACCCTGACTTCTGTCTGAAATCCGTGGTGTCCCACTTTCTCCGCCTTGCTTCCTCCGCTTCCTCTGGAGCAGCTGTGGCGGCCTTCATAGTAGACTCCACCGCCATCATGGCACAACTCCACTCTAGCCATATTCCCGGAAGTGAGCACAGTGCATCTGGAAGCACACTTCTGGATACAGGTGTACCACTTGCAGCAGCCACAACAAGGCCTACAAGGCTGCGAGGAGGCCAAGGCCTAGTGAGGTGATGGTGGTGGAAGAGGAGAAGCAGCCGGCAAAATAAGGCTGCGATAGGAGGGGGTAGCTGCAGTGCAAAGATTGGGTTGAGTGGGTGGGTGTCTTGCTTTCCCATCCCAAAAAGTTGTATGATAATGTGTATTAAAGGTAAAGGGACCCCTGACCATTAGGCCCAGTCACGGCAGACTCTGGGATTGCAGTGTTCATCTCACTTTATTGGCTGAGGGAGCTTCTGGGTCATGTGGCCAGCATGACTAAGCCCCTTCTGGCAAACCAGAGCAACACACAGAAACGGCGTTTACCTTCCCGCCAGAGTGGTACCTATTTATCTACTTGTACTTTGATGTGCTTTCGAACTGCTAGGTGGGCAGGAGCAGGGACCAAGCAACGGGAGCTCACCCCGTCGCGGGCATTCAAACCGTCGTCCTTCTGATCAGCAAGTCCTAGGCTCTGTGGTTTAACCCACAGTGCCACCCGTGTCCGTAATGTGTATTACCTCACTGCAAAATGTGTTTTTATATATTTATAATTTTTATTAAGTTTTTCTATTTTACATTTTGGAATATTCATTTAAACAACCTTAAAATATCAATGACTTCCCTTCTTCTCTTTCCATTGTTCATTTTACATAACATAAATCCCTTCATATTTTACATAAACCTAAACCTTTCAGAATTCCATTATTGCATCCATCAACATTTGAATTGATCTTAACACTGCCAACGTTATCAAGTGTACACAATTTCCCCCCATATATTCAATAAACATTTTTCCAATCTACTTAAAATGTATGTTCTTCTTGTTCTCTTATTCTATATGTTAAGTCTGCAAGCTGCGCATATTCCATCAGCTTCAGTTGCCATTCTTCTTCAGTTGGGACTTCACTTTTTTCACATTTAAAGGTAAAGGTAAAGGTACCCCTGCCCGTACGGGCCAGTCTTGACAGACTCTGGGGTTGTGCGCCCATCTCACTCAAGAGGCCAGGGGCCAGCGCTGTCCGGAGACACTTCCGGGTCACGTGGCCAGCGTGACATCGCTGCTCTGGCGAGCCAGAGCCGCACACGGAAACGCCGTTTACCTTCCCGCTGGTAAGCGGTCCCTATTGATCTACTTGCACCCGGAGGTGCTTTCGAACTGCTAGGTTGGCAGGCGCTGGGACCGAGCAGCGGGAGCGCACCCCGCCACAGGGATTCGAACCGCCGACCTTTCGATCGGCAAGCCCTAGGCGCTGAGGCTTTAACCCACAGCGCCACATTTGGGGTCTAACAAAACATGTGCCGCAGTGGTGGCATACATGAATCACCTTTTTTGACACCTGGGAATTTCCATCTGAATTATCCACAACAAAAAAGGACTCTGGTTGTTGTTGTTTTTTTTTTTGGGGGGGGGGGTTGGAAAAGTAGTTTTAAACATTTTTTTTCAATCCATTATAAATTATTTCCCAATACTCTTTCACCCTTTTACAAATCAACCACATATGACAGAACGTACCCTCAGCCTCATTGCATCTCCAGCTGTCAGATGGCTGTTGCGGTTCCTCAAGAGTAACCAGGCAGGACTCCAACCTGAATTTTACAGGCTTTATTTAGGTGCAAACTATTTACAGTGAAGAGCATCAAAAGTTCATGTCTGGCTCGGTCGTTAGCAGAATCCGGGAGTGGTCTGTTTTTGGACCTCCCCCAACATAAGAGTTTCTTTACTCCCAACCTTCTCCTTCCTTCTCTGCGCCTTAGGCTACTGCGCAGAATGGGCGGTGGCAAGGGCATGTTTTCCTCCTGTCCGCCTTGCCTAGGAGTGGTGTTAAAGCTCTCACAAGCATCCTCTGGTCCTTGCCCCTCTCCCCCGCTAGAGGTGGGGCTTTCCTCCTCCCCGGAAGAGGAACTGCTTCGCAAGATTTTCAAAGGCTCCTTGTAACACAACTGCCCTTCTGTTCCTCTCCTCTGAGCCGACGGCAGTTCCCTGACACCAGCACATTTACAATTGTTTACAACCCACTTGGAAATTGCCCAGGGTCTTATATATATAAATCTCCAAGTGGGTTTTGTGGGGAAATCTTACCATTCACTTCCAGGCCCTGAGAAACTTTGCCATGGAAATCTCAGTGTGTCTGGCTGCTGTTAGAGCTGCAAACTCTGCAGTCCTGTCTTTAATCTGTAGGGGGCAATGTTGGTCCACTTATACCAGATTTAGCAAAAATTATACCACCACATAAACTTCCTGCAACAGCGGTGTGAAGTGAAAAGAAAGAATGCTCTTTATTTGTGAGTAAATCTCCTGTGCCTTCCAACTCATTCAGGTGCTAATATTCTGCATCTCTAATCTAGAATATGAGACACGGGGCTGACCAAAGGGGGAACACTTGGGGCTCCAGGTGTCACTGAACTGCGAGTCCCATCAGCCCCCTCCCAGACAGCTTTCCCAGTGGCCAGCCTTACTGGATACTGTAGGTAGGGCCAAAGGTTCCCAAATCCTGGTGCACATTGGGAGAAGGGATAAGAAGAACAAAGTCTTATTTTTGTTCCCATTCCCTGTCAACATTTAATGCAATCAGGTGCCAAAATCAGGTGCCAATCAGGTGTATCTGAAGAAGTGTGCATGCACACGAAAGCTCATACCAGTAACTAATTTAGTTGGTCTCTAAGGTGCTACTGGAAGGAATTATTTTATTCTGTTTTGACTACAGCAGACCAACACGGCTACCTACCTGGAACTAGGTGCCAAAATGTTTTACATATTTTACATAAAATAAACCCTTCAGTATTCCATTGTTACATCCATCAATACTTATTTACACTGTTGAATTTATCTTCATGCTGCCAACGTTTTCAAGTGTACACAATTCCCCCCCCCCGTGTCTTCAAGCAATATTTTCCAGTCTTCTTTAAACGTATGTTCCTCTTGCTCTCTTATTCTATATGTTCGCATATTCCATCAGTTTAAGTAGCCATTCACTGGCTCTAAATCTGAGAACACTGGCTATTTAACCATCTCCAACACCCTGGCTGAAGATGAGGCTGTTTATTACTGTGGTGCCTGGGAATACACCGGTGGCAACAAGTATCACAGTGGTACAGTCTAATGGGGAACGGAGACAAAAACCTTTTCTCTTCTGCCCTGCCACAACGAAACCTGAATCCCTGAATTCCTGAATTATTTTGTGTGTGTGTGTGTGTGTGTGTGTGTGTGTGTGTGTGTGTGTTTTAATCTCTTTTTGTCAGGCCTCAGGGATTCCAATCCCTCCCCTGGTGGCAGCCAAAAAGCAGATTGACAAGAAGAGTTCTTACCACATAATTTATTCAGTATTCACAGAGCGAGAGAAAGGAATACAGTCTCTATCAAGTAATGGCGTTGCCCTGAGTAAATTCCAACCCTCCCACAGCTTCTCTCCTATTCCACGTCATCCCTTTGTTGGCTGATCTATGCTTACTGCCTCTGAGATTTCTGTTCTCCCACCCCCAATGCCCAACTAGTCTTGGGAAGCGGGGTCAGGAATGTTTTCCAAAGGCACTGAGTCTGTGTCTCCCCCAGTTCTTCTTCCTGCTCTTCTCTGATATTTCTCAGCTTCTCCCCTCTGCAGCCTCTGAACTATGCCCTTCTGCAAACCGCTGTTCTACATCTATACTGTCCTCCTGCTCTCGGGAAGGTCCAGGAGAAGGGGGTTGGGGGCGGCCCCTACCATTCCTCCTCAGACCAGCCCATGACACTTTTATGCAAATTAGTTTTATTGGATTTGTGTGTGTTTTTGGTACGGCACTGTATATTCTCAGCGGTGGCATGTGGTTCTAGTTAAGTGAATGAGTGCAGGGTGGATTTGCATGATTTGCATTTGTTCATCAGTTCCAGAGAGATTAAGGAAGGAAAAGGTGAGGTCCCAGCTAGTTGCCTGTCGGATTAAGAAGGAGACACTGCTTTGGAGAGCTCACCATGGCCTGGACTCTGCTTCTCCTGGTCCTCCTCAATTACTGTTCAGGTAAGGAAGTGGAGACAGCACAGCACAATTTTCTGTATTATATAGTCATCATATGAATGTGGTGTTTTTCTGATATTGCAGAGAGTAATATATCAAGGGTCTTTCCCCTTTCCCTTTATTTTTCTGTAAAGGTGTCGCTTCACAGGCAACCTTGACTCAGCCAGCCTCCCACTCTGTGTCCCTGGGCCAAACTGTGAAAATCTCCTGCCTCCAAAGTGGTGGTCTTGATTCCTCATACACATTTGCCTGGTATCAACAGAGACCTGCGCAGGCTCCTCGCTTTGTGTTTGCTGGTACCAGCACCCGGGGAGAAGGGATCCCAGATCGGTTCACTGGCTCTCAATCCGGGAACACTGGCTATTTAACCATCTCCGACACCCTGGCTGAAGATGAAGCTAATTATTACTGTGGTACTGATGAGTCATCTGGTGGTTACAAGTATCACAGTGGTACAATCTAATGGGGAACTGAGACAAAAACCTTTTCTCTTCTGCCCTGCCACAACGAAACCTGAGTTCCTCAAGAGCAGAGTTGGGCGTGGGGAACTGAGACAAAAACCTTCACCCTCCCTCCCTACAGCAAAAAAACCAGAATTACTTGAGTGCAGAGTCAAGAACGAATGGGTTCTCTCTCTCTCTCTTTAACAAAAACGTGCAATGATATCAGGTAATATGGACACACAGATGCTTTTAGAGGAATAGTCTCAACTTAAATACTGTACAGTGGTACCTTGGGTTAAGTACTTAATTCGTTCCGGAGGTCCGTTCTTAACCTGAAACTGTTCTTAACCTGAAGCACCACTTTAGCTAATGGGGCCTCCCGCTGCTGCTGCACCGCCAGAGCACGATTTCTGTTTTCATCCTGAAGTAAAGTTCTTAACCTGCAGCATTATTTCTGGGTTAGCAGAGTCTGTAACCTGAAGCGTACGTAACCTGAGGTACGACTATTTGGTCTCACCAATAAATGGCAGCCCACAGTTTTTGTCTGACCCTGATCAGGTTTTTGTCTTACCCATAGAGGCTAGTGGCGTGGGGCACCAGGGCGCCAAATTCTGGAGGGCGCCAGGGAAAAGGCAGAGGCTGGATGCGGCACCTCCTGGCACCAGCTCACCGTCCTCACCCGCCTCCACCGCACCCGGAGCCTCTGCCTGCCGTGGCCACCGTGGCACAAAGCAGCCAGCTGAGCCAGGAAGCGCTGCCATCAGCTCCGTCTCTTCCCCACCGGAGGAGCCGCCCTCCAGACACTGCCTTCCTCCAGCCCCACCGGCAGCGCCGTCCTCCCTAAAAATAGGTCGACAACTCTGGGAAATGGTCGGGGGGCGGGGGGGGGGCGGAGGGAGCTTTGCACCCTTTACAAGCCATATCCTTTGTCAAGCTTTGGTCATTTCCAGAAAGGGCACTTTGCACAGGTTTGTATTGATGTGTGCACTTCTTATTTGAAGATCAGACAGAGAGTGGCGAGAATGCAGCCCATTGAAAATGCTTCTCTTCTTAAATTCAGATGATTAACTACATATTCCAATTTAAAATAAAAATGAATTGTTTGGCGTTTATGGCGAACAATAACCCACATAAAGGTAAAGGTAAAGGGACCCCTGACCATTGGGTCCAGTCGTGGCCGACTCGGGGGTTGCGGCGCTCATCTTGCTTTATTCGCCGAGGGAGCCGACGTTTGTCTGCAGACTGTTTTTCCGGGTCAGCATGACTAAGCCGCTTCTGGTGAGCCAGAGCAGTGCACGGAAACGCCGTTTACCTTCCCGCCGGAGCGGTACCTATTTATCCACTTGCACTTTGATGTGCTTTTGAGCTGCTAGGTTGGCAGGAGCTGGGATCAAGCAATGGGAGCTCACCCAGTCACGGGCATTCGAACCGCCAACATTTTGATCGGCAAGCCCTAGGCTCTGTGGTTTAACCCACAGCGCCACCTGCGTCCCAGATAACCCACATACTCGCCTTTAAACATTGGTTAACTGGATTAGGCTACAACCCTGCTTACTGTAGTGCAGTTACAAAGTGGGTGGGAATCCTCTGGCCTAGGAGGCAAATGTAGCCCTCCACAGCTCTCTGTGACCCTTCAGAATCTCCCCAGAGCAAATGCCTCTTAAGGCACACCCCTCGTCCACATTCTTCACCCGCCCTGCTTCACTGCCCATTTGTGTGTATTTTGGCTCTCTGGGTTGTCTCCTTGAATTCTGATAAAGCCTTCTGAATTGAGGGAAAGAGGGGCGCATGGGGCATAGAAACTAGCCGACAGTAGAAAAGTAGGATTTGTGTGTTTTGCTCCACCTACCTTTCCCTGTCATTCTCCTTCCAACCTGAACAATTTCCCAGATTGGAGTGCAGCACTCAGACTTGGGACTCAGCTACCTTAGTTTAAAAACGTTTTGAATGTGTTGTTGTTGTTGTTGTTTTATGTGATATTTATTAAAGTTTTCAAAGATAAAACAAAAAGAAAAGAAACAACAAAAATACAGAAATACAGAAATACAGAAATAAAAACAATTTAAAAACACGTAAAGTTTCCGTTCTCTTATTTTCTTTTAACTTATTTTCCCGACCTCCTCATACCTCCCTTTCTTATATTCCAATTCAAATTGTTTGTTCAGCAAATCCTCCACTAATTCTTTTAATTATTTCAAAACCTTATTTTCCATATCTCTTAAACATTACAGCTGAAAACCACTTAATTTCTCTCCAACATCATTCTAACATTCCTTAATTTTACAATATTTCTGCAAATAGTCTTTAAACTTTTTCCAGTCTTTTTCCGCCACCTCTTTTCCCTGGTCTCGGATTCTGCCGGTCATTTCTGCCAGTCCCATATAGTCGATCATCTTCATCTGCCATTCTTCCAGAGTGGGTAGATCTTGTGTCTTCCAGTATTTTGTGATGAGTATTCTTGCTGCTGTTGTCGCATACATAAAAAAAGTTCTGTCCTTCTTTGACACCAATTGGCCGACCATGCCCAGAAGAAAGGCTTCTGGTTTCTTAAGGAAGGTATATTTAAATACCTTTTTCAGTTCATTATAAATCATTTCCCAGAAAGCCTTAATCCTTGGGCACGTCCACCAAAGGTGAAAGAATGTACCTTCAGTTTCTTTACATTTCCAACATTTATTATCGGGCAAATGATAAATTTTTGCAAGCTTGACTGGGGTCATGTACCACCTGTAAATCATTTTCATAATATTCTCTCTCAAGGCATTACATGCCGTAAATTTCAAACCGGTGGTGCATAACTGTTCCCAGTCAGCAAAACATAATGTTATGTCCAACATCCTGTGCCCATTTAATCATAACAGACTTCACCGTCTCATCCTGGGTATTCCATTTCAGCAGCAAGTTATACATCTTTGACAAAATCTTGGTTTTGGGTTCTAACAATTCTGTTTCTAATTTCGATTTTTCCACCTGGAATCCAATTTTCTTGTCCAATTTATAAGCCTCCATTATCTGATAATAATGAAGCCAGTCTCGCACTTTGTTTTTTAGTTTCTCAAAACTCTGCAATTTCAGTTTGTCTCCCTCTTGCTCCAAAATTTCCCAATATTTTGGCCATTTGGACTCCATATTAAGTCTTTTAAAAGCTTTCACTTCCATTGGAGACAACCACCTTGGGGTTTTATTTTCCAATTGAATGTGTTGTTGTTGTTTAGTCATTTAGTCGTGTCCGACTCTTCGTGACCCCATGGACCAGAGCACGCCAGGCACTCCTGTCTTCCACTGCCTCCCGCAGTTTGTGTTATAGACATGCAACACTAGATGCCGCTGGAGAGCACAACAAAAACTATGCATTTTTCCCTTGCGGTTTTTTTTCTTATAACAATTTAATTTCTGACTTATTTATAGCATTCCCTTCCCTGTGTGTAGATACACCCTAAAATGGTTTTTCCATCCCTGTTAAGATAATCATAGGACTTAATAGAGCAACACAAGAAGGAGGCTCTTTGTATGGTACATACCACGCAACCGTCCCAAATTAAGTCCGACATTGTGGATTGTCAGAAGCCACCCTGACTTCTGTCTGAAATCCGTGGTGTCCCACTTTCTCCGCCTTGCTTCCTCCGCTTCCTCCACCGCCATCATGGCACAACTCCACTCTAGCCATATTCCCGGAAGTGAGCACAGTGCATCTGGAAGCACACTTCTGGATACAGGTGTACCACTTTCAGCAGCCACAACAAGTCCTACAAGGCTGCGAGGAGGCCAAGGCCTAGTGAGGTGATGGTGGTGGAAGAGGAGAAGCAGCCGGCAAAATAAGGCTGCGATAGGAGGGGGTAGCTGCAGTGCAAAGATGGGGTTGAGTGGGTGGGTGTCTTGCTTTCCCATCCCAAAAAGTTGTATGATAATGTGTATTAAAGGTAAAGGGACCCCTGACCATTAGGCCCAGTCACGGCAGACTCTGGGATTGCAGTGTTCATCTCACTTTATTGGCTGAGGGAGCTTCTGGGTCATGTGGCCAGCATGACTAAGCCCCTTCTGGCAAACCAGAGCAACACACAGAAACGGCGTTTACCTTCCCGCCAGAGTGGTACCTATTTATCTACTTGTACTTTGATGTGCTTTCGAACTGCTAGGTGGGCAGGAGCAGGGACCAAGCAACGGGAGCTCACCCCGTCGCGGGCATTCAAACCGTCGTCCTTCTGATCAGCAAGTCCTAGGCTCTATGGTTTAACCCACAGTGCCACCCGTGTCCGTAATGTGTATTACCTCACTGCAAAATGTGTTTTTATATATTTATAATTTTTATTAAGTTTTTCTATTTTACATTTTGGAATATTCATTTAAACAACCTTAAAATATCAATGACTTCCCTTCTTCTCTTTCCATTGTTCATTTTACATAACATAAATCCCTTCATATTTTACATAAACCTAAACCTTTCAGAATTCCATTATTGCATCCATCAACATTTGAATTGATCTTAACACTGCCAACGTTATCAAGTGTACACAATTTCCCCCCATATATTCAATAAACATTTTTCCAATCTACTTAAAATGTATGTTCTTCTTGTTCTCTTATTCTATATGTTAAGTCTGCAAGCTGCGCATATTCCATCAGCTTCAGTTGCCATTCTTCTTCAGTTGGGACTTCACTTTTTTCACATTTAAAGGTAAAGGTAAAGGTACCCCTGCCCGTACGGGCCAGTCTTGACAGACTCTGGGGTTGTGCGCCCATCTCACTCAAGAGGCCAGGGGCCAGCGCTGTCCGGAGACACTTCCGGGTCACGTGGCCAGCGTGACATCGCTGCTCTGGCGAGCCAGAGCCGCACACGGAAACGCCGTTTACCTTCCCGCTGGTAAGCGGTCCCTATTTATCTACTTGCACCCGGAGGTGCTTTCGAACTGCTAGGTTGGCAGGCGCTGGGACCGAGCAGCGGGAGCGCACCCCGCCGCAGGGATTCGAACCGCCGACCTTTCGATCGGCAAGCCCTAGGCGCTGAGGCTTTAACCCACAGCGCCACATTTGGGGTCTAACAAAACATGTGCCGCAGTGGTGGCATACATGAATCACCTTTTTTGACACCTGGGAATTTCCATCTGAATTATCCACAACAAAAAAGGACTCTGGTTGTTGTTGGTTTTTTTGGGGGGGGGGAGGGGGTTGGAAAAGTAGTTTTAAACATTTTTTTTCAATCCATTATAAATTATTTCCCAATACTCTTTCACCCTTTTACAAATCGACCACATATGACAGAACGTACCCTCAGCCTCATTGCATCTCCAGCTGTCAGATGGCTGTTGCGGTTCCTCAAGAGTAACCAGGCAGGACTCCAACCTGAATTTTACAGGCTTTATTTAGGTGCAAACTATTTACAGTGAAGAGCATCAAAAGTTCATGTCTGGCTCGGTCGTTAGCAGAATCCGGGACTGGTCTGTTTTTGGACCTCCCCCAACATAAGAGTTTCTTTACTCCCAACCTTCTCCTTCCTTCTCTGCGCCTTAGGCTACTGCGCAGAACGGGCAGTGGCAAGGGCATGTTTTCCTCCTGTCCGCCTTGCCTAGGAGTGGTGTTAAAGCTCTCACAAGCATCCTCTGGTCCTTGCCCCTCTCCCCCGCTAAAGGTGGGGCTTTCCTCCTCCCCGGAAGAGGAACTGCTTCGCAAGATTTTCAAAGGCTCCTTGTAACACAACTGCCCTTCTGTTCCTCTCCTCTGAGCCGACGGCAGTTCCCTGACACCAGCATATTTACAATTGTTTACAACCCACTTGGAAATTGTCCAGGGTCTTATATATATAAATCTCCAAGTGGGTTTTGTGGGGAAATCTTACCATTCACTTCCAGGCCCTGAGAAACTTTGCCATGGAAATCTCAGTGTGTCTGGCTGCTGTTAGAGCTGCAAACTCTGCAGTCCTGTCTTTAATCTGTAGGGGGCAATGTTGGTCCACTTATACCAGATTTAGCAAAAATTATACCACCACATAAACTTCCTGCAACAGCGGTGTGAAGTGAAAAGGAAGAATGCTCTTTATTTGTGAGTAATTCTCCTGTGCCTTCCAACTCATTCAGGTGCTAATATTCTGCATCTCTAATCTAGAATATGAGACACGGGGCTGACCAAAGGGGGAACACTTGGGGCTCCAGGTGTCACTGAACTGCGAGTCCCATCAGCCCCCTCCCAGACAGCTTTCCCAGTGGCCAGCCTTACTGGATACTGTAGGTAGGGCCAAAGGTTCCCAAATCCTGGTGCACATTGGGAGAAGGGATAAGAAGAACAAAGTCTTATTTTTGTTCCCATTCCCTGTCAACATTTAATGCAATCAGGTGCCAAAATCAGGTGCCAATCAGGTGTATCTGAAGAAGTGTGCATGCACATGAAAGCTCATACCAGTAACTAATTTAGTTGGTCTCTAAGGTGCTACTGGGAGGAATTTTTTTATTTTGTTTTGACTACAGCAGACCAACACGGCTACCTACCTGGAACTAGGTGCCAAAATGTTTTGCATATTTTACATAAACTAAACTATTCAGTATTCCATTGTTACATCCATCAATACTTATTTACACTGTAGAATTTATCTTCATGCTGCCAATGTTTTCAAGTGTACACAATTCCCCCCCCCCGTGTCTTCAAGCAATATTTTCCAGTCTTCTTTAAACGTATGTTCCTCTTGCTCTCTTATTCTATATGTTCGCATATTCCATCAGTTTAAGTAGCCATTCACTGGCTCTAAATCTGAGAACACTGGCTATTTAACCATCTCCAACACCCTGGCTGAAGATGAGGCTGTTTATTACTGTGGTGCCTGGGAATACACCGGTGGCAACAAGTATCACAGTGGTACAGTCTAATGGGGAACGGAGACAAAAACCTTTTCTCTTCTGCCCTGCCACAACGAAACCTGAATCCCTGAATTCCTGAATTATTTTGTGTGTGTGTGTGTGTGTGTGTGTGTGTGTTTTAATCTCTTTTTGTCAGGCCTCAGGGATTCCAATCCCTCCCCTGGTGGCAGCCAAAAAGCAGATTGACAAGAAGAGTTCTTACCACATAATTTATTCAGTATTCACAGAGCGAGAGAAAGGAATACAGTCTCTATCAAGTAATGGCGTTGCCCTGAGTAAATTCCAACCCTCCCACAGCTTCTCTCCTATTCCACGTCATCCCTTTGTTGGCTGATCTATGCTTACTGCCTCTGAGATTTCTGTTCTCCCACCCCCAATGCCCAACTAGTCTTGGGAAGCGGGGTCAGGAATGTTTTCCAAAGGCACTGAGTCTGTGTCTCCCCCAGTTCTTCTTCCTGCTCTTCTCTGATATTTCTCAGCTTCTCCCCTCTGCAGCCTCTGAACTATGCCCTTCTGCAAACCGCTGTTCTACATCTATACTGTCCTCCTGCTCTCGGGAAGGTCCAGGAGAAGGGGGTTGGGGGCGGCCCCTACCATTCTTCCTCAGACAAGTCCATGACACTTTTATGCAAATTAGTTTTATTGGATTTGTGTGTGTTTTTGGTACGGCACTGTATATTCTCAGCGGTGGCATGTGGTTCTAGTTAAGTGAATGAGTGCAGGGTGGATTTGCATGATTTGCATTTGTTCATCAGTTCCAGAGAGATTAAGGAAGGAAAAGGTGAGGTCCCAGCTAGAAGGAGACACTGCTTTGGAGAGCTCACCATGGCCTGGACTCTGCTTCTCCTGGTCCTCCTCAATTACTGTTCAGGTAAGGAAGTGGAGACAGCACAGCACAATTTTCTGTATTATATAGTCATCATATGAATGTGGTGTTTTTCTGATATTGCAGAGAGTAATATATCAAGGGTCTTTCCCCTTTCCCTTTATTTTTTTGTAAAGGTGTCGCTTCACAGGCAACCTTGACTCAGCCAGCCTCCCAGTCTGTGTCCCTGGGCCAAACTGTGAAAATCTCCTGCCTCCAAAGTGGTGGTCTTGATTCCTCATACACATTTGCCTGGTATCAACAGAAACCTGCGCAGGCTCCTCGCTTTGTGTTTGCTGATACCGGCACCCGGGGAGAAGGGATCCCAGATCGGTTCACTGGCTCTCAGTCCGGGAACACTGGCTATTTAACCATCTCCGACACCCTGGCTGAAGATGAAGCTGATTATTTCTGTGGCACTTATGAAGTCAGTGGTGGTAGCAAGTTTCACAGTGGTACAATCTAATGAGGAACTGAGACAAAAACCTTCACCCTCCCTCCATACAGCAAAAAAAACCAAAACCAGAATTACTTGAGTGCAGAGTCAAGACCGAATGGGTTCTCTCTCTCTCTCTTTAACAAGAATGTGCAATGATATCATGTAATATGGACACACAGATGCTTTTAGAGGAATAGTCTCAACTTAAATACTGTACAGTGGTACCTCGGGTTAAGTACTTAATTCGTTCCAGAGGTCTGTTCTTAACCTGAAACTGTTCTTAACCTGAAGCACCACTTTAGCTAATGGGGCCTCCCACTGCTGCTGCACCGGCAGAGCACGATTTCTGTCTAAGGAAAGTTCTTAGCCTGAAGCATTATTTCTGGGTTAGCAGCGTCTGTAACCTGAAGCCTACGTAACCTGAGGTACGACTGTATGTGGTCTCACCAATAAATGGCAGCCACAGTTTTTGTCTGACCCTGATCAGGGGCGTCTTACCCATAGAGGCTAGTGGCGTGGGGCACCAGGGCGCCAAGTTCTGGAGGGTGCCAGGGAAAAGGCAGAGGCTGGATGCAGCACCTACTGGCACCAGCTCACCGTCCTCACCCTCCTCCTCCGCACCTGGAGCGTCTGCCTGCCGGAGCCTCTGCCTGCCGTGGCACAAAGCAGCCAGCTGAGCCAGGAAGCGCTGTGATCAGCTCCATCTCTTCCCCACCGGAGGAGCCGCCCTCCAGAATCCCCTTTATTCAAATGTGTCCTTTGATCATTGGTGTTGCACCAACGCCAACAAGGAAACAAAGATGTTTTTGCAGAGCCAATGAGCACAGAACCAATTTGCATGAAGAGCCCATTTGCTATTTCTGGGGGAATTCAGAAAGAAGTAAGAAGAGGCCATCTAGCTCTCTGAAGGAAAGTCACTCCTCTAGAGAGCTCACCCTGGCCTGGATTCTGATTTACCTGGCACTTCTCAGCTACTGCTCAGGTAAGAGTATGAATGACACATTTCACATAGGCCTACATCAGATCTGTTTTAATTGTGAACCTATCACAGGAACAAGGGATGCGGGTGGCGCTGTGGGTTAAACCACAGAGCCTAGGACTTGCCGATCAGAAGGTCGGCGGTTCGAATCCCCGCGACGGGGTGAGCTCCTGTTGCTCGGTCCCTGCTCCTGCCAACCTAGCAGTTCGAAAGCATGTCAAAGTGCAAGTAGATAAATAGGTACCGCTCTGGTGGGAAGATAAATGGCATTTCCGTGTGCTGCTCTGGTTCACCAGAAGCAGCTTAGTCATGCTGGCCACGTGACCCAGAAGCTGTACGCCAGTTCCCTTGGCCAATAAAGCGTGATGAGCACCGCAACCCCAGAGTCGGTCACGACTGGACCTAATGGTCAGGGGTCCCTTTACCTTTATCTATCACAGGAACATCATGCTTCTGTGATATTTCAGCGCATGGAAAATATACCCAAGCCCTGGTTTCTTTTCCTTTTCTTTTTGTAAAGGTGTCTGTTCACAACCAAGTTTGATTCAGCCTGCTTCTGAGTCTATCTCTCCAAGCCAAACCGTTAAACTCTCCTGTTCTGGAAATGGTGGTCTCAGCTGGCAAGCATTTCACTGGTATCAACAGAAACCTGGACAGGCTCCTCTCTTTGTGTTTGCTGGTTCTGGCACCCGGGGAGAAGGGATCCCGGATCGGTTCACTGGTTCTTACTCCAGGAACACTGGCTACTTAACTATCACCAACATCCAGCCTGAAGATGAGGCGGTTTATTACTTTGTGGCTTCGAGCATGGCAGTAGCACGTTCCATGCTGGTGCAATCTAAGGGGGAACTGAGACAAAAACCTTCTCTCTCCTTTCCAAGAGTGGGGAAACCTGAATCACTCAAGAGCATAATTGCGCATGAATGAGCTTTATCTGTTTTTGACAATAACATGCATTTACATCAAGTTATTTACACTCATGGATGTTATTAAGTGAGGAGAGGCAGAATAATTCAATAGCTTATTGAAAACCTGAATGTTTTGTCCGATTCTGACAGGAGTGAGTGGTGATATCATGTTATTTAGGGACTACAATGAAGTTAATTGAATCCCCTTAAATATTTGCTTGCCAACCCCAACCACCACCTGTCAAGTCTGTTGTCATATACAGTTACTGGCTCACGCTTGCTTGAAAAAAGGGTTAACTTGAGCCCTGAGCTCAGGTTGCCAGTGTGGGTGTGGCTTAGCAGGCTCTCAGTTGCCTCTGCTTCCCCCTTCCTCTCAGCTTCTCTTTGTGCTTCCTGGAACAAGCAAGAAATAAGTAGGAACCATGAGACGCTGGCACCCAACTCAGCAGAAGCTTCGTGTGGACAAAAAGTCTCTCTGAAGGATTTCAGAACCTGCATCTCTGATAACCCAAAGAGCTTAATTTCATCTGTGTCGAAATATCTTTTGATCTCTAGCCAGAAGGCCACCTGGTCTCAGTCAATGGCAGTGCCACCAACCCACTAGCTGCAACCAGTGGCGTAGCGTGGGTTGTCAGCACCCGGGGCAAGGCAAGTAATTTGCGCCCCCTAACCCATGGATTTGCGCCCCCTAACCCTAACCCCCAGATGTTGCGGCCGGTGCGGCCGGCCCCCCCTGCACCCCCCACGCTACGCCATTGGCTGCAACAGCAATCTGCACAGTGGTAGATATGAAATTTCCCTTAAAATCTCAGTGTCAGGCTCTGTGTGATTTCTTTTCTTTTTTTCCTAATCCCATTTAGCTCCTTAGAGTACCTGTCCCAGTTCTGTTAAATTGTGCACAGTTTCAGCATATTATATGCATCATGACATGTATGACATTATACACATATACCCTCAATGACCTCAAAGTAACCTGTACATAAACAGGTTGATGCTACAATGTGTGTAACTGTATAAAAACAATACGACCCATTATAAACAGATCCATACAATAACACAAATGAGTTTCTAACAATGCATGTCTCCCATGCCACGGAGCCCTTACAAGATTTACGAAGAATACAGAGCAGGAGATGGGAAGCTCCTTGAGTGTAGCTGTAATGCAAACACACATGTGTAAATGGTAGTTCTGCATACAAAAGGCTTTGTTTATGAATTGTGATCTGGGGAAACTTGAACTTTTGGGTGCCTCTGCCCTCGGCCATAGCTTAGTGGTAGAACACCTGTTTGCTTGCAGAAGGTTCCAGGTTCAGTTTCTGAGATCCTTCAGGGATGTGTGCGAAAGACCCCTATCTAAAACCCCAGTGAGTAATGTAGAGCAAGGCCCTGACTCATTAACTCTGGATAGTCCCGAAGGTGCTATGTATCCCTTTAGGAAGCAAATTCCTATTCTGCTTTAGGAAGCAAATTCCTATCTGTCTCCCTCTGAAAGGACATAAAATGTTGGTCCTCGCAGCTTCTGTGCGAGCTGCTCTTCTACATTTAGCCTGTAGGGGGAGAAGTTGCACCAGTTTTCACATATTTGATGAAATTCTGCTTTCATAGAGAGACTGTGCACCCTCACACAATGTATGTTCAGTACAGTGGACCCTTGGGTTATGTTACCTTTGGGTAATGTAACATTTTCGGGTTGTGAACGCGGCAAACCCGGAAGTGTATACTTTCGGGTTTAGCTGCGTGTGCATGCGCAGAAGTGCTCTGCACACTTTGCACATGCGCAGAAGCACTCTGCGCACCACACACATGTGCAGAGACACTCTATCACACCGTATGCATGTGCAGAAGTGGTGCCTCTTCTTATGAAATTTTTGGGGTGTACACGGACCCCCCAGGGCGAATAAAATCCGTATCCAGAGTGTTCACTGTACAGTGGTACTTCGGGTTAAGTACTTAATTCGTTTTGGAGGTCCGTTCTTAACCTGAAACCGTTATTAACCTGAAGCACCACTTTAGCTAATGGGGCCTCCTGCTGCCGCTGTGCCTCCGCTGAGCGATTTCTGTTCTCATCCTGAAGCAAATTTCTTAACCTGAGGTACTATTTCTGGGTTAGCAGAGTCTGTAACCTGAAGCGTATGTAACCTGAAGCATATTTAACCCGAGGTACCACTGTCATAGATATCAACTTACAGGTTTGAAAATAAGGGATCAGCAGCCAAAATAAGGGATTTTCAGAGCACAGGTATGTTCAACTTCTGAGCCCCTCCGAGCCAAAGGCAGAAAGCCCAGCCAGCAGCCAAGCAAAGCCTCAAGCGGTGGTTCCCACAGCACAGCAACCCGGCAAAGGGGATGCAGCAAGGGAAACCACCGTCACCTCTCCGCTGGGAAGCGCTGAGCAAAGGCGAGTCCCCAGGCAACACGGCCAATTTGATTGGCACAAGGCATGCAAGTTCCACCCCCCCAGTCGTTCTTAGACTCCTGATTGGGTGAGCAACGCAGCCAAGCAACACAGTTGGAGCCTCCCTCCTCCCTGGCCGGCGGGGGGGGCGGGGAGAGGAGCTGGGTTTCCCTAGCCACTCTGTCCAGCTCCCAACAAAATTAAAAGCACAATAAAACATCAAACATTAAAAACCTCCACAAACAGGGCTGCCTTCAGATGTCTTCTAAAAGTCAGATAGTTATTTATCTCCTTGCCATCTGATGGGAAGACGTTCCACAGAAAGACTCATTCTTGCCAGTATAATCTTAATAGATTATAAAAGAATGGAATAAATAAAAGAATGGAAATAAAAGAATGGAAATGGTTTATTGAATGTTTACAGATAAATTGTAGACAGATAAAAACACTGGCAGGATTATTGTAATAACCTGCAGTTTCACAAGACTATCTATTTAAAGAAGATGAGTAAATGAGCAAATTAAGTTAATGAGGATATGCAGAAGATATTAGCAATAAATTAAAGTTTCGAAATGTCAAAATGATTGTAAAATCAGTGAAATGTATAAACGTGAAAGGTTTGTTTAAATAAATAAATAAATAAATATCTATGTTGAGTTTATCTGCAGAGATGGTTTCCTAATGGCCATTTCACTCTTTCTTTCTTTCTTTCTTTTGCTTTTTAATCTCTTTTTATTAAGCTCTTTTTTAAAGAAAGGGAAAAAAAACCAAACAAGAGAAAATATAAAGAAAACAAAACCAACAACATATCAGCAAAAACATGTAAACATACAGCAACAACAATAACAACAACATCAAAGGGGGGGGGGGAAACACATCAATTTGCGACATAACATTAATTGACTTCCCTCCATCACGGTTTGAGCTATATCCCTGCATTATCTTCCTGCGGTGTCATTTTACAACCTTTATTTATACATCTCAGGCTTTATGTTACACCTACTGTGATTTTAATATTTCCTAAATTTGTTTCTATGTATATAATAAACTTGGGATGCAGGTGGCGCTGTGGGTTAAAGCCTCAGCGCCTAGGGCTTGCCGATCGAAAGGTCGGCGGTTCGAATCCCTGCGGCGGGGTGCGCTCCCGCTGCTCGGTCCCAGCGCCTGCCAACCTAGCAGTTCGAAAGCACCTCCGGGTGCAAGTAGATAAATAGGGACCGCTTACCAGCGGGAAGGTAAACGGCGTTTCCGTGTGCGGCTCTGGCTCTGGCCAGAGCAGCGATGTCACGCTGGCCACGTGACCCGGAAGTGTCTCCGGACAGCGCTGGCCCCTGGCCTCTTAAGTGAGATGGGCGCACAACCCCAGAGTCTGTCAAGACTGGCCCGTACGGGCAGGGGTACCTTTACCTTTACCTATATAATAAACTTGCTCCAATCATTAATAAATTTTACGTTTTTCTGATGCCTGATCTTCTGTGTCATCCTTGCTAGTTCTATATACTCAAATAACTTAGACTGCCATTCTCTGATAGTTGGGATGTTAGGGGTTTTCCAGTTTTGCGCTAGCAGTATCCTGGCAGCTACCGTTGCGTATTGGAACCGTTCACTCTTTCATCTCAACATGAAATGACCGCCCCCCCCAATTTTGCTAAAATACATTATATACTTTATTATATGCATAACATTATACAAAATATATATTCCAGGTTTGCAAAAGTTATTAGCATCTAAACAGATACATGCGACCCTGTGCATAACTGTATAAAAATGAGTATGAACTTTCTATAAGAATAAACAGACTCACACATTTAATATACGTGTCCATTATACGCGTGTGTGTTCACTACCAACCAACTATGATCCTTCCTCAACAATACAGAGCAGGACCTCCAAAGAATGTTGTTTTCAAGTACTGCTTCCCACAACCAACGTTGAACGCACCCTTCCTCCCTGGTGGGGAAAACAAGGAGAATGTGAGTGCATAAGATTGACTAGATTGTGATTTCAGTACAGTGGTACCTCTGGATACGCACACCTCTGGTTGCGTATCCTTCAGGATGCGAACGCGGAAACCCGGAAGTATTTTTCTGGGTTTCGCACCATGCATATGCGCAGAAGTGGCACCTCCAGTTGTGAATTCCTCAGAATCTGACCGGAGCTCCGGGACGGATCCTGTTCGCAACCGGAGGTACTACTGCATTTTGCTTTGAAATGTGATGCAGGTGTTTTGTGGCTGTTCTGGCTTTAACCTCCAGGGGACAATGTTGGGCCACCTATCCGTTTTTAAAAAATAATAATAGTGAATTATATTACAAAACGGAAAATTGTTACAAAAACTGAACTGTTGGGCCGAAGCGTCAGAATGTTTTTTCTTATGCCTGACTACTCGCTTGAGGAGGAGCTGGCTTCCTGCACAACACCTTGAAATCAACCTGAATTGTGCAGCCTCAATTTGCTGGTACGTGACTGAATCTCACCTGAAAATAATGGCAAGCTGGAACTGCCTTAAATGGAGAAATAGTTGGAGCTACTATAAGGCAGATTCCCATAAATAAAAGGGTTTCAACACCAAGGCAGACACAACTGGCTGTCTTAGTCTCAACAGAATAAAAAAAATTATATGGCACAGCCGCAGCCAGATTATTGCTTGCTAAAAACTGGAAAGGGGATACTATTCCCACAAAGGAAGACTAGATAAGTACAGTGGTGCCCCGCAAGACGAATGCCTCGCAAGACGAAAAACCCGCTAGACGAAAGGGTTTTCCGTTTTCGAGGCGCTTCGCAAGACAAATTTCCCTATGGGCTTGCTTCGCAAGACAAAAACGTCTTGTGAGTCTTGCAATTTTTTTCGCTTTTTTCTCCCTTTTTCTAAGCCGCTAATAGCCGCTAAGCCGCTAATAGGGTTGCTTCGCAAGACGAAAAAACCGCAAGACGAAGAGACTCACGGAACGGATTCTTTTCGTCTTGTGAGGCACCACTGTAAATTATGTGAACTTATAGAATTAGCTAAACTAACGACAGTCTAATCAAAGAAAGGAATATAAGAAATCAGTCTAATCAAAGGAAGGAATGGCAATGTTTTGAGAAATATATGAAAAAACGCTGCTCTAAAGAAAACATATTGATATACATAGAATAAGTATGCAAAGAGGAACTAATTCAAGGTAAAATTACTAATAGATATAAAATGAACAATATAAGGACACAATGTAAATAAGAGTATGCAGTAAAGGATGTCGAGTTGTGGTGCATGGAAGCCAGACAGGTGCAAATTATAGTTCTTTATTAGTCTATATGAGTTTGGGTTTGGTAAAATATGGGTTTATGAATTGTAACTATGTTTTTCATTTTCTTTCTGTTTGTGAATAATAAAATTAATGATGATGATGATGATAACTTGCAAGCCTATTTAAACACTGCTTGTTGAAAGAAGCCAACCCACCACCCTCCTTTGTCATCATGTGCTGCTTGATTTTTTAAAAATTAATTTGAGATGCAGGGACGACATCTTCAGCATCCACACATCACCCCTCATCCCTTGAACTACAGCCCCAATCCTGCTTCCTTGAGGTAAATTGACCTAGTTCACAAGACAAGAAACTCCTCATTTTAAAAAGCAAACCTCACCTTTATCCAAATCAATTCCATTGTATTTTGCTTACTGCATCATTTATTCCAGACAAAGGCTTTCTAACAGAGCCAATGAGCACCGCCTGGATTTGCATCAGGAGATCCTTCACCAGCTCTGGGAAGTTTTAACAAAGGAAAGACTCAGGACCACCAACAGTTGCCTGTTAACCTTCAGAAAGTCGCCTTGCGTTAGAGAGCTCACCATGGCCTGGACTCTGTTTTTCCTGGCTCTTCTCAGTTACTGTTTAGGTAAACATAAAAAGAAGTAGACTTAAATTGGCCTAAATGGGGGGGGGGAGCATATCTGTAATGTTTATTTATCATAGTGCCTTAAAGTTCAGGTGATAGGATTGAGAATCATACATTTCTTTTTCTCTTTTTTTTTTACAAAGGTGTCATTTCACAGCCAGCATTGACTCAGCCAGGATCCCAGTCTGTGTCCCTGGGTCAGACTGTGACCCTCTCCTGCTCTAAGAATAAGGGGAGCTGGCAGACCTTTGGCTGGTGTCAACAGAAACCTGGGCAGGCGCCTCGTTTTCTGTGGTATGGTCCCAGCACCAGGGGAGACGGGGTCCCAGATAGGTTCACCACTTCTCCCTCTGAGGATACCGGCTATTTAACCATCTCCAATGTCCAGGCTGAAGATGAGGCAGTTTATCACTGTTTTGCATGGGAAGGCACCGGTACTCCGAAGTTCCACTGTGGTACCATCTGATGGGGAACTGAGACAAAAACCTTCTCTCTCCTTCCCCATAAAGCAAAGAAACCAGAATTAGGCAAGAGCTGAGTTTGGTCCAAATGAACTTTATTTCTTTTTGTCAAGAATATCAAGTTATGTAAACAGATGGATTCTTTTAGAGAAATGACCTCACCACCACTCCTCCTCCTCCTCCTTCTTCTTCTTCTTCTTCTTCTTCTTCTTCTTCTTCTTCTTCTTCTTCTTCTTCTTCTTCTTCTTCTCTTCTTTGGTGATCACTCGTAGCTGAGTAATATTGTCTTCCATAAACACGGTTTTAACAATGAGGCCAATTCTGGATCCACACGTCCTTCCACAGTGGGGACATTGGTTTTAGGGCAGGAGTTGATCACGGTGTGGATTTGCCAAGTATGCCTTCCTCTTATCACATTTCTCCCTTGCGTCCTGAGTTCGAGTGTCTTCAAAGCCCATGACACCTTTGGTAAAGGCTGTTCTCCAACTGGAGCGCTCGCAGGCCAGTGTTTCCCAGTTGTCAGTGTTTATACTACATTTTTTTTAGATTTGCCTTGAGACAGTGACACATCCCACCATTACACAGAGGTCCACAATTTTGGCATGACCTTGTCAAAATAGGCCACTGGCCTGTCAAACCAGTTCTTATATTGGATCCCAGTACGTTTCCGAGCACAATTCAAAGTGTTGGTGCTGACCTTTAAAGCCCTAAACGGCCTCGGTCCAGTATACCTGAAGCAGCGTCTCCACCCCCATTGTTCTGCCCGGACACTGAGGTCCAAATCCGAGGGCCTTCTGGTGGTTCCCTCACTGCGAGAAGCCAAGTTACAGGGAACCAGGCAGAGGACCTTCTTGGTAGTGGCACCTGCCCTGTGGAACACCCTCCCACCAGATGTCAAAGAGAAAAACAACTATCTGACTTTTAGAAGACATCTGAAGGTAGCCCTGTCTAGGGAAGCTTTTAATGTTTAATAGACTACTGCATTTTAATATTCTGTTGGAAGCCACCTAGAGGCAGGGTATAAATAATAAATTATTATTATTATTATTATTATACATGTGATTTATTCAGTCATCACGGTAAGGACAAAGAATTCTGGACATTCCTCCATAATGGAGTTGTTCGCACTGAGCTCCTCCGCCTCTCCCCTCCAGCAACAACACCTGTTCCTACGGCATCTGTCCGTGGACAATTGTCTCTGTGCTCTTTGTTCTTGCACCCTTAATGAAGGCCGTGTTTTGGGAGAAGGGGGGTCGGTTATGCTGTCCAGTGACGTGTCAGCTAGCTGCTCTCTCTCCCCTCCCCCTTCTCCTAACTCTGCTGTCTGCCTATCTCTGAGCTGTTATCTTCCTCCAAGCCCTGCTGTAAATTAGGACTGCCTTTCTTCTGCCTGGAAGCTACACGTCCCTTCAGTCCAGTCCCTGACACCACAGTTTAAATGAGGTTTTGCAGTTCATGCAAATCCAACCCTTACAAGCTATCAGATACAAAATGGTTGACCTGAAAACATCTCAAGGAGAGTGCTGCTGCAGCAACTGGGCTCCTGAAAATTCTTTGCTCAGCTTCACTTGCGGCGATGTGAATTCGCATTTGCACCTGACGTGGACCATGGCAGAACTTGCATGTCTGAATTCAGCTCTGGTTAATGGGTGGGGCTTTTTCCTCCCCACCACCCCACACACATTTTCTCAAATCTTGTACAGTGGTACCTCAGGTTACATACGCTTCAGGTTACACACTCCGCTAACCCAGAAATAGTACCTCGGGTTAAGAACTTTGCTTCAGGATGAGAACAGAAATCGTGCTCTGTCAGCGCAGTGGCAGCAGGAGGCCTCATTAGCTAAAGTGGTGCTTCAGGTTAAGAACAGTTTCAGCTTAAGAATGGACCTCCAAAACGAATTAAGTACTTAACCTGAGTTACCACTGTATGTAGAATGTTGGCTGTCTACTTTTGGCCTGTAAGATGGACCAACTTCCCCATAGGTAAAGGTAAAGGTACCCCTGCCCGTACAGGCCAGTCTTGACAGACTCTGGGGTTGTGCGCCCATCTCACTCAAGAGGCCGGGGGCCAGCGCTGTCCGGAGACACTTCCGGGTCACGTGGCCAGCGTGACAAAGCTGCATCTGGCGAGCCAGCGCAGCACACGGAAACGCCGTTTACCTTCCCACCAGTAAGTGGTCCCTATTTATCTACTTGCACCCGGGGGTGCTTTCGAACTGCTAGGTTGGCAGGCGCTGGGACCGAGCAGCCCCCGCGGGGATTCGAACCGCCGACCTTTCGATCGGCAAGCCCTAGGCGCTGAGGCTTTTACCCACAGCGCCACCCGCGTCCCTTTCAACTTCCCCATATCTCATAGAATTTACCAGTCACAGAAAGCCCGTGCGCCACCTGCACCTGTGAAGCAAATGAAACAGGACATGCTCAGGAAGGACATATCTGCCCAAGTTTCCACCGCCAACTGCCCCGTCTTTCCTACTCATTCAGGCACTGAAATCAAACGATAACTTCTACGTGTGCACACAACAAAAGCCAATGCAACCTCACTCTCATCCAGTTAACCCATGATTCAAGCTGTGGAAAGCCAGGTGGAAAAATTCCTACCAGGCCCCTTAACAGCAACCAACCAAGGTCCATAGCAAGGTCAAAGGAGAAACCTTAAAGGGAGGGTGGGTGGGAAATTCCCAAGCTGAATGGCGGCAAAGAGGAAGCTCCTCTGCCGCGCTTGCCTTAAATGCAGGAAGCCACGCCCCCTGAGCCAGCTGATAGGCCGACGAGGGGATGACGCGGCAGAGGATTCCCCCTGTATGCGTGGAGCTGGGAGCCAGCCCCCGCGCGAGTGATGGGGGCGGGAAGCCCGCAACACCACCTTCTCCCTAGGGTCAGAAGTGGCTTTGGCTGAAGGAACCTCCTGCAGCCAATTGGAAGCCCCATCAAACATTTGGGTTCCTAAAGAACGTTCGAAAACAGGAACACTCACTTCTGGTTTTCAGTCCTTTGGGAACCAGAACATTCGACTCCCAAAGATGTTTGGGAGCTGGGGTATGACTGTACTTGGTAACACTATGACCCCCTTAATTTTTATCTTGGCCAGAGTGAGGCCTGCCCTCAACATCATCATGCAAATTTCTCCTTTGATCATTGGCTTTTCACGGAGAGAAGCAAGTAGATAAAGACACTCTTGCAGAACCAATGAGCATACAACCAATCTGTGCGAAGGAGACATTTGGTATTTCCGGGGGATTTCAGAGAGGGGGAAGAAGATCCTATCTAGATCTTTAGTCAGACTCTAAAGGAGTCTTACCATGGCCTGGTACCTGCTTTTACTGTCACTTCTCAGCTACTGTTCAGGTAAGAGCGTGGAAGACTCACATCATGTAGGGCAACATCAAAACTTGATCTGCCAGAGGGAGATAAAGCTTCTGTGGTATTTGAATGCATAGGAAATGTACCAAAGTCATGGTTCCTTTCTCTTTTTTTATGAAAGGTGTCACTTCACAACCCAGTTTGACTCAGCCTGCCTCCCAGTCGGTGTCTCTGGGCCAAACTGCTACACTCTCCTGCTCTAGAAATGGCGGTACTCTCTGGGATGATATTCACTGGTATCAACAGAAACCTGGACAGCCTCCCCGTTTTCTGTGGTATGGATCCAGCACCCGGGGAGAAGGGGTCCCAGCTCGTTTCACCGGTTCTGACTCTGGCTCATTAACTATCTCTAACATCGAGGCTGCAGATGAAGCAGTTTATTTTTGTTGTGACTTGGAGCTTGGCAGTGGCACGTTCCACAGTGGTATAATCTGATGGGGAACTGAGACAAAAACCTTCTCTCTTCTTTCTTACGTGTGTAGAATCCTGAATCATTCAAGAGCATAGCTGCACATGAATGAGTTTTGTCAGTTTTCGACAAGAACAAGCATTAAAAGTTATCAAGTTATTTAGACTAAAGAATCCTATTGGAGATATGACCTTGCATTAAATATCTGACACATGTCCCAATAAACAATGCTCTTCATGTTTTCACTGGCTTTGTTGGCAATAAAGCCACTTCCGACTTAGAAAGGAGTTGGGGTTGCGGGCTTCACCCTCCCACCATGCTCTCAGCCTCCGTGCGATTGAGGGAATCCCCAACCGCGTCATCCCCTGGCCAGCCAATCGGCTGGCCTGGGGGGGCGTGGCCTGCTCCATTTAATGCAGGCACGGCCAGGGATCTCCCTCTTTGCCGCTTCCAGCTGCTCCGGTTTCCCGCCCTTTAAGGTTTTCGTCCTTGACCTTGCTATGGACCTCGGTTGGTCACCGTTAAGGGGCCTGGTAGGAATTTTTCCCACTTGGCAAATTGGCACCAGCCACTTGGGTTTTTCTCCTAAAGGTAAAGGTAAAGGTAAAGGTTAAAGGGACCCCTGACTGCAGGCGGAAATGTTGCACAACATTCCCCATATTTGATATATGTACATTCCACAGAGACATTGTGTACCACTGCGCAAACATGTACATCACCTTATATTAAGTCAATGTAGACTTGCTCCCATCTCGTGAACCATCTGGAGAGGTTTGTGAATTCCCAAATAAAACACAAATTGTGTTTGGGGTAAGACTTACGATACATTGGACAGAATATAGTCTAATGAAAATCATTCTCTTGCTCTATTTCAAAAAGTCACTATGGATTCCCAACTTCTGGTGGTGGAAAACTTAAAGACCAAGGACAAATACTGTCCACTAGACCTCTACAGTTGGTCCTTCAGATTCCCCCCAGGACTACCTTGGGGGACTCTATGTGGTGATGTGTTTTATGTCAATTCACAATGTTAAAGCCAATCCTGTTGTATTTGAGAGTCCTTCCCGCTTATTCTGCTGAGTTAGGTTATGCACATGTGTCCCAAACTCCTGATGCCACCATGGATTATTCCTTCCTTCCTTCCTTCTTTCTTTCTTTCTTTCTTTCTTTCTTTCTTTCTTTCTTTCTAATATGATTTTTATTAAATTTTCTGTTTTACAATTTCAACCACACATTTTACATCCTTAAGATATCAATGACTTCCCTTCTTCTATTTCCATGGTTCATTTTACATATCTTAAATCCCTGCATATTTTACAAAAAAACTATACCAGTCGGTTTTTCATTATTAAATCCATCAAAACTTATTTACACTGTTGAATTTATCTTCATGCTGCTAGCATTTTCAGCGATACACAATTATTTCCCATATATTCAATAAACGTTTTCCCAATATTCTTTAAACATATGTTCTTCTTGTTCTCTTATTCTATTTGTTAAGTCTGCAAGTTGTGCATTTCTGTCAACTTAAGTTGCCAATCTCCTTTGTTTGGATCTCACTCATTTTCCATTTGGGGGCTGACAAAACATGAGCTGCAGTAAAGGTAAAGGTAAAGGTACCCCTGCCCGTACGGGCCAGTCTTGACAGACTCTGGGGTTGTGCGCCCATCTCACTTAAGAGGCCAGGGGCCAGCGCTGTCCGGAGACACTTCCGGGTCACGTGGCCAGCGTGACATCGCTGCTCTGGCCAGAGCCAGAGCCAGAGCCAGAGCCGCACACGGAAATGCCGTTTACCTTCCCGCTGGTAAGCGGTCCCTATTTATCTACTTGCACCCGGAGGTGCTTTCGAACTGCTAGGTTGGCAGGCGCTGGGACCGAGCAGCGGGAGCGCACCCCGCCGCAGGGATTCGAACCGCCGACCTTTCGATCGGCAAGTCCTAGGCGCTGAGGCTTTAACCCACAGCGCCACCTGCGTCCCATGAGCTGCAGTAGTAGCATACATAAACAATATTTTTCTGACACCTGGGAATTTCAGGCTGGATTATCCCCAACAGAAAGGATTCTTGGTTTTTTTTGGGGGGGGGGGGAGGAAGTAATTTTAAACATTTTTTTCGATCCATTATAAATCATTTCCCAATACTCTTTTACCATTTTACATGTCCACCAAATATGAAAGAACGTTCCCTCCATCTCTTCACACTTCCAGCACTTATCTGAATCTCTCCTGGCCAAAGTGAGAACCACCCACAGCACCATTGTGAAAATAATATGTCCTTTTTTCATTGGTTTCACACAAACACAAGCAGTGAAATAAAGAGGTTTTTGCAGAACCAATCAGCACAGAACTCATTTGTATGAAGAAGCCGTTTGGTATTTCTGGGGGAATTCAGAAAGGAGGGATAAAATCCCACCGCAGTCTCTTGTAGAAGGGAAGGTTATTTCCGTTGCACAGGCCACCATGGCCTGGACTCTGCTTTCCTTGGCACTTCTAAGCTGTTGGTCAGGTAACAGTGTGGTGTACACACTGCAAATAGGACAACATCAAAGCTATTTCCATTATGTGTCTATTTATTATATGAGCCTAATGCTGCTTTGATATTTGAAAGCATGAAGAAATGTACCCAAATCATGGTTTCCCTTTTTCTTTTTGTGAAGGTGCCACTTCACAACCAACTTTGACTCAGCCTGCCTCTGAGTCTGTCGTCTCTGGGCCAAACTGTGAAAGTCCAGATGAAAAATAAATACAGAAAGCTGAAATATATGTCAGGAACATTGTAAAGTACAATACACAGTAATAAAGGCAGCCTGGGTAGGCCATTCAGGTTGTGCCTCACTGCTTCATTTTGTGCCCCACTTGCTACTCCTGAGTCGCCCTGCCCTTGCATGAAGTCTTGGGTTTACAAATTTGGGAGAGGGGAGACTGCAGCACTGGGGAGCGGGCTGGCTGGTGAGGCCCCATAGATGTAGAGGCCCTAGGTTTCAGCATACTTAAATCCAGCACTGGATCAAGAGATTGCTTTTTGAAAATTGCCTGGGGGGGTGCATTTGAAACCAGCCGCAAGTGGCCTTCAGGCCAGACTTTGGACATGCCTGCTCCAGTGTAAATCAAGGTTCCAGCACTCTTCTTTATCCAACCCATCCATGCTGGCATTCCCAAGGGATAGTGTGGAATAGTGGTTGGATTAGGACCTGTGAAACCATTCCTGTTATAAATCTTCAAGTGACACTGGCACTAACTCTAGAGGGCCCTGGATGCCAGGGCGCCCACAGTTTTTGTGGGTGCTCAGCACCCACATTGCGGGGCTTTGTCATGGCTTCTGGTTTCTACTGGATGTTGCATCGGAACCCCAACGCATCCTCCAAGGCCCCATCCAAGGCCCTGCAATGCCTCTGAAGCGACTTCTGGTAGAAACAGGAAGTCATGTTGGAGGCCCTGCTGAGCTTTGGAACGCAACTTCCTACTTCTGCCTCTTTTGTGAAACATTTGCTTCAAAGATCTAATTAGTGCCTTAATTCAGATCAAATTAGTGCCTTAATTTCTTTATTTCTAAGGTGAATATTTTATGGAGAACCATTCTACATATGATTTGGGTTTTTGACACAAGGAGAAACTGTTGGTTCTGCTTCTCTTCATTTGAGAGACAATGACTTCAAGAGTCACCTGCATTGTGATATGAGTTCATCAACAGATGGTTTTTTTCGTTTGAGTCTTACTCATGCATGGAATTCAAGTGCCTGTACACAACTTTCTCTGCTTTATTATATGTTCTGGGTTGTTGAATCATCCAGTCATCCATCCTTTTTGAGATCTGGTTCAAGCTCTCTCTTCTCCATCCACATTTACATTATGATCCCCGCACTTTGGAAACTTCAGTAATTTTGGATTACATGGGACAGAGATGGGCAACTTTGAGCCCAGCAAGCAAGAAGCATCATCAACATTCAGGGATATGTTCAAGTCAGGCAAAATCATTGGGAGCCACAGCCCCATGTCAGTAAGGCCTGAAGTGGGCTTGTTCTGAGCAGGTCCTGAGAAGGAAATACCTGAAGGAGCATCTCCACTCCCATTGCTCAGCATGGACCCTGAGGTCTTCTTCCGAGGGCCTTCTGGCGGTTCCCTCACTGCAAGAAGTGAACTCACAGGGAACCAGGCAGAAGACCTTCTTGACAGTCGCTCCCTCCCTGTGGAACACCCTCCCATCAGATGTCAAAGAAATAAAGAACTGCACTACTTTTAGAAGACATCTGAAGGCAACCCTGTATTGGGAAGTATTTAATCTTTGACATTTTACTATTTTTTGTGTGCGCACTGTAAGCCGCCCAGAGTGGCTGGGGAAACCCAATCAGATGGGCAGGATACAACAACAGCAACAACAACAATTCTGGGAGGCCATATTCTGCCCCTGGGTCTACAGTTCCCCAATCATGTCCTAAACAATACAAAGAAGCTTTCATGCAAAATCTGTTCTGTGGTCATCTTCTGGTTGTTCCCTGTATTTCCTCATATTCTTTCTAGCAAAGCCAATGGGTTTCGAGGTATTTGCATAATTGCTCGTGCCTCATTTTCCAGGTGATTTAAGGGGGTGGTAGGGAGGTGCCACAGGATTAGAGATCTGTTTGTGGGATCCACCCTCCTTTTGACATTCACCATGGCCTGGATCCTTGTTCTCATCACATGTCTCAGTTACTGTTCAGGTATGTTTGTGGAGACCTAATGTATTATTTGACTTGACTTCTGTTACTTTTCACAAGAAGATAATAATTTTCTGAAATCTGAGGGCACAGAAAATGATGCATGTACCAGCAAGAAAGCTATAGTCTTTCCTAATATTTGAGAACACTGGAAATGATTCATGTGCTTTTATTTGATTTTTCTTTTTGCAAAGGTGTCACATCGCAGGCGACGTTGATCCAGCCTGCCTCTGAGTCTGTGCTCCCGGGTCAAACTGTCAAAATTTCCTGCTCTAGAAGTAGTGGCAGTTTGCATACTTATAGCTGGCATCAACAGAAAGGTGGACAGGCTCCTCGTTTTGTGTTCTATGCTACCAGCACCCGGGGAGACGGGATCCCTAATTGATTCACTGCCTCCACCTCTGGGAACACTTACTATTTAACCATCTCCAATGTCCAGCCAGATGATGAGGCAGTTTATTACTGTGTTGACTGGGTGGCAGGCAGTAATGTGTTCCATGGTGGTACAATCTGATGGGGAACTGATACAAAAACCTCTCTCACACACTTCCCCTAGAGTTTGCAAACAAGGATCGCTCAGGAGCTGACTTACACCAGAGAAGAATGACAGATCAAGTTGATGGATTATGCTGAAATCGTTAAAATGACCAGAAGAATCAGAAATCAAGAAGGCCAAGAACAGTGGGAAAGGGACCACAAACCGCCTCACTCATCCCACCTCTGAGAACACTGTTTATTTGCAATTTCCAACCTCCTGGCTATATTGTATTCTCCTCAGGGGTGTCAACCTGAATAAAACATTCAGCTGTTCACAATTATTTCCCACATATTCAACAAACTTTTTCCAATCTTCTCTAAATGTATGTTCTTCTTGTTCTCCTACTCTAAGTCTGCAAGTTGTGCATACAGTGGTATCTCAGGTTACATACGCTTCAGGTTACATATGCTTCAGGTTACAGACTCCAGACCCAGAAATAGTGCTTCAGGTTAAGATCTTTGCCTCAGGATGAGAACAGAAATCGTGCTCTGGCGGCGTGGCGGCAGCGGGAGGCCCCATTAGCTAAAGTGGTGCTTCAGGTTAAGAACAGTTTCAAGTTAAGAACAGACCTCCAGAACGAATTAAGTACTTAATCCGAGGTACCAGAGTATTCTATCAGCTTAAGTTGCCATTTTCTTTGGTTAGGATCTGAATTGTATTCCATTTGGGGGCTAACAGAACACGGGCCACAGTAGTAGCGTACATAAATAACCTTTTTTGGCACCTGGGAATTTCAGTCTGAATTATCCCCAACAAAAAGGACTCTGGTTTGGGGGTGGGATGGAGGAAAGTACTTTTAAACATTTCCCCCCATTCATTATGGATATTTTCCCAATACTATTTTTCCCTTTAACAAGTCCACCACATGTGAAAGAACGTTCCCTCCGCAAATACATGTCTGAGTTTAGGTGTATTACTATATACACTGTTATATGTGTAACGTTATACAAAATATATATTCCAGGTTTCCAAAAGGAATTAGCATCTAAACTGATACGTGCGACACCGCATAGCTGTATCAAAAATGAGTATGAACTATGTAGAAGAATAAACAGATTCACACATTTACAATATACATGTGTGTGTTCACCGCCAATAAACTATGATCCTTCCACAACAATACAAAGCAGGACCGCCCGTGAATGTTTTTTTCAAGCACAACTTCACACAACCAAAGTTGAACACACCCTTTCTTCCTGGTGGGGAAAGCAAGGTGAATGTGAATGCATAAAGGTAAAGGTAAAGGTACCCCTGCCCGTACGGGCCAGTCTTGACAGACTCTGGGGTTGTGCGCCCATCTCACTTAAGAGGCCAGGGGCCAGCGCTGTCCGAAGACACTTCCGGGTCACGTGGCCAGCGTGACATCGCTGCTCTGGCGAGCCAGAGCCGCACACGGAAACGCCGTTTACCTTCCCGCTGGTAAGCGGTCCCTATTTATCTACTTGCACCCGGAGGTGCAGGCGCTGGGACCGAGCAGCGGGAGGTGCAGGCGCTGGGACTGAGCAGCGGGAGCGCACCCCGCCGCATGGATTCGAACCGCCGACCTTAACCCACAGCGCCACCTGCGTCCCCTGTGAATGCATAAGACTGTCTAAACAAAATAAAATAAAAATTCCTTTCAGTAGCACCTTAGAGACCAACTGAGTGTGTTATTGGTATGAGCTTTCGTGAGCATCCACACTTCTTCAGATTCTTCACACAAAAAGCTCATACCAATAACAAACTCAGCTGGTCTCTAAGGTGCTACTGGAAGGAATTTTTTTCTTTTGTTTCGACTACGACAGACCAACACGGCTACCTACCTGTAACTAAGACGGACTAGATTGTGATTTCAGTATTTTGCTTCGAAATGTGATGCAGGCATTTTGTGGTGTCTGCTGTTCTGCCTTTAACCTCCAGGGGACAATGTTGGGCCACCTACCTGTTTTATAAAATAATAGTGAATTATATTACGAAACGGAAAATTGTTACAAAAACTGAACTGTTGGGGTGAAGCGAAGCGTCAGAATGTTTTTTCTTATGCCTGACTACTTGCTTAGGAGACATTTGCATGAGGAGCAGTGCTGATGAGCCACTCCCCCCCCCCCCCTGTAATCACAGTTTGCAATGGAGAGAAGTTTCCACTGCAACCTGCACAAAACTTCAGAGTTCGGGAGCTGATTTTATTTCTTAATTCCCACCTTTGTTGTGAGTCCCAGAATCTGAGAAAGGAGTAGGTGGGTTGGCTTCTTTCAACAAGGAGTGCTTAAATATGTTTGCATATTATTATTATTTAAAGGTAAAGGGACCCCTGACCATTAGGTCCAGCCATGGCCAACTCTGGGGTTGTGGCACTCATCTTGCTTTATTGGCCGAGGGAGCCAGCGTACAGCTTCCGGGTCATGTGGCCAGCATGACTAAGCCGCTTCTGGCGAACCAGAGCAGCGCACGGAAACGACGTTTACCTTCCCGCCGGAAGCACTTTGACGTGCTTTCGAACTGCTAGGTTGGCAGGAGCAGGGTCTGCGCAACGGGAGCTCACCCTGTCATGGGGATTTGAACCACCAACCTACTGATCAGCAAGTCCTAGGCTCTGTGGTTTAACCCACAGAGCCACCTGCGTCCCTATTATTATTATTATAATTAAGCATCATCAACATTCAGGGATATGTTCAAGCCAGGCAAAATCATTGGGGGCCACAGCACCATGAAAGTGAGGCATGTGACATGAAGAGTACATGTTCTGAGCACGTCCTGAGAGCCACAAAAGGAAATATCTGAAGGAGCTTCTCCACCTTCCGTTGCTCAGCCCAGACCCTGAGGTCTTCCTCCAAGGGTCTTCTGCTGGTTCCCTCACTGCGAGAAGTGAGGTTACAGGAAACCAGGCAGAGGGCCTTCTTGACAGTGGCACCCTGCCTTGGGAATGCCCTCCCATCAGTTGTCAAAGAGATAAAGAACTACATAACTCTCAGAAGACATCTGAAGGCAGCCCTGCAATGGAAAATTTATGTTTGACGGTTTTCTATTTACTATGTCTTTATGTAAACTGTTAGCTGCCCAGAGTGGCTGGGGCAGCCCAGCCAGATGGATGGGTTGTTGTTGTTGTTGTTGTTGTTGTTGTTGTTGTTGTTGTTGTTGTTGTTGTTGTTATTTTGGGAGGCCATATTCAGCCCCTGGTTCTACAGCTCCCCAATCATGACCTAAAAAATACATAGAAGCTTCAATCTTCTGTGAAAACACCCCCTTCATGCAAAATCTGTTCTGTGGTTGTCTTCTGGTTGTTCCCTGTATTTCCTCATATTCTTTCTAGCAAGGCCAACGGGTGTCGAGGTATTTGCATAATTACTTGTGCCTCATTTCCCAGGTGATTTAAGAGGGTGGTAGGGAGGTGGCACCAGACTAGAGATCTGTTTGTGGGATCCACCCTCCTTTTGACATTCACCATGGCCTGGATCCTTGTTCTCATCTCATGTTTAATTTACTGTTCAGGTATGTTTGCGGAGACCTAATGTATTATTTGACTTGACTTCTGTTACTTTTCACAAGAAGATAATAATTTTCTGAAATCTGAGGGCACAGAAAATGTTGCTTGTACCAGCAAGAAAGCCCTTTGTCTTCTACAATAGTCTTTCCTAATATTTGAGAACACTGGAAATGGTTCATGTGCTTTTATTTCACTTTTCTTTTTGCAAAGGTGTCACATCGCAGACAACATTGATCCAGCCTGCCTCTGAGTCTGTGCTCCCGGGTCAAACTGTCAAACTCCCCTGCTCTAGAAGTAGTGGCAGCTTGTATGCTTATAGCTGGTATCAACAGAAAGGTGGACAGGCTCCCCGCTTTGTGTTCTATGCTACCAGCACCCGGGGAGACGGGATCCCTGATCGGTTCACTCCCTCTGTCTCTGGGAACACTTACTATTTAACCATCTCCAATGTCCAGGCTGAAGACGAGGCGGATTATTACTGTCTTGACTGGGTGACAGGCAGTAATGTGTTCCACGGTGGTACCATCTGATGGGGAACTGATACAAAAACCTCTCTCTCACACTTCCCCTAGAGTTTTCAAACAATGATCACTCAGGAGCTGACTTATACCAGAGAAGAATGGCAGATCAAGTTGATGGATTACGCTGAAAAAGACCGGAAGAATCAGAAATCAGGAAGACTAAAATGTTAATAAGGGATGGGGGGAAATTATGATTTATCTTAAAAACCATTGCAGACATTTAAAATCATCAGTGGGATTGGAATAACACATGTATTTGAAGGGTGAATTTTGGACACAATGGAGAAATAAAAGATTTGGATTATCATAATAGATGCAGGAGGAAATTATTAACAAACGACTCACAAAGGGGAGGGGGGAGGCCAGGAGATGCTTTGGAATCTTGTTTCTATGTTGTATGTTGGATTTGTGACTGTAAAATGTTAATCTGAAAAACCAAATGAATGAATGAATGAATGAATGAATGAATGAATGAATGAATAATGTCAGCTCCTCTCCCTAGACAGGGCCAGTCATGAAGTGGTTTGGGCAAGAGCATAGATTTTGTGGGTACTCTGAAAGACAGGGATGGGGCAACTGCAGAGGTTGAGTACCTCCATCTTCTGCAATGATGCTTGACATAAGGAATTTCTTTCAATACTGTTACAAGAGAGCTGGACCGAATCATCACTATATATTCTATATAATGTCAAGAGCAGGGTACCAACTTGAATAAAATATGGGGAGGCAGGTAAGCCCTGCCTAACTGATCACAAGATGCGACACACACACACCTCATTTGAATGGCAATGCCCATCAATGGGGGGAGGGGCGTCAAACATTTTATTGGAGGGAGGGCAAAGGGACTTCAGCCCCTAGGAGTTAGCTCCTATGATTCCCCTTGTGGGTTTTTAATGCTATTTACTGGTGTTCTGCTGTAATCTGGGTTTTGGCTGCTTTCAGTTAGCCTTTTGATAGTTTTCAATACCGTTTACAGTGGTACCTCTGGTTACATACTCTTCAGGTTACATACGCTTCAGGTTACAGACTCTGCTAACCCAGAAATAGTGCTTCAGGTTAAGGATTTTGCTTCAGGATGAGGACAGAAATCGGGCTCTGGTGTGGCAGCAGCAGGAGGCCCCATTAGCTAAAGTGGTGCTTCAGGTTAAGAACAGTTTCAGGTTAAGTAGGGACCTCCAGAACGAATTAAGTTCTTAACCGGGGGTACCACTGTATTGTCTTTGTGACTTACTGGTTTTATTTAGGGAACTGTCGACAGGACATGATTGATCAGGGTGTGTAACACTGGCAAAATTTATCCCTTTTTTAGTACCTTCTGGGTAGGAGCTTGGAATTCATCTAATCCAACCACTTGCTGAATGCCAGAATCTTGCAAACCTCAGCATACCTGACAGGTAGCTTCCTGTCCATCGCTTAAATGCCACCATCGTGGAAGATCCCAGCATCTCTCAAGGTCGTTTGATCCACTCTTGAGCAGCTGTTACCATTGTGATACAGGGATGCAGGTGGCGCTGTGGTCTAAGCCACTGAGTCTCTTGGGCTTCCCAATCAGAAGTTCGGCAGTTTGAATCCCCACAACAGAGTGAGCTCCCGTTGCTCTGTCCCAGCTCCTGCCAACCTAGCAGTTTGAAAGCACGCCAGTGCAAGTAGATTAATAGGTATGGCTGTGGCAGGAAGGTAAACGGCATTTCCATGCACTCTGGTTTCCATTACAGTGTTCCGTTGAGCCAGAAGCAGTTTAGTCATGCTGGCCACATGACCTGGAAAGCTGTCTGTGGACAAACGCTGGATCCCTTGGCCCGAAAGTGGAGATGAGCGCTGCACCCCTTAGTTGAATTTGACTGGACTTAACCGTCCAGGTGTCCCTTAGCTGCTGCTGCTATTATTATTATTATTATTATTATTATTATTATTATTATTATTATTACAATTCTGAGGTTACCCCCAATGATTAGCTGAAATTTCTTTCCTTTGTGGAAATTGAAAGCAAAATGTCTAAACTTTATTTTGAAACACTATACAAATATGTTGTGATCCAGGTTTCAGACACAAGGGGGTGATGTTGATGCAGCGTCTCTTCATTTGAGGGAAGTACAGAGTCCCTGGACACCCAGGCAGCTGCAGTGTGAAATAACAGCTTGGTAAAATGTGTGTGTTTGGTTTGGGTCTAAATCCTGAACAGAACTCAAGTGGCCATAGACAAATTTTACCACCTTATCCTTTGTTGTTTAGTCGTTTAGTCGTGTCCGACTCTTCGTGACCCCCTGGACCAGAGCACGCCAGGCACTCCTGTCTTCTACGGCCTCCCACAGTTTGGTCAAACTCATGCTGGTAGCTTCGAGAACACTATTCAACCATCTCGTCCTCTGTCGTCCCCTTCTCCTTGTGCCCTCAATCTTTCCCAACATCAGGGTCTTTTCCAGGGAGTTTTCTCTTCTCATGAGGTGGCCAAAGTATTGGAGCCTCAGCTTCAGGATCTGTCCTTCCAGTGAGCACTCAGGGCTGATTTCCTTAAGAATGGAGAGGTTTGATCTTCTTGCAGTCCATGGGACTTTCAAGAGTCTCCTCCAGCACCATAATTCAAAAGCATCAATTCTTCACCGATCAGCCTTCTTTATGGTCCAGCTTTCACTTCCATACATCACTACTGGGCAAATCCATCAATTTCACTTTCTTTTACTTTCCTCATTTTTTCCATTCTCTCTCTCTTTCTCTCTCTTTGTAAAATAACTGCTAGATTTTCTCAGTAAGTTCACATCATATAGAACTCAATAAGCAGCTGTACATCAAGAGAAGAATTAAAAGAAAACGTTGTCAAAGCCAACAGTACAAAATACACATTGTTCCACAATATTATAGGGGAACTGCAAAGCCGGAGACCATGATATCAGCACTAAGTCCCTCCAGAACGATTTCACTTTGCCACATTTCCACATAACTTTGGTGAACATTTCTTGATGAGAATTCATCAGCATCGCAGTTTGAAATTTGCCTCATACAAACATTTTTGCAATGAATTTTCCCCTCATACACATTTTGCAAAACAATTTCCCTGGATAAAATGCACTTTTGCCTGCTATTTTCACCAACACATGCATTTATATGTGCACTTTATCCCAATATATGAAGTTTTTTTACACATTACTTGACCAGTGAAATGCATTACAAAATTTGCAGAAATGCAAATTTCAAGAGAATGGTTGTGTTTTAGCTCAGGTGTGAAACCATTCTCTTTATACAACTTCAAGTGACACTGGCACCAACTCTAGGGGCCCCTGAATGCCAGGGCACCCACAGTTTTTGTTGGTACTCAGCACCCATATTGCGGGGCTCTGCTGGTTTCTACCGGATGTTGCATCGGAACCCCAACGCATCCTCCAAGGCCCCGTCCGAGGCCCTGCAATGCCTCAGAAGCGACATCTGGTAGAAACTGGAAGTCATGTTGGAGGCTATGCTGAGCTTTGGAAAGCAACTTCCTACTTCTGCCTCTTTTGTGAAACACTTGCTTCAAAGACAAACCAGTTCAGATCTAATTAGTGCCTTAATTTGTTTATTTCTATGGTGAATATTTTATGGGGAACCATTGTACATATGATTTGGGTTTTTGACACAAGGAGAAGCTGCTGGTTCTGCTTCTCTTCATTTGAGAGACAATGACTTAAAGAGTCACCTGCATTGTGAAATATGAGTTCATCAACAGATGGTTTTTTTCTGTTTGAGTCTTACTCATGCATGGAATTCAAGTGCCTGTACACAACTTTCTCTGCTTTATTATATGTTCTGGGTTGTTGAATCATCCAGTCATCCATCCTTTTTGAGATCTGGTTCAAGCTCTCTCATCTCCACCCATCATAGCTGTCAAGTGTCCCTTATTTGAAGGGACAGTCCCCTATTCCAGCGCCATGTCCCGCTGCTGTCCCTTATTGATGGATGTCCCTTAAATGTCCCTTAAATGATGTGCCTTAAATTTCAAAGGAAGCAGCTCCTCTCCCTGCTGGCCAGGGAGGAGGGAGGGTCCAACTGTGTTGCTTGGCTGTGTTGCTCACCCAATAAGAAGTCTAAGAACGACTGGGGGGTGGAGCTTGCATGCCTTGTGTGTGGCTAGTTAATGCAAGCTGAGGGGTTTTTTGAATGCTGGACGCCATTTTGTTGCACGTGCTGCTGCAAACTTTGCAGTGCAAAGCCAGGCCGGGGAGCCATCTTAAGTTGAGGTTGCATAGGCCTTGTGGTGCATGTGATTCATATTCTATTCAGTTGAACCTGTGGTTACAAAGTTGGTTGGACAGTGTTCTCAAAGCTACCAGCATGAGTTTGACCAGAGTGCAGGAGGACAGGAAGACTGGAGTACCTGGAACAGGTGAGGCTGCAGGTCCCTTATTTTGGCTGCTGGTCCCTTATTCTCAAGGCTGCTGGTCCCTTATTTTCAAATCTGTAAGTTGACAGCTATGCCACCCATGTTTATATTATGATCCCCACACTTTGGAAACTTCAGTAATTTTGGATTACATGGGACAGAGATGGGCAACTTTGAACCTAGCAAGCAAGAAGCATCATCAACATTCAGGGATATGTTCAAGTCAGGCAAAATCATTGGGAGCTACAGCACCATGTCAGTAAGGCCTGAAGTGGGCTTGTTCTGAGCAGGTCCTGAGAAGGAAATACCTGAAGGAGCATCTCCACTCCCATTGCTCAGCATGGACACTGAGGTCTTCTTCTGAGGCAGAAGACCTTCTTGACAGTCGCTCCCTTCCTGTGGAACACCCTCCCATCAGATGTCAAAGAAATAAAGAACTGCACCACTTTTAGAAGACATCTGAAGGCAACCCTGTATTGGGAAATATTTAATCTTTGACATTTTACTATGCACTGTAAGCCACCCAGAGTGGCTGGGGTAACCCAGTCAGATGGGTGGGGTACAACAACAACAATTCTGGGAGGCCATATTTTGCTCCTAGGTCTACAGTTCCCCAATCATGTCCTAAACAATACAAAGAAGCTTTCATGCAAAAGCTGTTCTGTGGTTGTCTTCTGGTTGTTCCCTGTATTTCCTCATATTCTTTCTAGCAAGGCCAACGGGTGTCGAGGTATTTGCATAATTGCTCGTGCCTCATTTCCCAGGTGATTTAAGAGCGTGGTAGTGAGGTGCCACAGGATTAGAGATCTGTTTGTGGGATCTGCCCTCCTTTTGACATTCAACATGGCCTGGATCCTTGTTCTCGTCACATGTCTCAGTTACTGTTCAGGTATGTTTGTGGAGACCTAATGTATTATTTGACTTGACTTCTGTTACTTTTCACAAGAAGATAAAAATCTTCCAAAAATTGAGGGCACAGAAAATGATGCATGTACCAGCAAGAAAGCTATAGTCTTTCCTAATATTTGAGAACACTGGAAATGATTCGTGTGCTTTTATTTGATTTTTCTTTTTGCAAAGGTGTCACATCGCAGACAACATTGATCCAGCCTGCTTCCGAGTCTGTGCTCCCGGGTAAAACTGTGAAACTCTCCTGCTCTAGAAGTAGTGGCAGCTTGTATGCTTATAGCTGGTATCAACAGAAAAGTGGACAGGCTCCTCGTTTTGTGTTCTATGCTACCAGCACCCGGGGAGACGGGATCCCGGATCGGTTCACTCCCTCTGTCTCTGGGAACACTTACTATTTAACCATCTCCAATGTCCAGGCTGAAGACGAGGCGGATTATTACTGTGCTGACTTTGTGACAGGCAGTAATGTGTTCCACGGTGGTACCATCTGATGCGGAACTGATACAAAAACCTCTCTCACACACTTCCCCTAGAGTTTGCAAACAAAGATCGCTCAGGAGCTGACTTATACCAGAGAAGAATGGCAGATCAAGTTGATGGATTATGCCGAAATGGCTAAAACGACCGGAAGAATCAGAAATCAGGAAGACTAAAATTTTAATAAGGGATGGAGAAAATTTATGATTTATCTTAAAAACCACTGCAGACTTTTAAAATCATCAGTGGGATTGGAATAACACATGTATTTGAAGGGTGAATTTTGGACACAATGGAGAAATAAAAGATTTGGATTATCATAAAAGATACAGGAGGAAATTATTAACAAGAGGACCCACAAAAGGGAGGAGGGGAGGCCAGGAGATGCTTTGGAATCTTGTTTCTATGTTGTACAGTGGTACCTCAGGTTACATATGCTTCAGGTTACATACTCCGCTAACCCAGAAATAGTGCTTCAGGTTAATAGCTTTGCTTCAGGATGAGAACAGAAATCGGGCTCTGGCATAGCAGCAGCAGGAGGCCCCATGAGCTAAAGTGGTGCTTCAGGTTAAGAACAGTTTCAGGTTAAGAACGGACCTCCAGAACGAATTAAGTACTTAACCTGAGGTACCACTGTATGCTGGATTTGTGACTGTAAAATGTTAATCTGAAAAAGCAAATGAATGAATGAATGAATAATGTCAGCTCCTCTCCCTAGACAGGGCCAAGCATGAAGTGGTTTGGGCAAGAGCATAGATTTTGTGGGTACTCTGAAAGACAGGGATGGGGCAACTGCAGAGGTTGAGTACCTCCATCTTCTGCAATGATGCTTGACATAAGGAATTTCTTTCAATACTGTTACAAGAGAGCTGGACCGAATCATCACTATATATTCTATACAATGTCAAGAGCAGGGGGAGAGGGACCACAAATTGCTTCACTCATTCCACCTCTGGAAACACTGTTTTTTTGCAATTTCCAGCCTCCTGGCTATATTGTATTCCCCTCAGGGGTACCAACTTGAATAAAATATGGTGGGGGGCAGGTAAGCCCTGCCTAACTGATCACAAGATGCGGCACACACACCTCATTTGAATGGCAATGCCCATCAGTGGGGGGGGGGGGCGTCAAACATTTTATTGGAGGGAGGGCGAAGGGACTTCAGCCCCTAGGAGTTGGCTCCTATGATTCCCCTTGTGGGTTTTTAATGCTATTTACTGGTGTTCTGCTGTAATCTGGGTTTTGGCTGCTTTCAGTTAGCCTTTTGATAGTTTTCAGTACCATTGTATTCAGTACCATCCATGGATGCTTTCGAATTATGGTGCTGCAGGAGACTCTTGTGAGTCCCATGGACTGCAAGAAAATGAAACCTCTCCATTCTTAAGGATATCAGCCCTGAGTGCTCACTGGAAGAACAGATCGTGAAGCTGAGGCTCCAATACTTTGGCCACCTCATGAGAAGAGAAGACTCCCTGGAAAAGACCCTGATGTTGGGAAAGATGTAGGGCACAAGGAGAAGGGGACGACAGAGGACGAGATGGTTGGACAGTGTTCTTGAAGATACAAACATGAGTTTGACCAAACTGCGGGAGGCAGTGGAAGACAGGAGTGCCTGGCGTGCTCTGGTCCAGGGGGTCACGAAGACTAAACACGAGTAAACACCTAAACAACAACAACAGAGGCATCTTGTACCTGTGTTCAGTGTCATGTGTGAACAAGCCTATAGTCTCTCCTGAGTGTTGGTACATTCATATGGCAAGGAATGGAACTTGCATACCCAACAGGTGAGACCTGCAAGCAACAAAAGATTGCAGCATGCAGTTCAGAAATGGCAGAAAAAGATTGCCCAGATTTTCACTGTGATCCTAACCCTTTGAGATAAATTTCATTTTTGGATTGCCTTGGGAATTTCCAGCCAGGGCAGCAAGGGTCATTCTCACCATTCAATTATATATTCTAGTCAAGTCTGGAAGATTCCCGAGGGCCAGGCAGAGAGGCTGGAGGGCCGCATTAAGCCTCTGGATCTAAGATCCCACTCCCGTCCTAAACAAAATGTCATTCTTCTTTTAAACTGCCTAACGCATGCAAAATTATTTCGTTAGAAGTTCATCACATTTCCTGCCCCTAGCAAAGCCAATGGGTGTGGATATATTTGCATGAGAAGTCTTTCTTCATTTCATGTGGGATTTAAGAGAGGGGGAGGAAGGTGCAGCTAGATTAGAAAACCTTTATTCCTCTCAGCCTCAGCTTCAAATAGATTTCCACCATGGCAAAACTGTGTGTTCTATTCGTGTTTCTCAGTTACTGCTCAGGTCTGGTTGTGGAGGGAATATGGGGCTGGTGACCATGCTATTTGTCTTCTTTATTTATCGCTAAAACAGAATTAATACTTTTCCTGAAATTTGAGAAAACAGAAAATGATGCATAGTTGTTGTTTTTTCCCCCTTTTCTTTACAAAGGTGTTAGTTCACAGCACACATTGACTCAGTCAGCCTCCGAATCTGGGACTCTGGGACAGACCCTGATTATCTCCTGCTCTAAAAGTAGCAGCAGCAAGAGTGCATTTCGCTGGTATCAACAGAAACCTGGAGATGCTCCTCACTTTGTGCTCTATGGCACCAGCAACAGGGGAGAAGGGATCCCAGATCGGTTCACTGGCTCCGTCTCTGGGAACACTGGCTATTTAACTATCTCCAACCTCCAAGCTGAAGACGAGGCAGTTTATTACTGTTGCGTTTGGGAGGACACCAGTGGCTTCAAGTTCCACAGTGGTGCAATCTGATGGGGAACCGAGACAAAAAGCTTCACTCTTCCTCGCTGTAGCAGGAAACCTGAACCACACAATCACTTGTTTGAGCCTCAAAGGAACAGCTTGGCCAGGGACAAGCTTGAAGTGGTTAGGGCAGGAGGGCAAGGGCTATGCTGGAAGAGGATGGCAGAATATTGAGATGCTGGAAGAACTTAGAGGGCGCTTCTCTGACAAACTGGTAGAAGAAGCAGCGCTTGTGGGGGAAAAAAATAACCAATTAAAATGGGCATAAGGCTTGAGCTACAAGTACTCTTTTCTAACTGAATGGCACTGTTTTATTATGTACATAGAGGAAAACCAAAATAGTAACAACAACAACAATTTATTATCTATACCCCACCCATCTGGCTGGGTTTCCCCAGCCACTCTAGGCTGCTCCCAACAGAATATTAAAAACACGACAAAACATCAAACATCAAAAACTTCCCTAAACAGGGCTTCCTTCAGATGCTTTCTAAAAGTCAGATAGTTGTTTGTTTCCTTGATATCTGATGGGAGGGTGTTTAACAGGGCGGGCGCCACTACTGAGAAGGCCCTCTGCCTGGTTCCCTGTAGTTTCACTTCTTGCAGTGAGGAAACCGCCAGAAGGCCCTCGGCGCTGGACCTCAGTGTCCGGGCTGAATGATGGGAGTGGAGACGCTCCTTCAAGTATACTGGGCCGAGGCCATTTAGGGCTTGAAAGGTAATCACCAACACTTTGAATGGTACTTGGAAATGTACTGGGAGCCAATGTAGGTCTTTCAGGACTGGTGCTATATGATCTTGGTGACCATTCCCTGTCACCTGTCTAGCTGCCACATTCTGGATTAATTGTAGTTTCTGGGTCACCTTCAAAGATAGCCCTACATAGAACACATTGCAGTAGTCCAAACGGGAGATAACCAGAGCATGCACCACTCTGGCGAGACAGTCTGTGGGCAGGTAGGGTCTCAGCCTGCGTACCAGATGGAGTTGGTAGACAGTGGACTCTCCACAACCCATCGGCACAACCCTTCTTCCTCTGACCTGTGTTCTGTGTCCCACCACCATTCTCCTGGCTTGGAGCCTTCCCACGCTGATGCTTCCCTGAGGTGTCCCCCAGCTGTAGTCTCCCACCATTCTTCTTCATCTAGGCAGTCCCTGACATCATGACTCTTCACAAATCACACCCCTTCCTCCAAGGGGAACTTTCCAGGGGCTGTCTGCCAGTGGTGTGTATGTGTGTGTGTGTGTGTGTGTGTGTGTGTACCAGAGGCAAAACTGAGCAGATGTGACTCTTATTTTTGTACAACAGGTCACGCCCTTCATGCAAAACCTGTTCTGTGGTCATCTGAGAGAACTTCATCACTCTCAGTCTCATTACATTTCCAACACTTATTATTAGGCAAATGATATATTTTTGCAAGCTTGACTGGGGTCATGTACCATCGGTAGATCATTTTCATAATATTTTCTTTTAAGGCACTTTCTACCACCTTTGGTGGACCTGCCCAAAGGTTAAAGCTTTCTGGGAAATGATCTATAATGAAATTAAGAAGGTCCTTAAGTGGACTTTTCCTAAGAAACCAGAGGCTTTCCTCTTGGGCATGGTGGGCCAAATGGTGTCAAGGAAGGATAGGATTTTCTTTATGTATGCCACTACAGCAGCAAGAATTCTACTGGCAAAGTATTGGAAGACGCAAGAACTACCTACTCTGGAAGAATGGCAAACAAAGGTGATCGACTTTATGGGACTGGCCGAGATGACGGGCAGAATCCGGGACCAGGGGAAAGAGACAATGGAAGAGGACTGGAAGAAATTCAAAATATATCTTAAAAATAATTGTAAAATTGAGGAATGTTAAGATGTCAGGGGGTAAGAAGTAAAGAATTGCAGCAGTAAATAAAAAACTTAAGAAATTTTTGATGAAAGGGAATTAAGACAATGGACCTAAGGGTTGCTAAAGAATTATTAAATAAGGATGCAGGGTTGGGGAGGTATGGGGAAGTCAAAGAAAAAAGGGCATGAACCGATGAGCTTGAAGTTATACTGTTTTATATTGTTCTTTATTATTTGTGTGGAAAATTAATAAAAATTATTATAAAAAAAAAAGAGAGAACTTCATCACAGCTCTTCATAATGTCTCCAGAAAAGCCAATGGGTTCAGATATATTTGCATGATAGATCATCCCTCAGCTCCTGGGGTATATAAGAGACAAGTGTCCCCCTTCCCTCTTATAGATTAGAGAGCTGTTTGCCTCTGGGACTCACCTTCCTTTTGAATTTCACCATGGGCCAGATCCTTATCCTCTTCATTTTTCTCACTTACTTCTCAGGTATGGGTTATGTGGTCTAATGGGCTAGCAACAATTTCTCTATTTAGCACAGAAACAGAAGACGTTTGTGATATTAAGGAACAGAGAATGATGCATCGGTTTTTCTTTTTCTTTCTGCAAAGGTGTCGCTTCACAGCCGACATTGACTCAGGCAGCCTCCGAGTCTGTCTCCCCGGGCCAAGCAATTTAACTCTCCTGTTCTAAAAATAGTGGTGGAAGCTGGGGCAGCTTTCACTGGTATCAACAGAAACCTGGCCAGGCTCCTCGTTTCGTGCTCTATCATACCAGCAACAGGGGAGAAGGGATCCCAGATCGGTTCACAGGTTCTTATTCAGGGAACACTGGCTATTTAACCATCACCAACATCCAGGCTGAAGACGAGGCTGTTTATTACTGTTGTGCTTATGAGAACTCTGGTAGCTTCCAGTTCCACAGTGGTGCAATCTGATGGGGAACTGAGACAAAAACCTTCACTCCTCCTTTCTAGAGTGATGAATTCAAAATAGCTTGAGCTTGAAAGTGACAGTTCTTCTCCCTGGAAAGGGACAGGCTTGAAGGACAGCAAAATGAAATAAGAGTTCATTAACAGAAATGTATTTGGCTTGTGTCTTACACATGCGGTGAAATTAAGTGCATAATATTCTTGCCTAATCACACATTTTGGGTTGCTCAAGTAGCCAAATGTGTTTCTTGAATGGATTGTGGCTCATGCTCTTTATAGAAAATTTCTTTATGGAAATACACCATCAAATCTATTATCTGGGTGGAAATATAAAATAGACAGAGACTGATCGATTAAAACAAAAGCACCCAGGAGGTGACCTTTATTTACTGCTGCAGGACACCCCACCTGCCCTGTTGAAGAGAGAACACAAAAATACTTTATTATATAAATACATGAAACTACATAAAAGTACATTTCTATTGGTGAACTCACCATACATACCATCCTTTTTTATTTCAATCTTTACAGAGAGAGCCTATAGAACCCAGCCTCTTGGATAATGGCATTGTCCCGAGTGAATCTCCATCCCCTGTCTCTCCCACTTCCTCATTCACCATCATCATCACCTCCTTTACAGGTGCTGCCTTCAAACTTCCTCCATGAGGTTTGTGGCAGGTTGAAACCAACTAAGTGGAGCCCTGGATATGTTTCATATTTCAGCCCTGATAGCATCACTGACCAGATGTGCTGCATCTATGCACATTAAAAAATCAGTACAGGAAAACACATTATAAAAGATCATAATGGAAAATCCCATTGGTGACAGGTCATAGCTCTACAGCGCCATCTGGTGTTGTATGTTTATGATGCAGTTATAAAAATATAATTGATGAAATGGAGGCAGTGAGAGATTTTACTTTCTTGGGCTCCATGATCACTGTGGATGGTTACAGCAGTCATGAAATTAAAAGATGCCTGCTTCTTGGGAGAAAAGCAATGGCAAACCTAGACAGCATCTTAAAAAGCAGAGACATCACCTTGCTGACAAAAGTCCGTTAAAGCTATGGTTTTCCCAGTAGTGATGCATGGAAGTGAGAGCTGGACCATAAAGAAGGCTGATCGTTGAAGAGTTGATGCTTTTGAATGATGGTGCTGGAGGAGACTCTTGAGAGTCCCATGGACTGCAAGAAGATCAAACCTATCCATTCTTAAGGAAATCAGCTCTGAGTGCTCACTGGAAGGACAGATCCTGAAGCTGCGGCTCCAATACTTTGGCCACCTCATGAGAAGAGAAGACTCCCTGGAAAAGACCCTAATGTTGGGAAAGATGGAGGGCACAAGGAGAAGGGGACGACAGAGGACGAGATGGTTGGACAGTGATCTCAAAGCTACTAACATGAGTTTGAGCAAACTGTGGGAGACAGCGGAAGACAGGAGTGCCTGGCGTGCTCTGGTCCATGGGGTCACAAAGAGATGGACACGACTAAACAACTAAACAACAAAAGCTGAGTCCACAGTCAAGTTTCTCTTCTATATCTGCAAGATCTAAAAACCAGGCCATATCAATCAAATGTGTTTCCCGGAAAACCATGGTCTTACTCCAACTGCTTGAGCACTGAATATCAGCATTGGTTTTCATATGATATAACCTTCCTGTTCATGTTGAGCATAGCTATACAATGACTGCTTTTCCAGCTTTAACCTTTAAGGGGAGATGTTGGTCTATTTTTGGCAGATTAGTGGTTCTGAGAGCACCTGCTCCCTCTTGCACCTGTGATGTGAAGTGAAGCAGGAGAATGTTCACTAAGCATGGCTACATGTCTGACGCTTTCTGTTCACTCATGCACAGATTGGCATGAATGCAGCAAATATATCAGGTACAAGTACACCTTTGGCAGACAAAAAGAGTCGGAAAAGAATGTGCAAGTGCGTGAATAGATTAATTTCATTTCCTCATTTATTTCCTTTTTTTAAAAAAAAGTTTCATTCACTTTGGTTTCTGTTCTTTGGAGTGCATTTGGTGTTCTGTTTGATTGTTTCCCCCTTGAGAGCATTGCGTGGACAGGCGGAGTCCCCCACATCCCGAGTGCCCCCCCCCCGGTCATGTGGAATAACGATTCATGACAACGTGCTATGGGATTAAATTGGCCACAACTTTATTAAATTTCAAATGTGGGTAGACCTTGGCTCAGGCATTGGGCGTTCTCCCTCCCCAGTCCCCAGCCGGGGACCTAGGGAGCATCAGGGTTATCCAGTGTGTGTGGGGGGGGATGGGCCAGCTCTGGAGAACATATGTTCAAGCAGAGATAGACGCCCCCGTTACGCCGCTGCTGCAGGGGAGAGCAATGATGACCTCTCAGCGTACAGTCAAGGCCTCCCCTCAAAATCCCCTTTAATGGCGAATCCTGGTATCACCGCTGCAAAGAGGAAGATGGACAAAAGGATTCCGCCCAAGGCCTGATACCGCCAAAGTTGTGACGTTTTGCTACGGGAAAGGCGAAACCTGCCAATGCAGGGAAATTCCTTTCCGGCCCTTTGACAGCGACCTTAACGTAGCAGCGCCCGCATACCTGTGAAGAAAAGTTAACCTGCAAAACCTGTGAAGGAAAGTTAACCTGCAAAATAAGGCATTAACTGAGGGTGGGTAGGGTGGGAGAAGCTCTGGAGCCAAGTGAGGATTCCCAGGTAAGATCCTCCCTCTATTGTGTGGGCAGGTAATCCCTCCCGTACCTGGCCTGATCTCCTTGGCAACGCTTCCCCCCAGGTGGGATTGGACAACTGACTGGGGTAGGCGGAGACCTCCAGGTATCCCACCTGAGGGAAGGCGAAGCCAAGCCTATGCTGATGGAGCCACTCCAGATCCAGGGGCTGCGCGCGTCCACGCAAAGGGCGCCCCCCGTTTTATGCGGGGAGCAGTCATTAGTAACATAAGTAATACCTGCCTGTCTTTTATGTTTACATCTATCAAGTGCAAGTACACCGAGCAAAAGTCATTTGTTATTTCAACTTTACAAGAGAGAGTGTCTTGGGAAGTTTTTATAAGAGGGAAAAGGGAAGTAACTAAAAGGGCAATATACCCTGTCTCTCTTCTGTAAATGGGAAGCAAAGTTTAATTCTCACGAGATTCCCCTCCCCCCAAATAAGTGTTCACCCTTCATTTTCTACAGTGCCATAGCATGCATTTTACCCCCAGGGGTGGAGAGGAGGGTGTGCTGCGCTTTCAAGGGAAATGATTTGAATGTAGGGCGGGGTCAGGAGATTGAAAAGATTTAAGAGAGCAGAGAAACGGGTCTGAAACAGACACCTTTCTGCTTAAGGAAGGAGAGCTCCTCTGCGTTCCCATCATGCTCTGGGCCTGCCTCTTCCTCACTTATTTCTCAGGTAGGAGAGAAAAAAGTGTGTTTTGCTTTCATTCTTCTGTGTGACAGACCAAAGAGGAGTCTAACATATCATGAGATTTTTTCCCCTTTTTCTCTTTCAGGATCTTTGGCCCAGTATGTGTTGACGCAGCCCCCATCAATGTCCGTGTCTCCGGGACGAGATGCCCAAATCACTTGTTCTGGGAACAACATTGGGAGCAAATATGTGCACTGGTACCAGCAGAAACCCAGCCAGGCCCCTGTACTGATAATATACGAAGAGAGTAAGAGACCCACTGGGATCTCGGACCGAGTCTCTGGCACCAACTCTGGCAACCCAACCACACTGAGCTTTGCCGGAGCCCAAGCAGAGGATGAGGCCGATTATTACTGCCAGGTGTGGGACAGCAACACAGCTCACAGTGACACAGGCAGATGGGGAAGAGTGACAAAAACCTCTTGCTAAGAAAGGCAGTTGCTATCATACTGTGTCTTCAGAAGAGGGACGTTCCAGTGGAATTGAATTTCCTTGAAAGAGGCTTATTCTCACCCCCAAACCTCCACGTCTCCCAGAGTTACAGTTGTTGTTTCTCTACCTCTCTCCCTTGTTTAATGAGGGGAGGCAAATGAAGGGGGTTCACTGAGGTAGAGAATTTAGCATAGACTACAACAGTGCATTGGGACGCAGGTGGCGCTGTGGGTTAAAGCCTCAGCGCCTAGGGCTTGCCGATCGAAAGGTCGGCGGTTCGAATCCCTGCGGCGGGGTGCGCTCCCGCTGCTCGGTCCCAGCGCCTGCCAACCTAGCAGTTCGAAAGCACCTCCGGGTGCAAGTAGATAAATAGGGACCGCTTACCAGCGGGAAGGTAAACGGCGTTTCCGTGTGTGGCTCTGGCTCGCCAGAGCAGCGATGTCACGCTGGCCACGTGACCCGGAAGTGTCTCCGGACAGCGCTGGCCCCTGGCCTCTTGAGTGAGATGGGCGCACAACCCCAGAGTCTGTCAAGACTGGCCCATACGGGCAGGGGTACCTTTACCTTTACCTTTACAACAGTGCATTGGACATAGACAGCAGGTCCTTGCTGGGGCACAGAGAGGCTTACTTTGTCATTATTGAGAGCATTCTCACCCTTCTCTTTGGTCAAAGAAGATCCCAGAGTGGCTTACATACAAGAAATTGAAACCAGACACTTTGGAAAATGAGCGAGGTCCCAACCAAAGAAGAATGGCAACTTAAGCTGATGGAATATGCTCAGTTTGTGGACTTAACATACAGAATAAGAGAACAAGAAGAACATACATTTAGAGAAGACTGGAAAATGTTTATTGAATATATGGAGGAAAATTGTATACATTTGAGAATGTTGTCAGCATTGAGATAAATTCAACATTGTAAATAAGCTTTGATAGATGTAATATTGGAATACTGAATGGTTTTATTTAACTAAAATATGGAGGGATTTATGATATGCAAAATGAACCATGGAAAGAGAAGAAGGGAAGTCATTGATATTTTAAGAATATTTAAATGAGTATTCTAAATTGTAAAACAGAATATATATGTGTGTGTGTGTTTAAAAGTGGAGTATATATGTTATAAATGTATTAGGAGTGTATGTATTATGCTTAATGAAAACAATAAAAATTCATTGGGAGATAAATTCAAGAGTGCAAATAAGCTTTGATGGGTGTAATATTGGAATACTGAATGGTTTTGTTTACCTAAAATTTGCAAGGGATTTCTGGTATGCAAAATGAGCCATGAAAAGAGAAGAAGGGATGTCAGTGATATTTAAAGGATGTTTAAATGAGTATTCCAAATTGTAAAACAGTGTGTGTGTGTGTGTGTGTGTGTGTGTGTGTGTGTGTGTGTTTAAAAGAAAAAAAACACTCCTTGTCCACAGGGTTATAAGCTTGGATAAAAAGCATGACACACAAAGCAAAAGGAACAGGGAGGGAAGAGGAAAATATAAATCCAGTTCAGACACCAATGTCTAAACAGTTGCGCCTATAATGACCAGCTGGCCCAAAGCTGATGAAACAATCCCTGTTTGTCTCTCTGAGGCAAGTCTGATGGGATGGCTGCCCCCAGATTTGGGGAGAGGAGGCCTGATGGAGCTGGCCTGTCATCTTGAACTGCTGTTCTCTGGCTACGCTGGGTACCACTTATCCTCCATGTCTGACCCCCCTTAACTCTATCTTGGGCTCATAAACACCACACTTAACTCTGTGTTGTGTGATAGAGAACCCCCATTTGTCTGTCCTGATCTCCAAGCCACATGGACTTCAGATCTATGACGTATTGGGAAAGGTGGCGAAAGAAAACATCCTAAATCATCATGGCATTTCAATAAACACCTCTAGAAGGCGCTGGCAAGCTTGACAAGATCCGCTCTTTGCAACCAGGCAGAGGGGGCTTAATCCGCATGATGCTACGCCCTCCTCTTTCTCACACTACAAGCCTCCACCACATCATATCCCTTGGGGCAGATAATGCATTGGGGAACTGCTTTTCTCAAAGCTCTGTTCCTTCGAGAAAACAGGAGTTTAAAATTGGAACTTGAGAAGCTGCCTTGGTCAGATCATTGGTTCCTCAGGTTCAGTGATGCCTCCACTGACGGGCAATCGACACAAGATAATATCCCCAAGGCAACTATCTGTAAGCAAACAACAAATGTATTTTTAATTTTGATTTCCCTTCTTCTACTTGTTAATTCAGGGCAATTCTGTTGCAACAGATTATGACAGCTCGATGACTAAGCTCTTTAGCAACAAAACGTCGGAATACCGGAACGACATACGAGCACTGAACCACTTGTATAACACAAGGGGACTCTTTATTTACTTTGTTTGCAGTTGTTCGAGATAAAATCTATTTTGGAAAGAGAAAAGATGAGCACTGAAACACGAACATATTACGAGTCAACTCTTTATTTACTGTGTTTGCTATTAAGATAAAACTGATTTGGGAACTGTTTAGATTCCCCCTTAGACACAAATATATGTATACATATTAGTAACATTAGTAATACATGCCTGCCTTTTATGCTTAATCTAGCAAGTGCAAGTACACCGTGTAAAAGTTATTGCGTGGTCAGGCAGAGACCCCCCCAACCCCAGGTGACACCTGGGTGGAATAATGATCCATAACAACGTCTTATGGGATTAAAATTGGCCACAACTTTATTAAACTTTCAGGTGTAGGGAGACCTTGGCTTAGGCATAGTGCATTTATCCCTCCCAGTCTCCGGGCGGGGATCTGGGGAACATCATGGTTATCCAAACTGTGTGGGGATTGGGCTGGCTCTGGAAAATGTATGTTTAAGCAGAGAGCCCACCCCCCATTTTTCCGCAACGCAGGAGAGAGCACTGATAACCTAACGGCGTATTGCCAGTGACTCCCCCCATCACAACCCCTTTAATGGGTAAACCCTGGGATTGCCGCCGCAGGGGGGTTGTGGGTCACCGCTTCACAGCCACACCCACATATAGGGAAGATAGACTAAAGGATTCCGCCCAAGGCCTAAAACCGCCAAAGTTGTGGCATTTTCCTACGGGGAAGGCAAAACCTGCCAATGTAGGGAAATTCCTTTCCGGTCCTTCAACAGCCACCATCAATGAATGTATCAGCTCCTGCATACCTGTAGGGAAGAGGTTAACCTGCAAAAGGAAGGCATAAACTGAGGGAGGGCAAGGTGGGAGAAGCTCTGGAGCCGACTGAGGACTCCCAGGTAAGTTCCACCCTCTATTGTGTGTGCAGGGTACACAACCCTACCTGGTCAACTCCCCTGGCAACACATCTGCTTGGGGAGGCGAAGCCACTCTGACTAGTCGGGGATCGTGTAGGGCCAGGGGGCTGCACGCAACCATGCAAAAAGCGCCCCCCCACCGTATTTTTCGCTCTATAAGACGCACCAGACCACAAGACGCACCTAGTTTTGGGGGGAGGAAAACAAGAAAAAAAATATTCTGAATCTCAGAAGCCAGAACAGCAAGAGGGATCGCTGCACAGTGAAAGCAGCAATCCCTCTTGCTGTTCTGGCTTCTGGGATAGCTGCGAGCAGCCTGCATCCGCTCCATAAGACGCACAAACATTTCCCCTTACTTTTTAGGAGGGAAAAGTGTCTTATAGAGCAAAAAATACGGTAACCAAAGGTTCCAACAACCTGGGCTCTCTTCCACAGAACTATGTAAATGGGAACTAGAGTTTAATTCTCACAAGATGCCCCTCCCCCCAAATAAGTGTTCACCCTTCATTTTCTACAGTGCCATAGCATGCATTTTATCCCCAGGGGTGGAGAGGAGGGTGTGCTGCGTTTTCAAGGGAAATGATTTGAATGTAGGGCTGGGTCAGGAGATTGAATAGATTTAAGAGAGCAGAGAGACGGGTCTGAAGCAGACACCTTTCTGCTTAAGGAAGGAGAGCTCCTCTGCGTTCCCATCATGCTCTGGGCCTGCCTCTTCCTCACTTATTTCTCAGGTAGGAGACAGAAAAGTCTTTCTTTGTTTCTTTCTCTCTTCTGAACAGAAGACCAAAGAGGAGTCTAACGCGTCATGAGATATTTTGTCACTTTCTCTTTCAGGATCTTTGGCCCAGTATGTGTTGACGCAGCCCCCATCAGTGTCCGTGTCTCTGGAACAAGATGCCCAAATCACTTGTTCTGGGAACAACATTGGGAGCAAATATGTGCAGTGGTACCAGCAGAAACCCAGCCAGGCTCCTGTACTGTTAATGTATTACAATGATCGCAGGCCCACTGGGATCTCGGACCGAGTCTCTGGCACCAACTCTGGCAACACAGCCACACTCAGCGTTGCCAGAGCCCAAGTAGAGGATGATGCCAATTATTACTGCCAGGTGTGGGACAGCAACACAGCTCACAGTGACACAGGCAGATGGGGAAGTGCGACAAAAACCTCTTGCTGAAAAAGGCAGCTGCTATCATACTCTGTCTTCAGAGGAGGGACTTTTCACTGGAATTGAGTTTTCATTTTTTAAAAAACTGATTCCTACTGCCTTGCAATGGCCATCCTGTGACTCCCACTTTTCCATGAGTTACATTTATTTTATTGCTACCTTCACTGCCTTGATTCATGAGGGAATGTGAGTTAAGGGGATTCACTGAGGAACATAACTTAGCCTAGGCTGCGGGAGCACAGCTGGAGTACCTAACATATATATGCCTGGTCACAGAGTTGTATCCTGAACTACTGGTCTCTGGCAGCCTTATCTTCCATTTCAAAGAATCGTAGAATTGTAGAACTGGAATGAGCCCCGCTTCAAAGTCATCTAATTAAGTAGTTGTCATTAAGCAGTCAGAAAATCCAAGCATTAACTCTGTTCTGTAGAAAAAAAGGGGGGGGAAACAGCCCTCCGTTTTCTCTGTCCTGATCTCCAAAAAAGGCAGACTTCAGATCTATGATGTACCAGTGTGAGGTATAATGGCATCTCTGAAGTCCAGGATCCATAGAAGCTTATAGAAGTGTTCCATTATCTTCTAGTGGCCTGGAAGGTTTCTAATGTTCCAAGGTTTTCAAGGGAACAGACCTGCAGCTCGAATGAGTTCATTGTGTTATTTATCTTTCAAGGTCCAACTGTTTCTGGGCTGACGGGGTCTCAGGTTATTCTTACTTTCTCTACTGTTCTTTCAATCTCTCGTTCTGGATTCATTTTCACTTGCCTAGAGTACTCAGTACACGCAAGCTTTATTTTACCACTATATTTTGCTGCAACTGGATAATGAAGAGATTGCCTTTCCAGGGACAATTGTGTTGAACTGTCAAGCTTGTTTTTGCCTTAGCAAACGCTTACTAATGAATCTATTGATTCCTGAGTCCTTCCTGTTACGTCACACCTTCTTGGAGCTGCTATTCTGCTAACAACTGCACATGCATGACCCTAGAGTCTTTGGGGCATGAATCCTGACAACTGGAACAGGTGGCATTTTAGTAAACAACTCTGGTGATCTATAAAGCACCAGAGATGATGAGATCTGCTCGATTCAGCCAGGCAGAGGGGGCTTATTCACACATTACTGTTTTATAGCACTACCCAGCCATGTTGGAAATTCCTGGATTTTAGTGGGGAAGGCTGATGAAGGAGGTTCACACAGGTTGATAACTTAGCATAGGCTGTGTGAGCACAGCTGGATCAGCCATGCGGAGGGAGCAGCCCAGAATTCCTCACACATCAAAATTCACATGTAGATTTCAGGGAACAAAGCCTTGGTTAAAGGTAAAGGTAAAGGTACCCCTGCCCGTACGGGCCAGTCTTGACAGACTCTGGGGTTGTGCGCCCATCTCACTTAAGAGGCCAGGGGCCAGCGCTGTCCGGAGACACTTCCGGGTCACGTGGCCAGCGTGACATCGCTGCTCTGGCGAGCCAGAGCCGCACACGGAAACACCGTTTACCTTCCCGCTGGTAAGCGGTCCCTATTTATCTACTTGCACCCGGAGGTGCTTTCGAACTGCTAGGTTGGCAGGCGCTGGGACCGAGCAGCGGGAGCGCACCCCGCCGCAGGGATTCGAACCGCCGACCTTTCGATCGGCAAGTCCTAGGCGCTGAGGCTTTAACCCACAGCGCCACCTGCGTCCCGAAAGCCTTGGTTACCTATTTCCAAAGGTGAGGAAAAGTGCCATGGGCTAAACCTAGCAGGTGATGTAAAAATTGGGGTTTCGCTTTTGCTGCCCAGCTCCCAGCCATTGTATCAGCACCCGGTTCATTGCTTTATTGTTAAACTGGCTGGCAGCAGCTCCCAGGGATTTCAGACAGAAGCACTTCTCTCTTCCCACTCTTCTCTCCACCAAACAGGGATGGTCTACATTCGGCTCCATTTTCCATTGTAAATGGAGGCATCACCAAGACATTGGCCGCCATCGCTCGTGCACACTCAGATGGCTGTGCTGTGGCGGGGCTGCCATGTGAAGTCAGTGAACTCTACCTATCCCCAGTGGTCAGCACCACGCAAACCATTTCTCACACCTGTCTAGGACTGGGCAGAGGAGGAATGGTGGAGACAGCCTCCCCAGCTTGACCCTTCCAGGGAGGGGGAAGAGAAAGACAGTTCAGATTTACAAGAGGGGTTTGAGGGAGATCATAGCTCAGGGGCAGATAAGGGGAAATATACAATATACAATGTGACACTAGATGGCGATGGTGAGCCTTATAGAAAATTCAATGTATTTTTAAAAACTTTTTTAAAAAGAATTCTCAGAACATTTGTTATATGTGTTTAGAATCCACCTTAGATACAAACCTATGTAATACATATTAGTAACATAACAAACACCTGCCTGTCTTTTATGTTTAATCTAGCAAGGGCAAGTACACCGAGCAAAAGTTATTTATTATTTAAACTTTAAAAGAGAGTGTCTTGCATAGTTTTTATAAAAGTGAAAAGGGAATTAACTAAAGAGTCAAACAACCTGGGCTCTCTTCTGCATAACACTTCAAATGGGAACTAGAGTTTAATTCTCACAAGATGCCCCTCCCCCCAAATAAGTGTTCACCCTTCATTTTCTACAGTGCCATAGCATGCATTTTATCCCCAGGGGTGGAGAGGAGGGTGTGCTGCGTTTTCAAGGGAAATGATTTGAATGTAGGGCTGGGTCAGGAGATTGAATAGATTTAAGAGAGCAGAGAGACGGGTCTGAAGCAGACACCTTTCTGCTTAAGGAAGGAGAGCTCCTCTGCGTTCCCATCATGCTCTGGGCCTGCCTCTTCCTCACTTATTTCTCAGGTAGGAGAGAAAAAAGTGTATTTTTCTTTCTTTCTCCTGAGCGACAGACCAAAGAGGAGTCTAACATATCCTGAGATATTTTTTCTCTTCCTCTTTCAGGATCCTTTGCCCAGTATGTGTTGACGCAGCCCCCATCAGTGTCCATGTCTCTGGGACGAGATACCCAGATCCCTTGTTCCGGGAGCAACATTGGTACGAAGGATGTAAACTGGTACCAACAAAAACCCAGCCAGGCCCCTGTACTGTTAATATACGGAGACAGTAAGAGGCCCGATGAGATCTCAGACCGATTCTCTGGCACCAACTCCGGCCACACAGCCAGACTGAGAATTGCCAGAGCCCAAGCAGAGGATGAGGCCAATTATTACTGCCAGGTGTGGGACAGCAACACAGCTCACAGTGACACAGGCAGATGGGGAAGTGCGACAAAAACCTCTTGCTAAAAGAGGCAGCTGCTATCATACTCTGTTTCCAGATGAGGGACCTTCTGGTGGAATTGAATTTTCATGAAAAGAGGCTCATTCCTACTGCCTTGCAATGGCCACCCTGTGACCCCCACTTTGCCTTGAGTTGCATTTATTTTATTGCTACATTCACTGCCTTGATTCATGAGGGAAAATTTGTAAAGGGGATTCATAGAGGGAGATAACTTAGCCTAAGCTGCGAAGCACAGCTGGAATAGCGGACATATAACTGTACATGCCTGGCCACAGAGATGTCTCCTGAACTACTGTTCTCTGGCAGCCTGATCTTTCATTTCAAAGAATCGTATAATTGTAGAGCTGGAAGGAGCCCCCTTTCAAAGTCATCTAATTATGTAGTTGTCATTAAGCAGTCAGAAAATCCAAGCATTAGCTCCATGTTCTGTAGAAAGAAACAAAAGACAGCCCTCCCTTTTCTCTGTCCTAATCTCCAAAACTGGCAGACTTCATATCTATGATGTACTGGTGTGAGATATAATGGCATTTCTGAAGTCCAGAATCCATAGAAGCTTATAGAAGTGTTCCAGAATCTTCTAGTGTGTCTGGAAGGTTTCTAAGGTGCCAAGGTTTTCAAGAGAACAGACATGCAGCTCAAATGAGCTCACTTGTTATCGATCTTTCAAGGTCCAACTGCTTCTGGGCTGCCTATAAATGCAGTCTGACGGGGTCTCAGGTTATTCTTACTTTCTCTACTGTTTTTTCAATCTCTCGTTCTGGATTGATTTTCACTTGCCTAGAGTACATAGTACGTTTAAGTTATTTTTCAACTCTATATTTTGCTGCAACTGGATAATGAAGAGATTGCCATTCTACAGACCTGGTATTCAATTGTCAAGGGACGCGGGTGGGGCTGTCTTCTAAATCACTGAGCCTCTTGGGCTTCCCGATCCGAAGGTCGATGGTTTGAATCCCTGTGATGGAGTGAGCTCCCGTTGCTCTGTCCCAGCATCTGCCAACCTAGCCGTTCAAAACCACACCAGTGCAAGTAGATAAATAGGTACCGCTGTGGCAGGAAAGTAAACAGCATTTCCATGTGCGCTGGTTTCCATCACGGTGTTCTGTTGCGCCAGAAGCGGTTTACTCCTGCTGGCCACATGACCTGTGGACAAACGCCTGCTCCCTCGGCCTGAAAGCGAGATGAACGCCGCAACCCCACTTAACCATCCAGGGGTCCTTTATATTTACCTATTGAACAGTCAAGCTTATTTTTGCATTAGCAAACTCTTACTGATGAATCTACTGCATCCTGAGTGAACCTCACGCCTTCTTGGAGCTGCTACTCTACTAACAACATGCCCCTAGAGCCTTTGGGGCATGAATCCTGACAACTGGAACAGGTGGCATTTTAGTAAACAACTCTAGAGGCCGCTGGTGATCTATAAAGCACCCGAGTTGATGAGATCAGCTCGATGCAACCAGGCAGAGGGGGCTTATTCACACATTACTGTATTATAGCACTACCCAGCCCTGTTGGAAATTCCTGGATTTTAATGGGGAAGGCGGATGAAGGGGGTTCAACCAGGTAGACAACTTAGCTTAGGAGCAGCTATGCGGAGGGAGCAGCCCAGAATTCCTCACACATCAAAATTCACATGTAGATTTCAGGGAACAAAGCCTTGGTTACCTATTTCTAAAGGTGAGGAGAAGTGCCATAGGTGATGTAAAAATTGGAGTTTGGCTTTTGCTGCCCAGCTCCCAGCCATTGTATCAGCACCCAGTTCATTGCTTTATTGTTAAACTGGCTGGCAGCAGCTCCCAGGGATTTCAGACAGAAGCACTTCTCTCTTCCCACTCTTCTCTCCACCAAACAGGGATGGTCTACATTCGGCTCCATTTTCCATTGTAAATGGAGGCATCACCAAGACATTGGCCGCCATCGCTCGTGCACACTCAGATGGCTGTGCTGTGGCGGGGCTGCCATGTGAAGTCAGTGAACTCTACCTATCCCCAGTGGTCAGCACCACGCAAACCATTTCTCACACCTGTCTAGGACTGGGCAGAGGAGGAATGGTGGAGACAGCCTCCCCAGCTTGACCCTTCCAGGGAGGGGGAAGAGAAAGACAGTTCAGATTTACAAGAGGGGTTTGAGGGAGATCATAGCTCAGGGGCAGATAAGGGGAAATATACAATATACAATGTGACACTAGATGGCGATGGTGAGCCTTATAGAAAATTCAATGTATTTTTAAAAACTTTTTTAAAAAGAATTCTCAGAACATTTGTTATATGTGTTTAGAATCCACCTTAGATACAGTAGTGCCCCGCAAGACGAATGCCTCGCAAAATGAAAAACGCGCAAGACGAAAGGTTTTTTCGGTTTTTGCGTCGCTTCGCTAGACGAATTTCCCTATGGGCTTGCTTCGCAAGACGAAACGATTTCCTTTATAATTTGATGTTTTAGAGTAGTTTCATTCACTTTGATTCATTCATCTGTCACTCCATTTGCTCATTTGCTTGATGTGTTGAGCTCATTGCCATGGCCTTGGCAAAACCAGCTTAATTTTCTTGCGGCGGGGTGTCTGTGTGTGTGTGTAGTCAGCCTGGTTCCAGCTCCTCCTCCACATCAAGATCACCTCATCTCTTCTTTTTAAATAACCTCTCTCATGCAAATGTCTTCTCTGATCATTGGCTGAGAGGAGTGGAATTTCTCCAGTCAATGGGTGTCAGTAGCTTTATATGACAGATCCTTCATCTGAAGCTCCTTGTGGGGTTTAAGGAAGAAGCAAAAAAGGTTCCAGCTAGTTACAATTTTGCTTTTCACAGTCAAACGTCTCTCGAGAGCTCACCATGGCCTGGGCTCTGCCCTTCCTTGCAATTCTTAGCTGCTTCTCAGGTAAGAGTTTGGAGGATTCCCTTTCTATTGGATTTTGTGGGCCAACCACAAAACTATTTATATGGTGCATATAGCATTGTGCCTGGCAGATATCTTTGAGAACAATGATTGAGTCTAGGTTTTACAATGTATTCCTTTTTCTTTTTATAAAGTTGTGATTTCACAGGTTACTTTGATTCAACCTGCTTCTCAGTCTGCATCTCCTGGAGAAACGACAAAACTCTCCTGCACTCACACCAGCAGTCTGGGCAGTATTGGCTGGTATCAACAGAGACATGGACAGGCCCCTCGCTATGTTCATCGTAATGGCATCGACCGCAGAGAAGGGATCCCAGATCGGTTCACTGCTTCCGTCTCTGGGAATGGTGGCTATTTAACCATCACTGACATCCAACCTGAAGATGAGGCAGTCTATTACTGTGGGGGTTGGTTTGGCAGCACTGCTGGGTTCCACAGTGATCAAATCTGATGGGGAACTGAGACAAAAACATTCTCTCTTCTTTCAGTGCAGGGAGCTGAGAACTGCTACAGAGCATTCTATCTGATCTGTGCCTTGAGCTCTTTGAATGAGAGAGCCAGGTGAAAGATATTGTACAGAAACTGGGGGTTGACTTTTTGCTGCTCAACTCCCCAAGGGACTATGAGTCCCCTAAGTCCATGATCAGTCAGAGGAGAATGGATGGAGGCAGGATCCAGTGATAGCAAGGCAGATATATTTTTTTCTGTGCGCAGTGGAGTGTGTCAATATCCAGTCCTTGGTGCTTTTCAGGTGTTTCAGCCCTTAGCCTCCATCCAGTTGCTTTCCAGAGAGTAAATTCCGCTACTTCACTCATTTGCCAAAGATGCTTCTGAGCTGCGTCACTGGCAGAAAGAACCCCGGAAGATATTGTGTCCAAGGAAACTAACATTGTAAGCATGGGTGGGGAACCGCAGGCTGGAGGGGGGGGTCACATAGTAGACTTAAATGGCCTCCCTATCCAGCTGTCAGAATTTTCCAGTGCTAGATTTATGTATAGGCTAAGTAGGCTGAAGCCTAGGGCCTCTAAATCTAGGGTTGCGAAGAGCAAGGCACATGGTGCACAGGATTGCCTTCACCTTCCTGCCCACCCAAAAATCCCAGGCATAGAATCATAGAATCATAGAGTTGGAAGAGACCACAAGGGCCATCGAGTCCAACCCCCTGCCAAGCAGGAAACACCATCAGAGCACTCCTGACATATGGTTGTCAAGCCTCTGCTTAAAGACCTCCAAAGAAGGAGACTCCACCACACTCCTTGGCAGCAAATTCCACTGTCGAACAGCTCTTACTGTCAGGAAGTTCTTCCTAATGTTTAGGTGGAATCTTCTTTCTTGTAGTTTGGATCCATTGCTCCGTGTCCGCTTCTCTGGAGCAGCAGAAAACAACCTTTCTCCCTCCTCTATGTGACATCCTTTTATATATTTGAACATGGCTATCATATCACCCCTTAACCTCCTCTTCTCCAGGCTAAACATGCCCAGCTCCCTTAGCCGTTCCTCATAAGGCATCGTTTCCAGGCCTTTGACCATTTTGGTTGCCCTCCTCTGGACACATTCCAGTTTGTCAATGTCCTTCTTGAACTGTGGTGCCCAGAACTGGACACAGTACTCCAGGTGAGGTCTGACCTGAGCAGAATACAGTGGCACTATTACTTCCATGGATCTAGGTGCTATACTCCTATTGAACAGGTTCGTTTGCACAGGATAGCAATGCAGATGCTGTTGGAATCCAACTCCCATCGGCATAGCTAACGGTCAGAGATGATGGGAGTTGGGCCAACAACATCTGGAAGGCACCAAGTTAGGGACGGCTGCTACAAGCCTCTTTGCTGGGTCTCTTTTGGCAGCGGGAGCTAGCAAAATTAAGGAGGTGCTGGCAGAAACACAGCACTGCTGACAAACCTGCCTGAGAAAATGGTCTGCACAGGCATTTTAAGAGCTCAAAGGAGTCAACATGGCAGAGGCCAAGAGACGGAGGGGAAGCAGCTCCCAGGCTCTGCAAGGCCCAGAAAGCTAAATAGTCCATCTCTGACCTAGAGGAATCCAGTCTTGCGTGCTGAGGTCCCCAAAACACCCCTACCCCAATAACTCACACATCACACATAATTTTTGTTTAAGGTTTTTGGCATAATTTTGGCCACAACTTTATTAAAATACAAATTGTGAGTGGTTGCTTAGGCATTAGTTATGACGAGCTGTCCCGTCCCCCCCCCCCCGCCTTGGGGGACAGCACTGACTCCCGGATTCCAGCGAGAGCCAGTGTGGAGGAACAAGATCAGGGATAACTGGAGCTGTGACACAGACCCTCAGCTTCTCTCCGCATGCTCCCAGGAGCTTACGTGGCCCGCACCCGATTCCAGGGGTTTGGACGAGAGGATGGTAAGCCCCTGAATTCCTTTAACGGAATTCCCGTGCAGCAGCAGCATTGGAGGGGCAGGCACAGCCAATCCAAACCCCTCCACCAACCAATTTAAACCAATGCCTAACCGCCACAGAGCCTTAGCTCACCGCCAAACCACTCGCAAATGCAACCCTTCCTTCAATCCCAAAGCAACCGTAGCCAACCAGGTGTTGTTCCCTATAGGGGAAAGATGCACCCTAAAAGGGGCAGCAGCCTTGCAGGTAATCACAGGGTGCAAAATCACGGAACCACCTAAAGCAAGGACCTATTTTATTTTACTTTATTTTTTAATTATTATTTTATTTATTTATTTAATTTTTTTCTTCCACCGCCTTATTAACATGCTTTCTGGCCTCCTTGGTGGTAGTTTGTCTAGGCATTGGGTCCCGACTAGCTGCACCTGACCTCAGCAGGGCAGCACTGACGACTGGGCCCCACCATATCGTCAGTACCAATAAGCAGCGTGGGGGAGCAATGAACCAGGATCAGACTCAAGCTCACCCCCAAATGCTCCCAGGGACTCTTGCGTGGCCCTACCCCTCGAAAGGGGTCGACAAAAGCATGGAGAATCCTTGGATTCCTTTAATGGAATATCTTTGCGCATTGGAGGGGACAGGTGCTCCAACCCCCCCCCCCAGACCACCTTGAACCAATGCCTTAAATTATTTTGAGTCCAGGGAGAGCTGCCATCAACTCAATCCAAGCCCTCTTGCATGCAGGAATGCAAACTTATGCTGGAGGAAGACAGCAAATCATTCTCTCCCAGCTGTACCACCAGCACTGCGGGAGGACCTGCACAGGTCACACTCGACCGCACCAAAGGAAGGATCTCCTCCCAAAGCATTCCCCATCTGGACATCCAGTATATGTTCACATGGGCAGGAAGACTGAGATGGCGCCCCAGTCCAGACTCATCAGCGCGCTTGCCAGCCCAGTGTACAATGCTGTGGCCCAAATGTGCACAGCTGCTCCTATGAAAAAAGGAAATAACAGACAAGCATCAGTACAGACATCATTGTGACACTTCCTGATATAACCCTTGTCAGCGTCAGACTTCCAATGACCCGTATTCAAAATCCTGTCTACTGACAGGCCCCCAGTGTGCAGCCTTTGCAGCAGCACCTATTCGGAAGGAATGAGGCGTGTTCAGCGGTAGGCAAGCCGCAGGCCGTAATAACTGGTGCACGAGGTAAGCACATTGATGCTTGGCTAACGGGAACCCATTTTTATGCACTAGGAGCGGGCCAGCCCCCCATTCCCAGGGGAATGAAAAGCCAAATATTCTGTTATCCATAACGGGGCAAGGGCCCTCCTCACCTGTGACGAGAAGCCAGATTGTGGCACTCCTGCCCACTAAGTCTGTTTTAGAGTTCCCAACTCTAATGATCAGCTCCAAAGCAGATAAGGAAAAGTCCTGAAGCAATAAGCCTCCAGACTCTCAGCCCCGTGCTGGGGGGCTTGTATAACTTGTTGTATAACTTGTTGTATAACTTGTTGTATAACTTGTTGCAGATACTGCATAGGTAAAAATTGACAGACTTCCTGCCCACTGTCCTATGAGGTTGGAGCCTATTCCAACCTTCCAAGGCCCTGCGCACTACAAACTTTATACAAGGGTCTCTGAAAAATAAAGCTTCAGTATAACAGACATTGCAGCGGACTGAATTCTGATCGTTTGTAGGAATGAAAATCACGACAGACGAGTAGTGGGTGCCATGTGAGGAGCGTCTGCCGGGGAAACCCCGGGAACTCTCTTTTATTGAATATTGCAAACATTGCCACAGATGTGCTTGTGGCTGATTGGTTGATTAAAACACAAAGAAACTCATTGCCTATTGGTTAATGCAAATGCAAGGCGGGAGTTACATGTGAGAGGTGGGAATTACATGTGAACATTAATCACTGATAGATTAATGCAACAGTTATGTGCAGAAGGAAAACTTCCCTTTCTTTTCTTGTTTGCGAGGCGTTCTGGGTAAATAAGGCAAAAATATTTCGGGATTAGTGGTGTGCCAGCGAATGCCCAAAATAAGTTCGCCAGGGTCAATGGGACAAAAACATTTCGGGATACGTGGTGTGCCAGCGCATGCCCAAAATAATTCTACCCACATTTCCCCTAAAATTTACTGTTGGTGTTGCCATTTCGCAAAGTAGGCAGCAAGTAGTTTATTGGGTGGCTGAGGGGGAGAGAGAAGCCGAGAGAAAAGACTTATGAGGCCAGGAATGCATTGGAGGAAGCAACAGAACAAAATTAATATACATATAATAACAATGGCATATTGCAAAAGACTACGAGGCCAAGTAAAGTTTGGCAACCAAGTGGTAAGCCACTGGGTGAAAGAATCCCAGAGGCCAGAAAATTCAACACCTTGTTTAATGTGGTGTGTAAGATTTTGCAAATGAGAGATTTGGCGTTGAATAGCTTTTGAATTATCTGTGATATTAAAACAACACATATCATCCACTTGTTCGCATCCATAATGATGAAGCATCAGTAAATAATCGATAGCAGCGCGGTTCTGCAGAAGACCATGTTGGAGTTCACTCTGCTCCTTATTCAAAAGGTGAAGGGCTTGTGAGGTAAAGTTCAGAGCTTTTGCTGCAGAACAAGCTAAAGAATTAATATTCCTGCTATTCCGTACAGCCAATCCAGGGACTCCTAAGAGAGAGACAGCTAGAGAAATATATTCAGATCTGCTAGGAAGAGAGACAGAATCATCACAATCATTACTTCTTGGGTAAAATGATGGACAAACGGCTTAAACAACAAGGTGTGCCATGGCTAATGTTTGCAGGAATATAATTAAACGTATAGCCAGGACATGACCAGAACCAGCCGGCAGGCAGCTCTGTGTATTTATATACGTAGGAAATATTTACATAAGCAGAGCAATTGAAATTATCCTTGCCCATGTGCACACAGTTGGCTTTTGTACAGTTCACCATACGGGCACAAGTAACATTATAAGATGCCACGTACGGGGCTAATAAATCGATGGCCAAAGGTGGGCGTCGGCGCATTTGGGTACCCCAGACGTAATAGCCGGAATAACCAAGAGTGCGGAGAGAGTCATTTTGGGGTAGAGATGAGAAAAACCAAGTATCATTTTGTATGTCAAAGGGATCATGACAAACAGGGATGAGGCAAGAACCAAGGATTTCACCAATGGACACTTGCTGGGTGAGGCAGAAAGAAGAAACATTAAGGGTCTTTGCAAAGGATTCCTACACATTTGTTGGTGTGGAATTACCGCTATCAAGAGCGGAAGCAGGGGGAGGTAAAAACAAAACACTGAGAATGAGTACTATCATGGAATTAATGTTAAGGCATGAAATAAGGCACAGGAGCAAATTATCAGGGCTTGCTTCAAGCTGCTTTTCCTGCCTAAGCTGTTCAGCCTGAAAGGAAAGTGATTTTATTTGGCCCCATGTCACAGGTCCATTACGATGTCCCCACTTGCGAATCCTGGGGGGGCTGGACATCGCATCCTGGCCGATCTGTAGTTTGCGGTCGAACTGCGGTATCGGATCTGGAAGGGTCTGTCGCCACGCCATGGTATAGGCGGATGCAGCGTGCGGGAACCCAACGAGCACCCTGTGGAGTAGAAACTGCAGCGTAACCCTTTCCCCAGTTTTACAGGTTCACTCCATTCGTTGGAGGGCAAAATCTTATAGCGGACCAATAGGGCTGGGAGTATCTCTGTTTGTTGGAAATGCTTCTGCAGGCGAGTATAGGATTGATGATCCTGTATGGAAATATTCAAATGGTTGAGAGTAAAAAGAACACTGGCCAACCAGCCTTCCTTTTCGGAGAGCGAGGCTGGGACTCCGGCCTTTTTTTCCTGTCGAAGTAAAGCAGTTTTTAAGGTGCGATTGGCGCGTTCCACAATCACCTGGCCTTGAGAATTGTAGGGGATGCCAAATAAATGGCGGATACTCCAAGTTTCACAGAATTGAGCAAAAGTTTTTGCACAGTACGCTGGGGCATTGTCAGTCTTTAAAGAATGGGGCTTGCCCATGACTGACATGGTACGAACTAGATGGTTGCAAACATGCTTAACCTGCTCACCCCTTTGAGGGGTGGCCCAAATAAAACCTGAAAATGTGTCAATGCAGACATGTATGAATTTCCAAGGTGAAAAGGGGGCAAAATGAGTTACATCCATTTGCCATAACTGGTTGGCTTCCAGCCCGCGGGGATTAACACCAGGGCTGGGGTGGCCAATCTGATTAGAGCATTGAGGGCATTGCTAGATAATTGCACGTGCCGCTTCCAACGGAATTTGGAATTGGCGGCTAAGGGCTTTAGCATTTTGATGATGGAAAGCATGACTTTCAATAGGAGAAACAGGCAAAGCTCTAAGCAAGGAATCAGCTTTAGCATTGCCATCAGTGAGAAAGCCTGGGAAGGGTTGGTGGGAGCGAATATGCACCACAAATAGGGGGTGGGAGCGAGTAGAAAGGAGCAATTGTAATGAGAGGAAAAGGCTCAATAAGTTGTCATCCAATAAAGGACTGACATAACTGCCTTGTAGGCGAGATATGACATTTGCAACATAAAGACTATCCAGTACCAAGTTAAAAGGCTGTTTGGAGAAATGGTGCAGAGCTTTGACAGCAGCTGCTAGCTCAGAACGCTGGGCAGACTTTTGTGGAAGAGTGTAGAGGCTGTGCCATTCCTCATTTTGTTGCCAGGTAACCACCCCCATAATGCAACAGTTATGTGCAGAAGGAAAACTTCCCTTTAATCGTTATAACAGCACGCCCAATCTGCAGCAAGTGGACCAAATACTGCAGGATCTGCTCAGAGGATGGGGGCCAGTTCATCTGAATGGCCAAGGACTTAAGGCTAAGAAATGCCAGCTTAAGGCTAAGAAATCTATCCAGGCCTTCCCATAAGAGCTAAAAGCAGAAGGGGAAATGGAAGCTGCTGCTCTCTGTAATTACTAATTGTTGTCAAAATGCCACAGGTGGTCTGGAAAAGTCTGGCAGTAGCTGAGTGTCTGGAGCCCAGGATCTGAAGCGCTCCATCTGAAAATGGGATAGAGTGTCAGTGACATCATTAGAGGATCCCGTAATCAGGAGAGCAGAAAGCACAATATTAAACCTTAAGCGGCGCAGCTCAAAAGCGTGAGCGGAGGGGCGGAGACTCTGCTGGAGCGTGAGGACTGTTCTGCCAAGATGCTCACCACTGCCTGGTTATCAGGCCAAAAGCAGATCCGATGGTCACTGAACTCCTCGGGCCACATGTGAACTGCTACTACAATGGGGAAAACTCAAGAAAGTTAGGTCACATGATTGCCTCACCACACCGGGCTTGAGGCCATGGCTTTGCACACCAGCAGCCCTTGAAATAACAACCAAAGGGCAAAGATCCAGCAGCACCAGCATGAACCTGAAAATCCCTGTGCGGGTTCAAGGTATCCTGCCATGGCAAACTACTATTGCATTCATTTCGGAATTGCAACCATCACATGATATCTGCCTTCACCTCACTTGTAAGGGGACCTCAGGCCGCAGGCAGCCTGGCCTAGTGGGAAGGGAAGGGGCGGCCTGGGGCAACCATTCTGCATGCAAGATTAATTAAGTGACCCAGCAAGATCAGATCTGATGAAGCATCACTTGCTACAGAGGAAGTATTACAAAATAACTTCCTTCAAGGCAGACAGCTTCTCCATAGGCAAGTGGTATGTTTTAGCAACGATATCCATCTTGATCTCTAAATAAAATGGCAATATGGGCAAAAGGTATTGAGCTATTGCTTGCCAACTTCCAGCCCCCGCTTGGGCAGGGGGCATCTTGTGCTGCCATCAAGATATGTAAGTTTACAGGGCCGATGCTGGCCAGAACCTAGGTAATACATATTAGCAACATAACAAATACCTGCCTGTCTTTTATGTTTAATCTAGCAAGGGCAAGTACACCGAGCAAAAATTATTTATTATTTAAACTTTAAAAGAGAGTGTCTTGCGTAGTTTTTATAAAAGTGAAAAGGGAATTAACTAAAGAGTCAAACAACCTGGGCTCTCTTCTGCATAACACTGCAAATGGGAACTAGAGTTTAATTCTCACAAGATGCCCCTCCCCCCAAATAAGTGTTCACCCTTCATTTTCTACAGTGCCATAGCATGCATTTTATCCCCAGGGGTGGAGAGGAGGGTGTGCTGCGCTTTCAAGGGAAATGATTTGAATGTAGGGCTGGGTCAGGAGATTGAATAGATTTAAGAGAGCCGAGATACGGGTCTGAAGCAGACACCTTTGTGCTTAAGGAAGGAGAGCTCCTCTGCGTTCCCATCATGCTCTGGGCCTGCCTCTTCCTCACTTATTTCTCAGGTAGGAGAGAAAAAAGTGTATTTTTCTTTCTTTCTCCTGAGCGACATATCCTAACATATCCTGAGATATTTTTTCTCTTCCTCTTTCAGGATCTTTTGCCCAGTATGTGTTGACGCAGCCCCCATCAGTGTCCATGTCTCTGGGACAAGATACCCAGATCCCTTGTTCCGGGAGCAACATTGGTACGAAGGATGTAAACTGGTACCAACAAAAACCCAGCCAGGCCCCTGTACTGTTAATATACGGAGACAGTAAGAGGCCCGATGGGATCTCAGACCGATTCTCTGGCACCAACTCCGGCAACACAGCCAAACTGAGCGTTGCCAGAGCCCAAGCAGAGGATGAGGCCAATTATTACTGCCAGGTGTGGGACAGCAACACAGCTCACAGTGACACAGGCAGATGGGGAAGTGCGACAAAAACCTCTTGCTGAAAAAGGCAGCTGCTATCATACTCTGTCTTCAGAGGAGGGACCTTCCAGTGGAAGTGAATTTTCACGAAAAGAGGCTCATTCCTACTGCCTTGCCATTCTAACCCCAAAATCCACACTTTTCCTAGAGTTCCACTTGTTTTTTTTACCTCACTCCCTTATTTAATGAGGGAAAGCAAATGAAGGGGGTTCACTGAGGTAGAGAATTTAGCATAGACTTCAAGTGTGCATCGGAAATAGACAGCAGGTCTATGCCGGGCCACAGAGAGGCTTATTTTGTCATTATTTAGAGCATTTGTACCCTGCTCTTTGGTCAAAGAGGCTCCCAGAGTAGCTTACATAGAAGCAATTGAAACAAGACACTCTTTGCCCACAGGGTTATAAGCTAAGGAAAACCACGACACACAAGGCGAAAGGAACAGGGAGGGCAGAGGAAAATATAAATCTATCTCAGGCACCAGTATCTAAACAGTTGTGCCTATAATGACCAGTTGGCCCAGTTTTGGAGCAGGATGGACCTGATGGAGTTGGGCCTTCAGCAAAGGTGATGAAATGAGCCCTGTTTGCTACTTCTCTCACTGAGGCAAATCTGATGGGATGGCTGCCCCCCCCCCACCCAGTTGAGGGGAGAGGAGACCTGAGGGAGCTGGCCTTTCATTTCAAACTGCTGTTCTCTGGCTATGTTGGGCACCACTTATCCTCCGTGTCTGATCCCCCTTAACTACATCTCAGTGCTCATAAATGCCACACTTTAACTCTGTGTTAACCTTCATTCATCTGCCCTTTTTTAAAAAATTATTTATTTGGTTTTTCAGTTTAGATTTTTCAGTCACATATCCAACATACAACATAAAACAAGATTCCAATGAATCTCCTGGACTTCCATCCTCCCCTTTGTGGGTCCTATTGTTAATCATTTCCTCCTGCATCTTTTATAATAATCCAAATATTTTACCTCTCCATTGTGTCCAAAATTCATCATTGAACTACAAGTGATATTCTGATAGTACTAAGGATTTTAACTGTTTACAATGGACTTTAAGATACGTTATAAATTTTCCCCCTCATTAAAATTTAGATCTTCCTGATTTCTGATTCTTCCGGTCATTTTAGCCATCTCAACATAATTCATCAACTTGATCTGCCATTCTTCTCTGGTTGGGGCCTACCATCCTTTTCTCTGTCATGATCTCCAGCCCACATGGACTTCAGATCTATGACGTATTGGGAAAGGTGGCGAAATTAAGCACCCTAAACCATCATGATGTTTCAGTAAACATCTCAAGAAGGTGCTGGCAGACTTGGTAAGATCCACTCTGTGCAACCAGGAAGAGGGGGTTTAATTTGCATGATGCTTCAGAGCACTAACCACGTCCTCCTCTTTCTCACATGATACGCTGCCACCACATATCCCTTGGGACAGATTATGCATTGAAGAACTGCTTTGGTCAATGCTTTGTTGCTTCCAGAAAACAAGAGTTCAAAACAGGAACACGGGAAGCTGCCTTATACAGTGGTACCTCGGGTTACAGACGCTTCAGGTTACGTGTTTTTGGGTTTCGAACAGAAGCAAACCCGCAAGTACCGGAACGGGTTACTTCCGGGCTTTGGCGCTCGCGCATGCGCATGCGCGGAAGCCCTAATTCACGCTTTGCGCTTGCGCAGAAGCGCCGGATCATGACCTGTGCGTGCGCAGACGTGGCACTGCGGGTTGCGAACAATGCGGGTTGCAAACGTGCCTCCCACACGGATCACGTTCGCAACCCGAGATTCCACTGTACTCAGTCCAATCATTGGTTCATCGAGTTCAGTGCTGCCTCCACTGACTGGCAATAAACATAAGATAATATCACCAAGGTAACTGCCGACAAACAACAAACAAAATTTTAATTTTAATTTTCCTTATTCTACTTGCTGATTCAGTGCAATTCTGTTACAATAGATTTTGACAGCGATGAAACGTGGGTGGAGACTGCCTCTCCATCCTGACCCTTCCAGGGAGGAGGAAGACTGTATAGATCTACAACAGGGGTTTGAGGGAAGTCACAGCTCAGAGGTAGATGAGGAGGAAAGTTGGGAAATCATGGGAGAGGAGGAGGAGGAGGAGGAGGAGGAGGAGGAGGAGGAGGAGGAGGAGGCTGAAGCGGAGCAACGCCTGGCTGATATGGTGTCATTAGAAAGCATCCCTGACCCTCCATCTCCCAGAACCCGGCAAGCCTTAAAAGTAGGAGAGCAAAGAGCTCAAAGATAGAGGGCACGTAGCAGCACCCATAGAAGTAATGAATGAGGAAGTGGAAGAGACGGTGGGGGTGGAGATTCACTCGGGACAACGCCATTATCCAAGAGGCTGGGTTCTGTAGCCTCTCTCTGTAATATTGAAATAAAAAAGGATGGTAAGAAACCTTTCCTTGTCTTTCTACCTTCCTGGACAACCAGCTGGGAGCCGCTGACACCCCCAGGCTGTGCACTCAAATTCCTTCAGCCAAATTGCCATCTTCATTATAGAACACAGGAAAGTGTTTCAAACTGAGTCAGACCATTGGTCTACCCAGCTCAACATTGCCTAAACTAAGTGGCAGCATCTCCTTGGGTTTTCAGACGGGAAGTCTCTCCCAGCCTGATAATGCCAGGAATTGAACCCGGGAGCTTCTGCCCGCAAAGCAAAGGCTCTGCCACCAAGCTCTAGCCCTTCCTCATGTGCATTGGAGCAGGATCAGCACCCAATCAACAAGAAGCAGATTTGCATGCAGAGAACCCCGGGCAACTTTGGTAGGCTTTAAGAATGGGGAGAAAAGCTAGCCCGATGCGCCATTTTCACAGCAAAGATCATTCCTCTGTAATGAACATCATGGCCTGGTTTCCCTTCCTTCTGGCCCTCACTTATAGCTCAGGTGATGAGAGACCCATTCCTCATTTCTGTTGGATGCTAGAATTTCATTTCTCCTATCAACTTATCTGCAGGAAGATTTGTCATTGCATTGTCTTAGACTGGAGTTTGAGCCTTATTAGTTGATATGATGTGCAGTCTAATCAGTCAGTGTTCCTCTCTTAGGAAGAGTTGCATGTATGTGTTTACCAGATTATTTCCACATCTGTGTAACACCATGATTTTTTAAAATTTTTCTTCTTCTTTCAGGTTCTGTTGCTGAGTATGTACTTACACAACCCCCATCTGCCTCCATGTCTCCAGGGCAAACTGTGGAACTCACTTGCTCAGGAGATCAGTTTGATAGGTACTATGTGCACTGGTACCAGCAGAGACATGGCAGTGCCCCTCAACTGGTTATATATAAGGACAGCATAAGACCTGCCGATATTTCAGACCGCTTTTCCGGAGAGAGCTCTGGCGGCACAGCCACCTTAACCATCACTGATGTCCAACAGCAAGATGAGGCTGACTATTACTGCCAAGTCTGGGACGAAGATGCTAGCCAGCAAGCACAGTGGCCCCACCAAAGGAGGAAGTGAGGCAAAAACCTCCTGCTGTCAAAGAGAAATGTCTATGTCTGTTAGCTGAGTGCAACAGAAATACTGTCTCCACTCGCAGCTCCCAGTGACTTGGACTGAGTGGTATATTGCCTCTGATAACGGAGGTAGAATTTAGCTGTCATTTTTGTAGCCATTAAGAGCCTTATCGTCCCTAAGTCCTTCCACAGAGGGACTACATTTTTAAATATATCCCATTTCTTAAAATAAAAAAGGAAAATTTGCTGAAAGTATAACAGCAGAAGGAGTAGGCCAGGTTAGAACGCTTTCCCGTAATATCTTAGCTTTCTTTTTTAAAGCACTATTTAAAAAATAATAATGGAGCAGCATTCAAAAATGGCACAGATACCTAACTGCAATCAAATGTGAAGGTAAAAATAAAGGTAAAGGACCCCCTGGATGGTTAAGTCCAGTCAAAGGCAACTATGGGGTGTGGTGTTCATCTCACTTTTCAGGCCAATGGGACACCATGACAGTTCGAAGTTTGGCGGTTTGAATCCATGTGATGGAGTGAGCTCCCATTTCTCTGTCCCAGCTCCTGCCAACCTAGCACTTAGAAAGCACACCAGTGCAAGTAGATAAGTAGGTATCACTGTGGCAGGAAGGTAAATGGCATTTCTGTGCCCTCTGGTTTCTGTCACGGTGTCCCGTTGCGCCAGAAGCAGTTTGTCCTGCTGGGCACATGACCCAGAAAGCTGTCTGTGGACAAAGGCTGGCTCCCTCGGCCTGAAAGCAAGATGAGTACCACACCCCTAGTCACCTTTGACTGGACTTAACTGTCCAGGGGTCCTTTACCTTTTTTAAATATAACAATCTCTGGAGCCCTGGCCAATGGCAAGGGTGATTATTACTGTGCAACAACACATATGGCGACTCAGCCTGATGGGGAACTGAGACAGAAACCTGTATTTCTTTTCCCTAAGGCAAGAATAAATTTAGAATTGTGTTCACTTATGATGCAAACAAACCGTCAAAGTACAGGCACCTCCGCATTTGCACACGATCGGCCCATGCATGACTGCTGATGCACATGCTATTTTTGGCACTGCAAAGGGGCAGAACAGGGTGGAACAGGTGTTTGGCATGACATGGAATGGGCATGGTGCCACACTTGTAGAATTCAGTGGGGAAATGTGCTGGTATTGCATACTCTTGAGTAAAGGTAAAGGGACCCCTGACCATTAGGTCCAGTCGTGACCGATTGTGGGGTTGTGGCGCTCATCTCGCTTTATTGGCCGAGGGAGCCGGCGTACAGCTTCCGGGTCATGTGGCCAGCATGACTAAGCCACTTCTGGTGAACCAGAGCAGCGCACGGAAACGCCGTTTACCTTCCTACTGGAGCGGTACCTATTTATCTACTTGCACTTTGACATGCTTTCGAACTGCTAGGTTGGCAGGAGCAGGGACCGAGCAACGGGAGCTCACCCCATCGCAGGGATTCGAACCGCCGACCTTCTGATCGGCAGGTCCTAGGCTCTGTGGTTTAACCCACAGCACCACCCGCGTCCCATTGACTCTTGAATACCTCCAAGGGGAAAAATACTGCCTGTACTAAACTTTTGGTGGAGTCAAGAGCTTAAGAAGACACCTGTTGAATCAGGCCCAAGGCTCATCCTAGTACTGCATCCTGTTCGCACAACCGCCAACCAAATGTCTAGAGGAAGACCACAAGCAGTGATCAATATAACCTAAAGTGTCATGGAATTCTACGCAATATTGATCCAGAGCAGATTCCAATGTATAGTTAGCAGAGTAACAACTTAAACACATTGCAGGATTCCCCAAAAATAGACCAGAGGCAATTGTATTTCATCCAGCAGAGCTTTACTGCTACTGAAGGCAAATGAGCATAATTGTCACAAATCCAAATACATTCAGGACTGGTACTGTCCATAAGAAATCCAATTGCAGCAGACTTAACTTGAACTTACAATAACTGATAACACATTTTTGTCTACTTGAAGAAGCCATGGTCTGATCTGAAAAATACAAATATTTAGGATACAAAACTGTAAAAATAAAGAAAAATTAAGTTTGCAAAACAATAATTACCATGTAGTTAGGGTAGATCAACGTGTCAGTGTCCATTTATCCCCAGTGTAAATATGACATATCGGCAAAAGTCGGAAATTGAAAGGTAGCCATAGCATGTACATGAAAATCGATTTCAGATTTGAAATCAGCATTGAAAGAACATATAAGAACTGTTGAAAAATCTCATGCAAAAGAAAATGAAAAAAAAATGTTCCCCAGTACACTGTGTATTCCAAGGGAATACACTTTTTTGCATACCTCCAACTGTACATAGATATACATGTCATTTTCAATGCTATACATGTCACGTTCAATGCTATATAAGTCACTTACACTAATACTCATATTGTACTACTTTGGCTATGTGTTTAATAAAATATTGAATTCTTGCATTGTGAAAAACAAAGATTATGGTGAAAAGTGAAAAACATGAATTGCAAAAAAACTAGAGCTTACAGAACAAAACCAACTTCAGGTATGAAATCAGCACGTTGACTTTAGGTTAGAACAACTGCAGATGTCAATGCAACAAAAATTTTGATCCCCAGTGTAATAAGTCTAAACTTTAACACTAAGCATACTATGCACAGAACACCATACCAGAAGGAAAAAGAGATAGAAAGACAAAGTGAAACCCAGGCTCCTTCTGGCCTTATTTTTATAGTCAGCATAACCTTGACAGAAGAGATAACAGGACCAGTTTAAGCCAGCTGTACTCAGCTTCTCTGAAGGAATAAGCCAAACATCACGAACCTTCTGCTTGTTTCTTTCACACAGAGAAGCCTCCAGAACCCTCTTGAATTCATTAGTATGGGAAAGATCTCTACACATCAGATCAATACTTTCTGCACTAAGAAATGCAAACTGGTGGTGGGAGCGTATATCAGAGTCTGTCTCAGAATCAAGTTCAGAGACTTTGTTGCATCTTTAATACCTGTGTAGAAGAGCTTAACATGCAATAGCTTCATATTGCTGCAAGTGACAGGCCCTGCTGCAAATGCATCTGACCTCTGCTAGTGGTGATATTGCTTCCTTTCTCTATCCCTGCTTTTATTTGGAGGCGGATGCCTGGAAAGGCTTTTCAGATGTTTGCATCTCTTTGGTTGTGCTGCCATCTTCAGGCTTCTTGGAAGCAGGAAGGAGTATCCGGTAGCAAACTACTGGCGAGCTGAAAATCTAAGCGCATCCTGCAGTTTCGCTCTGATACACAAGATGGAGGTGTGAACTAAGAGATAAATTAATTTGGGTCAGCTTCTCTGCTTCACTTAAGAATTCTGGAGAGTTTCATTGAAGCTACATAGGCACTATACATTTAAAGCAGAACTACACTATACAACTATGATGGCTTCCCCCATACACGTAATCCTGGGAAATGTAGCATGTTCAGGGTTAAAGAGTTGCTAGGAGACCTGTATCCCCCTCACGAAACTACAGTTCCCAGTGTTAAAACATTCCGGGAATTGTAGTGGAGACCCCTGATTTGCACTTCTCACCGTATACAAATAAGAACACACTTAATCCTTCTGGTTTTCCACTTCTCTGAACTGTGTGATACAATTATTGACTCAAAAATGTACTGAGAAGTTTGTGTGTGTGATAAAAGGAGTACATACATGTGTTATTTTGTGGGAGATGTGTTTTAAAATAAGAGCAATAGGAAGAAGCTTTGCTCCCTCATTCATAACACTCAGGGTCAGTCATTCTCTCAAAATACAGTAATATCTCCGGTTGCGAACGGGATCCGTTCTGGAGGTCCGGCCGCATCCTGAGGAATTCGCAGCTGGAGAACCGCTTCTGTGCATGCACATGGTATAAAAAGGTAAAGGGACCCCTGACCATTAGGTCCAGTCGTGGCCAACTCTGGGGATGCGGCGCTCATCTCGCTTTATTGGCCAAAGGAGCTGGCGTACATGTGGCCAGCATGACTAAGCCGCTTCTGGCAAACCAGAGCAGCGCACAGAAACGCTGTTTACCTTCCTGCCGGAGCGGCACCTATTTATCTACTTACACAGGTGTGCTTTCGAACTGCTAGGTTGGCAGGAGCAGGGACCGAGCAACGGGAGCTCACCCCGTCACGGGGATTCGAACCGCCGACCTTCTGATCGGCAAGTCCTAGGCTCTGTGGTTTAACCCACAGCGCCACCCGCGTCCCACTGCGCATGGTATAGTTTTTGTCAAAGATGCAGGGATTTCTGATATGTAAAATGAACCAGGAAAAGAGAAGAAGGGAAGTCATTGATATTTTAAGGGTGTAAAAATGAGTTTTTTAAATTGTAAAATAGAAATTTAATAAAAATGATATACAAAGGAGAGAGAGAGAGAGAGAGAGAGAGAGAGAGAGAGAGAGAGAGAGAGAGAGAGTTTCATGCTCTGCCAATGGAACTTTCCCAGTTTCCCAACGGCTCTGCTGTTGCAGAACAACTGGTAGTCACAGCTGATTATTCTTTCTGGCAGACATTACTAGGGATCCAAGACCCTGTAGCTGCTCGTTCTCTGGCTGATGGATGGAGTCAAGCTGGTCTTCTCCTGATTGTAATATTCTTCCTGGAAAGCCTTGGGCTTCTGGCTGGTGGATGGGGCCTGTGTGTGCCTCCCTGCAGTCTTGCAATCCCAGAAGTACTGGGTTTCAGGCAAGGGGTCTCTCCCTGCTCCACCTGGAGATGGTGGGGATTGGACTTGGGATCTTTTCTTACAGCCTCTGGGAACAAAGGGGGGAAAAGAGCAAAAGAGCGGAAGTAGCGATGCCATGGAAGACATGATCGAGAGCAGGAAGAATGAAGAAACAAACGGATAAAATAAACATCCCTCACAGGATATTTATAGGATACAGAACTCCTTTTGCAGAAATAAGATTTATTAAATGTGTTAATACGAATGGAAGTCAAAAACTCTGTAGCTTGAATTAATTAAGACTTCAGAAGCAGGATGAAATAAAAACATTCCACTTTGAAATCCAGCACCCGGGAGGCCATACAAAATGTATAATTGGCTTTATAATTGGTATACAGTAGTACCTCGGGTTACAGGTGCTTCAGGTTACAGACTCCACTAACCCAGAAATAGTACCTCGGGTTAAGAACTTTGCTTCTGGATGAGAACAGAAATCATGCTCCGGTGGCGCGGTTGCAGCGGGAGGCCCCATTAGCTAAAGTGTAACCTCAGGTTAAGAACAGTTTCAGGTTAAGAACGGACCTCCGGAACGAATCAAGTTCTTAACCCGAGGTACCACTGTATATTTGAATGTGAATTGTAATTTGAGATATTAGTAATTGAAAATTTATTTATTAAAAGAACTTGCGATCTCCATGCAAAGCCGATGTTCTACCACTGAACTGTAGGACCCACATTGAACAGAAAGGGTTATTGACTTCCAGTTATTTAGTAGGGATGGGTGTGTGTGTGTACACATATATACATTTCCCCTCAAATATGCATTTCCCCACACATTTTCACCTACAATATGCATTTTCACATGCCTTCTTGTGCTTAATTTTTCGCACAGGGACTACGTCACAAAATCCAGAGAAGTATGAAAATGTAAAGGATAACTGCGTTCTTCTGTGCATATTAGTCCAGGAAGTGTGAATCGGGCTGGGTCACTTTAAAAATGCAGACTGAGTTAAAACCTCGAACGTACTTAGTAGAACTCTGTGAACATCTGCTGCAGGTGTCCAGGCCCCAGCAGCTTCGTCTAATAGCTGCCCAAGATCACCTCCCAACCCTTTCTAACCACCAACTGAACGCATTGGCAGATGTTTCAGTGTTTCTGTGAATGGACCAGGGGCCGGCCAATGGCTTTCAGTTCATTTGCACAGAGGATGCAAAGAGGAACCCTCCTGTACCAGAAACATGCGCTCTGCTATTTTCAGAAAATGCCAGTTGAGTACAAGCCACGGGCCGCTGCTGAAGCATTACCGATCTCCTCCTCTGGAAGGAAGTGCTTATCAGATGTACTGCTCCTGACAATGGGTGCTGTGTGCTTATGTAGACTTGTGCATGTTGAGGATATGTACCTTTCCTGGAGTCTTTCGAGTTTTTGGGTTGTTGTTTTTTTAGATTTCTGGACCTTCTGGATGGGCAGAAAATAGAGTTAATTTGGCCACACATTGAAATCCAGTTTGATCAACAGGTTGTCTTGTGAGTATTTAAAGGGTGGCGTTAAAGGCCACAGGATATCCACAGAGATTAACCTGCAGATTTCTCAAACCATGCTTTTCAGTTAAGCCACATGCGATGTTCTGGAAATATGAGCAGATGTGGAAAGTGGAACCTGCAAAAAAATTGTTGCAGTTTGGAGTACTTCTGTTCAAGATACACCATTTGCCTATTACCCAGTTTCCAAAGTGTAGGGGAACTGATTTTCCATTTTCCAGTATTTATTGGCTACTGAGCGCTACAATTTCACTGGGCTATTTTGGAAGTTATTTGGTCTTTTGGTCCTTTTTCACCTCGTTTCATTTATTCATTTTTACCTCGGAAAACCTTGGAGTTCTCCTAAGCTTCTCCGTTGTGGATGGAGCCATTCTGGCTATAAAAGGGAAATCACTCAAAGAATTAAGGTTCCTGTGATGATATTAACCGGATTACACAGAAGTAATGCTCTGCTCTGGAAACAGCAATCTTCAACCTCATAAGAGGTTTGCATTTCATCGGCTGCTCAGCATTTCGGAATCTTTCTGCAATTGCCTGCTATGTCTTGCACATGCAAGAATGGATTTCATGGAGAAATTGATGATTTCTACAGATTCCTCTCGTTCTTCCTTTATTGCGGGATGCTACAACCACATCAGTTCTCGTTTGGAAGTGAACTCTTCAGAATTATCGGCAGGGAGTGGGGAGAAAAGATTTTTTCCTGAAAGCACCCTAAATCTCCTGACTTAAATCTCAGAGGCAGAGGAGGTACACACTGGAACTGTGATTCAGGTAAGCATGACTGTAGAGTCCTCGTATGCTTATAGCTTCTCCTCGATTTTTGTCCCACAGATGAGGAAAAAACCTACACAATTAGTAAACGATTATTGCTTAAATCCTTGAGGAAGGGCAGTAGCTCAGTGAAAAAGCATTTGCCTTGCATGCAGAAAGTCCCAGGTTCTGTATATATAAATTTCATTAAATTTTCTGTTTTACAATTTAAAGTACTCATTTTTACATCCTTAAGTAATCAATGACTTCCCTTCTTCTCTTTCCATGGTTCATTTTACATATCTTAAATCCCTGCATATTTTACAGAAACTATACCATTCAGTATTCCATTATTACATCCATCATAACTTATTTACCCTGCTGATTTTATCTTAATGCTGCCATTTTCAAGTGTACACAGTTTCACCCCATATATTCAATAAACATTTCCCAATCTTCTCTAAACATATGTTCTCCTTGTTCTCTTATTCCATATGTTAAGTCTGCAAGCTGCGCATATTCTGTCAACTTAAGTTGCCATTCTTCTTTGGTTGGGACCTCGCTCGTTTTCCATTTTGGGGCTAACAAAACACCGTAGTAGCATACATAAATAAACTTTTCTGACACCTGGGAATTTCAGTCAGAACAGATTCAGATTCAGTCCCCAGCATCTCTACATGGGGTTGACAATATCACACTAGACGGACCGTGGTCTGACTCAGAATTAGTAATCTTGCTGTGTTCCTAATGACAAGTCAACAGTTTTTAAGGAATTGAAGGAGATGTGAGAGCATCTCTCTTCTATGGAATCTGATGGCACAGATTTGTACTTTGGAGTGCGTTCCTTGTGTTTGGTGAAGTTGGGTTATTTTGGGGGGTAAACTTCAAGCCAGATATAACAACACATCTGTATTGCACTGTTGCAGGTCGCATATAAATTTAGACCAGATGGGAGAGATGGTGCTGTCTACAGAATGGGTGCATGTGTTGTGTAGAATTCTCCAGGGACCCAGGAATCACTTGAGAAGGGGTTCACGGCTTTATTAAAACAACTTTAGTAGAAATTAGTCTATAGAGGGGAAGTCTACACTAATCTGTCATGGATGCCTATAGGAATCCAGCTTGTAGAAAAAGACGGATTAAAATTCATAATTTACTTAGGAGACCATTGTAAACAAATAAAAACATTAGCTGGACTTTAAAAACAACTTGTAAAGAAACGAAAGATGGATAATCTAAAGAGATGAAAACTGTGGAGAATGTAACGATATGCAGTTTTAGAAAAACTATTTTATGGACCCATGTAGGGGATGGGGGGAAGTCACAAGATTCAGAGAATCTCATGTATGGATATTTTAAAAGTTTTTTCTTTTCATTATTTTAAATTTGTGCTTGTAAAAACCAACAAAAAATATTTCAAAAGAAAAAGATGAATTAATAGGTCTCTATGAAAATGAGCGGCAGAAGTGTTCTAGATTCTGGGTGGTGTAGGGTATGACAGAATATATTGCCCCAAAATAAATGTACAGTCTTCAGTTAACTCTCTGCATACACAGACACAGACACACACACACACACACACACACACACACACCTGTGAGCACTGTAGTACACTGAGCCTTGAAATCAATCTGAGCAGAAAGGGAAAGAATCTCACTGCTAGAATGAGATAGAGAAGAACTGATTATTTTAAGTGGGTAATTTTGCTTGCACTGTGTCATGGGCTCAGTTTTGACAAAGGCCCAATTAGATATATTTTTTAATCACCAAAAAAATGTGGGCGAAGGAAGTGAATTAATATTTTACTGGCGGCGAGTACAGTGGTACCTCGGGTTACAGATGCTTCAGGTTACATACGCTTCAGGTTACAGACTCCGCTAACCCAGAAATAGTACCTCAGGTTAAGAACTTTGCCTCAGGACTGCGCTTCAGGCAGCGCAGCAGCAGGAGGACGCCCCATTAGCTAAAGTGGTGCTTCAGGTTAAGAACAGTTTCAGGTTAAGAACGGACCTCCGGAACGAATTAAATACTGAACCCGAGGTACCACTGTATCCAGTTTGCAAGCCAAGATTGAATTCCACAGAGATGAAGAGTTGTGGCCAGTGCTAGTCCTACTCAGAGTTTACCTGTTGTAATTCATGGACATGACTAACGTAGAGCCATGGGTGCATAAGCAGAGACTGGTAAAAAGGTAAAAGTAAAAAGAGCAAAACTGCCACAGATAGAACACCCATCCACATTACGAACTGGATGGAGGGAAGTGAATTGATGGTCAAAGTATGCTGGTGCGATGGTACACATCTCCCTAAGCACCCACTCAGTGCAAATGTGCGCCTTTATGTCCACAAGTAAGTTGCCTTAGACATATGTAGAGCTATCCAGTCCTGATGGATCTGCACAGGAGGGGAATCTGAGGGTCTGCCCTCTTGTAACTTGCAGCTACACTTGGATCCTTTGCAAGGAGGTTATGGAGGAAGACATTAATTCCTCGTGCTCATGTGAACTATCTCATTTGCTGTTCCCAGAACAATATGGGAAGACAATTTCAGCTTTCCGTCAAAATCAACCCTTCTGTGAATTTTGCAATGCAGCACGGAAACCAACAATGTGCAGGAAAAAATTGCGTTTGCTAAGGCGAACTATGCATAAAAGTGCATGTGCGAATGAAAATAGCACACGGAAAAGCACTGTTTTGAGGGAGACTGCTTGCAAAAAGAATCTGTATACTGAGAGAAATCACCACTACAATGCTGATGGATTTTCTTGAGGACTTCCTTTAAAAATAAAAATACCAAAATGTGGCAAACTGAATTTTTGATTAGAATAATGAAAAACTGGGAGAAACTGAAATTGACAGATTCATCCATCGCTATTTGCACGGGAGTCTGCATGGGACAGCTGTTCACACCCTTTTCAGCAGGGCTTCCGACCACATTGCAGAATATATATTTTTTCCAGATCTAGGGCTCAGCGCTCTCTCTTTTTCCAATGGATTATTTTGCATCAGAATCCATCCAACATTTTTGCACTGAAAACTCACCTATGCCCCATCTTTCAAAGCCCTTTGCTGCATGCCGTTTGCATCAAATTCATCACTGACCAGGTACGCTATCCAGAAAAGAGGAAGCAAAGTTTTTTCTGGTGACAAAAAAACATTTTTGTAAGGCCGTTAGTCACTGTGTGTATATCTTCGGCAGTGGAACCCAATTGAATATCCTAGGTAAGTCGCTTTAAAATGCCTATACAATTGTTTTCTGATCAGCTTTGTATTTAATTTCTGTCATTTTTCCTTCCAAACTTCGTCTTGGCTTAGCCAGGGCATCTCTTGCCCAGTACTTCAAATCAGCTTAGGAGAGGGTCAGGATTTGTCCTCTCTTGGGTCAACTAGATCAGATGAATTTGTAGAATGTTTCTCTGCTTATATGTGCCGATTAAAGTTGTAATCTAAGGCAACTGGGAGTAAGTCCAGTTGACAAAGTGAGACTTCTGAATAAGTAAATGCTTTGCTGTCATGAAACCGTTGCTATCTGCCATTTTTAATAACATTACAACTTTATATGAGATTTTTTTGGGTCGTCAATTAGTAGGTTCAACTTTTCCCATTGTGGGAAAAGAATACGCAGGTAAGGTTACGGCAAAGTTAAAAAGTAAATTTTCTCATTTGTCACACTGTTTTGTTTTGTTTTAAAAATACCAGGAAGACCATGGTGACAAAGCAAAATTGCCTTTTCAGTTTAAGACTGCTCTGCCTTTTTTAGAATAATATCCGTAGCAACAAGTAATATTTAAAACTAATTCAAGACGAGGTTGTATTAGAAATGATATTATTTTTCCCCTTTGTAGTCATTGCTGAATTTAAAAAATATTAGGTGTCAGAGATTGAAATAATAGGATAAGTAATAATGCAATTACTTACCTGGGAGTAATATTGGTTGAACTTGGTGAGTTTACATCTGAATCAGCTTGCCCTGGACATTAAATCTTTTCATGGTGCAGGGGTAGAAAGATGATTTGCAGGTACGTCTTCATGCAGAAACAGGTTTTACAAAAAGCATGATGCATTTGGTTGAATTGAAAAAGTTAGGTAAAATATTATTTTGTAAGTTGCTAGAATTTTCCACTCTGCTTGCTAATGTATTCATCTCTATTCTGAATGCAAGAAGCTAACTTTGAACCCAATTCCCTCAGAAACAAGTCTAACAAAAAGAAAGCAGAATATACTCTGTATCCTAAATACATTTTCTTGAAAATATGTCCCAGTGAAGTCAATGGATCTCTTTTCCAAAGTAACAGAGTTGGAGTTTGTGTTGGGTCCATGGCTTGCCACTTCCGAAAAGATTTTATACAGCTGCGTTGGTCCATCAGGACAGGGAAAAAACACCAAACCATTTGTAGTATAATAATTTTATTGGGGACTAACTAAAAAGTCACAATAGCTGGCCAACCGTTCAGGTTCATCAACCTTCCTCTGTCAAGCTGGAGGGTGTTTAGCAAAAAGAGAGTGGAAAAGAATTAAAAATGGGTGGTGCGGAAAAGAAAAGGATATTGCAAAAACCTCACTGGGTGACAGTCAACTAAGTTTTACTTAGCATAGACCCACAGAAACTAATAGACCTATTTAATTTCAGTGCATCTGCACTGAGTAAGTATCTTAAACTAAAGATATTCAACTTTAGTTGAATATCATCCAGTGGGTAGTATCCAACTAAGTTCTACTAAAGAGTAGACTCACTGAAATTAATGGACTTAAGTTACCCATGGGCACTAATTTTGATGGGTCTATGACTAACGTAAGCTATAACCCTGACTTCTTAAGGCAAGTAGGATCTGTAACAAAACGTTGCACTCTGGTGTTTCCTGATTACTGAAAGCCAGCCAGCAATGCCTTGTTCAGGATACTCCATTCCCTCCCTCTCTTGACAGTTTTCTGTTTGTTTTCCCCTCTCAGAGAGTCAGTCTGCGGTCCATGAATGCACAGCATGCTCACTCTTCATTGAGCTGTTTGGGTTGTTGTCTCCAAGATTTTTCAATACTTTAGCAAAACACGGCAAGGTTCAGGGTTCCTCTAATTCTCTTGATACTTTCCTTTTCCGCAAGGACCAGTGCAATTTAGGCTATGTAAGAACCCATTCATGGGAAATGCTATTAGTACATAATATTTAGTGCAATGGATGGCAGACTACGGCTTTTCATCTTGGCCGCTTTTCTCTTCCCGCTCCCAACCTCATTTTTGGTTCTAGATTCCCCCCCCCCCTTGCTAACCATCCTGCCTGGAGAAGCATTTTGATGAACTCAGAGATGCTTTTTCATTGCTTTTGGTCCTAGTTGGTCCTAGTAAAGATACTGCACTTCCATCAATTTCCAGTCTTTCAGAGGGCATCACTGATGAGAAGGAGGCAGCCCTGCCATGAGGGAATGGATTGGGGTGGAGTGGTTAGGCAGTATAAATCCCACCAAAATCCCATTAGTTGTAAGGGGAAAGTATGCTGGTTAACTTCAAATAAGATACATGTTGATCGCTTTGTGTGTGTACTGGGGGGAAAGGGTGATACGGATTGGCCAACAAAATGTTTTAACGTGAAGCTAGATTTCACGTAGTCTTAAAAAAACGAATTGATCACCAAAGTGTGTGTCTTTGTTTATCTAGATCATGGCTAGGCAAACTAAGGCCCGGGGGCCAGATCTGGCCCCATCGCCTTCTAAATCTGGCCCACGGATGGTCCGGGAATCAGCATGTTTTTACATGAGTAGAATGTGTCCTTTTATTTAAAATGCATCTCTGGGTTATTTGTGGGGCCTGCCTGGTGATTTTTCATGAGCAGAATGTGTCCTTTTATTTAAAATGCATCTCTGGGTTATTTGTGGGGCCTGCCTGGTGTTTTTACATGAGTAGAATGTGTGCTTTTATTTCAAATGCACCTCTGGGTTATTTGTGGGGAATAGGAATTCGTTCATTTTCCCCCTTCAAAATATAGTCCGGCCCCCCAGAAGGTCTGAGGGACAGTGGACCGGCCCCCTGCTGAAAAAGTTTGCTGATCCCTGATCTAGATGGATGGATTAATAGATAAGATGGATGGGTGGATAGAAAGATACAGACAGACAATCTCCTTCCATCACTAATGCTCAAGTAAAATTCAACTTCCCATCCAGTTGTCCTCTCTATGGGGAATGGGCTGTACCATCTTGTTCTTTGCCTCGGGCAGCAAAATACTTTCGGCCAACCTGGCTAGAGCTACCCAGGACCTGTATTAGTCTTTAGGGCACCACAAGATCCTTTGTACTCTTTGCTATGACAGATGAACAGGCCTTTCCTTCTGGAAGATATTAATGTAGTTACGCGGTTATCATGCATTGTTAAAGGTAAAGGTAAAGGTACCCCTGCCCGTACGGGCCAGTCTTGACAGACTCTGGGGTTGTGCGCCCATCTCACTTAAGAGGCCAGGGGCCAGCGCTGTCCAGAGACACTTCCAGGTCACGTGGCCAGCGTGACATCGCTGCTCTGGCGAGCCAGAGCCGCACACGGAAACGCCGTTTACCTTCCCGCTGGTAAGCGGTCCCTATTTATCTACTTGCACCCGGAGGTGCTTTCGAACTGCTAGGTTGGCAGGCGCTGGGACCGAGCAGCGGGAGCGCACCCCGCCGCAGGGATTCGAACCGCCGACCTTTCGATTGGCAAGCCCTAGGCGCTGAGGCTTTAACCCACAGCGCCACCTGCATTGTTAGTCCTACTCAAAATTAACTCACTGAAATTAATGGGCATAAATAATTTCAAACTATTAATTCCAATGTGTTTATTATGAGTAAACATTAGGCAGATACAACCTTTTCCCTTTTTTTCCTTTTGGAGTCTACAATACAGTGGTACCTCAGGTTAAGAACTTAATTCGTTCTGGAGGTCTGTTCTTAACCTGAAGCACCACTTTAGCTAAGGGGGCCTCCTGCTGCCGCCATGCTGCCGGAGCACGATTTCTGTTCTCATCCTGAAGCAAAGTTCTTAACCTGAGGTAATATTTCTGGGTTAGCAGAGTCTGTAACCCGAAACGTATGTAAACTGAAGCATATGTAACCCGAGGTACCACTGTAAATTGATTGGAATACAGTGGTACCTCGGGTTACATACACTTCAGGTTACAGACTTTGCTAACCCAGAAATATTACCTCGGGTTAAGAACTTTGCTTCAGGATGAGAACAGAAATCGCGCAGTGGCAGCAGTGGGAGGCCCCATTAGCTAAAGTGGTGCCTCAGGTTAAGAACAGTTTCCGGTTAAGAACGGACCTCCAGAACGAACTAAGTTCTTAACCCGAGGTACCACTGTATTCCTCCTTGGTTCCCCCCTCCCCTTCTTCTTTTTAAGGGAAATCCATGTACAAAGAAATCCAGCATTGCAGGGGAGAATATTTTGAACATACTTTTCTCCTTGACATGCCGGTCCATTCTGTCATGCTAGCCTCCTGCCAGCAGCTCCAAAGGCAACCTCCGTGAGGACTGGGTCAGTGCATTGCTCCAAGTTCAAAACCTGGTTATGTGCTGGTGGAGTATCACAGAACCATAGAAATGTAGGATGCAAGGGACCCTGTGGGTCATCTAGTCCAATCCTCTGCAGTGCAGGAATCATAGTGAAGCAGGGAAGGGGGAACATTTGCGGAGAGGAGGCGTCAGAGGTTGCTGATCTATGAGGCTGCCACCCACAACCCAACCCATCCTCCTCCCATTGACTACATGGGCAGCTGTGCTGTGAGCTGTTAGGAGACTCCCCTCCATCCTTATTGGTATATGTCCAAGTCCACGAAGCTTAGTAGGAACGCCATTGTGAGCCTTTTCCTAATTTCAAAAGCCTTCTGTGGGTGATAAGGCGAAACCTCTGGCAAGAAGGATCTGGCCCTCTTCTGGTGGAGGGGGAGGGGGAAGGAGGGGGAGAAGAGAGAGGGAGAGGTGTTGTGGGAAGTGTGAGAGAAAATGGATGATTCCCCCCCCCCACTTTGAACTTAAAAAAGAAATTGCTGTTTTTATTTATTTTCATGGTACAGAAGATTTTGAGAAAGCAATTGTTACTTTGGACTTTGTTCCAATCCACTATCAGCATATGGCCACAAGAGAATACCCTCGAAGGCATATGGCCTCAAGATATTTTATTATTATTATTATTCATATTATTATTATTATTAGTGCTTTTTTTCTAAAACAAATGTTTAGGGGTACTCTCATTTTGACTGAAGAAAACCACCATTTTATAAGTTCAAATTGGGAAAAATAAATACAGTAAATGGACAAAAGTTCAAAAATTCACAAAATGTTTCGGGGTATGCATACCCCTGCATACCCCCCCCCCCCGAAAAAAGCACTGGTTATGATTTATTATACTGTTTGTTTAATTAATAATAATAATTAAACTTAATGGCTTAATTAAAAATAATAGCAACAAGAAGAAGAACAATAATATTAAAAAGAAAGTGTGACAGACAAAGGCTTTAATTCAGGATTGCAGAATCTGTGTGTTGCATCTCAGTGTTATTGGACTCCAACTAATGGGAATTGGAGTCTAAGAACATCTAGCAAACGCAGAGGCAATAAAGCATTCCACTTCTTTTCAGGTGCACACAACTATATATCTGGCTTAACCATCGCACTAGCATCCTCCCACTCCCATTCCACCTTGGTCACTAGGTTCAACACTATAAACACTCTAAGCAAAAATGGATCAGAGGTGTGTGCAAGGTTTCGTCTCTCTGTGAGTGGAATCTACCTCTGGGAAAATCAGAAACCTTAGGTGTCATCTCTGCCGTACATTTAAAAAGTTAGGCATTCTGGGAATATATAATAAATAATGACAATTAAACGGGGGGAAACGTTTTCTAGAAGTTGGCAGGGGGAATAAAACGTTTGGGACTAGAAGGCAGGCTACCAAAATGAAAAGGCGTGGCTTCCAGAAAGCCACCAGATCCTTTCAAAAATTCCAGCACACAGAACTGCGGACTAGAATCATAAGGAATCATAAGGGGTCTTGTAGGCCACCTAATTGAGCTCACAGCAAAATATCCTCTTTCTAAAAAGAGGTGGGTCCAGAAGCCACCATTTAAATTTGCTTACAGTGACTCAGAGTAATGCTACATCAGGAGAATTATGGGAAATTTAAATAGCAGCTCCCAGTTTCTGACACCCCCACCACATGGAACACAATAAATCCGGAAACATCTATATGATATATTTAATGGTAGGGCATTCTGAGAAGATTTAATGCATAATAGCAGTTAAATTGAGGAGAAGGCTTCACAAGCAACAGTATTACAAAGGGTCTTGAGGCTGGGGGAGAAGAAAAGCTTTTGGAGGAGATTGACATCAACAAGTCATGGCTTCCAGAGAGTCAAATGTCCTTACAAAACATTTCGGGATACAACTTTGGGGAATAGAGTCAGATTAGTGCTTCCTTTATGAAATCAAGTAAATTATTATATGTGCCAAATATTTAATATTCCCCTGAGACACAACACGTAACCAGCTTTCCCCTTGACTTCCAGGTCAGCCAACAGTAGCTCCAAGAGTGAATGCCTACCCACCATCCCCAGAAGAACTGGGGAGCTCAGACAATGCCACCTTGGTGTGTCTCTTAGATGGCTTTTACCCAGGCACTGTCCACGTTTCCTGGGAGGGTGATGACACCCCCATCTCTTCTGGGGTGGAGACAACCACGCCCACCAAGCTGAATGACAAGTACATGGCCAGCAGCTACCTCAACATGAGAAAGTCCGACTGGGAGAGCTATGAGACAGTCACCTGCAAAGTGACACATGAAGGGAAGACCATTGAGAAGGTGGTGAGGAGATAGGGCTGTGCGTAAAGGCTGGATGGGTCTGATGAGTTCCTCGTGCCTCCAGCTGCTGAGAAGAAAGAGTCCTTTCATGTTCAAGGGGGCCAAGTTTATTCTCTGATTTCCTCTAATGCTATGTTGATCCACCCAGCCTGGTTTCCTTCCTATGTCATTCCCCTCCCCACACCTCCTCCCTTCCTCTTCTCCCTGGAATCTCCTTTGCTTATAATATTAGCAAATTAATAAAATGTCATGCATTTCACCGGTGTGATTTCTTGACCCACTTCTTCATTCCATCTCCTTTAAGCAGGTTGTTTTCATGGTTTCCTGTCCTATTACAGAAGGAAGTGTGTTGTTACTCAGCCAAAATGCAGTGGTAAAAGCAGTGTGATTTCATGGGAATGTAGGAAGCGGCCTTCTCCCAAGTCAGACCAGTGGTCCGTGTAGGTGGGCATTTTCTACACCGGTGGGCTGTGGCTTTCCTGGAGATCAGGCAGGGTTCTCTCTTAGTCCTACCTACCAATTTAGGTCCTGAGAAATGGAAAAGGTCAATTTCAGTTCAGGATGCATCCCAGATTCATTTCTGGTGGGTATTTCAAACATTCCCAAACATCACGTACAATCCGACATGTTCTTCCTTCCACTGAGTGGATCACTCATTGCATTCAGGATGTTTAATGAAGAGGTACTAGGCTCCCGATCCTACATGGAGATGTCTGGGATTGAAACAAGGACACCCTGATGCAATACAGATGGACTACCATTGGGCTGTAGCCCTTTCCACCAGGCAATGCTGCATCTAAACAAATTCCAGTGCTGCAGGAGCAGTGCTACTTAAGGGCTCTATAGTGTGATTAGATGCGATGAATTGACTCAAGTTGCTATTCACTTTAATGAACTAGCTGAACATGCCTCCATATAAATCCTTTGCCCAACGAAAATTCACTACTCCTCTCTTCCCGTTCAGCTCCAGAGAAATAGAAGGGGGGATTTAGGATTCATTTCAGGTGTTATTTCAAACATTCCCAAATATCACCTCTGGTCTTTCATGTGCTCCATGTCCCTTGTGGAGGGTGGTCCATTAGGGTTAATGCAGCACTGCTCCCAAACAACCTCCATGTGCCCTCAGGCAGAACCATCCAACCTTTCTCCCTTCCCACAAGCAGTCTGCCAATAGCTTTGCCCGTCGCTGACCCTCCCTACTTTTGGTCTCCCTGTCCCACCAGTTCCAATGGTGCAGCGAACAGCACTAACTATAAGGAGACATGAGAATGTGTAGCTTCGTCTAAACCCATTCCCTCCCATTTTAGGACTATAACTCCCATCATATCTGAATGTTGGCCTTGCTAGCTTGGTCCAAGTCATGTGGAGGCCACCACATTGGGCAAAACTGCACTATTACAACTCCTCCCTGAAAGATCTCCTGGCACTCAGGGTGCACTAGGCTCCAGTGAATTAAAACCATGGGTTTGTTGAGAGAATAAGAGAAAACAATATAAAATGAACATTCTATATTTATTGGGAAGACTCTGTAGCTTGTGACTAACTGGTTTCCCCTGAGATGGTTTTGGACATTCCCTGGTCTTTGACCATGCTGGCTGGAGGTGATGAAATATGGAGTCCAACAGTATTTGGAGGGCCTATAGGTCAACAACCTGATCTAAAATGACAAATATGGGGCATGAATTTGTTCAACTACTCTATTAAATGCTTCTATCCAAATTGGAATGCCATACAATAACTGAGAAAGGACGTTGGCATTAAAATATATGGACCATCTGGTTGCCTCTGGGGAAGAAAAAATGAAGAATCACAGATGTGGTCATTTTACTTGGATGGTCATTCAATGCCTGTGTTTTTGTCCAGTTTAAATTTGGCTGGTAGAATATCCCTAGGTGTTCAAAAGATTTTACCTGGTCAATGGGGTGATTATCTAGTCCCCATTTAACAATTTGACAACTTTGAGAAATTATCATAATTTTAGATTTTTCATAATTAATTCCCAAGGAGTTGATCTGGCAGAAGGAAGAAAAAAAACGAGTACAGAAGTCTTCTAAGGCTGATCTGAGTATGAGAAAGAATTGTAATATCATCTGCGTATAAAAGCAATCTTATTTTATGTTGGCCTAATGCCGGTGGATGTCCATTTACATCCTCAAAGTGATGAGCCAAATCATTTAAGAATAGGTTGAATAAGTGGGGTGCATATGGAGGGCCTACAGGTCAGACCCCCTGATCTAAAATGACAAATATGGGGCTGGATATTAGTAAAGTCCCAGTTTCTTCCTCCAGATTGTGGTCACCCATACCATGAGTCAGTCCCACCCAATTTTCTACACAGTACTATCACGAGCTGGTCAGGAAATGAAACACCATAGCCCATCTTCTTCCCAGTCTATTTTAACTTATGTGAGAGGCTATTTGGAAAGAGAGAGAACTGTCAAAGGTCTAAAAAGATGTCTATGGCTGCTTCAGAGGAGGATGAGTCTCAAAGCACTGTCTTCTCTTAACCATTTGGTATTCTATAAGAAACCTGCTTATTGACTCATGTTAATTCTCACCACCACTTTGGGTCCATCTTTAATTTCACCCTTTAATTTCAGAATGTCAGATGACTCCTGACCAGAGTTGTAAAGACCTGGAAGTGAAAAATTGGGGGGAAACCAGAAATATATTTACTGTTTATTCTACTGATTTTTAAAAATAATAACGAAAAGAACACTATAAAAATTGGAGGGAAACCTTTTTTTCATGGGTTTTTCCATAGCTCCACATCTATAGTGTTCTCCTGATGGATCAAACCGAATGCCCACCTAGTCTAGTCTCCTGTTTCCTACATTGGACAAGCAGATATGCTTCAGAGACAGCAGGGTAACAGTGGCAAATTCTGCTTTCGTTGTTGGCAGACTTACACCTAAATTCAACTCATAGGAAACCAATATTGCCTCCCTATGAGGAATCATCCACATTTTACAGGATGGTTCCTACAGAATGATCCATTCATTCTAGAATTTGTTCTTGGGGGAAAGTCTTGCCATGCAACTTCAGATCAGAATTGATCTGAATTGGGTTGATGTCGATGTCAAAATCAATCCTCATTCCATCAGTTCTGTTCTGCATATTACCAGGGCTGGCACAGTCAGATAAATGCTGGGGGCCTGCACTGCGGTGATAGCATCTTACAATCTCCAGAACAACATATGATCAGCGCCATATTTTACAGATTAATCCTCCTTCCCCAGGCACCAGCTGTCAGTTAGCTCTGAACATAAAGAGGCAAGGCTCAGACCAGAACCTAAATGGGAAAACACCAGTGAACCTTGTAAGATGCTACTTGGACTAATGCCAATCTTCCTACCCTGATGGACATTGCCACAAAAACTTCCTGAAAACTAGAAAGGAGTCTCTCCTTGTTGGTCAGGTGTTTTTGACTGTGCTCAGAACATCTCCCCTATGAAGGTGGGACCATCACAATGAATGGAGCATTGTCTCACCAACTCTAGCCTGTTCTTAGCCAGCCCCCACCTGCCTGCCAGTTTAAAATGTGGCCTTGGCTGTCAACTTTCTCCCCCTTAGTCTCATTATTTGCCTTGTAGGACTTGCGGGGTGTGTGTGTGAGGAAACCAGAACCGGTTGTCTCTTCCTCTGTCTGCTGTTGGCTCCAACTCCACCTGCTGATGGTGTCCCTGCCTTCCGCCTGATCAGCCCCAAGGGAGCGCCACAAAGGGCACATTTGGGACTTCTTAAACCATGAGCCAGAATTCTCTTGGCCAAAGCTGACTTCATTTCAAGTCGCAGTTTCTCTGGGGATTCCCTTCATCACATCACGGGGATTAGACTAGATGATGCTTCCAACTCTACAGTTGTGAACCCACTTGCAGGGACCAGGGAGCAAATGCCCAGTGCATCTATGTTGCATCAGCCTAGGTTTCTGCCTGCGATGGACTGCAAACCCATATATTTGTTGTTGTTTAGTCATTTAGTCATGTCCGACTCTTCGTGACCCCATGGACCAGAGCACGCCAGGCACTCCTGTCTTCCACTGCCTCCCGCAGTTTAGTCAAATTCATGCTGGTAGCTTTGAGAACACTATCCAACCATCTCGTCCTCTGTCATCCCCTTCTCCTTGTGCCCTCCATCTTTCCCAACATCAGGGTCTTTTCCAGGGAGTCTTCTCTTCTCATGAGGTGGCCAAAGTATTGGAGTCTCAGCTTCAGGATCTGTCCTTCCAGTGAGCACTCAGGGCTGATTTCCTTAAGAATGGTTAGGTTTGATCTTCTTGCAGTCCATGGGACTCTCAAGAGTCTCTTCCAGCACCATAATTCAAAAGCATCAATTCTTTGGCGATCAGCCTTCTCTATGGTCCAGCTCTCACTTCCATACATCACTACTGGGAAAACCATGGCATTAACTATACGGACCTTTGTTGGCAAGGTGATGTCTCTGCTTTCTAAATGCTGTCTAGGTTTGTCATTACTTTTCTCCCAAGAAGCAGGCGTCTTTGCTGTCAAAATGCACACCTACAATGCTTTAGACAGGCCCTTTTGCAGTATTATTTATTCATTTATTTACTTGCTTGTTTGTTGTTTGTTTTTATCGGATTTGTACTCTGGCCTTCCTCCCAAAGAAGCCCAGAATAGCAATGGCCATCAGGCCATGTACACCAGCTGTTTACTAGGTCTCAGTGCCAGCAAACGTGGTCCAGGCTAAGGAAGAGAACTACGGTACTTGAGCATGGTTTCAACTTTGGAAAAGCAGCATACAAATAAACTGAGGATGAGAACACGGACTGCTGAACCTCATGGATGCTGCCCCATGTATTTTGAATCTCTCTACCCTGGAAGCAGTGGCCACTCAAAAGAGTGGGATAAATCAAAAAGTAATGGGTTTGTGATAGCCATCTTCTGAGAAGTCTGCTCAAAAGTCTACTCCTATTGGTTTCTTTCTATGAAATCCATTGAGCTGACTACAAAAAACGGTGCAGTGCCGTTCTGATCAAAACGCACTTGCATAAAACATCGTTATTGTTATTTATTAGATTTATATACCACTCTTCATCACAAGAACCACAGAAAAAATAATGATAGCAGTCCAAAAAATGGACAGTGTGCAAGTGAGAGAAGTCAGAACCCACAGATCAATCAATCCATCAATCCTTATTGTTGTCAAAGACCAGGCAGAGACCCATAGAAGCAATGGAGTTTTCTTCTATCTGCAAATTTGAAGTGCAGGATTGTGCATTAGTGGAAGCATATATATTTCACCCTGAATAAATGAAATTCAGCAGCAGCTTTCAGAACTCAATGTACAAGTTCATTTTTTAAAACCTGTGATAAGTGTTTTCTCTGAGACATACTAGAAGCTAATTAAGGAAGTTCATACTTGAACTCCAAAGAACGGTCCAGTGCATTGAGTTTAATTTATTAAAAAACTATTGTGGCACAAAGAAAGCTTCACTGCCTCCAGACTGATTCAGTTGTGAGGCCTCTTGTCAGAAACAGAGCCAACATCTTCTGGACTAAATGAGACAGTGGTACCAATTTTTGGATTCTCCTCCAGAGACCAAACTGAAGTGGCAAAGTCCTGGTAACTTTCTAAGTGTTTGGACTACAACTCCCATCATCCACAATTAGGGTGGCCTATGGTCAGGGATGAAGGGGGTTGCAGTCACATGGAGGGCACTGCCTTGGCTACTGGTGGACCAAAGGAACTCATCCATCGCACTCCCAACATCAAGAGAAAAATAATGGGCAACAGAACTCCTTGGAAGACCTGAGAGTCTTCTGGCTGCCAGACAGAATCCAGGAATGCTGCTCCCACGGGTGTACCAGGTCATTATGTCATCTTTCTTCCAAAACAACGTTAACTATATTTTTAATTGTACAGTGGTACCTTGGTTCTCAAGCGCCTTGGTTCTCAAACGCCGAAAGTAAGTGTTCTGGTTTTTGAACGTTTTTTGGAAACCGAACGTCAAATGCGGCTGTTGGTTATTGTTTCTGGGTTGCCTGCACCAATCAGAAGCTGCGCCTTGGTTTTCGAACGGACTTCTGGAACAGATTAAGTTTGGCACTTTTGTTTTTGTATTTATTTTCCATTTTTGTTTTTGAGGCTTTTCCAGTTCATTTGTTTTTGTGACTGCGTGGAACCTAGTTCAGCTACTGATTGATTGATTGATTGATTGATTGATTGTGTGACTGCGGAAATGGATAACAGTCCCCCATCCAAACAATGACTATCATCAGTGCAGGTAAGAAAAAAATATAATTTTAATTTTTATCATCTACAATGCTGTCTTATTTATTTTATAGTACAGTACATTGGTTATTGCTTTCATTTTATGGATCAATAGTCTTGTTACATAGTACAATTCATGTTAAATTGCTGTTTTAGGGGTTGTTTTTAAAAGTCTGGAACAGATTAATCCGTTTTGCATTGCTCTCTATGGGAAAGCACGCCTTGGTTTTGGAATGCTTTGGTTTTGGAACAGACTTCTGGAATGGATTAAGTTTGAGAACCAAGGTACCACTGTATGTTCCATTGACTCTATTTAAAAGGTGGCTCATTTGTACTGCTTTTTTGTTTTGTTTTGTTTTGTTTTCGTCCACCACTTTATGAAACATTCAATCTCTTGGAAAAGTGGCTTATAATTTTTTTTAAACTTCTTAAGAAATAGGGGAGAAATATGTCACCGTAAGGAAAACAGAAGTTGTTTTGTTGTCCATTCTATTCCCAAATGGGATAGGTGTCAACAGCTTGTCTCTCCTTGTGAAGAGACAGCAGGTTTTTGTATAGCTGTGTGTCACTGTGGTGGATCTTCGGAGGAGGGACCCGCCTGACTGTCACAGGTAAGTCACTGAATTTATCACAACCCTTTCCATACCTGTGACAATATTCTAACTTTTCCATCATTTTTGCCCTCTTTTCCTTCTCTGACTGTAAACCTGACCTTAGGGCATTTGTTATTTAGTTTACAACGAGCCTTTCATAGAAAATGTACTTGTGATCCTAGCCAGAGCAGGATGTTGCAAATCCGTTTTACATGCCTCTTTTTTCCTCAAGAACATTGGACAGTTATTTCAGGCAGGGTGGGAAATTCTTTTCCTTAGTCTAGGTCAATGTGACTGTCTTTGGGAATCATTTTTTTGCAAATCTCCGTGGTGGCTAAACTCAGACATAATTTTACTGGTGGATGCTAAAGATAGCAGAGAAATGAATCTGAGCTGTGCTATTCCGGGTACCCGATGTGAATTAAGGGCAGTTTGGATAATCCCCGAATTGTGCTCCAAAGCTCACATTAAAGCAATACACCAACCAAAATGTCACAAAATAGCGTGAAACATTTCAGGTTTCCAGAAATCTCCATTCTGGATGGCCTAAACACTTGCACCTTACATTGTGACATTTTTGCCCACCTTATAAAATGGTTGGATCTGGGTTGTGTTGTTTTTTTTTCTAATGTAGCTCCCTTTACTTTTTCTAATTTCGTATTTTCATTTTGGGACTTCATAAGCAGAGGAATAGAGATTCTGTTTCTAGATAGCTCTGCAGTTCAGAGCAACATGCTCAGTCTAAGAGAACCATGACTCTCTACATTCTACAACACAAAATGCAATCATCTGAAATGGGAACCAGGGTCAACTCTGTGCGTAAAATTTCAGCAGAACTGAACGGGGTTTGGGAACAAACTGAAGTGACCACTTTGCAATTCACAGGGCATCGGAAGGTTGAAAGCAACCTAACCCATGAGATCGATGATCAGATCTCCTGACTTTTTCCTTTGCTGTTAAATCAACTGCACAGGCTTAATTTATTAATTGAAGTAGAGGCACAGCAGCAAAGATTATTAATGTAATTCCTTAGTCTCAGTTGCTGCATCCCAGACTTACTGTTGGTCCCACTGGAAAAATATATATGCTTCTTTCTTTCTTTCTTTCTTTCTTTCTTTCTTTCTTTCTTTCTTCTTTCTTTTGGAATATCTTCTTGGTAAATATAACAAAAAAAGAAAGAAGGAAGGGAAAAAAAACCATGGGCTGCACCCCATGCTAGTCCTTGCTCAGAGTAGACTTGCTGAAATGAACAAATTTAACTCCATTCATTTCAGTTGGTCTGCATGGATTAATACTGAGTTGGGTGCAACCCAGATGACATTAACAATAAGAATATTCCATTAATCCATTAATATAGGCATGTCCACATGTCCAAATAGGTACCTAAATGAGACTGATGGTTATAAGCCATGCATTAAAAGGGAGAAAGCACCAGGGCTGGTGGTCTTCAGATAGATAGATAGATAGACAGATAGATGATAGATAGATAGATGATAGATGGTCAAATCTTTATTTGAATCAGCCACTAGCCGTAGCAATAAAATAAAATAAAATGTACTGAAGATAGAGGTAAAAACCTAACTATAGAAAATACATTTTGGGGTTTTACATCATTAATCAAATGATAGATTTTATTCTAATTATCCCTGATAAAAGCCATGCACTTTTTGTACGGTGCAAATGAAGCTGTACAAAGAAAGGTAAAACTGATTGTAAATATATGTACTGTGTGTTGGGAGAAAAACTGGTGAACATTTTGTGAGGACCAAAAAAGAAACCTTAAATTGATTTGAAAACATGGGGAATTGAACTTAAGCCCAAGAAAATGAGAAACTATAATGGAGAGGATTAGTGCTTCCCTATTACCTGACGACAACACATACCAGTAAGATGACTTGTTCAGAGTTGCTTGTTCGTCTTTTTCTTGTAACATGGTTGAAATCATTTTATTATGATGTTTGCTTTTTTAAAAAAAATATGGATAAAAACCAATGCTCCCCTTCTGCTTTCAGTGGAGACTTCTGCTGACATATGAGAAGGGGGCAGTTTTCTCTAATTTTAACTATCCAAGTGTGGTTCCCCAACCTTTGAGATCCATTCCAGGGGGTTGTGGGACCTTCTGAACAGTGTGAGGCAGTTGGCAACGAGGGGAAACCATAGAAAATCCTTTCCCCCTTTCTATGTTCATAGATAGTGTCTTCACAAAACTGGAATGGATTTCACCTCAGGGATCGTTATCCTCTGAATTTGGAGTTAAGGCTTGTTCACAAAAGTGAAGCACTGCCTCATCCCCCCCAAATGACCCTCTCAGAGAGCAAAAATGGCCATTGCTTGGACTCCCAATTGGGGAGGGTGCTTCTACCCTCTGTTCCTGCTTGAAAGTGTCCCATAGACATCAGGTTGACCACTGTGAGAGCAGGACAGAGGACTAGATAGGCCTTTGCAGTCCTCATCCAGCTGAACTCTTCTTCTGTTTTAATGCTATGTTCTCTATCCATTCTTGGAGGCTGTCTCTCAACAGCAGTTGCTAGGAATCAAAAGTGCATGGAGCAGTGTAGCTCTCAGATTGTCAAATGACATGGGCTCTGTTGTCAAAGTCTGGGAATCGGACTTCCAAAATGGCATCCGGGCATATTTTTGCTGTGGTGTATGGCAACTAGGGCAATTATTTTATTTTTTAGAATAATGCTTTAAAAAATGAAAAAGAAGTCCAAAATGGAGAGCCAGTGTGGTGTAGTGGTTAAGAGCGGCAGTCTCGTAATCTGGGGAACCGGGTTCGCGTCTCCGCTCCTCCACATGCAGCTGCTGGGTGACCTTGGGCTAGTCACACTTTTCTGAAGTCTCTCAGCCCCACTCACCTCACAGAGTGTTTGTTGTGGGGGAGGAAGGGAAAGGAGAATGTTAGCCGCTTTGAGACTCCTTCGGGTAGTGATAAAGCGGGATATCAAATCCAAACTCTTCTTCTTCTTCTTCTTCAAAAGCTAATTTTATGGAGGAGATGTTCCCCCAAAAAGCTCAAAAACTTTGAAAAACAAAAAGGAACCCCTACTTTTGGGTTATGCCAACCCTTCTTTGGACCAGATCCAGAAAGGCTCATTGTATATTCTTTAAAATACTTATGCACAATGAACATAGGTGCTGACGCCCTGGGGCCCTGGGTGCCTGAGCACCCACAAATTTCCCCATGAACAGACCAGGTACCCACGAATTTCAGTTCCAGGGCCATGCACCCTGCATGGCACCCATGGCCCCGGGCACCCACAGTTGTGGAGCCAAGTTGGCACTCCTGACAATGATAGTTCGCCATGTGTACAAGAACAAATAAGGTGCTTTGTAGATCTCTCCTTTGCTATGGCTGTCAGTATAAATATGTGAGTTTAAAAGTGCGTATCAGGCAGGGAATGTATATCCCAGTTGCTAAGCAGCTCTCCAGTTTCTAAATTGGTCTTAACTTTGTTTTATCTTTGTGTTAATTAGTTTTAACTCATCAATATTTTATAGAGTGGAGATGAAAGGACAGAAGTTCAGGAAGTTTTTCAAAGCCCTATCTAGAAATGCCAGACTATGACCACAATACCTTTTGCATGGAAACCTTGCTCTGTGGCCTCTCCCATTAGCATAGACGTATGATCTACAACTCCCTCCCATGTGCATTATTGTATTCTAGTTGCAGATATTCCCAACCAGACTCATGCACTGTAATGAGAAGGAGAAATCTCTGAATAAACTCTTCCTCTTACAGATCACCACAGCTCAAGGGTGCCAAGAATGGCTGTGTTGCTTCATAGACCAAAAGATACAGGTTCAATTATGTGTATATTGCACAACAATGTTTTCTGTGCTATGAAGCATTAAGGTTCAGTTCCCCTTGGCAATTTTCATGAAGAGGTCAAAGGGGCCTTCAACCACACCTAGTCCAACTTACAGCTCAATGATTCCTCTTTCTAAAAATAGATGGTTCCAGGAGCTACCATTTAAATTTGCTCACAGTGCCTCAGAGTAATGCAGGAGCATTATGGGAAATTTAAATGGCAGCTCCCAGTTTCTGACACCACCATCACATAGAGCACAATAAATCTTTTAGGATACATACATATGATATATTAAATGGTTGGGCACTCTGAGAATATATAATGCATAATAGCAGTTAAATTGAGGAGAAGGCTTCACAAGCAACAGTATTACAAAGTTTCTTGAGGCTGGGGGTGAAGAGGAGATTCTTGAGGCTGGGGGTGGAGGAGATTGACATCAACAAGTCATGGTTTCCAGATAGTCAAATGTCCTTACAAAACATTTCAGGACACAACTTTGGGGAATAGAGTCAGATAGTACTTCCTTTATGAAATCAAATAAATTATTACATGTGTCAAATATTTAATATTCCCCTGAGACACAACACTTTCCCCTTGACTTCCAGGTCAGCCAACAGTACCACCAACAGTGAACGTCTTCCCACCATCCCCAGAAGAATTGAGGAGCTCAGACAGCGCCACCCTGGTGTGTCTCTTAGATGGCTTTTACCCAGGCGTTGTCGAAGTTACCTGGCAGGCTGATGGCACCCCCATCTCCTCTGGGGTGGAGACAACCACGCCCACCAAGCTGAATGACAAGTACGCGGCCAGCAGCTACCTCAGCATGAGAAAGTCCGACTGGGAGACGAAGGAGGAAGTCACCTGCAAAGTGACGCATGAAGAGAAGACCATTGAGAAGGTGGTGAGGAGATCGGACTGTGCCTAAAGGCTGGATGAGTCTGATGAGTTCCTCGTGCCTCCAGCAGCTGAGAAGAAAGAGTCCTTTCATGTTCAAGGGGGCCAAGTTTATTCTCTGATTTCCTCTAATGCTACATTGATCCATCAAGTCCGGTTTCCTCCCTTATGTCGTACCATTCCCCACACCTCCTACCTCCCTCTTCTCCCTGGAATCTCCTTTGTATGTTGGCTTATAATGTTTGCAAATGAATAAAATGTCATACATTTCACTGGTGTGATTACTTTACCCACTAACTTATTCCAGGTACTTCAAACAGGCTGTATTCATGGTTTCCTGTCATATTACAGAAGGAAGTGTGCTGTTACTCAGCCAAAATGCACTCAGCTCAGGTCTGTGGCTGGTAGTAGCAGCAGTGGAAAGAGCAGTGTGATTTCATGGAAACATAGGAATTGGTTTTCTCCCAAGTCAGCCCAGTGGTCCATCTAGGTGGGCATTTTCTACACCAGTGGGCTGTGGCTTTCCTGGAGTTCAGGCAGGGTTCTCTCTTAGTCCTACCTACCAATTTAGGTCCTGAGAAATGGAAAAGGTCAATTTCGGTTCGGGATGCATCCCAGATTCATTTCTGGTGGGTATTTCAAACATTCCCAAACATCACCTACATGTTCTTCCTTCCACTCCTTGGCTCACTCATTGCATTTAGGATGTTTAATGAAGAGGTACTAGGCTCTAATGAATTAAAATCCCGGGTTTCTCCAGAGTATAAGAGAAAATAAAATAAAATAAAAATAAAATAATAAAATAAAATAAAATAAAATAAAATAAAATAAAATAAAATTCCATAATCACTAGGAAGCTGTTAGCCAATACCTTACCAATATACACACTAAATTAGCAGACATGGAAAAAAGGTAGAAATCTTTGTACCTTGTGACTGACCTATGGCCCTTGAGTTGTTATAATTCCCATCATCCCTGGCCATTGGCCATGCTGGCTGAGTGGGATGCAAGCTGGAGTCCCACAGCATCTGCAGGGTCCAACCCTGGCATAAAGCAACAGCTATGGGACAGGATTTTGGTAAGCTTCCAGTTTGCTCCATCAGACTGCAGTCACCCTGCCTATACCATAAAAATGCATCTCCCGGTTTTGTGCACAATACTGTCATGAGGTATGTAGCCCATGAAGAAAATGCCACAGCACACCTTGTTCCCAGCTTTCTGCACACTCCTATTTGAATTAGGCTATGTGGCGGGGTGTCAGGGACTGGGCAGGGGAGGAATGGTGGAGACCCCTCCCCATCCTGACCCCTCCAGGGAGGAAGAAGAGGAAGACAGTACAGTGGTACCGGGTTAATTCGTTCCGGAGGTCCGTTCTTAACCTGAAACTGTTCTTAACCTGAAGCACCAATTTAACTAATGGGGCCTCCTGCTGCTGCCGCACCGCCGGAGCACAATTTCTGTTCTTATCCTGAAGCAAAGTTCTTAACCCGAGGTACTATTTCTGGGTTAGCAGAGTCTGTAACCTGAAGCATCTGTAACCTGAGGTACCACTGTATAGATCTAGAACAGGGGTTTGAGGTCACAGCTCAGAGGCAGAGGAGGTTGGAAGTTGGGAAATAATGGGAGAGAAGGAGACAGGACCGGAATGGCAGCTAGCTGACACGGTGTCTTTAGAAAGCATCCCAGACCCTCCATCTCCCAGAACCTGCAAGCCTTAAAAGTAGGAGATCAAAGAGCTCAAAGACAGAGGGCACATACCATCACCCATAGAAGTGATGATGAATGAGGAAGTGGGAGAGATGGGGGTGGAGATTCACTCAGGGGAACACCATTATCCAAGAGGATGGGTTCTCTAACTTCTCTCTGTAATATTGAAATAAAAAAGGACAGTAAGAAACTTTTCCTTGTCTTTATACTTTCCTGGACAACCACCCAGGAGCTGCTGACAGCAATCTGACAGGGGGAAAGGGAGAGAGAGGAAAATACCCATGTCCTTGCAAGATGTTTATGGCTGCTTCTGAGCCATATGTACACAATGGGTACCAGGAATGCCAACTTGACTCCACGACTGTGGCTGTCTGGCACCGTAGGTGCAATGAAGTGATCATGGCCCTGGCACAGAAATTTGTGGGTGCCCGGCCTTTCATGGGGAATTTTGTGGGTGCTCAGGAACTCAGGGCACCAGGGAGCGAACCTATGATGGGAATCAAATGTCAGGGAGCATCAAATGGTGAGGATTTACACCAGCTCAGCAAGCAGGTCTCTCCTTAGCCAGCTCCCACTTTTTTATTTCCAACCCATCCATGGAGGGCCAGCTTCCTCCCCTTCACTCTCAAAGTTCTCCAGCTGCTGCATCTCACCTCTCCTCAGCATCCAACTGGACCCTACTTAAGCCAGAGTTCTCTTGACCAAAGTTGTCTTCCATTCCATGCCTACATCTCCTAAGGTAATGGCCTTCCTCATGCTCACAGATTCACCCCCATAACAATGAGCAGTAGCCCCCACGGCATCTCCCCCAGTTTCTGCCTACGATGGACTACTACGAACACACACAACAGTGCAATAATGACCAAGAGGCCTTCCGCAGCATCATTTGTTTATTATAGTCTGTCTATGCCGTCTAGGCCTGAACATATGTAAGCAGACATGGTCCAAGCTACCTCGCTGACCAGGTGACCATGGCTGAACCTCATGGATGGTTCAGCAGGTCAACTCTATACCTTGGAACTAATTGCCACTCAAATGAGATACATAAATCAGAATAATAAAAGCCATCTGTTTGTGATTATCGGCTTTGCAGAAGTCTGCTGAAAAGTCTGCTCCTGTTGGCTTCTATCTATGGAATCCTTGGTGCTGACCACAAAATCCATGGTGCAGTGCAATTCTGATCAAAATACACTTGCAGGGAAACTTCCCAGGCCTGCGTTATTTTACACAGGAAGTTGGACAGTGTGCAAATGAGAGAAGTCAGAAGCCATAGAAGCAATCGAGAGTTTTCTTCTACCCACAAATCCTAAGTGCCAGATTATGCATCAGTGGAAGCTTCTCTATTTCACCCTGAATAAATGAAATTTATTGGCACCTCTCAAAACTCAATAACAAGATCATTTTTAAAAAATCAGTGATAACTGTTTTCTCTGAAACATACCTGTAGCTGATTAGGGAAGTTCATATTTAAGCTCCAGTGCATTGAGTTTAAATTATAAGAAACTAGTGTGCACAGACAAAGCTTCACTGCTTACAGATTCATGTACTTGTGAGGCCTCTCGTAAAAAACAGAGCCAACATCTGCTGCACAAAATAAGGCAGTGGTATCAATGGTTTGGTTCTCCTATAGAGATCTACTTAGGATGACTAAAGCAGAGGTAGACAACATGGTGGCTTCCAGATCTTTTGGACTACAATGCCCATCATCCACAGTTAGGATGGTCAATGCTTAGGGACGATAGGAGTTGTAGTCCACAGGAACTGAAGGGCCCCACAGTGCCTTCCCATGGACCAGAGAAATCCATCTATAATAGTCCTTACATTTATAAATGAATAACTTGGAACAGAACTACTTGGAAGTCCAGAGATTCTTCCAGATACCCATCACAGACTGTATCTGCCTTGCCCAGAGATAAGCCAGGTAAGTATAACATTTTTCTTCCAAAAACATAATGCTATGTACAATATTTCATTGCATGTTCTATTGACTTTAAGCATTCTTTAAAACCGTATTTGAACCGCTTGTTTGGACTAGTGTTTGTATACCGCTTTATGAAACGTTGGATTTCTGGGGATAGCAGCTTATAAATCTATTAAAAATAAACTTCTTCAGAATTGGGGGGAAATATGTCACTGTGGCGCTGTGGGTTAAACCACAGAGTCTAGGACTTGCCGATCAAAAGGTCAGCGGTACGAATCCCCGTGATGGGGTGAGTTCCCGTTGCTCGGTCCCTGCTCCTGCCAACCTAGCAGTTCGAAAGCACGTCAAAGTGCAAGTAGATAAATAGGTACCGCTCCGGCGGGAAGGTAAACGGCATTTATGTGCGCTGCTCTGGTTCGCCAGAAGCGGCTTAGTCATGCTGGCCACATGACCCGGAAGCTCCCTCAGCCACTAAAGCGAGATGAGCGCCGCAACCCCAGAGTCGGTCGCAACTGGACCTAATGGTCAGGGGTCCCCTTACCTTTACCTTATGTCACCGTAAGGACAATAGAAGTTCTCCTATTGCGCATTCTATTCCCAAATGGGATAGTTGTCGCATTGTGAAGGAACAGCAAGTTTTTGTCAAGCTGTGTGTCACTGTGGTTCGTCTTCGGAGGAGGGACTCACTTGACTGTCCTTGGTAAGTCACTGAATTTATCAGTCCTGTGGCAATGTTTTAACTTTTCCATCACTTTTGCCCTCTTTTCCTTCTCCGGCTGTCATTGACTTTGCAATGAGAATTTACTATAAACGGTATTTGAAATCCTAGCCAGAGCTGAATTGTGCAAACCCATTTTGCAGGTTTCTTCTCTCCTCAATAACACTGGAAAGTTAGGGGTGGACGGAGATTTCTTTTCCTTAGTCTAGGTCCTTGTGACAGTATTTGGGGGGGGGGGAATATATCGAAATAGCCTTGGTGGCTGAACCATTGGATGCAAAAGATGGTAAAAAAATAAAACTGAGCTGTAATGTCACTGTAAGGAAAACAGAAGTTGTCCTATTACCCATACTAATCCCATATGGGATAGTTGTCAATGGCCTTGTGAAGGAACAGCAGGTTTTTGTACAGCTTTGTGTCACTGTGGTACGTCTTCGGAGGAGGGACCCACCTAACTGTCACAGGTAAGTCACTGAATTTATCACAACCCTTTCCATACCTGTGACAATATACTAACTTTTCCATCATTTGTGACCTCTTTTCCTTCTCTGACTGTAAACCTGACCTTAGGGCATTTGTTGTTTATTTTACAATGAGCCTTTCATAGAAAATGTATTTGTAATCCTAGCCAGAGCAGGATGTTGCAAATCCGTTTTACATGCCTCTTCTCTCCTCAATAACACTGGGAAATTATTGGTGGGTCATTGTGACAATCTTTGAAAATATTTCTATCAAATTCCCCTTCCTGGCTAACCTTGACATAATCTTACTGTTGGATGTAAAAGATGGCAGAGAAGTAAATTTGAGTTGTAGTGTTCCTTCCAGGTACCCAATAAGATTTATGAGGAAGGTTGAATCAGTTTCTAATGGTGCTCCAAAATCCATATTAGTGCAAGAGACCAACCAAAATGTAATAAAATAGTGTGGAGAATCTCAGCTTTCCAGACCATTCTGGAGAACTGATAAACTTGCAGACTGCCCTGTGACATTTGGGCTGGGTTTATAAATGTATAGTCCGACTGTAGATTTCTGAACTTTCTTAGCAACTAATATGGCTCTCTTCACTTTTTCTATTTTGGGTCTCCCTATCTAGAATCATAGAACAGATTCTGTTCAAAAGAACTGTTTTTTGTTTTGTCAAACTCAGTAATCCACAGACGCAGGCTCCCAAACGACTTTTTAAAAGAAAAATCTGAAGATGTTCAACATTTTGTTGATAGTTAAATGTAGCCAAGTAAAATGTAAACCACAGTCTACATATTTCAGCAAAACTGAATGGGTTTTTCGGAGAAAGTTGAGTGATGGTTTTGCAGGAAGGCTAAGAGAGATCTAAACTGATATATCTAGAATCAGACCACCTGAGATTTAAGGGGCACGATGGAATCAAATGCAACAAGCTTCATTTTTTAACTAAAATAGAGGCACAGCAGGAGAGAGAATCAACCAATTTCCCTATTTCTTTAGTCTCAATTCTCACACCCTAAACTTAATGTTGGTCTCACTGGGGGGGAAATACGTGGGTACTTTTCTTCCTTTGTTCAATTTTTTATTTGCAAATATAAAAGGAAGGAGCAAAGCCAAAGACATTAGGTTGTATCTAATACTAGACATGTTTGGAGTAAACCAATTGCAGGCATAAAAGACTTACGTTCACACATTTCAGTGGGTCTTTTTGGATTAAAACTGAGTTGCATGCTACCCAGCTGGCACTGGCAATAAGAATATTCCATTAATGCTAATGTAAATATAAATATAGGCAGATTTACAAATAGGTATACGAATGATACTGATCATTATAAGCCATGCATTAAAAGGGAGAAAGCCCAGACCTAGAGGGGTTTAACAATCAATTTGTCTCCCATGGGAATTCTGTGAATTGTAGCTCTGTGAGGGGAATAGAGGGATCCTAAAATCTCTCCGCAACCTTTCCAAATTACCGTTCCCAGAGTACTTTGGGGAAAGCCATGACTATTTAGAGTGCTTTGATCCTATTTTAAATGGGTTGTGCAAATGGGTCTATACAAAGAGGGGTAAATCTGCTTGGAAATGTGTGTAAGTTGGGGGGAAAGTTGGTGAACATGAACTGATTTGAAAACACGGGAAATGGAACTTAAGCCCAGGAAAATAGGAAACTAAAATTGACCAGTTAACGTATATCTGTTACCTGACTACAACACTTGCCAATAGGATGCCTTATTCAGAAGTGCTTGTTCTTTTTCTCTTGTTGAAATCATATTATTATTATTATTATTATTATTATTATTATTATTATTATATTGATAAAAACCCATGCTCCTATTCTGCTTTCAGTGGAGCCATCCACTAACATATGAGAAGGGGACAGAGTTTTCTCTGATTTAGCCCACCCAACTGAGGTCTCCTCTGGCTTAAAATTCATTCCAGATGGTTGTGGGACCTTCTGAACAGTGTGAGGCAGTTGGCAGCGAAGGGAAGGGGGAACCAGAGAAAAACCAGCTCCCCGTTTTTATGTTAAAAAAAAATTAATAACTGGAAGGGATTTCACCTCAATGATTTTTATTCTCCAGATTCAGAGTTAAGGCTTGTTTACAGAAGTGAAATGCTGTCCTTCCCCTCTATATGGCTGTGCCAGCGAGCAAAAATGGCTTGGACTCCCAAATGGGCAGAGTGCTGCTGCACTCTGTTCATGCTTGTGAGCTTCCCATAGACACCCAGTTGATCGCTGTGAGAGCAGAATGGAGGACTAGATGGGCCATTGCAACCCTGATCCAGCAGACCTCTTATTTTCTGATGCTATGTTATTCTTCCGCTCTTGGAGGCCATTTTGCAATACCCGTTGCCATGGATCAAAAGCACAGAGAGGGCTGTTGCTCTCGGAATCTTTTTGCAAGCTTCCAATAGACATCAGGTTGACTGCTATGAGCGCAGTGTCCCAAGCAGATGGGCTTCTTGCCTGATCCAGAAGGGCTTATCTTATTGACTTTAAAATATTTATGTGCAATGAAAGTTCACCCCCTCTGAGAGCAAACAGGGTGCTTTATTGATCTCTCCTTTGCTATGGCAGTCAGTATAAATATGTGGGCCACTTCCCCAGAAGAACTCGTAATTTTGAACAATCCTTTGTCCTTAGGAACAAGTGACCAGTCCAAATTGTGCATTGACCTTGTCCACTACTGACCATGTCAGGGAATGGGTAACATAGTCATCCTCTACTTGTGCCCGGATGCTGTGATACCAGAAATCACATCAGCCCTGGCCATGCTTAATGGGGCTGTCACAGACTCTGCTAACCCAGAAATAGTACCTCGGGTTAAGAACTTTGCTTCAGGATAAGAACAGAAATCGTGCAGCAGTGGTGCAGCGGCAGCAGGAGGCCCCATTAGCTAAAGTGGTGCTTCAGGTTAAGAACAGTTTCAGGTTAAGAACAGACCTCCAGAACGAATTAAGTTCTTAACCCAAGGTACTACTGTACTACATGTTTTTATATTTGCCTTGAGAGTCTTTAAATCTCTTTTGTTGACCACCAGCATTGCACTTCCCATTTTTAAGTTCAGAATACAGTGGTACCTCCAGTTGCAAATGGTTGGATCCCAAGGAATTCACAACTGGAGGTGCAGCTACTGCGCATGTGCGTGACACTGTTTAGCGCTTTTGCGCATGCGCGCATGGTGAAACCCGGAAAAATACTTCTGGGTTTGCTACATACATATCCCAAAGGATATGTAACCAGAGGTCAAGGTAAGCAGAGGTAGCACAGTAGTTGCTTTGGAAAATGATAATCAGGCATCAGCACAACATGATCAGTACAACTTTGCTTCTTCCAGTACACTGGCCTGTTTTCCCAAATGATGTGTAAAATTTGACAGCAGCTCTCTGGTGTCTATGGCATTCTAGATGTGGATATTCCTAACTGGACTGATGCAGTCTAAACTCTTCCTCTCACAGATCACCACAGTTCAAACATGGCAAGAATGCCTGTGTTACTTCATAGATCATAATATGTTTTGCACAGGCAGAATCATGTGTTTGTTGCACGACAACACTTTGGGTTGTTACAAAGGAATACGACCTGGTTCTCCTGGGCCTCTTTCATAAAGAGCTGTAAGACATCTTGTAGGACACTTCCAGCTCAAAGTATAGCTACCAAATAGTAACAGTTCCTTCCAAAACATTTCAGCACACTACATTGGAGTCAGATAGTGCTTCCTTTATGAAATCAAATAACTTATTACATGTGTCAAATATTTAATACTCCCCTGAGACACAACACTTAACCAGATTTCCCCTTGACTTCCAGGTCAGCCAACAGTACCTCCAACAGTGAACGTCTTCCCACCATCCCCAGAAGAACTGAGGAGCTCAGACAGCGCCACCCTGGTGTGTCTCTTAGATGGCTTTTACCCAGGCGTTGTCGAAGTTACCTGGCAGGCTGATGGCACCCCCATCTCCTCTGGGGTGGAGACAACCACGCCCACCAAGCTGAATGACAAGTACGCGGCCAGCAGCTACCTCAGCATGAGAAAGTCTGACTGGGAGACGAAGGAGGAAGTCACCTGCAAAGTGACGCATGAAGGGAAGGCTGTTGAGAAGGTGGTGAGGAGATCGGACTGTGCCTAAAGGCTGGATGAGTCTGATGAGTTCCTCGTGCCTCCAGCAGCTGAGAAGAAAGAGTCCTTTCATGTTCAAGGGGGCCAAGATTATTCTCTGATTTCCTCTAATGCTACGTTGATCCATCAAGTCTGGTTTCCTCCCTTATGTCGTACCATTCCCCACACCCTCTCCCTTCCTCTTCTCCCTGGAATCTCCTTTGTATGTTGGCTTATAATGTTTGCAAATGAATAAAATGCCATACATTTCACTGGTGTGATTACTTTACCCACTAACTTATTCCAGGTACTTCAAACAGGCTGTATTCATGGTTTCCTGTCATATTACAGAAGGAAGTGTGCTGTTACTCAGCCAAAATGCACTCAGCTCAGGTCTGTGGCTGGTAGCAGCAGCAGTGGAAAGAGCAGTGTGATTTCATGGAAACATAGGAATTGGTTTTCTCCCAAGTCAGCCCAGTGGTCCATCTAGGTGGGCATTTTCTACACCGGTGGGATGTGGCTTTCCTGGAGATCAGGCAGAATTCTCTATATGAGGTGCTTTTTTCTGGGGGGGACGCAGGGGGACGCATACCCCTAAACATTTTGTGAATCTAATGGGAGAAGAAAAAAATTAGTTTCTTCTCTAGCACAGTGAATCGTCTGTTTCATTGCTACCCCCAATGGCGGCCTTTTGTCCATTTTCTGTGTTTATTTTTCTCAAGTTGAACTATAAAATGGTGATTTTCTTGAGTCAAAATGAGAGTACCTCTAAACATTTTTTTTAAAATAAAAAAAGCACTGTCTATATTTGACCTGTGATCCTTTCCAATGAGCAGTGCTTTATCTAAACAGGTTCCAGTGCTAGAGGAGCAGAGCTACATAATGTCTCAGCAACCTTTTTAGTATTATTATTGTGATCAACTGACCCTTTCAATTTTTTTTAATGAATTGGCTTCCTTTGCCCAGTGTAAGTTGACTGGTTGTCATTCCACTCCATGATTCATTTCAGGTGGTCTTTCAAACATTCCCAAACATTGCCGCTGGTCTGCCATCTTCTTCAAGCCACAATATGGAGAGTGGTCCATTCGGGTCCATAGGTACAAATGGAGCCCTGGTCCACCAACCCTGGTCCACCAACCTCAGTGTCCTCAGGAAGACCCAACTTGCCTGCCTTCTGTACAACCATTCAACAGATGGCTCTGCCTCTACTTGGCTCTAGCCCTACTTTCCACCCAATCAGTTTCATTGCTCTGATTGCTTTGGGGAGGCAATATGAAGAGCCGATAGCCTCCAGTGAATGAAAGTCATAGGTTTCCCTGAAGAATAGGATAAATTCTTTTAAAAACTGCTTTAAGTATGTCTAACTGCTTCTGAAGACCATGTGGAATGATTGGTATAAGAACAGTATACCTGAAGGAGCGTCTCCACCCCCATCGTTCAGCCCAGACACTGAGGTCCAGCTCCAAGTGCCTTCTGGTGGTTCCCTGCCTGCAAGAAGTGAGGTTACAGTAGGCCTTCTCAGTAGTGGCACCCGTCCTGTGGAACACCCTCCCATCAGATGTCAAGGAAATAAACAACTATCTGACTTTTAGAAGACATCTGAAGCCAGCCCTGTTTAGGGAAGTTTTTAATGTCTGATGTTTCATCGCTTTTATTATTAATAATAATATTCTGTTGGGAGCCGCCCAGCCAGATGGGCGGTGTATAAATTATTATTATTATTATTATTATTATTATTATTATTATTGCAATGACATACTGAAAAAAGTGACCTGCTTACTGTGCTAGCATAAATCCTGGTTAATAATAATAATAATAATTCCCAGACACCACTTTGGTACTTCCTCTTTCCCCATTTTTAGAATGAAAGGTAACTCCTGAACAGAGATATGAAAACCTACAAGAAGAAAAGTGGAAAAATTGAGGAAACTCATTTCCCCAGAAATATTTCCAAGTTGTTCTTTCCCCCTATTTATTGCCCCCAAAATTGAAAGGAAAACCACAAAAATTGGTAGGGGGACAATTTTTTCCATATTTTTTCCCAGGCCTTCACATCTCTAGTGCTTCTGATGTAAATGTCCACCTCATCTGTTATCTTGTTTCCCACAGCTGGTAGCCAGGTTTGCTTCCAGGAAGCCCACAAGAAGGCAACTCTGAGGAACTCTACATTAGTTGCTAGCAGTGGGCACTTCTACATGTAAATGAGAAGACAAATATTTTCTCCCTCATCAGCCTTCTCCCTCCCCTGTTTTTCTCACATCCACACTGCTCCATGACAAAACCCTTCCACCCCAAAAGAGATAACCATCCGCTTCATTTTGATACATCAAAATAAGAGAGGGTCTCCAACTTTAATTTCTGAGTGTCGGCTTAAAATATCAGCCTACTGTTGGCATCCACAGGAGACTACAGAACCCATGATACAGTGCAACTGTGATCAAAATACACCTCCACAGAAACATCCCAGGCCTGTGTAAGGCAGGGAATGGAAGCCAGAACCACGACAGCAGAGGCAAATAACAAAGCATAGGTTCCAGCGTTTCTCTAATCAAAACAGGGACATCCTATTCCACAAGAGTAATTTTACTATTAATATCCTTCCCATCTGACTGGGTTGCCCCAGCAACTCAAGGCAGCTTCCAACATATATAAAACCATAATAAAACATTGAAGATTTTTTAAAGAAAACCTTCCCTATACAAGGCTGCCATAAGATGGAACCGCGGGTTGGATAACTCAATTCCCTTCAACATTTCTCTGATGAAAATAGGGATGTCCTAAGGAAAAGGGGCCTCTTTATGGATCACTGCCTTGTCATGGCAAAGGGGCTTGAATAACTCAGTGTAGCTATGAGTTATGGTGTGCAAGGCCACCCAAGACGGACAGGTCTTAGCCGAGAATTTAGACTAAATATGATCCACCTGGAGAAGGAACTGGCAATCCACTCCAGTATTTTGCCAAGGAAACTCCATGGACATAAAAAAGGAGTAGCTTTGAGAAGAAAGTGAGCGTTTCCAAGGCATGCCCTGGTTCATGGGATCATGGAGAGTCAAACACAATTAAGATGACTAAACAACAACAACAAAAGGAAAAGGGAGACATTCTGGGATCAAAGCAGAAACCGGGGTGGCTTCTGTAAATCCAGGGCTGTTCCCTCGAGAGACTGACAACGTTATTTTTAAGGTATTTTAAATGGTTTCTCAAAGGGTTAAGATGTCATACTAGCTGCTCATTACAGGTGAGTTCCTATGTATTGTCAAAGAAACGGTTCAATGCCTTGAGTTAATTTATAAGAAACTTTTGCAGCATAGATAAAACTTCACTGTCTGTGTGATCTCTTCTAAGAAACAATTTCTTCATTAACTGGATGTGTTACTGTTTCCCAGAAAGGTAAGGTTGCCTGACTAATTCATCCTTTGGGAATTCTGATGCAAACTGATATGATCATTGGCCCCATGGACTAAGGTGCAAATCGGTCATCTTTGGATTTTGTGTTTCTCCAAATTTTGCGATACAGTTCTTAGCTTAAAAAAATCAAGGATCTGCATCTTAGAATCAAATCTGTTTTCAGAAATGCATGATTTGAGAGAAATATGTATATTGGAAAAAATACGTTCAAAATTAACCATGTTTGTGGCAAATTAAATAACAATAGCAATTGTAGATTAATGTGGGAAGGGGACCAAAGGGACTTACAAATGGAAATGGATTTATGAATGATTATGGATCTATGAATGGACATGGACAGGAAATAAACTGACCCATTCATCCCTACCACTGGAAAATTGGTTGGATAAAGGACTTCATCTAACATACTCCCTGCATCCAAGAACAGACTGTCTGGGCAATGGAAGATCTACAACCAGGAAGATTTACAAAGAGTCACGTACCGGTATTTTAAAAATAACTGTTATGGTTTGATAACAGGACCTTATCACTGTCACCCCAGAGATAGGTTTGTTTTGTTTTTTTCAAAAAAGAAATGCACCATTGCCTACAACTTCTTTGGAAACAGTACAATTTTCTTTTAGAAAATGCATACCATTGTTTATTGCCCACTGTCAGGTCCCGTGGCAAGAATGGAGAAACATTTTGGCCCTCTGGACATGACTGGACTCCCAGCTCCTGCCAATGCAAGTCAACATGGTCAATGGTCAATGATGATGGAAGTCATAGTCAAGCAAGATTTGGGGGGGGGGGTCCCAGGTCTGCCTACTCCTCCCAGATGGACTGAGGTTCTGTACCATTTCACACCTGTGAGGGAGGCAGGTTTTTGTACAGCCGTGTGTCACTGTGGTGGGTCTTCGGAGGAGGAACCCACTTGACTGTCACAGGTAAGTCACCAAATTTATCCTGAATCTTTCTGTACCCAATGCAATATTCTAATATTTCCATCATTTTTTGCCTTCTTTTCATTCTCTGATTCTTGATTGACTTTTGGGCTTTTCGTATTATATCTACGCTGATTCTTTCATAGGGACTGTTGAATTGTTAAAAAACCAGGCAGTGGGTTAAAAAAAATCCTATCCGCTGCATGTAGAAACAAAGATGGATCAGTTTAATCCTACCTCTCGGGTGGTGGGGTGCATCAATGAAATGTCTCTATAAACTCTATCAGTCTTTCCCACTGGGCGGAAATTATGTTCGAAAACTGAGTTTGAGTTGTGGCATCTCCTATACAACTGGATTACATCTGATGGGATTCACTGATTCTGCTATTAAGAATCCTGACTGTGAATGAACAAAAATAGAGTAAAATAGATAGTTTATAAACTTGCAACAAGCTCTTTTTAAATATTCACTGAGAGTTTCCATCTAGATTTTACTTTAATGATAGAAACTATGCAATTGTTTTTCCAAAGTTGAACTGAGTTTTGTGAATGACACTTCATCAAAATGAAATGGTAGATCTTATTCTACTTTTTTTGGGGGGGGGGGTTATTCTGAGAAATGCAATCCAAAATCCATAACAATAGCACTGTTGAAGTCTATGCAACTGCACTGGCAGAAGTAGACTATGAATTTTAGCCTTACGCAGTGACTTTAGCGAGATTGTAGGAAAAGAACCACTTTATTGAGTGCATACAAGTGTATGCAAAACCAAAATATTAGACTCTGGGATGCCATAAATTTTAAAGACACCCAATTGTTCAAATTGTCATGTCACCCTCTAAGACATCGAGATGAAATCAGTCTTGAAGATGGAAATCAGGAGCCTATTATAACTATAAGAGGATACAGGTGCCTGATGGCCACCATCAAAGCTGATTTCACAGATGTATTAGTTTTTTCACATGTTGACTTGAATCCGCATGATCTAAGTGTTTGATCTCAGAGCTAATTCCTCTGGGGGCATGCTATTTTAAAGATCTGATATTCTAAAGTAGGCTGGGTATAGAAGGCATTGGAGTCCAAGCACCCTTTCTGAGAAAGGTTCGCTGGAACTATTTTTGAGCTTCCACAATGTCACCACATTGAATTATTTTCAAAGAGGTTTCTCCAAGAGAAACTCTTCTTAGATTGCACCCAGAATTGTCCATCAGTTCATTGCAAGGATGGGACAACCTGTGACTCCTCCAGATTTTTCTGGGCTGCAGCTCGCAATAACCCTAGCCATTAGCCATGCTGGCCAAAACTACGGAGAGTTGAGTCCAACAACTCAAAACAGGTTCCCCCTGTTTTGATAGACTCAGTTTTTTTAGGGAGAATGTCTTCTTCCTGAATATATTAGTGATTCCATGGCAGGAGTAAGTGGCAGAATCCAACCATTCCAATGCATTTACTGGAATCGAGTCAATGTATATATATATTTTTTAAAATACATCTGTTTGGGAAAACCCTGCTATAACGTATAGTATTCTCTTACAATTCTGTGTGATACCAAAGCTAATTCCTCTAGGACATCCTATTTTAAAGATCTGATCTTCTAAGAAGGGCTGAGAATGTGGTCAGTGGCGATAAGATTATGATAACAGATTACTAATTCACAAGAGCTCAGCCCATCATCCCCAATTGTCCCTAGTTACCAGTGATAGGTATGGTTTTCTGATGTCTGTTCCTGGTCAATGTTTCCTGCATTTGTCCACATAATAACTTTGGGAGATGCCTTATTGAGCAGTTGGATGTGAAACCCGTGGCCCTCCAAACATTGTTGAGCTCTAGCTCCTATCAGCTGCAAATGCTTAGAGATTATTGGAGTCATAGCCCAACCACATCTGAATAACCAGAGCTTTCACATCCCAGTATGAGAGTATTCAGTGTTCAATGATTCAGCTTCCTTCGCTGTAGAAGTTAGATTTATGGATGGATGTATCTTGTGCCCATATAAGTACATTGGTCTTGGTTTATAGAAGTACAACAAAGTTGGCCAGGGGGGTGGTAAAAGTGAGAAAAATATGAGGAAAAACTTGAAGAAACTGTGTCTGTTTAGCTGGGACAAGAAAAAGCTGAGCTGGGGTATAAAGAACAATATCTGAAAGGCTATCACCCAGAAGATGACAACAGCCTGTTCTCTGGTGCCCCAAAGGGCAGATCCAATTAAGTTTGCAGAAAGATAAGCTTCTAGTTGGTGAGAGAAGTTTAGCAACGCCAACCAGTTATGTAGAGGATTTCTGATTTGTTGACCATCATAAAGGGGATAATGATGTAATTACTTATAAAGATCGTGGGTCTTCAAGTGTAGGCTGGACAGAGTTCTGCTGAGATCACTCTAGCTCTGGATCTCCTGCAGCAAGCAGGATGTTGGACTAGGTAACCTGCAGGAGCCCTTCCATAATTCCCCATTCTCTATGGCTCTCCAACTCTATGATTCTATAGACTTACACTCCATGCAGTGCTCAGCTTGCCGCATTAACCCATTAAGCAACTATGGAAGCATATATTGAATCACCCACTGACTAGGCAGTGGAAGCTGGTCCATTTGGGTCAATAGAGTGCTACCCCATCAACCTCAATGTGCCCTCAGCCAGCGCTCACATGACTGCTTTCTTACTTGCAACCACTACGGGGGTGGCCCTGGCTGTCAGCTTTTCCTCCTTAGTCTCACTGTTGCTCTTCTAGTACTCAGCAGGGAAGAGGATGGGGACAAAATTAGAATGAGTTGGCTTCGCCTGTCACTGGTTCCAGCTCCACCTAACATTGGTCTCCCTTGCTTTCTGCTGCACCAATCCTAGTGGGCATCACTGTAATGAAGGCAGGTTCTCAGCATATATCTAAGCAGAAGAGTATATTTAAGCAACCCTTCTACAAATTAAATTAATCCAGCAGGCAGATTGTCCAGCAATGTGCAAAGGTGAGGAACAAGGGAAATGGCTTGGCCAGCAATCCTTAAGGTGGGAATGGGGTGTTCCAATGAGTGTCTGCCAATTCTTATTTCTGAGCTGCTGAGGGTAAGTTAGACTCGGTGTCATATATCAGTCAAAAAGGAAGAACAGGGTGCTTCTGAAACACACTCAGAGTGTCCTGCTCTGATTAGAGCACAACCAGGACCTACACTCTGAGGACTGGGAGACAGCCTTCGCAAACTAGAAGACATGACTTCCAGAGGCGTTTGTTTTTTAAACAAGGAAATAGGATCCGATTGCAATTCCTTTATGAAATCAAATAAATTACGCAATCCCATATGTCTCTATTATATAATATTCCCCTGAGACACGACACTTAACCAGATTTCCCCTTGACTTCCAGGTCAGCCAACAGTACCTCCAACAGTGAACATCTTCCCACCATCCCCAGAAGAATTGAAGAGCTCAGACAGCGCCACCCTGGTGTGTCTCTTAGATGGCTTTTACCCAGGCATTGTCGAAGTTACCTGGCAGGCTGATGGCACCCCCATCTCCTCTGGGGTGGAGACAACCACGCCCACCAAGCTGAATGACAAGTACGCGGCCAGCAGCTACCTCAACATGAGAAAGTCCGACTGGGAGAGGAAGGAGGAAGTCACCTGCAAAGTGACGCATGAAGGGAAGGCTGTTGAGAAGGTGGTGAGGAGATCGGACTGTGCCTAAAGGCTGGATGAGTCTGATGAGTTCCTCGTGCCTCCAGCAGCTGAGAAGAAAGAGTCCTTTCATGTTCAAGGGGGCCAAGTTTATTCTCTGATTTCCTCTAATGCTACGTTGATCCATCAAGTCTGGTTTCCTTCCTATGTCGTTCCCCTCCCCACATCTCCTCCCTTCCTCTTCTCCCTGGGATCTCCTTTGTATGTTGGCTTATAATGTTTGCAAATTAATAAAATGCCATACATTTCACCAGTGTGATTTCTTGACCCACTCATTTATTCCATCTCCTTCAAACAGGTTGTGTTCATGGTTTCCTGTCATATTACACTCTGTGCTACACAGAAGGAAGTGTGCTGTTACTCAGCCAAAATGCACTCAGCTCAGGTCGACGGCTGGTAGCAGCAGTGATAAAAGCAGTGTGATTTCATGGGAATGTAGGAAGCGGCCTTCTCCCAAGTCTGCCCATTGGTCCATCTAGGTGGGCATTTTCTACACTGGTGGGCTGTGGCTTTCCTGGAGATCAGGCAGGGTTTTCTCTTAGTCCCACCTACCAATTCAGCTCCTGGGAAATGGAAAAGGTGGATTTGGGATCAGGATGCATCCCAGAATCATTTCGGGGGAGGGGGTATTTCAAACATTCCCAAACATCCCTTCCAATCCGACATGTTCTTCCTTCAACTCAGTGGAGCACTTGTTGCATTCAGGATGTTGCCTGAAGGCTGAATGAGTCCATTGTGGGCCTCATGCTTCCATCAGGGTCCTTCCTTCCTCCAAGGGACCAAGTCTGTCCTCTGATTTCCACTATTGCTACTTTTATCCATTAAAGTCTGGTTTCCTTCCTATGTTGTTCCCCTCCCCACAGCCCTCCCTTCCAAGTCTCCCTTGAGCCCCCTTTGTCTGTTGGCTTCGAATGTCAGCACATTAATAAAATTTCGTACATTTCACTGACATTATTTCTTTACTAAGTGACTTTTCCACGTAAGCAAGTTGATTTACAGCAATAACAACCACACATTCCTACTTTGTGGGAAGAAACATTCCCTTACTCAGCCAAAATATTCCCTGTCTATTCTTTAGTATATTTGGAAGCTCAATTCCTACAGCATTGCTTTAGAAACAGGGAAAGAAATTGTACCAGGCCCTACTGCAGCTAAATTATGGTCCAATGGAAGAGGAGCAAAGCCGTAGCTGATTAGCAGAGCACCTCCTTTGCATGCAGAAGGTCTCTGTTTCAATCTCCCAGGAGAACTGGGAATGTCCACAGTCTGAAACACTGGCAATCAGTATGGACAATACTGAAAGAGATACACCAATGGTTTGACTTGGTTGAAGGCAGCATCCTGTTTAAAAGGAGATTGGTTGGGTCCAGGTTTCATTCCAAGGAATTCCCTGACACTTGATTTCACACACACACAACCAGGTGTGACCTGGAGGGGAGATGCAACACAGGTATGGCAGGGCTGTGGTGCCAAGCAGTTAGCCCCATCCCCTTGAGGTCATGTGACTCTCCCAACCCCTGCCAAGAAGAGGTTGAACTCTTTGCAGCAAGGGGCCTTTTGTACCCACGCATGGAGGATACTGAGCAGCTGAGAACCCTGGTTGCTCATGGTTCTCCATGGTGCAAGTAGCCTCTGTGGGTACCTGAGGCTCACCACTACAAGAAGTTGATGTCTTCATGAGAGGGAGCTGGAGAACCATAAGACCTCGGCGGATGGGGGGGGCGAAAGTCAAAAGTGGGTGGAGCAATAAATATAGAGAAGACGAGTTTCTGCACATGGTCATGCATCCCTCTCTATCAAGCAAGAGTCATTATCAGACTACAAGGTCCAGTCAGGCTAAAACGCTCCAGAATAGTGTGAAGCAAGGGTGATGTGGAGTGTGGCTTAGGGTGTGGTTGGAGAGGGGTAGTGGTATGGAAAAATCCCAAGGGCCAGATGGGAAAGCCTGGAGAGATGTATTTGGTCCCTGGGCCTGAGATTCCCTACCCCGTAACACAGAGACATGAAAAGAACCCTGCTGAATCATGTCCATCTAATAGATAGCCAGATACATCGTGGAAGTCCACAATGAAAGCAGCATATGGGGACTCTACATTCGTCATAGACAGTGCATGGTCCTATATCACCCACAGGAAATATCAGTTCCCTGCCCATGTGAAATCAACCTTCTTCCTATCCTCACATCCAGCCTAAATCTTCTGATGCAGGTCATTGGTCCCTCACAGGAGAGAGGTGGGAAAGGGGGAACATAGACTGGTGCAAAGCAAACATCGATGCACCCCATATCAACTCCTGTGGGGGAATAGGTGTGGTTGCAGAACTTCAGGTTTGCTCTGAAGGGGGGATGCATATCTCAGAGTGAATCTTCCTTCCTCCTGTCCACTGGTTCCTAATATGGATTCAAACGCTGCAGTGATGAATGGGGTATTAGAGCAAGGCCCATACTCACCGGAGCAATGGAATATTTCTGAAAAGTGCTGCTCCATAGGATGAACATCACTTTCTTTAGGCAAGGGGTGGGAAACTTGCAGCCCTCCAGATCTTATTAAACTCCCATCATAATCTACAACTGGCTATGCTGGCTGGGGGCTGATGGGGGCTGGAGTCCAACAACAACACCCATAATGCAGCGCAAGTATGATCAAAATGCACATCTATATTGTTTAGAGAGGAAGGGTGGTGGTTCCGTTGGAAAGACAGAATCCACTGAAACAAGGTGGGATGTTAATTTCTCTCTCCCAATTTATTCCTTAGTTCTAGCGCAATTTCCAGGTACATTCTGTTTTAGTTGAAATTTAGTGGTGTAACCCTCCAGAACCAATTAATAAGGCATTTTTTTACACTGATTTCTCAACACCCCCACTGCAAGTTAAGGAAGTTAAAGGAACGGTCCAGTGCATTGGGTTAAATTTATAAGAAACTGAGCATAGACAAAGCTTCACTGCCTACAAGTTCATATTTGGGACCTCTTATCTTGTAAAAAATGCATTCTACATCCACTAGCCAAGGTGAGTCTTTGGTACCAGTTCTATGGTTCTCCTGCTGACAACAAGCTAAAGACCACATCTATCGTTCTACTTCCCCTAAGGCAATGATTCTGGGTATCAGAAGAAATACCTGAAAGACCTCAGTGTGGTAGGATACCTCTGCAGTGCCACAAATCCAACTCAATGGTGTAATGTTGGAAAATGTCAATCACTTCTCCTACCTGGGCAGTTATGTTTCCACAAGGGCCGACATTGATGCCGAAATCCAGCATCGCCTGAGCTCTATGAGTACAGCTTTCTCCTGATTGAAGTGCAGAGTGTTTGAGGACCAGGACATTCACAGGGAAACCAAAAGGCTTGTTTACAAAGCTATTGTACTACCAACCTTACTGTATACTTGTGAAACGTGGACCGCTTATAAAGGCCATCTCCAACTCCTCAAAAGTTTCCATCAATGGTGTTTCTGGAAATTTTTACACATCACTTGGGAAGACAGACAAACTAATGCCAGTGTACTGGAAGAAGCAAAGATCACCAGTGTCGAAGCAATGATTCTTCAACATCAACCTCGTTGGACTGGTCATGTTGTGCGGATGCCTGATTATCGTCTTCCAAAGCAACGACTCTATTCCGAACTTGAAAATGGAAAGTGTAATGCTGGTGGTTAACAAAAGAGGTTCAAAGACTCTCTAGGCAAATCTTTAAAAATGTAGTATAAACACTGACAACTGGGAAATACTGGCCTGCGAGCGCTCCAATTGGAGAACAGCCTTTACCAAAGGTGTCATGGACTTTGAAGACACTCTAACTCAGGACAAAAGGGAGAAACATGCTAAGAAGAAGGCACACTTGGCAGACCCTCACTGCGATCAACTCCCCCCTGGAAACCCAAGTCCCCACTGTGGAAGGATGTGTGGATCCAGAATTGGCCTCCACAGTCACTTACGGACTCACTGTTAGAACCGTGTTTATGAAAGACAATCTTACTCGGCTACAAGGGATCGCAGAAAAAGAAGGAGGAGGAGGAAGAGGTAGGATACACTATGAATGTTTGACATTATTATGGATGACTAAAGCACCCTTCCTTTTCTGCTTCCAGTCAGGTAAGCATGATACACATTCAATATGTCATTAACTACAGCTTCTTTGGAAACTGAAGGTATTCCACTTTGGAAAAGCAAAAGTTGTTGTGCCATTGTCTGTTCTTCTGTCATGTGATATAGGTGCTGATGATGTTCTATTCCAGGAAATAAGGTCAGGTTTTTGTACAGCAGTGTGTCACTGTGCTCATCTTTGGGAAGAGGGACCCATCCGATCATCACTGGTAAGTCACTGAATTTTTCACGTTCCTTTCCTTCTCACGGATAATTTTTTAACATTTCCATCTTATTTTGTCCTGTTCCACATATTAAACTAAGCTCTGCTTAGAGCAGACCCATTGAAATTAATGAACCTAGCACCATTGATTTCAATGGGTCCACACTAAATATGTATTGCATTGGCTATAACAACCTATCATTCTATCCAGACAAAGGATGGGAACAAAATTCAATTTTGTTTGCATTTTAATGAGAAACTACCCATTCCACACTTCTCAAATCAACATGAGAATCGAGGCACAATTATCCTTTCAAAATTTTCAAATTTTCAGACGCAGTCCTCCAACAAAATAATGTGTGCAAAAATATGTGTATTGTGGGAAAGGTCCCCAAAAGATATATTTTCATGATATTAACATTAATAGATGCATCATATTAGGGAAAATAAGTTTCAAAAAAAAAATTGTGTTATTCAAACCTGCATACCAAAATGTGTGTATTGGGATAAATTCATGCTAAAATGCTGGTGAATTCTCAAGAAGAGTTTTTAAAAACCAAAAACCAAAAAAACAACAACCTCAAATTGCTGTGGGAATGTGGAGAACTTAACTGTAGGTTGAAAACAATAAACAATAAGAAAGCCAAACTCACAAATTCTCCCATCCCTAATCCAGACTGAATCTTTGACATAACAATATAAATTTAACTGAAGCCAGACCGGAATGTTCAAATCCCATCTTGCCATTTTACACCTCTCCCCCACTCCCAAAGTTGAGGAATTTACTGGCAAAAGAATTGGGGTATCCCACCTCCTTATCTTTGGGTGGGCCAATGAGATAAATGTCTGCAGCTCTCTTCTGTGGCTACTCTCAAACTCTTGACATACCCTTTCCGTTGGATGGAATATGCATCAGAAAAGTGAATTTGAGTGATATCATTCTACCAAAGCAACATTAGGAAATGCAAATCCTGGATCATCCGGTCTAGATTATTTCTGCTGAGAAAGTCGGAATTTTTTTATTCCATTCGTAGCCCTTAGCATTTTAAAAATAGAGTAAAATCAAGGGATACCCTCCTTTATTTATTTTATTTATTAGATTTATCTACCGCCCTTCATTTAAAAAAACTATATCTCAGGGCAATTCACAAACTTGAGAGGGGACAATCCTATGGAAAGATTCACTGGGATGAGCAGTTTAGGATGTGGTGGATCTCCAGCTGATTCCTGACGCAGCTGGGCTCAGACATCCTTAAGTCCCCAAACCTGGCTCAGCATAACATCCTCATTCCAGCTCAACCAGAGCTAGGCTGGCTGAGCTGAGGCTGGTGAAAGTCCTCAAAATGGGACTTTCTGGGGGCAGGAACAGAGGGAAGAGGACTTAGGCACTATCCTAAGCCAGGAAGGAAGAATACACTTGTGTAAGGGGATGAGTGTATTCTATGATTTCTTTCTAATGCTCTTTGGACCCATAAAGTAATTCAGAGTGGCACGGTTGTGAGACATTCACCTGAAAAGTGATGTATGAAAGGCAGAGCACTGAGAAGTATGTAACGAGATGCGCATGTTCTTAGATGTTGGAGGTCTTTATGGATCAAGCTAGCATTAAGAGGAGATCAGAGGATGTGCTCAGCTCCCTGAAGGTACAACTTTTTCTTCCTGGTTGATCAGGAAGTTGTACCTTCAGGGAGCAAAGCACATCCTCTGATTTCCTCTTATTGCTAGCTTGATCCATAAAGGCTGGCTTGTGCTCTAGGCAATTCCACTCTCCACACGGCCTCCCTTCTCTTTGGAATAAATAATAATAATAATAATAATTTATACCCCACCCATCTGGCTGGGTTTCCCCAGCCACTCTGGGCAGCTCCCAACAGAATATTAAAGAAACAATGAAACATCAAACATTCAAAACCTCATTAAACAGGGCTGCCTTCAGTTGTCATCTAAAAGTCAGATAGTTGTTTATCTCCTTGACATCTGATGGGAGGGGAATCCCTTTTGTATGTTATCTTCTAATGGTAGCACATCCATAACATTTAATACATGTCACTGATGGCATTTCTTTAGCAAGGAAGCTCTCCCAGTTCCTGCAAACTGTTTTCATTTCAAAAGAAAAAGACTTTGGCGCGTGTGACAATATGAGGAGACATGTGTCCACAGGTGCATCGATGCTTTAATTTCCTTTAACAGAAGTGTGAACTTGAAAGGGAAAGTAAGACATGTGGCAAGAACATCCATACTCTGATGTTTGCTGAAGGTGTTATAGTTTATTGATGCAACAGAAAATAGTAACAAAAATCTAGAAAGAAAGAAAGAAAGAAAGAAAGAAAGAAAGAAAGAAAGAAGGCATGTTCCCACCCAACATTAATTTGCTCTAGATCATATTGACAGTCAACCATATGGGATTTGGCCCATACCTTTTTGTAGGACTGCAACTAGGAACCTGGCTAGATCGAATATAATCTGATGATTCTGAGCTGTCAGTCACAAGGAACAATATATCCTTTTCTCTCCAATCCCTGGTGCCCCCAACCATTTTATGATTAATTTCTGCCCACATTCACACCATGCATTTAAAGCACCATGATACCACTTTCAATATTTGAAGAATCCTGGGAGCAGTTAAAGGAGCTTAGAGTCGACAGCTTTCTCTGTCGTCAAAGTGCAAGTAGATAAATAGGTACCGCTCCGGCAGGAAGGTAAACGGCATTTCCGTGCACTGCTCTGGTTCACCAGAAGCGGCTTAGTCATGCTGGCCACATGACCCGGAAGCTGTACGCTGGCTCCCTTGGCCAGAAAAGCGAGGTGAGCGCTGCAACCCCAGAGTCGTCCGCAACTGGACCTAATGGTCAGGGGTCCCTTTACCTTTATACTCTTTCATAGAATGTATTTCCACAAAATAACATCTCTGTGTGCCTTACCACTCTTTGACTCCTGACCCATTCTGACCTTGGTTGCATTGCATTTCAGCTCAAGCCAAGAATCCCCCTGGCATACGCCTCTTCCTTTCATCGTCTGAGGAAGTAGGAAACCAAGAGAAGGTCACCTTGCTGACTCACATGGATGGTATTTATCCTGGCACGGTCTCTGTCATCTGGAAAGCCAATGACCAGAGCCAGCCTAACCATTAAGAAGGGTGAGGTTGCTGCCTCGGGCAGCAGAAACCCCCCATGCGGCACTTCTTCAGGCACTCCACCATATCTTGAATAGCTTTCCCTGGCTCGGGCAAGCAGCAGCCATGGCATGCAAAGCAGCCCAAGTCCAAGCCGCCCGAGCCCTGGCTGCCCGAGCCCCTGGCTGCCCGAGCCCCTGGCTGCCTGAGCACAAGCCTGAGCCCATCCACCCCAAAACCTGGACATTTCCTTTAAAATGGAAAAATCTGCCCAGATGGGCATGTTGGCCCTCCAAAAAGAGGACATGTCTGGGTTTTCCCAGACATATGGCAGCTCTACCCATCTGCCTCACCCCTTCTGCCAGCAGTGGAGAAGCAGAGCTGCCATCTGAGCAGATTACAGATAGCGTTGATTTGAGGAGAGGTCTCACCCGAAATCACACGAGATCTTGTAGAGTGTACAAGATCTCACATGATGTTTGGTGAGGTCTCTCCTCAAATTGGCACGGTCTTGCCTGAAATCTGTGGCTCCTGGCAAGGGTCGTGTCAGCAGCAGAGTGGGCAGCAATGGCAGTAGTGGTGAGAGCAGCAGGTGTGGTGGTAGCAGGAGCAGCAGCAGAAAGCCAGATTGCCGTTTGATTCAAAGGTAAACTGTGAGTGCAACAGAGCGATCTAAGCACTAGTGGAAACTAGTTGCCCATTTTTTGGCAAAATCTATCGCACAACGTATTTGACCATCTGTTGTGCACCAAAGTTACCAGCAACCGGCTTCTTCATTCTCTTGCGCAGCAACACTCTGCCTGCATAAAACATTTCCCCAGCAGAAGACATATACAGTGGTACCTTGGTTCCCGAATGGCTTAGTAGTGGAACAAATCAGCTCCCGAACACAGCAAACCTGGAATTGAGTGCTCCGGTTTGCAAATGTTTTCTGGAAGTCAAATGTCCAACGCAGCTTCCACTTGAGTGCAAGAAGCTCCTGCAGCCAATCAGAAGCCGTGCCTTGGTTTTCAAACAGTTTCAGGAGTTGAAAGGACTCCCAGAATGGATTAAGTTCAAGAACCAAGATACAGTGGTACCTCGGGTTACAGACACTTCAGGTTACAGACGCTTCAGGTTACAGACGCTTCAAGTTGCAGACTCCGCTAACCCAGAAATAGTACCTCAGGTTAAGAACTTTGCTTCAGGATGAGAACAGAAATTGTGCGGTGGCGACACGGTGGCAGCAGCGGAAGGCCCCATTAGCTAAAGTGGTACCTCAGGTTAAGAACAGTTTTAGGTAAAGAACAGACCTCCAGAACGAAATAAGTTCTTAACCCAAGGTACCACTGTATTCAAACGCAGCTCGGAAGTCAAACAACTTCCAAGGCGCGTTTCTCAGTTTTCCCCATTGAACTTGCTGACAGTCCTTTGATCCTTGGTTTTCGAACATTTCAGAAGTCGAACGGGCTTCCAGAATGGATTATGTTCGAAAACCGAGGTTCCACTGTACCACTAAGTGACAGTAACGTAGTGCAATATTTGAAGCAATTCTTTGTCTCTGAGTAAGCCTTGCGCTGCATAGTAAAGTGACATGCAGCAGCATCGTAAGTCCCCTTCTCTCCAAATGTACCCATTCCTCACTTTTTGAGCCCTTTAAATCCTTATGTCATTCCTATTATCTTCCGTAAAATATAAGCATCTATCATTCAGGATGCAAGCCTGGGCAGTGTGAATGAAGGTCCTGGGCTACTTGAAGGACAAGATCCCACTCTCAACCTTGTTTCTTGTGGCCCAAAGGAAAGCAGAGCAATACATTGTCACCAGCTTGGCTGCAGGAGTTGCCGGAAGGAGGGGTACAAGGCTCCATCCAACCATTTTAGGGACTCCACTCTGGATTTGTGTAGGGTTTATTCCTTAGCCTTTTCTTCTCCCAAAGATATCCCACAAGGCAGCCGAGGTTTAGGATCAGAGGTTTGCTTCTCCTAGATGGACTGCCTTCCCAGGTTAATGAGCCCCGTCTGCCCCTCGTTTCCCTCTGCAGAACGTGCAGAAACCACCTTCTTGACCATTGGACCTGCTGTTGGTCTCGTCTGCTCAATCCACTGCAGCCTGTCAATCAATCAACGATTTAACTTCTACATCGCTTAATATATTAAGATATCTCCAAGCGGTGTACAAAAAAATTAAAGCGACAACTGAAACAGAATATTACAAAAATAGTTACATAAAGAAATGTTACTTTAATACAAAGTTGCTAATACCATATTGGCCTGAATATAAGCCACACTTTTTTTCCAAATTCCAACTGTGAAAAGTTAAAATGCAGCTTATATTAGTGACCTTACACCACCAGCAAAGTGGCGCGGCTCCCCCCTCCCCATGAAGCAGCCCGGGTATTGTCTTTTTTCCTCCCCCCCCCCCTTAACTTTTAAAGGTGTTGCTTATATTCGGGTGCGGCTTATATGTGGGCCGATACGGTACATAAAAATCAATTTCGATTCATTTTCCTTCTGACACATCCTTCCTCCCAGCCTCTTGGCTCTCACTCAGGGTCCGACAAATGCTCAGCTCACATACAAAAGACTCACAACAAAAATAGTTCCTGGAAACAGCAGACATCACCCTAGTCTCTCACTCTAGACTTGCTTTTTATGGGCAGGCCCAAGGTGGCTGGTACTTCCTCAAGCTGCCCACAAACCAGGGTCCATTTAGCTAGACTCTCCACACCCAGTTCAAGGTTTGCTGAGTTTTCCAGAGGGTCCAAAGGATTAGAAGACAAGGCCTCTCCACTCACAGCTCTTTCTGTCCTCTCCTTCTCCCCCAGCTGAGCTTCTGCCCCATGGCAGGGGATAGTTGTGCTTTCTTCTCCCTTTGTGTTGGAGAAACATCCAAAACCACTCAGTGGGGTCACAGAGGATGGCAAGGGGATGGAAGTCAGTGCACATCACCAGAACCAGAGGGGCCCCTGTCCCTACAAACTCGGTGGCCTCTCTGGCCTCACATGTAGAGAAAGTCCCATACTCACAGAGGGTTTGAGACCCATCAGCTACCCACACCTGGTTGAGGTGGCCAGTCAAAACCATTCCTCCAGCATGGCCACACTCACACCCTGACAGATTCTAGGAACCACAGGTGAGAGTTGAGTGCAAGGTGGGGACCAAAGGTGGGCAAACTACCCCAGAAGGAGCATGATGTGTGTCCCACCAGAGATATGACCCCATGCTGTGTGCCTGCGTATGGTATTCCATTTGAATTGTGGCATAAATATCTTTCAGGGAAATATCAATACACTTACAATACTCAGCGACTGGTCTGTACTTATGGAGATCAACATTTCCCCAGACTGGCCATCAAACAGTGGTCTGCAACGTTCCCCCCCCCCCCAGTCACCTGTCAATTGCAAACAGAAGTTTGATAAAAGGTAAAGGTAAAGGTACCCCTGCCCGTACGGGCCAGTCTTGACAGACTCTGGGGTTGTGCGCCCATCTCACTTAAGAGGCCAGGGGCCAGCGCTGTCCGCAGACACTTCCGGGTCACGTGGCCAGCGTGACATCGCTGCTCTGGCCAGAGCCAGAGCCAGAGCCAGAGCCAGAGCCAGAGCCAGAGCCAGAGCCAGAGCCGCACACGGAAACGCCATTTACCTTCCCGCTGGTAAGCGGTCCCTATTTATCTACTTGCACCCGGAGGTGCTTTCGAACTGCTAGGTTGGCAGGCGCTGGGACCGAGCAGCGGGAGCGCACCCCGCCGCAGGGATTCGAACCGCCAACCTTTCGATCGGCAAGTCCTAGGCGCTGAGGCTTTAACCCACAGCGCCACCTGCGTCCCTCAAATATGTTAAATTTTGGCTGGATCACTGGTGCTACTGTCACCAGCTAGACTGGTGACTGGGAGTGGCCACTGAGACCATATAAGACCAGTCCTGAAAGACCTACGTTGGCTCCAAGCATGTTTCCGAGCACAATTCAAAGTGTTGGTGCTGACTTTTAAAGCCCTAATCAGCCTTGGCCCAATATACCTGAAGGAGCGTCTCCACCCCCATCGTTCAGCCCGGACACTGTGGTCCAGCTCCGAGGACCTTCTGGCGGTTCCCTCCCTGCGAGAAGTGAGGTTACAAGGAACCCATCAGAGGGCCTTCTTGGTAGTGGTGCCCGCCCTGTGCAACGCCCTCCCATCAGATGTCAAGGAGATAAACAACTATCTGACTTTTAGAAGACATCTGAAGGCAGCCCTGTTTAGGGAAGTTTTTAATATTTGATATTTTATTGTGTTTTTAATATTCTGTTGGGAGCCGCCCAGAGTGGCTGGGGAAACATTATTATTATTATTATTATTATTATTATTATTATTATTACTACTACTACTACAACTACACTACTACTACTTGGCATTGTAGGTCACAATAGTCAGGTGCACATGAAACAAGAATACTTTTTGGTTTGACCTAGCCAAAGCTAAGAATAAGAGCACAGGAAGAGTCCTTTTGGATCAGGTTGGTGGTTCGAATCCCTGCAACGGGGTGAGCTCCCATTGCTCAGTCCCTGCTCCTGCCAACCTAGCAGTTCGAAAGCACGTCAAAGTGGAAGGGAAGGTAAACGGCGTTTCCGTGCGCTGCTCTGGTTCACCAGAAGCATCTTAGTCCTGCTGGCCACATGACCTGGAAGCTGTACGCCGGCTCCCTCAGCCAATAAAGCGAGATGAGCACCACAACCCCAGACTCATCCACAACTGGACCTAATGGTCAGGGGTGTCTTTACCTTTTTAAAGGCCTATCTAGCCCAGAACTTACAGTGACCAACCAGATGCTTTCTGGAAGCCTGCAAGCAATGCTTGAGTGAAACAGCAGCTCTCCCCACCTACAGCTTTTACCAACTCTCATTCAAAGTCAGACTGCCTCGGACTAGAGGTAGAGCACAGCCATTGTGGCTTGAGGTCTATAACTGCAGTGTTGAAAGTGAACATCTGAGATGATATGTCACCCTTTTCTTGAGCTCCAGATTTGATTACGGTGGTTCACATTCTTACCGGGACAACATGCACAGAGAGAGTTGATGGATTATGCCGAAATGGCCAAAATGACCGGAAGAATCAGATATCAGGAAGACCAAAATTTTAATAAGGAATGGAGAAAAATTATAATTTGTCTTAAAAACCATTGTAAACAGCTAAAATCGTTAGTAGGATTGGAATAACACTTGTAGTTTAATGGTGAATTTGGGACATAATGGAGATGTAAAAGATTTGGATTATTATAAAAGATGCAGGAGGAAATGACTAACAATAGGAACCACAAAGGGGAGGAGGGAAGTCCAGGAAATTCTTTGGAATCTTGTTTTTATGCTGTATGTTGGATATGTGATTGTAAAACTTTAATCTGAAAAACCAAATAAATAAATTTATATTTTTTAAAAAAACAACAACATGCAGAGTGAGACAAAAGTGGCAGTAAGAAGAGTTCATTTAAAAAAAAAATCTAGCTCATTAAAGATGATGTGGGAGATTCAAAGTTATACTCGGAGAAGAGTTTTTGAAATTAGTTAAGTGGGTCTCCCTGAATGTGGCTTAGCTGAATATTGCCTGTTTAGCTATGACTGATTTTAATGGGAGAGATTGCGCACCACACATTCGGATATCTTCCACTGACAACAATGGAGCTCTGAAATGCTCAGGTTTGGCTGGGTCGTGCCCCACATGTTTATTTTACAAAAGAGCCTACATGGGAAAGTAAACACCAAAAACAATGAGCTTTCAACAGAAGGAAAGGCATCTCTTTGCTTTACTCTTCTAGACTCGATACTTTTGAGCCGTCTATGAAATTTGAAGGTCGCTTGCATTCATCTTGGGGACATTTCCCGCCCCTGCCCACAGACATCTTTATTGAAGGTTCAAAAAGTACATAGTACATAATTATATGTGCACTAAACATGATGAGATGTAAATAAAAGAGAGAGAGAGAAAGAGAGAAACAGCACTTGTGAAGAAGGGAAAATAAAGGGGGGAGGGGGGAACCCAAAACTGCATACTTTACAGAGTTGTTATTGTACTTCAAAAGATCTTAACCTATTAAATTATTTGTAAGAATGGCTCCCAAATATCAAGGAATTTGTCCATGGCAAGTCTGCATTTATATGCAAGTTGTTCATATGTTGCGAGTTTGTATAAGTCTTCAATCCAATCGTAGAAGGGAGCGACATTTTTATTCTTCCAATTCATCAGTATCAGTCTTTTTGATGTGGTAAGGGCACAGAGCATCTGAAAAAAGCATCTTAAAAAGTAGAAACATCACCTTGCTAACAGAGGTCCATATAGTTAAAGCTATGGTTTTCCCAGTAGTGATGTATGGAAGTGACAGCTGGACCATAAAGAAGGCTGATCGCTGAAGAATTGATGCTTTTGAATTATGGTGCTGGAGGAGACTCTTGAGAGTCCCATGGACTGCAAGAAGATCAAACCTCTCCATTCTGAAGGAAATCAGCCCTGAGTGCTCACTGGAAGGACAGATACTGAAGCTGAGGATCCACACTCATAAGAAGAGAAGACTCCCTGTAAAAGACCCTGATGTTGGGAAAGATGGAGGGCACAAGGAGAAGGGGACAACAGAGGATGAGATGGTTGGATAGTGTTCTCGAAGCTACCAGCATGAGTTTGACCAAACTGCGGGAGGCAGTGGAAGACAGGAGTGCCTGGCGTGCTCTGGTCCATGGGGTCACGAAGAGTCGGACACGACTAAATGACTAAACAACAACAAACGGCACAGAGACTCCACTTGTATTGTCCTTTTGTAAGTTTCTATGTGCTGGGTATATAATTCAAGAGGACATTTTGCTCCGTAAATGTAAGGTTGTTCCGTACAGTTCTGTTGATAGTTTCAGTTACCTTCTGCCAAAAACTTTTCAATATAGGACAATGAAAAAACATATGTTTTAGAGAAGCATTATACAGTGGTACCTCGGGTTACATACGCTTCAGGTTACATACGCTTCAGGTTACAGACTCCGTTAACCCAGAAATATTACCTCAGGTAAAGAACTTTGCTTCAGGATGAGAACAGAAATTGTGCTCCGGCGGCGCGGCGGCAGCAGGAGGCCCCATTAGTTAAAGTGGTGCTTCAGGTTAAGAACAGTTTCAGGTTAAGAACGGACCTCCGGAATGAATTAAGTACTTAACCTGAGGTACCACTGTACCTATTACATCTCCAACAGTTAGATACCTTAGATAGCCCTTTTTTAAAACAAACATAATGGGGTCCAGTATATTCTAAAACTTGGGGACATTAAAAATATATGTGTGTATCAGGATTGTGTACGACCAAACCAGCCACGTAGACAAGAGACTACCAGCCCGTGGCTGCTGACGTGTCCTCACCTTCTGCTCCATCAGAAACCAGTTAATGACAGTTAACCGAAAAGGGGTTTCCGATTGCTCTGCAGAGGCAGCTGTGAAATGAACAAGCAGCTCTGAGCCCAGAAGAAAGATGTGGACAACAGGGACTGCAACTGAAAAATAATAATGGTCTTTCAGTTCCTAGAATAGCACCACCCATTTTGCAACCAAGAGATGAGACGAGTTAGCAGGAGGAAATGCGAGAGGGGCCTGGGCAACCAGCTATAGCTTGAGGAAGAGACAGAGAGCAGTGGGGGTGCGGCAGATTTAGGCCCAGGTCATTGTTGCCTTCCCACAGGTGCCAGGCTGAGCTACTATGGGTGACGGCAGAGGGTGAGGGCGATGACAAGGTCCATTGCTTTTGTTCTGCTCGGCCGAGCTTGTGTTACTGAAGCTTGTTGCTTGAATTCCATTAACAGAGCAGAACAGCACAGATGCCAATGTTTTGTAGGCAGAAATAGCAATGTGCTTGCAATGCATTGCTCCCCCAATGAACACACACCTTTTTCATACTGGTTAGTGGCCTACATGGTCTTCTGTATCAACATACCCTCTAACTTGACTCTGATGGAAACAGGGATGTCCTATTCAACAACAACTTCTTCTTCTTCTATTCCTCCTCCTCCTCCTTTGGTGATCACTTGTAGCTGAGTAAGATTGTCTCCCATAAACATAGTTTTAAAAGTGGGTCTGTAAGTGACTGTGGAGGCCAATTCTGGATCCACACGTCCTTCCACAGTGGGGACGTAGTTTCCGGGCAGGAGTTGATCACAGTGAGGATTTGCCAAGCATGCCTTCCTCTTAGCACATTTCTCCCTTTCGTCCAGAGTTCAAGTGTCTTCAAAGCCCGTGACACCTTTGGTAAAGGCTGTTCTCCAACTGGAGCGCTCGCAGACCAGTGTTTCCCAATTGCTGGTGTTTATACTACATTTTTTAAAATTTGCCTTGAGAGAGTCTTTGAACCACTTTTGTTGACCACCAGCATTACGCTTCCCATTTTTAAGTTCAGAATAGAGTAGTTGCTTTGAAAGATGATAATCAGGTATCTAAATGACATGACCAGTCCAACGAAGCTGTTGTTGAAGAATCATTGCTTCGTCACTGGAGATCTTTGCTTTTTCAAGTACACTGGCAGTAGTTCACCTGTTTTCCCAGGTTATGTGTAAAAATTTTCATAAACACCATTGATGGAATCTTTCGAGGAGTTGGAGATGGCATTTATTAGTGGTCCATGTTTCACAAGCATACAGTAAGGGGGAAGCAGTGGGGTGAGGCCTTCATGTCCTGCTTGTGAGTTTTTCAGAGGCATCCTGTTGGTCACTGTCAGTGGGCTTTTAGTACAATGCAGCAGGACTTTTCTTCTGCTCCCAGTTACTGGGGAAGAGGGAATTATTATTATTATTATTATTAGTAGTAGTAGTAGTAGTAGTAATATTATTATTATTAATACCCCGATCATCATCTGGCTGGGTTTCCCCAGCCACTCTGGGCGGCTCCCAACAGAATATTAAAAACACAATAAACATGTGGCATTCCACAGGCCAGGCGCCACTACCGAACAGGCCCTCTGCCTGGCTCCCTGTAACCTCACTTCTCGTAAGGAGGGAACAGCCAGAAGGTGTCCAGGCAGAACGATGGGGGTAGAGACGCTCCTTCAGAATCTGAGTGAAACAACAGTGGTCTCCTCACCTTTGATTCCCAGGGTCTGGTATTCAGATACACAAAACATACATACCTCCAAAAGCAGATGCTCCAAAAGCTGGCTATTATTATTATTATTATTATTATTATTATTATTATTATTATTTGTATACCCGCAGGTCTCAGGGTGGTTCTCAACACAAAATCACAATATAAAAACACAAAATACATAATAAAAACAAAAACAAGGGTAGCCCAATGATCCCTCCTTCCCCAACACATTTTAAAAGGGCATTGGATGTCAATTAACATTTTTGCCTGGCGTCTAAAGGTGTATAATGAAGGTGCTAGGAGGGCCTCCCTGGGGAGAGCATTCCACAAATTGGGAGCCTGCAGAAAAAGCCCATTCCTGTGTTGCCACCCTCTGGACCTCTTGTGGAGGAAACACATGAAGAAGGGCCTCCGAACATGAACTCAGGTGAATAGGGAGAGAGGCAGTCCGTGAGGTATTGTGGCCCTGAGCAATTATTTATTAATAAGAATAACAGATAGTCCTCTATGAATTTGTCTAATCCCCTTTGAAAGAGATAGGCAAGATCCCCCTAACATGGCCAAAGTAAGTTGCAGGGTACGGAGTTATGCGACCCCCCCAAGACAAGGAGATAAGTAACTATACAACCTTTAGAACACACCTGAAGGCAGCCCTGTATAGGGAAGTTTTTTTAAATGTTTTATTACATTTTGATATACAGTGGTACCTTGGGTTAAGAACTTAATTTGCTCTGGAGGGCCGTTCTTAACCCGAAATTGTTCTTAACCTGAAGCACCACTTTAGCTAATGGGGCCTCCTGCTGCTGCGTGATTTCTGTTCTCATCCTGAAGCAAAGTTCTTAACCTGAGGTAATATTTCTGGGTTAGCGGAGTCTGTAACCTGAAGCATCTGTAACCTGAAGCATAAGTAACCCGAGGTACCACTGGATGTTGGAAGCTGCCCAGATTGCCTGGAACAACCCAGTCAGATGGACAGGGTACCACAACTGCTATCTCCAACTCCCCCAAAGATGCCATTAACGGTGTCTCGGAAAATTTTTACACATCACCTGGGAAGACCAAGCCAGGTAAACTGCACTCTTGCTAGTTATTGGAAGGAGGCTCCAACCCATCACCCCAGCAGTGTGAGCAGGTGAACCTAGGACATGAAACTGACAAAGTGGACTCTAGGCCACAGAAGCTTAGGTCACACTAAATTTAGCTCTGAGGTGCTGCAGGGCTTGTGGTTGTTTGCGATTATGGTTGGTTAATCGATACCTTGCTTATATTATTGCATTTCGCTTGAAGTTTGGATTGCAAGTCCACCAAGGGAGCTGGCCCTGCTCATCACTTTAAGCTGCCTCGAATGTGAGCTTTTGTGAAAGCATCTGCCTGGCCACCATCGCAAACAGCGTACAAGATGGCCCCGGAAGTTGCAAAATGACTCTTGCAAGACTGTATAAGCTGAATGCTGAAGTTGCAAGACTGTACAAGGTGAATTTTGTAGTTACAAGGCCATGCTAGATACATCTTACTGTACAAGATGAAAAAGATTTTTAGTCCCCTGGCCAGAACCCCTCTGACATGATTTTATATCTCCTCGCAGACACAGATAAGTATGTGACCTGGCGTGTAGCACTTTTTGCAACTGCTGCTAGGAAAATTAGAGCAAATTATATAGCCAAGGTAGCCATTAACTGTAAAGGAGATGAATTTATTTGATCCTATCTATCTAACTCAGGCTAAGCTCTATCTTTGTCACCAAACTCTGAGTATAGATTGCACACTGTAATAATTGACATTGCTTTTAACATTAGTGGCCATGTGATGATTTTAGCTTATGGATTTTATTGTTTAATGTCTTGATTTGTACATTGGGGTACTTTTATAGCTCTGTTTAGAGTACGTAATGTTTCGATAATATAAATGTTTTAAGTCTTTTTTATCAATTCAGTATATTTTCTTTTAATTGTCAAATAATTCTGTGTACATTGCGGCAGCCTTTGGCTATGTGCAATAAAACTGACTGAGACTGAGAATATTGTGCTTGCAAGATTCCTGCATGGAGCCGTGGGCCAGTTAGCAGGACAGCCAAGGCCCCACTGTAAAATCCTGCAATTTTATTATAGATATGTATCTGCGATTTGTGAAACCATGGCTCTGATCTAGCAGATCTGTTCTTACATTCTTCTTGTTCTGGCTTGGATGACAAAGCACGTCGAAAGACCAAGTCAACCAACCTAAGGATTAAAGTGTCTTTTATTTACTTCTGTGAATTTCTCGAGGCAGACCCACTCTTAGGCTTATTGACATTGTGTTTCCTTTAGAATGGCTATTCAACGAAAGAAAACAAACTAATTGATTGCTGTTGTACAAGAAGTGGAATCAGTGGGTTAGGGCCTTGGGGGAACAGCGACGTGTACTTCAGTTCTGCCGGGCAACACAGCAAACATGTTTTTCTTTCTCCTTTCTGTCTTTCATGAGTCACTGGGTCTCTTCACACAGTTTCACTTCCTTTTCTGGAGGTGTTTGGCTCACCCGTTCTAGTTTCTGATTCGCCACTCTTGAGAGGAAAGGATAATTTTAGAACTGGGGAGTTTCCTGTAGCCTGCGCAGCTGCACTGAAACCCAGGTGGGGTGGGCACAGGGGGCCAATTTATCCTTTTGTGCTGTTCAATGCTGACAACTCCCCAACCCCTGTTTCCTGACTTTATGGGATGCATTGTGGAGTCAGTCCCACTTTAGGACACCCTTGCTATATCATTTTAAACACCTGCTAAACTCTATTTTTGTTTGTCAGCCTACCCAGACATAAAACATCATTAGCTATATTTGTTTTAAAAGTTTTTCTGAACTTAGTTGCATTTTAGTGATGGGGACTCTATCACCTATCATCTACCTATCATCTATCTATCTATCTATCTATCTATCTATCTATCTATCATCTATCTATCTATCATCTATCATCTATCATCTATCATCTATCTATCTCTATCTATCTATCTATCTATCTATCTATCTATCTATCATCTATCTATCTATCTATCTATCTATCTATATCTATCTATTTATCTATCTATCTATCTATCTATCTATCTATCTATCTATCTATCTATCATCTTTCTATCATCTATCTACCTACCTACCTACCTATCTATATCATCTTTCTTTCTTTCTTTCTTTCTTCCTCATCTATCTATCATCTATCAATCATTTTTAATTGTATTACAGATTTAGCTCAGTTTTACTGTATTTACAACTACACTTCTTAGAGAGCTACAGTGGTGCCCCGCAAGACGAACGCCTCGCAAGACGGAAAACCCGCTAGACGAAAGGCTTTTCCGTTTTGGAGGCGCTTCGCAAAACGAATTTCCCTATGGGCTTGCTTCGCAAGACGAAAATGTCTTGCGAGTTCCTGCGGGGTTTTTTCCCTTTTCCCCCCCTTTTCCTAAGCCCTAAGCCGCTTATCAGCTGATCCGCTAAAAGCCGCTAAACCGCTAATAGCGCTAATCCGCTAAGCTGTCAATGGGCTTGCTTCGCAAGACGAAAAAACCGCTATACGAAGAGCCTCACGGAACGGATTAATTTCGTCTTGCGAGGCACCACTGTATTTTATTAGGCAGTTTATAATTCTTCCAAACAGATAAATGCTTGCAACCACCTTTATTGGTTTAGCACATTTGTAACATAAAGGTTACATTTAACACCAGCCACTTAAAACTCTATGACGCCACTTTAAACAGTTATTGCCAGGCCTATGCAGAGCTTGTCTGAAGCCCGGGGGGGGGGGGGAGTCTTGTCCTTGGCATGACAGCAGAAGTTTGGCAGGCCCCTGGCACCCCCTGCCCAGCCTGCTTAGGCCTTCGAGGCTTAGGGCAAGGTTACAGGGCTGCCTCCCTTCTGCAAGGGCCTGGCCATTGCTTCCTGCAAAGAATCCTGTGATGTGTAATTTGCTAAGGGTGCTTAGAGTTGTTAGGAGGTCGATATTCCCTTCCCAGAGCTACAATTGCAACAGTTCCCTCGGAAGTGAGGTTGATTGTTAAATCATTCTAGAAATTATCAGTTCGGGAGGGAAATAGGGCTCTCCAAACAACTCTTAGCACCCTTAACAAACTACAGCTCCCAAAATTATTTAGGGGAAGCTATTACCATTTAAAGCAGTCATACTGCTGACAATGTATGGTGTGAATGTGGCCAAAGACCACAGAAGCTGTATGCAAGATAAAATCAAGATAAAACTCAAAGGCACAAGTTCCGAACATAATGAAATTATTTCAGCAACATTTCAACGAACCTAAAAACCAGCAAACCATCTTTACAGTGTAGTAGATATAGAGCTGTTCTTCTGTAAAGGGCTGGGTCACCTAAACATCATGGCATTAGGCGACTGTCCAGTTTGGGCTGATAACCCATTCCAGAGAGCTGGAGCCGCAGCACTTAAAGCCCAGTTTCCACAGCAATCTATGCACACCTCAGGGCCACATGAGACATTCAGCAGTGTGCCATCTGAGAAGTATAGCTGCATGGGGTGAGGCAATCAGTGACAGATGCAGCACCAGAAAATAAATAGCAAACATAGAAGGGAGAAGACACATTGATTGCGGACCCACATGTTAGTGTTTTGAAAGATAATATTTCACCCTAAATGTGTTTTCTGCGAAGCAAGTCCTACTGATTTAGTTGAAGTTATCTTTCAAGGAAGTATGCTTACGATTGCAGCCTCAGTTTAATTGCCAGTGTATGGGGAAAGTGCCTTTCCTTCACATAATACCTGGGATCCAATAGAAATGCTTGAGGAATTTGATCTTTGTGAATCAAGGTATGGATCCCTGTCCTCTTGTGGGTTGGAGCACAGATATCCTTTGGATCACACCCTTTTCCTAATTTTGTGATGCAGTTCTAAAAAAAGCCACAAACTATCAAAAATACATTGTGAATGGGCTTCCTCCCCCCATAGCCATAGGTAAGAAGATCAAACGAAAGGAACATCTTACCCGTTAGAAACTTTAATAATCCCAGCAAGAGAACAAAGAACACATCTCCTATAAATGGTGATGCTCCCAGTTAAGGTTCACTCCCCACTTCTGTCCCTATTAATCTACATCACTCCTACATCTTATAATCTGAGCTTTCTATTTTGACATTTTCTGAGTTCTCTGTGACTTTGGAGACAGGGGTGAATGCTGTCCAGAGACTGTGAATCTGTTAACTCTCTCTCTTCTAGTGTTTCTTCTCCTAGCTGTTCCCCATCGGATTTCCCAGCTTCTGCCTTCTGAACTATGCCCCTCTGCAAACCACTGTTCCAAATCTATACTGTTCTCCTGCTCCTGGGAAGATTCAGGGTCAGGATCATGGAGAGGGGCTGGCTCCCACCATTCTTCTTCAGCGCAGCCCTCCTTAACCTCAGTCTCTGACAGGAGGCAGACCATAGCCATTGTGACTAGGTGCCATTGATGGCCTTCTGCTCCATGACTTTGCCCAATCCTCTTTTAAAGCCACCTCATTTGGCAGCCATCACTGTCTCCAGTGGGAGAGAGTTCCATAGTTCAGCCATGGACTACATGAAGAAATAGTCACTGTGGTCCCTTTCAGGTGTTGCTGGATTCTAGCTCTCATTAGCCTCAGCCAGAATGAGATGGGCAGGGATGGTGGGAGTTAGAGTACAGCAAAATATGGAGGGCACCACTTTGGCTACCCCACTGATACACTAATACAGAAAGATGATGCAGTGCCGGGGTAGAAATTATTCATTTTTGGAAGTATGGCATGAGTTTATTGCTTTTACAAGCATGGAGGAATTGGGCCGGTCTCCATCTTTGCCTGGGAGTTTTATGAACAGGGAAATAAAATAAAAAAATAGAGTTGAATGTAAGATGGCCTTAGCAGTCCACAGTGGTTACTCTGCAATATTTTCCAAGATTATTTATTCTTTATCATTTTTATTTGCTCCAATTTTTAATCATTATTTGTATTCGTATTATTGGGCATCTGGATTATTTCTATATGGCTGAGGTGTGATCTGAGATGTATATGTTTTCCCACAGGTATGAGATTCAATCAAACGTATTTTTTACATATAAAAAAATTACAAGATGACAGGATAGGAAGTTGACATGCATTCCGAGCATCGAGAACGTCAGAGAAGAGTGCTCTTCCAGTGAAAAAAATATCTTTGCATATCTGTGTCAAAATTAGAAACAGCGAACTTAACACCTGAAGAGCTGAAAGCTGCAGCTGGCTGAAACCAAGAAAGAAAGAAAGAAAGAAAGAAAGAAAGAAAGAAAGAAAGAAAGAAAGAAAGAAAATGCTTTTGATTAAACTGGTGGGATATTTTACTTTTCACTTAGAAATGAAATGGTCTGGCACTTTGGCCAGAAGTGTTTTATTTATTAAAATCTCTTCTCTTGAAGGTAAGACCCAGTTCTTCCCCATTTGTGTACAACTCCATGGGTTGCATCCTACTCTTAGGCAGAGTAGGAGTAGAGTAGACCCACTGAAGATAATAGACATGGCTAACTTAGGTTCATTCATTTCAATGGGTCTGTTCTGAGGAAAATCTAGTTGCTCTGCATCAGGGTTGGATAACCTTTGACCCTCCAGAAGTTGTTGGACTCCCATCAGTCAACATGACCAATGGTCAGGGATGATGAGAGTGTAGTCAAACATCTGCAAGGCTGAGGTTTCAACACCCCTGCTAAGGAAGGCCTTCATGCCTGTAAAGAAGTAGGGTAAATATGTGCATACATGAAACGGATTTCACTATTATCTCAAGTTGCCAGTGGAGGTGTTATGATTCCTCCATCCTCCTTCCTCCCTCCAAAATAGTCCTATCCCCAAGATTTCCTACAAAAAGTGTGCTCCCCAGGGTTCTTTGTTCTTTGGTATAAGCAAGGGACTTCCTTGTCTGACTAGCTAGCAAGGTGCCTGTTGCCATTATCCAACATGGAAAGCCTATGAGCATCTCTCAAAATCCTCACCAAACTTTCCTTCACTACCTCCAGGCCCTGAGCCACAGGGCTCAGCATAATGTAGTAGTGTCAGTGTCAGACGAAGACCTAGGAGGCCAGGGTTCAGTCCCCACTCAGTCATGAAGTGGGCTTGGTGATGCTAGGCCAGTCGCTATCTCTCAACCTAACCTTGTGAGGAGGGGGAGAGCCAAGGGAAAGCTCCTTGGAGGAGAAATATGATAGATGGTAGATTAGATAGATAGATAGATAGATAGATGATAGATAGATAGATAGATAGATAGATAGATAGATAGATGATAGATAGATAGATGATAGATAGATATAGATGATAGATATAGATGATAGATAGATAGATAGATGATTGATAGATAGATAGATAGATAGATAGATAGATAGATAGATAGATAGATAGATAGATATAGATAGATAGATAGATAGATGATAGATAGATAGATGATAGATAGATGATAGATAGATGATAGATAGATGATAGATAGATGATAGATAGATAGATAGATAGATAGATAGATAGATAGATAGATGATGGGGACTCTATCACCTATCATCTATCTATCTATCATCTATCATCTATCTATCTATCTATCATCTATCTATCGATCTATCATCTATCTATCTATCTATCATCTATCATCTATCATCTATCATCTATCTATCATCTATCTATCTATCTATCATCTATCTATCTATCTATCTATCTATCTAATCTATCATCTATCTATCATCTATCTTTGAGCTCTTTGCTCTCCTACTTTTAAGGCTCGCCAGGTTCTGGGAGATGGAGGGTCTGGATTGCTTGCTAGTGATACCGTGTCAGCCAGCTGCCGTTCCAGTCCTGCCTCCTCCTCTCCCATGATTTCCCAACATTCCCCCTCATCTGCCTCTGAGCTGTGACCTCCTGCAAACCACTGTTGTCAACCTATACTGCCTTCCTCTGAAGGGTCAGGATGGAGAGGTGGTCTCCACCATTCCTCCTCTGCCCAGTCCCTGACACAAGAAGGGAGAGTGCTGTGGCACTTGGATCCTGTTGCAGGTTTCTCACAGCATCTTGTTGGCCATTATGAGAGTATTACAGGATGCTGGACTAGATGGGCCATTGGCCTGATGCAGCAGACTATTATTATGTGCTTATATTCTTATGAGAGTATTACTGGAGGAAAGATGGACATTCTGTTCCATGTAATGGCCATAGTGTGGGATGTGTGTTGCAGAATCATAGAGTTGGAAGGTCCCTCAAAGTTCATCTCATTCAGTGTCCTTCAACCTTGTGTTCCCAGGTGCTTTTGGACTACAATACCCATCATTCCCAACCAATTACGCTTTTTTTTTCATATCACATCCATTTTTCCATGGAGGATAAGGCAAACAATGGATGTGAGCCACAATGGCTGCCCATTAACTTCATTGAAAACCAGCTGCAGGGAATCGCAATGAGGAAAACTGATGTGGCACTCAGGTCCTGTTTGTGGGCTTCCCACAGGCATCTGATTGGCCACTATGAGAACAGGATACTGGACTAGTTGGGCCTTTGGCCTGATCCTGGAAGGCTTGCCTTATGTTCTTACACAAGCTGGAAACACTGGTAAATAAAAAGATCTGTGGTTGGTGCATGGTAAAACCTTGGGGTTGGCACCATGCCATATGGAAGCAGCAGTTGGCCACTGTGAGCCGAGAGTGCTGGCCTAAATGGGCTTTTGTCCAGATGTGGCAGGGCCCTTATCATATTATTATGCTTAGCTTTGGTTGGGTCAAACCAAAAACATTACTGCTTCCCATATATACCTGGTTTTCCCAGTAGTGATGTATGGAAGTGAGAGCTGGACCATAAAGAAGGCTGATCGCTGAAGAATTGATGCTTTTGAATTATGGAGATGGAGGAGACTCCTGAGAGTCCCATGGACTGCAAGAAGATCAAACCTATCCATTCTTATGGGAATCAGCCCTGAGTGCTCACTGGAAGGACAGATCCTAAAGCTGAGGCTCCAATACTTTGGCCACCTCATGAGAAGAGAAGACTCCCTGGAAAAGACCCTGATGTTGGGAAAGACTGAGGGCACAAGGAGAAGGGGACAACAGAGGACAAGATGGTTGGACAGTGTTCTTGAAGCTACCAGCATGAGTTTGACCAAATTGCAGGAGGCAGTGGAAGACAGGAGTGCCTGGTGTGCTCTGGTCCATGGGGTCACGAAGAGTCGGACACGACTAAACGAATAAACAACAACAACAACAACAACAACAACAACAATATATACCTGAATAACATGGCCAGGACTATTTTTCAGCCAGAACTCACCAGTTCTGGCATCTCTCAGGTGGGCGCCATTGCCATTATAAGAGAACAACAGCAGTGCTCATGGTGAGTTCTGGCAGCTCTTTTTCTAGAAAAATAGCATTGATCATGATCAAAAGTGGCTCTCAAGTAGTATTAGTGATCCTACTAAAAGGAAGTCCATATAAAAGCAAGTAACTAAATCCTATGCTTGCCTCTTCCATTGGAAGCAATAGCAATGAAAAGGACTGGATTGCCCTTCGATAAATTTACCCCCTCCCCTTACCAAACCTCTAAGAATTGTTTTCGGTTAGTAAACAATTTGGGGAAGTTGCAGGCTGCCGTTCCACTTCTCTGTTGGCCAAGTGAAGTATGGCGTGTTTTTCTTTGATACTATGTTTAGGATCAAGCTATACATCACGTTCATCACATGTTTACCCTCCTGAGGTTTTCTTTTGTTTATCCAAAACAGCTGCTCAGGCTACGATCTGTGGCAGGAGCAAAAACCGGTGAACATCTCCAGATGTTGTTGGACTACAGCTCCCATCATCCCTGATTGCTAGTCATCCTGGCTGGCGCTGATGGGCATGGGGAGTCCTGCAAAATCTGGGGGGCCAAAGGTCCCCCCACTCCAATCCATGGGTCATTTCCAATGGTAGTCATACTCAGAGTAGAAATTAGTGGACACAATTTCAATTGGTGGGCATTAATTCCAATGGGTCTACTCTGAATCAAACTTTGTTGGCTGCAACACAGTTAGGGGAGACTGGAAAGTGGAGAGATCTCTTAAACCTTTGCTCTCCTTTGGTTTTGACTCACGTTTCATTATGATGTTACTGCACTTGTGTTATTGCTGCTTGACATTTTGCGTAAGCACCCCAAAATGTGTCTGAATCGTGGCATAGAACTGAAGGAGGAGTAAAAATGTGTAGAAATGCTACATCTGTATATATTAGCCCTTTTCATCCTTCTAATATGATTTCCACCTCCCCCTAAAACAAAGCATAGAATCATAGGGTTGTATCCAATGCTATGTCCTACTCAAAGTAGACCCACTAAGTAGACCCATATTTTGTTGTGGATTCCTCTTTTAAGTAGCTGAGGGGTTAAATCTGAGTGCACGAACCTCCCTACCATATCGCCTACACAACCCTTTTCTTCACAGTCAAAATCTGCTTTCAAAAAAAGAAACCTGATTGTCAAGAATTCATGCACCCGTTTTGAGAATCTACCCTGCTGCCAGATTCAGTTAAAAAAATTCAGCAAGCATGGAACACCATTTCCCACCCACCCCATTATTTCAACCATTGGATTCTAGCTGTAATAAATGCCAAAGGTTGGAATGCAGGAAATAAATTATCTGGCACATCAAGAGTCCATTTTGCTTTCAGCATCCTCTGAAGGCAAAAAAACATGATCAATATTTAGTCCATTGCAATGCAAAAGCGAATGCTGCAGAATTCTCTCCCAAGTGAGACCCACCTGGCACCACCTTTGACATTTTTTTGTTGCATTTGCTAGATTACGACAGGTTATCATAGCTGATGAGTTGATGATGTTTTGCTCTTGCTGCCGTGGATGTGATTGTCCAGGTTCTTGTTTATTTAGCTTGTTCTTAAGATTTTCTGGGTTCTTGTTTATTTATCTCATGTTTCTCTTCTCTATTTCTGTATCAGGCCACTAATAAAATAAAGAAATACTATTAATAACAGTGAGGAGCATCTGACCCGTCACTGTAGATAACAGGAAGTTGGGCTAATGAGTCTAATCCTTCCGGCCTCTTATTATTATTTGTTTTAAACGACTGGACAAATTTATGAAGGTTTCTCGTGAGACACTCATGATAGTAAACCTGCCTGCTCAGGAGCCGAATAGCACCAAATACAAATTTCAGGGGAGCATCAACAGAGAGAGAGGGATTAAACATTCCCCTCCAAGAAGATACAGTACAAACGTTTTACAGGTCCTCACATTGCAACATTTAGGCTGTGTACACATTTAAAGCACATTTAATGTATTTCCTCTCAAGAATCCTCAGAACTATTAAAAAAAAAGTAAGAATACAGAACAATACAAGAACAAAGGGGAAAAACACACACAAAAAGATGGAGATAATTAAAAAAAAAACAAATCAATCCTTTACATAACTTTCTTTCCTTTGCTTATTTCCTTGACCTCCTCACACCTCCTTTTTTGTATTCTAATTCAATTAGATATTTCAGCAAATCCTTTCCATCTTTATTTTTATCCTAATGATTTATCTTAATATACTATAATTTTACATTCTGTTCTTTCACCAATTAACAATCCATTTTTACTTAATCCTTTATATCATTTCTGCTAAAACCACATTACTTCATTCCAACATCCTTCTAACATTCCTTAATTTTACAATGTTACTGTAGATAAACTTTAAATTTCTTCCAATCTTCTTCCACCAACTCTTCTCCTTGGTCTCGGATTCTGCCAGTCATTTCCGCCAGTTACTTATAGTCCATCACCATTCATTTATTTTTTTCTATCCATGTGAGAATATGTTCTTTATTTTTTCTTTTTGTAACCTTTAAAATTTCAATAAAAATCTATTAGGGGGAAAAAGAATCCTGAGAACTATAGGCTGTTAAGTGTGCTGCGATCCACGAAAGACAGCGCTTGTTATCGCATCTTGATCTCTGGAGGCCTCAGGTATCACAACAATCCTATGGAACCTTTGCCAAATAGCTAAAGGATCTACTACTCCCTTCCCATCGAAGAGCTTTTATGCTTGCTTTCCTCTCTGCAGTGACCAAAGGCAGATTCTTACACATTCCATTTCAAACCCGTTTGTGTGCCTGCGGTCAAGAAGTACCTGATTCAATGGACCACATTCTCTTAGATTGCCCTTTACACTGCAGACCTCGCCAACTGATGCTGAGCAAAATGTCAGACATCCGGCCCACAACTCCGAGAAGAAGCCAAATAAGGTTTCTTCTGGCAGATCGGGACAAAGATCTGATTGCTTCCCTTTTAGCCACAATTTTCCCCAAAAGAACTATCCTTTCAGGAAACAGACAGGGCGTGGCAGAATACCTTGTACCTACAGGACCGCCTCTCCTGGTATGTCCCACGGAGGACCTTACGGTCTTCAAACAAAAACATATTGGAGGTCCCGGGCCACAAGGAGGTTAGGCTGGCCTCAACCAGAACCAGGGCTTTTTCGGCTGTGGCTCCAGGGCCTGCAAGATAGAGCTGTCCCCCAGGCCTTTGCCCAAGGCACAGCCTGCCCCCCCCCTCCTTTGGTAATCCTCACAGAACTCTAGCCCAATGGTTGCCATTAATTTGATTTGAACTGATTTTATAATGAATTTATTTTAGAATGTTGTATTATTTTATTGTTGTTAGCCCCTCTGAGCCCGGCTTCGGCTGGGGAGGGCGGGATATGAATAAAATTTTATTTATTATTTATTTATATATCCAAATGCACACGACCATAGCATGACCTTATAATCCTTGATAGCTTTACCCTTGTCTTCTTAATTATTCCAGCTACTTGAAATGTTTTATACTGCGATGCCAATAAAGGTATTTGATTGACTGAAGTGTGCTGGGAATTGTAGCTGTGAGGGGTAAGAATGTAAGACAAGCCTGCTAGATCAGCCCAATGGCCCATCTGCTCCACCATCCTGTCCTCACTGTGGCCACTCAGATAATCCTGAAGCAGCACCTGAGCACAAGAGCCCCTCTCAACTTCTGTGGTTCCCAGCAAGTGGTATTCAGAAGCATTGCCACCTCTGGCCTTGCGGGCAGAGCATAGCCATCATTCCAAGTAGCCATGGATAGCCTTATATTTCATGAATGTGTCCGGGTCTCTTTTAAAGCCAACCAAGTTGGTGGCCCTCACTGTCTCCTGCAGGATTCAGTATACCTGAAAGAGCGTCTCCACCCCCATCATTCCACCCGGACACTGAGGTCCAGCTCCAAGGGCCTTCTGGCAGTTCCTTCACTGCAAGAAGCGAGGTTACAGGGAACCAGGCAGAGGGCCTTCTTGGTAGTGGCACCCGCCCTGTGGAATGCCCTCCCATCAGATGTCAAGGAAATAAACAACTATCTGGGGAAACTCAGCCAGATGGACGGGGTATAAATAAGTTGTTGTTGTTGTTGTTGTTGTTGTTTCATAGTTTAGCTATGTGCCACATAAATAAGTAAATTACAGTTCCCGGGATTCTTTGTAGGGGAGGAATGATGTATACACAGCCTGAGTGTTGTCCTGCAAAACTAGTTATCATCCTCTTGTTCATGGCTTATATTATTATTATTATTATTATTATTATTATTATTATTATTAGTGGAATTTATATACCACCCTATACCCAGAGGTCTCAGAGCGGTTCACAGAAAAGATCACAATATATAAAATCAAAATAAAAACAGCAACCCAATAACAGCCCCTGCAAAAGAGAGCCACATTTTAAAAGGGTATAGGATGTCGATCAGGTCAACCCAAGGCCTGGTTAAAAAGGAACATTTTTGCCTGGCGCCTAAAGGTGTATAATGAAGGCACCAGGCAAACTTCCCTGGGGAGAGCATTCCACATTAGGGAGATGGAACCATTACACCGAAGTGCTGTGCAAATCGATAATGCGCTAGCAACCGTGCAAAATAAAATGGCCTTTCTTTCATCCTTAATCATGATCTACGGAAGCTGCGATCGGAATTTCACCCAAACACCCAAGGCTTGTTTTTGCACCTCTTAGCGTTGCTAAAATTATGACCAGGCAGGAAACCAGAGAAACTAGCTGTGTCGGCCACCAGATGGCTCCTAAAAATAGGAAAGCGAGAACCGTTTCCCTCCACCCCACACACACATATGCCGAGTTCATCAAAATGTTGCGCATTTGATTCAAATTGAGGACTTGTTTACTCCATCAAGAACCAGACCTTGTTGCTGCTGTGTATCTTTTAATTACTCTTTATCTTAGAAATTCGTTTTTCACATTTCAGACTGTGCAATCCTTAAGGTGTTTACCCCAATGTCAATCAACGGGACTCCTAGGTAAGATTACAACCTAATTAGTACAGTCCATTTTATGTGGAATAATAATAATTATTTTATTTATACCCTGCCCTACCCAGCCTAGACCGGGCTCAGGGCAGCTAACACCAAGTATTAAAAAATTGATTAAAATACAACTTAAAAACAAGATTAAAATACAACATTAAAATGCAGCCTCATTTCAGTAGAACTCAAATCAAAAAACTTTTTAGGGATGAAAACGTCGAATCTTCACCAAGGCCAACTATCCATGTGAGTTAGTATACCAGAGTGTATAAATTAAGCAGGTAGGCATCCAGGAAAGATATCCAAATAATCAGGAATAATAAGAAGGTAAAATCACAATCATAATAGCAATAATAGTTTGCTCGGGTGCATGCATGAAATATTTCATGAACAAATACATCAGTCAATGATTTAGTCCATCTAAGGTCAGGTTTTCCCAAACTTGAGTCTCTCTAGCTGTTTTTGGACTACAACTCCCATCATCCCAAGCTAGCAGGAACAGTTGTTAGGGATGATGGGAATTGTAATCCAAAAACAGCTAGAGACCCAATTTTGGGAAACCCAGATCTAGGTCATAGCACAAGACTAGGGAACCTGGAGCCCTCAAGATGTAAAACTCCCATCATTCTTTGACCATTGGCCATGCTGTCAGGAACTGATGGGAACTACAGTACAGCAATTTACAGTTTTAACAGTTTTCAAACAATTCTCAAACAATCAACATAAAAGGAGAATTCTGAAGAATCTCCTGAACTTTCCTCATCCCCTTTGTGGGTCCTTTTCCTCCTGCCTCTTATCTATTAGTCCAAATCTTTTCAATCTTCACTGTACACAAAGTTCAACATTAAACTACAAGTATTATTTGAATCCTACTAATACTTTTCATTGCTTACAATGGTTTTTTAAGGTAAATTATATGTTTTCCCCATTCCTTATTGAAATTTTGGTCTTCCTGGTTTCTGATTCTTCCGGTCATTTTTGCCATTTCAGCATAGTCCATCATCTGCCATTCTTTTCTGGTAGGGACTCTATCTTCTTTCCATCTCTGGGCTAATAACATCTGAGCAGCAGTGGTCGCATACATAAACAGCCTTTTCTGATCCATTGGAATTTCTGCACTGTTAGACGTCCCCTGTGTTACAGAGGCCCCTCTCCTAAAATTCAGGCATTTTGTGCCACCTGTTCCAGCAAAGATTCGGCAGGCATTCTTGCTTTTGACTTTCCAGTGTCACTTGAAGACTTAATTAAAAATGCCAACAGGCTCATGAGCTGTGTAAAGACTTTTTTTATTGGCCGGTCATTTATTAATGGTAATTTTGTACTGTTTCTTAACAGTTTTGTTGTTTACATATCATTGTATGCTGAAGTTTTATGAGGTGGTGGTACATGAACATCTTTATAAATAAAGAATAAATAATCATCTGGGAGGGCAGAGGTTCCCTGGCTGCATGACATTATGCACATTGAAGAAGAAGAAGAAGAAGAAGAAGAAGAAGAAGAAGAAGAAGAAGAAGAAGAAGAAGAAGAAGAAGAAGAATTTATTATTTATACACCGCCCATCTGGCTGGGTTTCCCCAGCCTCCCCAGAGTCCAGCAAAATATTAAAATACAATAATTCATCAAATATTAAAAGCTTCCCTAAACAGGGCTGCCTTCAGATGTCTTCTAAATGTTCAGATAGTTGTTTATTTCCTTGACATCTGATGGGAGGGCGTTCCACAGGGTGGGCACCACTACAGAGAAGGCCCTCTGCCTGATTCCCTGTAACTTGTGAAGGAACTGCTAGAAGGCCCTCATTACTGGACCTCAGTGTCTGGGCAGAACTATGGGGGTGGAGACGCTCCTTCAGGTATACTGAAATGAACAGGACACATTTCCACGAAACACTAAATAAAATGGTTTTGATTCCTTTGAGATGCCCCCAACTGGAATGTACATAGCCTTCCTCATTTTTCCAGCACTTTACAAGAAAACTTTCAAGCCTCTTGGAAACACGTTAAGGCAACAAACCTAGAACCACTTCTCTAATAGTGCATTTACCTGTGCTAGACATTTAAAGCAGTATCACATCACTTTAATCAGCCATGTCTTCTCCCCAATAATCCTGGAAACTGTAGTTTGTTAAGGGTGCTGAGAACCCCTTGCGGAGATACAATTTGCAGTGTTTTCACAGTCAATCCCTCTTCCCAGGGAACTCTGGGAATTCCAGCCCTGTGAAGGGAATGGGCGTCTCCTAACAACTCTCAGGGCCTGCAAGAAACTACAGTTCCCTGAATTATTTGTGGGAAACCATGACAGTTTAAGTGTTTCGTGCAGAGGGGGCCTGCAAGCTCCAATGCAATCAATGAGACTTGCTTCTGACTGGAAATGCATAGTGTTACACTATTAGACTTATTTCTCAGCAGATCACTCATGATCTGTTCAAGGGGGTTTGGGGGAATCTCATCTAGGAGCCTATAGTGAGGCATTACAAGGGGTTTATACAGAGGCGGAAGCCATTCTCCAAACACAGTCCCAAAGTGGCTTAACAATCAATCCTGCTTTCTAAGGAACTCTGGGAATTGTACCTCTGGGAGGGAAAGAGGGTCATCCTAGAAATTCAGCACCCTTAGCAAACTATACTTTCCAGAATCCTTTGGGGGAGCTATGACTGTTTAAACTGCTATCATAGTGCATTAAATGTATGGTGAGCATGTGGCCAATAACCAGGGCCAGATTTAGGTCTCAGGAAACCCTAAGCTACTGAAGGTAATGGGGCCCTTTATATGTCCAGCTGTCCTTTGTCAACAACAAATGGTCACTTTTTTGTGTGTTGAATATATGCTACATGGTAATTTATGGACCTGCAAGAAGATCAAACCTCTGCATTCTGAAGGAAATCAGCCCTGAGTGCTCACTGGAAGGACAGATCCTGAAGCTGAGGCTCCAATACTTTGGCCACCTCATGAAAAGAGAAGACTCCTTGGAAAAGATCCTGGTGTTGGGAAAGACTGAGGGCACAAAGAGAAGGGGACGACAGAGGACAAGATGGTTGGACAGTGTTCGCGAAGCTACCAGCATGAGTCTGACCAAACTGCAGGAGGCAGTGGAAGACAGGCTTGCCTGGCGTGCTCTGGTCCGGGGAGTCACGAAGAGTCGGACACGACTAAACAACTAAACAACAACAAAATAGCTATCTAAAACCATTTGCACATAACAAAATATGTACCGTATTTTATTAAAGCAATTGTTGAACTGAAATAGAATTAGGAAGAAGCATATTGGGGGGAGCGGGGCAAGAGAGTGGGGCCCTAAAGCGATTGCTTGTTTAACTTATACGTAAATCTGGCACTGCCAATAACCAATCCACTCCTGTTAAGGGGATCATGAAAGACACCTCAAATGTCATATTGCTAGCATCAAAATAACTCAAGGAAATGGAGACAACAGATTGCAGCAGTCCTGGGTAATAGATCAAGGTGTTGTTGTTTTTAAAGCCTAGCGTGCATACTGATTTATTTAACAACAACAACAATTTTTAAAATAAGGCTGCAATCTTTCACACAGTACTATTGACGTTAACGCCACACTTTTAGGCTCCTGCAGTAAGTGGAGCCAGTGTAATTTTGATGCAAGGAAATAAGCAGTCAGTCGGTGATGGGGTCTAAAATGAAACCTAGGTTTTATGGCCGCCTAGTGGTCAAGGCAGGGAACCCTTTCAGCTCAGATGAACTTCTACACACGTAAGCACTTCAAGTAAGATCGAAAGACTCTCGGCTGAGAATCTGGAACAAAATGCATCGCTCGGCTCGCATGGAACAAACAAAGAGATGAATAACCTTTTGGACAATCTTTTCAGAGCGTTCAGCAGTAGGTTTTAATCAGGCATGGGGAATCAGATGAGGCTGAATTACAACTCCCATCATGCTTGCTGTGGCCAATGGGAGTTGTAGTTCAGCAACATCTGAAGGTCAACAGTTTCCCACACCTGATGTAATGATTACAGAGGGAATAAAACAAGTAAACTGGCTATAGTGAGGGCAGCTTAAAATGCAAGAAAGAGAAACATGAAGGAAGAAGAGTGAACCTCAAACTTTAAAGCACTATTGTTGTTGTTGTTTAGTCATTTAGTCGTGTTCGACTCTTCGTGACCCCATGGACCAGAGCACGCCAGGCACTCCTGTCTTCCACTGCCTCCCACAGTTTGGTCAAACTCATGCTGGTAGCTTCGAGAACACTGTCCAACCATCCCATCTTCTGTCGTCCCCTTCTAGTCCACTCCATTTCTTTTACGGGATTCTTGCCCACAGTAGTAGATATGATGGTCATCCGAACTGAATTCGCCCATTCCCATCCATTTTAGTTCACTGATGCCCAGGATGTCAATATTTATTCTTGCCATCTCATTTTTGACCACATCCAACTTACCAAGGTTCATGGTTCTTACATTCCAGGTTCCTATGCAATATTTTTCTTTACAGCATTGGACTTTCCTTTCGCTTCCAGGCATATCCGCAACTGAGCGTCCTTTCGGCTTTGGCCCAGCCGCTTCAACAGCTCTGGATCTACTTGTACTTGCCCTCCGCTCTTCCCCAGTAGCATGTTGGACGCCTTCTGACCTGAGGGGCTCATCTTCCAGCGTCATAACTTTTATATGCCTGTTGTCTTTGTCCATGGAGTTTTCTTGGCAGGGATACTGGAGTGGCTTGCCGGTTCCTGCTCCAGGTGGATCACGTTTGATTAAAACTCTCCACTATGACCTGTCCATCTTGGGTGCCCTGCACGGCATAGTTCATAGCTTCTCTGAGTTATTCAAGCCCCTTCGCCACGGCAAGGCAGTGATCCATGAAGGGAAAAGCACTATTAAATGGTCCCAAAGAATTCTGGGAGCTGTCAACAGTGCTGAGAGTTGTTAGAAGACCCCTAGTTCCCTCGCAGAGCTAAAATTCCCAGATTTCCTGGTTGTTAAACTACTTTGGGAACTGTAGCTCTGTGAGGGGAATAAAGGTCTCCTAGCAACTCTCAGCACCCTCTACAAACTACAGCTCCCAGAAATCTTTTGGGGGTAGCAGCCATGATTGCTTGCCTTAAAGTGTCATCACAGTACTTGAAATGGATGGTGTAAATGGGGTCTACATTTCATTCAGAAAAGACCCACTGAAATAAATGAACCTACATTAGACTGTGTACACACTATACCTTTAAGGCCCATTCAAAGCCTCTTCTTTTCCTCAAAGAATTCTGGGCGCTGTAGTTTGTTAAGGGTGGCTGGGCATTGTAACTATGTGAGGGGTAAACTACAGTGCCCAGAATTCTTGGAGAGAAAGGATGTGCTTCAAATGTGCCTTAAAGGTACACAGTCTCACTCAGTGAAGTCCATTAATTTCAAAGAATCTGTTCTGCGTATGGCTAATGTTGGATGCAACCAACAATTGCCATCTCAGGGCTCCTTTGGGAGGAATGGTGGGATATAAATTGAATTAAATAAATATTTGAATAAATGAATAAATGCACTTTGGTGGAATGTGTAAAGGTAAAGGGATCCCTGACCATTAGGTCCAGTCGTGACTGACTCTGGGGTTGCGGTGCTCATCTCGCTTTATTGGCCAAGGGAGCCAGTGTACAGCTTCTGGGTCATGTGGCCAGCATGACTAAGCCGCTTCTGGCGAACCAGAGCTGCGCATGGAAACGCCGTTTACCTTCCCACCAGAGCGGTACCTATTTATCTACTTACACTTTGAGGTGCTTTTGAACTGCTATGTTGGCAGGAGCAGGGACCGAGCAACAGGAGCTCACCCCGTCGTGGGGATTTGAACCGCCGACCTTCTGATCAGCAAGTCCTAGGCTCTGTGGTTTAACCCACAGCGTACAGGCACAATATTGGAATTTGCTTGTAACCCACATTGGGAGCCAATCCAGGTTGCAGTAACTATAAATATAATAGCATTGATTGTTGTTCTTCTTTAAGTTCAATATATTTATTGAGACGTGGGATGTGTAACTGTAATAAAAACCAGCACAATAAAAATAGGATATGCATGCCATAAATAAGAAGATGAAGCTGCCAGAAATCTTACGGATGAACAGGGACTGTATTGATTTCAGAATGTGTATCTTCAGCTATTAACAACACAATCCTACACATGTCTACTCAGAAAAAAGCCACATAGATTTCAATGGGAGCTATAGTCTGGCCACAGCTAGAGGCCCACAGAGTAGACCCATTGGAATTAATGGATAAGACTAAATCAGATCTATTCATTACAATGGGTCTACTCTGACCCTTGCATTGTGCGAATGAAAGGAGAAATGGTTATAAGGATTTAGTTACACATCACACCTTAAAAATTCATTTCAGATTACTGGCATTGCAGACTTTATACTGCAAATCTACATCGGATGCAGGGATGCTTTAGCATCTGTGCAGAATGTGTCCATTTTGATACTAGAAAAAAGGTTCCTTTCCCTTTGAGAACAGAAGAGCAGTTACTTGGCTGGCCTCTAGAAACCAATACTCCCCCCCCCCCATTAGCTGTTGCTGCAAACTTGAGGTCCTTTTTGAATATATGGTCAGCCACAATGCAGTCTTACATTTGGCTGGGAATAAGCCCCGTTGAACACATTGTAGGCTACTTTTGAGTAAATATGCCTAAGCCACAATTCATACTGAATATATATATACACAGGCACATAGTATGGTGTGTTAGGGGAGGGGGTAGGTAAAGGTAAAGGTAAAGGTAAAGGACCCTGGTTTGTTGTTGTTTAGCCGTTTAGTTGTGTCCGACTCTTTGTGACCCCCTGGACAAGAGCACGCCAGGCACTTCTGTCTTCCACTGCCTCCCGCAGTTTGGTCAAACTCATGCTGGTAGCTTCGAGAACACTGTCCAACCATCTCATCCTCTGTCATCCCCTTCTCCTTGTGCCCTCCATCTTTCCCAACATCAAGGTCTTTTCCAAGGAGTCTCCTCATAAGGTGGCCAAAGTATTGGAGCCTCAGCTTCAGGATCTGCCCTTCCAGGGAGCACTCAGGGCTGATTTCCTTAAGAATGGGTAGGTTTGATCTTCTTGCAGTCCATGGGACTCTCAAGAGTCTCCTCCAGCACCATAATTCAAAAGCATAAATTCTTTGGCGATCAGCCTTCTTTATGGTCCAGCTCTCACTTCCATACATCACTACTGGGAAAACCATAGCTTTAACTATATGGACCTTTGTCGGCAAGGTGATGTCTCTGGATGGTTAAGTGCAGTCAAAGGCGACCATGAGGTTGCTTTCAGGCCGAGGGAGCCGGTATTTGACCACAGATGGCTTTCCAGGTCATGTGGTCAGCAGGACTAAACCGCTTATGGTGCAACGGAACACCGTGACAGAAACCAGAGCGCACAGACAGTGGCGTAGCGTGGGGGTGCAGGGGGTGCCGGCCGCACTGGGTGCAACATCTGGGGGTTAGGGTTAGGGATAGGGTTAGGGGGCGCAAATCCAGGGTTAGGGGGCGCAAATTACTTGCCTTGCCCCGGGTGCTGACAACCCATGCTACGCCACTGCGCACAGAAAAGCTGTTTACCTTCCCGCTGCAGCTGTACCTATTTATCTACCTCCACTGGCATGCTTTCGAACTGCTAGGTTGGCAGGAGCTGGGACAGAGCAACGGGAGCTCACTCCATCGCGGGGATTCAAACCGCTGACCTTCTGATCAGCAAGCCTAAGAGATCAGTGGTTTAGACCACAGCGCCACCCGCGTCCCGGAGGGGTAGCACCTCTGGTGGGCAACACATTGTGTTTCTTTTGGGGTAGTTTGTCCACCTTTGCCCCACCCTTCACCCAGTATTCACCTGTGGCTCCTAGAAGCTGCCAGCATGCGACAGCAGCCACACCTTGGGAAATGGCTTCAACTGTCCAGCTAAACCAGGTGAGGACAGCCGATGGGTCTCAATCCCTCCATGAGTTTGGGACTTTCCCTGCATGCAAAGACAGGCTTCAGCAAATTGAGTGGACGAGACCAATAGTGGGTCCAACAGTCAAGAAAGCAGTTTTTACATGAGCGGCAGAGAAAAGTGAAGGGCAAATGCGGCTCATCTACCTAAGAAAGTACCCCATCTAGGAGAAGAGAAACTCTGATCCTAAACTTCCGCTGCCTTGCAGGATATCTTCAGGAGAAGAGCAGGCTCAGGAGTAAAGCCTACACAAATCCAGAGTAGGGTCCCTAAGATGGTTGGATGGCTCCTAGTCTGCCTCCTTCCAGCAGCTCCTGCAGCCAAGCTGGTGCCAAACATCTTGCTCTTCTTTCCTTTGGACCACACTGGCAAGGCCAAGAGGGGAGTCTTGTGGTCTGGACAGCCCATGACTTCCATGCACACTACCCAGGTGTGTGCCCCGGGGAGGTCACTTTGGTGCTGCTAAAATCAGGTTACCAGATTTTTTTCAAAGAATCCGGGGACACTTTTTTTTTTTTTTTTTTTTGAAAAGAGGGGGGAAAGTTATTTTTAAAATGGTGGGTTTTTTTGTTTTGTTTTTTAAAGTAATATCTTCTCTTCTGTGGTCTCCTCTGTCCTGAAACCTTCCTCTGGGCCCTGGCCTGCTCTCTTGGCGTGCTAGCTGCCTGGAGTAGGCTCGGGTCGGGCCTGGGCTCAGCCTTGTATCCTTGCCCTCCCAGTGCTCTACCTCTCCTCTTTAGCAGCAGTGGCGGCAGCAAGCTTGGGGCTCCCCTCTTTTTTCTCCTCCCTCTTTCTCTCTCTTCCTTCTCCTTCTCTTCTCTTCCTTCTCCCTGCGTCAGCTCCAGGGTTTTCCTGGCCCTGGAGCACCGCTGGGTAGTCGGCCGGGTGCTCTCACTCCACGCTCAATTTGGGTCGCAGGGCTGTGTGTGTCAGCGGTTGATGTGCTGGGTGACCCTGGTTCCCCCTCAGCAGTGGCAGCAGCAGCGGCAGTCTCAGCAGCCCGGAGCCAGCCTGGTAGCGCAGATGGCTTTGGCTGGCTTCAGGAGCTGCTCACTGCCATGGTGCCCACCATTTTGTCTCGCCGGAAGTCCCCATATGATGTGTCTTGTGCCTTTGAACCAATCACGCAACATTCATTCCCTACTAATAAATCTACAACACTTAAAATATAAATCCGGGGACATTAAATGAAATCTGGGGACATTTCGGGGACAGATTTTGTCCGGGGACAGATTTAGAAATCTGGGGACTGTCCCTGAGAAACAGGGACGACTGGTAACCATATGCTAACACAGCAGTTTGACTTCACCCCTGGAGGTGCACTCCATTGTCTCTCAATGCCAACAAGAAAAGTCCAAGCCATATAGGTTGACATATTGAGCAGGAGCTCCCCCTGGAGGTAAGATTAGTCAAATGCTTCACTACCTTTCACAGGAGAGTGAATAACGCCCAATTGAAATAACTGCTCTGAGTGATTTGACCAGATCATTTTGAAGATACAACAATGCGAAGTTGTGGGGTGTGCATATTTCTTTCTTTTTTCTTGCTATGTCCTATCCTGAAAGCTTTTCAGTGTAATTATAGGTGTGAGGGTTTTTCCATTGCAATTTTTAAACTTTTCATTGATCTTCGCTGTATTATTTTGTAGGGACATGAGTGGCGCTGTGGTCTAAACCCCTGAGCCTCTTGGGCTTGCCAATCAGAAGGTCGGAGTGAGCTCCAATTGCTCTGTCCCAGCTCCTGCCAACCTAGCAGTTCGAAAGCACACCAGTGAAAGTAGATAAACAGGTACCGCTGCGGCGGGAAAGTAAACTGTGTTTCCATGAGCTCTTGTTTCTATCACAGTGTTCTGTTGCTCCAGAAGTGGTTTAGTTCTGCTGGCCGCATGACCCAGAAAGCTGTCTGCAGACAAACGCCAGCTTCCTCGGCTTGAAAGCGAGATGAGTGCTGGAACCCCATAGTTCCCTTTGACTGGACTTAACCATCCAGGGGTCCTTTACCTATTCATGGCAGTAAAAACAAAAAAATAAGATTGCATGCATTTCTCTAAAGTGTGTGAATGGTCATTAAAATGGCAAATGCAGTTCAATGTAAATAAGCAAAAAGTAATATAAATTTGAGGAAATACAGAAGGAAAGGAAGGAAGGAAGGAAGGAAGGAAGGAAGGAAGGAAGGAAGGAAGGAAGGAAGGAAGCCTAGCTTCACATCTACAAACTAAGGACTTAAGAAGAGTCCTGCTGGATCAGACCAATGGTCATTGAGTCGAGCATCCTGCTTTTCTCAGTGATCCACCAGGTGCCACAAGCAGAACACGAGAGTGGCAGCAGTCCTTGCCCTCTCTTGTTCCCTAGTGACTTACATTCAGGAACGAGCTGCCTCCAATCCTGGCAGCTACATAGACCCAGTTCGTTGACACTGCTCAAAGCAACATGGTGAATTCAAGGGGGGCATCCCACAAATTAGCAATGAGTCTGGTTGGTTGGTTGGTTGGTTGAGATGCTGGCAACTGCCCAAGGATGCCCAACGGTGAGGCCAGACCTAACTGTACTTGGCAGCTTGATTGCAATTAGTCTAAAACTGTTTTTAATGTTGTATTTTAGATGGTTGTGACCCACCCTGGGACCTTCTGGGGGAGGTCATGTAATAAATATTAATATTTTTTGTGGCCAGGGCATCTAATGCACAGGTACCAGTGAGAGTTTTTACAATTCTAGTTGATTGCTTTTTCACTTCCTTGAGAAGGAACTTTTCCTCCCTGAATTGATCACTTGAAGTCAGTCATGCAAACCCTCTAGAAACCACAGCTGTTTCTATTGAGATTTTCACTCTCTGTGGCAGACTTTGAGTACTTCCAACCTCTGCTGGCAAGTGTCAGTCTATCCTCTGTTTGATTTGAAACGAGAATAACTTTACCATTTCTTGTCTTCTGCTGCCATCTTCAGGTATCTCCTAAGCAGAGGTGGAATTGGATGTACAGTGGTACCTCAGGTTACATAGGCTTCAGGTTACATAGGCTTCAGGTTACAGACTCCGCTAAGCCAGAAATAGTACCCCGGGTAAAGAACTTTGCTTCAAGATGAGAACAGAAATCTTGTGGTGGCAGCACGGCAGCAGCAGGAGGCCCCATTAGCTAAAGTGGTGCTTCAGGTTAAGAACAGTTTCGGGTTAAGAACGGACCTCCGGAACAAATTAAGTACTTAACCCAATGTACCACTGTACATGCCTTGTGTATCTTCATTTTGCTTTGAAACCAGAAAGGTCGCGGCTCTTCCATGTTACTTTCAAAAATCCATATTTTCCAAATCCATTTTGTGCACACCCCCCCCCCAGTTTTATAAATTTTATTTTTGCATTTTCTTATTTTACGTAAACACATGAATTAAAAACATAAACATATAATCCCTTCTGACTTCCCTCCCCACCCCATTGTGGATCTTAATATAATGATTTTCCCTTCTGCATCTCTATCATAACTCTATTTTTATAAATCTATTCTAGCTTCTTCTTCTTTTCACTTCCTTGAAAAGGAATTTTCCCACCCCAAGTAATTTATTCCTTGCTATCTGTGATGCAAGCTATCTAGAAACCGCAACTTTTTCGACTGAGGCTTTCACTCTGCCGAGAGCGGTGTGATTACTCTGTAAACTTCCTTTATTTCACGGCAAGCGTTGCTAACTGTGTGTACGCCTGACCTCTGCTGGCAAGCATAGGTTTGACTTCACAACCAGAATACTTTGTTTTTCCATTTCTTAGGTTCTGCTGCCATCTTCAGGGCCTTCCTAAACGGAGAAGAAATCAGGTGCAAATATTGGGTTTAAATATGGTCAGCAAGAAAACCCACAAATATAGACATGTGTTAAGGGACGCGGGCGGCAGTTCGAATCCCTGCGGCGGGGTGCGCTCCCGCTGCTCGGTCCCAGCGCCTGCCAACCTAGCAGTTCGAAAGCACCTCCGGGTGCAAGTAGATAAATAGGGACCGCTTACCAGCGGGAAGGTAAACGGCGTTTCCGTGTGCGGTTCTGGCTCGCCAGAGCAGCGATGTCACGCTGGCCACGTGACCCGGAAGTGTCTCCGGACAGCGCTGGCCCCTGGCCTCTTGAGTGAGATGGGCGCACAACCCCAGAGTCTGTCAAGACTGGCCCGTATGGGCAGGGGTACCTTTACCTTTACCTTTATAGCCATGGACATGCTATGTGATCTGATGGTGAATTTGGGGTGACCCAATGCAAAAATCCTGAGGATCCATGTGCTTTTACCTCCCCCCTCCCAGGCAATCTCCTTTATCGCTAGCCTCCCTTATCTCCCTCCTGATCGCTTGCCTACCAGCTGCTCAGCGGCTTTGTTTCAACACCCCCTTCCCTCTTTCTAAAAAAAAAAAAAAAGCATGATCTGCTTTTTGCCCCTGGGCAATTTGGCTCCAGGGACCACACATTCACTCCATAAGACGCACAGACATTTCCCTTTACCTTTTAGGAGGGAAAAAGTGCATCTTATATGGAGCAAAAAATACGGTAAGTCATAGTAGCAGATTCTACCTGCCTCCCCATCACTTCCCCTGTGCAAAAAGAGCAACAGTGGCACCTACTGGTGATTCAAAACAGAAAGGCTCCTGTGCTGAGTCCATGATGTTCGCATGTGGTTTGCGAACGTGCCTCCTGGCCAGCGTGACATCGCTGCATCTGGCGAGCCAGAGCCGCACACGGAAACGCCGTTTACCTTCCCGCTGGTAAGCGGTCCCTATTTATCTACTTGCACCCGGAGGTGCTTTCGAACTGCTAGGTTGGCAGGCGCTGGGACCGAGCAGCGGGAGCGCACCCCGCCGCAGGGATTCAAACCGCCGACCTTTCAATCGGCAAGTCCTAGGTGCTGAGGCTTTAACCCACAGCGCCACCTGCGTCCCTTCTCATTGTGATAGTTTACATTTATTTAATCGATACACAATTCATTTTGGATGCTCTGTTCTTCTAAATATTTTCCAAGCTAATTTCGTTATATTCTCTTTATTTTCTAGATTCATTCAGTGTCTGTCAGGAGATGTACCTTCTCCACATAGTTTTCAAAATATTCTTTAAAGACAGTCCATTCCTTATTACATAACTTTTTGTAAGGTGTTTCCTCTTACTCTCCCTGTTGATTTAGCAATGTGTAAGTATTCAATCATTTTTTGCTAAGCAGTCTCTTTTTGTGGGGACATTATTACTTTTCCAGTTCTTGGCAATTAAGATCCTCGCCGCTGTGGTTGTGTACATGAATAATGGTCTGACTGTTTTCTTAATTTCTTTGGACATGATACCAAGTAGGAAGGATTCTGGTTTTGTTGTTGTTTTTTTACAAAAGAGAATCTGAACCTTTTTTAAAGTTCATTATGAATAAAAAAAGCAATGAACTTTTTCACATTTTTCACGTATGGCCCCCATTGCCATACGTTGGTCGACATTTTGCTGATTCCGGGAATTTCCCCCTTACACAATTTTTTCATTTTTTCATTTTTTTTTTATTTTCAATGCAAAATTACAACAAAATTTACAAATATTGAATCCAAAATAAAACAGTACAAACAAGAAAACAAAACAAAACACAATAGAAAAAAGAACACAAAAAACAAAAACACACATCTACAAATAAAACCATATCATCATTCTAATCTAATCATTACATACGTATACACATATTGACTTACTTCCTTTGTTCTGATACCTCAAAATTTTTACTTTTTACTCATTTTTAAGGGCAGAATCCAGGATATGTCCAGGGAACCCCAGATGTATAGCAGCCCTAGCACTTCCTGCTCAGTCTGAATTTACATGAGCTGCACTTCTTCTGCACTGAACATGCCTGGATTCTGTTGGATTATTACTACAGTGGTACCTGTAGTTATGAACTTAATTCATTCTGGAGGTCTGTTCTTAACTTGAAACTGTTCTTAACTAGAGGCGTGCTTTTGCTAGTGGTGCCTCTTGCTGCTGCTGTGCTACCGGCACATGATTTCCGATCTCACCCTGGGGCAAAGTTCTCAACTCAAGGTAACTCTTCCAGTTAGCGGACTTTGTAACCTGAAGCGTTTGTAAACTGAGGCATTCGTAACTCAAGGTACCACTGTATTATTTATTGGCTGCCTTTTTTTGTTTTTAACCAAGGCAATTCAAAGCAACCACCAAGGATAAGTAAACAAACACATACAGTAAAAAGAAAAATCTAAAATACAATCCTATTGTTAAAACCAGGGTGAGCAAGCCTGGGTCAGTGAGATATGGAAGATCAGCGTTCTTTATCATTCAGGAAGCTTCCACAAGTAGAAAAGTCTCCCTGCTGCAAAAATTACATTAATTATTTTAATAATAATTATTATTGATTTTCTAATTTACATTTTAAAATGTTCATTTAAACAACCTTAAACTGATGACTTCCCTTCTTCTCCTTTCGTGGTTCGGCCACACATCCCTGCATATTTTACATAACCCAAACCACTCAGTATTCCAATCTTGCATCCATCTAACTTATTTACACTGTTGAATTTATCTTAATGCTACCAGCGTTTTCACATGTACACACTTTTAACCCATATATTCAATAAACATTGTCCAATCTTCGTTAAGTCTGCAAGCTGCACATCTTCCATCAGTTTAAGTTGCCATTCTTCTTTGGTTGGAACCTCACCTGTTTTCAATTTTTGGGCTAATGAAACATGGGCCGCAGTAGTGGCATACATGAATAACCTTTTTTGACACCTGGGAATTTCCATCTGAACTATCCTCAACAAAAAGAACTCTGGTTTTTTTGGGAGAGGTACTTTTAAACACCTCCTAATTCATTGTAAATTATTTCCCAATACTTTTTTACCCTTTTACAAGTCCACCACATATGATTAAGACATACACTCAACCTCATTACATTTCCAGCTCTTATCTAATTCGGACCCATAAATGTATAGGCTGCAAATGTTACATTAAAACTGCCTTCCGCAACCTGGTGCCCTGCAGATATTACAGAGAGCAGCTTCCTTCACCCCTGTCCATTGGCCATACTGGCTGGGGCTGATGGGAGTTGGAGGCCAACAATATTTTTAGAAGACCACAGTTCCCTTCTCCATGTGCTAAGAGCAGCTGGTTTGTATTCCCAACCATGGCTAGGCTATTCCTTCCCTTCATTAAATCAGGCAAGCACATGAATATATATAAACCAGCCGTTTCCCACCGACGGATCCCCAATTTTGCTTTAAGAGCCCCACAGCTAGCAAAATCAGATATTCCCATTGATTCCTGCTCTTCAATTAAGTCTGCCTATCAAAAGGAAACAGAGCGCTTTGGAGTAGATGTTACATCCATGTATTATTCATTGATTAGTCATTCGTAAAATTCTCACTTACAAACTGCGGTTGAGCAAACCCTTTAATCAATAATTAGTGAGGTTTCCTCCCCCTGAAGCAAAACATGAACTTTGGGGTTTGAATTAAACTTTCTTTTTATTCTTCAGGTACCTCGAAAATAGGAGGAGAGCCTGCCGAGGCCATGTGTTTCCCTGTATGTTTCCGAGCACAATTCAAAGTGTTGGTGCTGACCTTTAAAGCCCTAAACGGCCTTGGTCCTGTATACCTGAAGGAGCATCTCCACCCCCATCATTTTGCCTGGACACTGAGGTCCAGCACCGAGGGCCTTCTGGCGGTTCCCTCAATGCGAGAAGTGAGGTTGCAGGGAACCAGACAGAGGGGCTTCTCGGTAGTGGTGCCCACCCTGTGGAACGCCCTCCCATCAGATTCAAGGAGATAAGCAGCTATCCTATTTTTAAAAGACAACTGAAGTTAGGGAAGTTTTTAATATTTAATGCTGTATTGTTTTTAACACTCAATTGGGAGCCGCCCAGAGTGGCTGGGGAAACTCAGCCAGATGGGTGGGGTATAAATAAATTATTATTATTAT